>NC_140602.1:60325451-61525451 GCF_057381915.1 Diplotaxodon limnothrissa
AGCGTAGGGGGGAAGAGCCTGTTGAGCCAGACCTGGGTAAGACTTTCACAGGTTATGAACTGGTCCTACGATTTGAAAACCTTCACCTGTTTAAGTACTTGAAGTAAAAGCCTGATTAAAACGTTTACACTAATACATATATTGAGTTTTAAAATTTCTTATACAGTAAATTGATCTCTAATTGTGGTCAGAAGTTAACATACAATCTTTTTTTTTGTATGGATGACTTGCCAAAGACCTGTATTATTTGTAACACAAGTCAATTATATTAGTTAGACACACAGTTCTAATATAGTGGACATCTTGGCACTAGTTTTCAACTGCCTGATCAGAAGCAACTGGCGCTGGATAACTTATGTAAGAAACTCTTACATAAGCTGCCCTATTACTTGAAGTTAGAATTATACTACTAATAGTCTTCCTCTTTGTCTTTTCTATACAGATGACATGTTCAAGAAGCCAACATCTCCAACAAAAACCCACAGTGAGCTTGATGTTGACTACTGGCATCCCAGACGTATGTTCCATTAATATTATCTCACTGAGAGTCAGAACTTTCAACCAACCCTTGTATGACAAAGCTTACAAGGTCCAGTGAGAATACAATGACTGTCAAGATGAAAGATTTTAAAAAATGGCAGCAAAGGTTTTTGTCACAAATGAATTATTCAATCAAAAATGAACCCTTATCATAGATTATAAAAAAATGGCTACAGAAGTGTTAAGTTGTTTTGTTTATTTGAGCTTCTGGATAGGGACCAACTGCAGACTATATACAAATAGACAAAGGATGGCTGTGGTTGTAACCTTTCTGACATCACACATTCATTGACATCTCAGTATTTATATTTTGGCCTGAGCCGTGTTGTTTTGCAGAACTAGAAGTGACCATATTTGGACATGAGGTAGAAGGTGCATCCATAAACAGCACTACTTCAATGCACAGACAGGTACCTGCTTATTAACCTGATAATTAGCAAAGTAGCATAAATAGTGCATAAAATACAGGTACAGCAAGCCATATTATTTGATACTTAATGCCATTAAAATATTCTGAAAAGTTCAATGAATCAAATTACCAGAGGAAAGGCCTAACAGACAACTGTCAGCTACAGCTACCTGTATTAGCACACTTAACAAAGCCCCATAATTCTAACTTTGAGTTTAAAAAAAACCAAATGGGTGAGTTTGTTTTTTTTTTTAATTACCCGTACTACAATTGTTGTGAAGGAGGAAACTATCATAGATAGTTTTGTTTGTTTTGGGTTATTTTACAATGTGACTATAGATAGCCATCAATAAAAAATTTTTTATATCAGTATATAATGATATATTATAATTAAAAAGAGCACTACCCCCCGTAGAGCAAGGTCTATGCTAAAATGTTGATGCTTTATGATGTTTTTATTACAATATGACTGCATCAGCCAATTATGGCATCATTGTGATGTTGCAGGGCATTGTATTGTATTGTGTTGTACAGCTCTATCAGGGCTGAACAAGGACAACAAAACTGGGCGCCTGGGATTTTTGGTCCAGGCAGCCCACAATGATCAGTCAAAACAGCCTAGACGGTTCATTAAATTACTTTAGTTCATTAAAATAATGACAATGCTGAGAGGTACTATCATCCCACCGAAAACAGATTATGGGTTCAAAGGTTAGGTTAATTTGTAATTCTAAATTGGCTATAGATGTGAATATGTCAACAAATGGTTGTGGTCTATGTTTAGCTCTGCAACAGACTTGTGACATGTCCTCTTGCTCTATGAGAGCTGGGATAGGCACCAGCTATCCAAATGAGCAAGAGAATGGATGGATGGAATATAAAACACAGTTTATTTTTAGGTCCAGGTGATAATGGATGAATTCATGCGATTGCCTCTCTTGACTGAACCACATTTAAGATATATTTCAAGTTCAGATATAATAAAGAATGGGCGTTTGAGAATTTAAAAGAAGGGAACTAACCCACAAAAGTTGATTCTGAATGATGCTCAATCAGTCCTTTGCATGACTGAGCATGCATCAAGACAACTTAGAGTTAAGTTCAAATCCATTCTGGTGGGAGTTTTTCTCCATTAATATTTCCACAGTAACATGGAACTTTTGTTCTGATTAAGATGTTTTCATTCGTTTTAAAGTTTTTATCATCCTCCAGCTAAAACAATAATGTCTGATTGCTATGTTCATAGCAGATGAGGTGCCTGGCAGATATCCTGATATGAAGAAAGATGTCACAACTCCTGAGGTCATCATGTACATACCAGGTATACAATGTCATACAGTGTAGGGCTGTGTTAATGGCAATGTGTCATTTTTTAAAAAAAAAATTATTTGGTGATGCAGAAACAAAAAACTCCAACTGAAATCAGATCTTTGCATCTCTTTCAGAGGAATCCACCACCGTTCCATATATTGGAGCCTGGTATGAAGAATATGACTACACT
Organism: Diplotaxodon limnothrissa; assembly: GCF_057381915.1. NCBI lineage: Eukaryota > Metazoa > Chordata > Actinopteri > Cichliformes > Cichlidae > Diplotaxodon > Diplotaxodon limnothrissa. The sequence continues at coordinate 60,327,902 of NC_140602.1, forward strand.
GATTGTACGTCTGCTTGCCACAAATAACTAATGAAGTGTAATATATAACATACACTGCAGCTCTTCATCATGACATTAAGATAATTTTTTACTTTTTGATTCCCTAACAACAGTGGCAGCTAAAAAACAAGAAGAAGAGGAGGAGAGAGCTCTAAAAGAAAAGGCCGAAAAAGGTTTATATTTATTGTTTGTTTTTTTACATTGATAAACATCAGAACTTTAACATCATCATGTTGTAAACCTTTACCACAAACCCCAGAAGAATATTAAAATTATACATTTCTCTTTCACTCTGTTTACATGTTCAATAGTAACAATACTTCATCACGGCCTTCTGTTTTTGTTTTTTAATTAAGAAACGAAAAAATAAAAAGTATAAAACCTGCCTCATGATAAAATATGGAAATAGTATTAGAACAACTCCATCAAAACTGATACAAGTAACCGTCCACTTCATTGTACAACAGAGCAAATTAAAACATTTACTCTAAACTGTTTAAAGATTAAGCTAGAGGATATGCTCCGTTTTTGAAGTGTTTTTAAATGACTTACATCTTGCTGGTTTTGCTCTTTTTATTTGAAATCTTGGCAGAAAAAAATGTAGCGTGACACTATTATTCTTACGCCATCAGTGGTCTGTTTTTAATGAGAAAATAAATAATGAACTAGAATTCCAACAGCTGCCACAGTATCCTGTTGTGCATAGTTATGTAAAGCTCTGGGACTATTTAGGAGATATTATGGCGATATCAAAACATGCAGAAGAGGGTGACTGAAAGGATCAGTTTGATAACAGAGTTTTTCAGAACAATTTCCTGTAAAATCCAATGAAATGTGGAGGAAATTTACTCCTGATTACAAACTTAAATGCCCTGTATTTTAAAGTAAAAACAAATAATGGAACACAAGTGGAAATCAAGGTGCATATTATGAGCACATGTGGAAATAGTTTGTGTGGTGGCAGTGGTGGGCTTGAGAGCAAGTCCCTTTTTCTGACATTTACTATTTTTTTTATTAATCTCTGAAAGCCGAAAGACTGAGGAAAAAGTGGGAGGAGGAGGAAGAGGAGAGACGTAAGCAGATCTCAGTGCCAGCTGAACCAAAAAGTAAGAGAGTCTCTCTGTTTTGTTCACTTGTTTTTTAGTTTTAAACATTCACAGTAAAGACAGAGATTAATATAATATTAATAATAATGATAAGATCTGTAAAAAAACAAAACAATCAGCCTTATATTGAACTACAACATTTCTTTTACACTGTGTGTCTTTTTTAGTGTCTCTCAGCAACATTTGTTACACAGATTTTGTTGGTGTGTGCTCTGATTTCCCTCCCAGAATGTCCTCCTCTGGGCTTGGAGTCTCACCGGGTAGAAGATGACCAGCTGTTAGCTTCCTCTCAGTCTCATCATGGGTTCTCAGCTCAGAGGGGGCGCCTTAACATGCAGGTATACTCTAAATTCAGAACTTCCTTATCCGTATTAACCCACAACTGATATTCAGAAAAATCAACACAAAGTGCACTGGCCTTCACACAAAGGACCAAGAACCTTTCAGATGAAAATATAAAACCAAGTCACCTGAAAATTGGTAGAAAATTACAAGTTACAGTGATTTTAGTTACTGTCCTACCGTCATAAATAGACATGATATGTAGCTACTGTGTTTATGGCAGCTGTATTGAAGCACAAGAGTCAACCACTGACTAAAGCACTGTGGGGAATTTTTCATTACTTGGGATTGGGGAATGACATGCTTTTGGAGTTAGCTTTAAGCTGTCTTTAGAGGAACCCAATTTTCCAGCCCTGGAGATTTCCGCTTGTTATCCCGATGCCGCAACAGAGTGCAACACAAAGGATAATTTCATTTTGGTGTAATTTCCTTTAGGCAGCATGGTGGTGCAGTGGTAAAGATGGTTGCCTTACAGCAAAAAGGTTAGGAGTTTGACTCCACCATCTGACTGGGGTTTTTCTGTGTGGAGTGTGCATGTTCTCCTGTGGTTGCATGTGTTCTCTCCAGGTACTCCAGCTTCCTCCCACATTTTTAAAACACACAGTTAGTTGGGTTAGGTTAACTGAGGATTCTAAAATGCCCATAGATGTGAGTGGTTGTCTGTCACTCTGTGTTAGCTCTCCGAAAGACTGGCGACCTCTCCAGGGTGTACCCTGCTTCTTGCTCTGTGGTGGCTATGATAATCTCCAGCACCCCCCATGACCTTGATAAGGACAATGGATGGATGTTAATTTCATTTAATGAAACTATCTGTGTCATCCTAACTCTCCACTAATGCTGCACAGATTCGGAGAAACAAAGAGTGCACAAAACTGCATGATGCTTTCAGTTAAAACAAAACAACAACAAAAACATTCTTTTGTGAATCATCATGTTTTTATTCTCAGGACTAACAGAAAAAGCATGCAAAATAATACATAAAAGGTGCACACTGGGACTAATTTAACTCCCCCATAAAGATGGTATTTGATGACCTCACCCTTAATTAAGAATTTTTGCACCTCAGTATAAGTCAATAAAGACAACCATTAGAATAGTTTCCAGGTTTTTCCAAAGGTAGCTGCATGGACAGAGACAACCCTCAAAAACTTCCAATGTGCACTGAACCATTTTGTCCTATGAGAGGCCCTGAAATATGACAGAAGCCTCTCAGTTGAGAAAAGAGCTTCAATGATTACTCCTCGTAGGCTTTCAAGAGTTATTCCATCATTTTATCAGGAAAACAATGTATTTTCAGCTCTCTGTGTGGTTGTGTACAGGGCTCTGACAATGATGAAGACCTGTATGGTGGTGCATGGTGCGCAGAGTCAGAGGAGCGAGAACACTGGTTTCAAGTTGATGCCCGCCGAGAGGTGGAGTTTACTGGGGTCATCACCCAGGGAAGAAACTCTGAGCTACAGTGAGTCCTACTCCATCTCCACATAATAAAACCTTGCACAAGTGCTGCTGTGTTTCATTAAAGTCAGTACTCAGTAATTTCTTTTGTTTTGATCCTAGTGAGGATTTTGTGTCGTCCTACTTTGTGGCCTTCAGCAACGACAGCAGAGACTGGACTTTACTACACGATGGCTACGCTGAATGGGTGATTGAGCCACAACTAATTATGAAAATGTTTTCGTAACAGTGAATTACACCTTTACACCTTCTCATTTCCTTCTCCTGTGATTCTCTCCTGCAGTTGTTCTATGGCAATGTGGATAAGGAAACACCAGTGATGAGTCAGTTTGCTACACCAGTGGTGGCACGTTACATCCGTATTCTGCCTCAGAGCTGGAATGGCAGCCTATGTCTCAGAGCCGAGATCCTAGCTTGTCAGCTACCCAGTTAGTATTTTTTTAAATAGTAATATTTTAAATTAAAATGTCAGACAAAACAAAGATTTAGTATGCATTAACTTGGATTCTATTACTGTCAAGTCAAATTTGCTGTGTGGCAGGCAGGAAGAAAGACCCAAATGAAGGACCCACAGACTGAATGATAAACTTAAAGCTCAGCTTTATTTGCTAGAAAATTTTTTCTAGAAAGTAAAACTAGGAAACATGAACTAGGAAAACTAAACCAGAAACAAGCAACGAGAACATGAGGTAGAAACACAACACGAAGGGATTGTGTACGACCCAACAGAAAGAGGGGAAGACTGAGGATTAAAATACTCATCGGAGTAATCAGGGAACGGGAGATAGGAGAAACGCACAGCTGGAACTAATTAGGTAGGACTAAACTAAACATACTAACAAAGCACACAAGACTATCAAAGTAAAACAGAAAATAAGACAAGCATGCACAGACATGGAGTCAGAGACACGAGCTTAACACTACGACAGAGGGAACATAGAGATGAGGGACCAGGACAGGCACAGAGGCATGGACTAGACACTGAACAGAGGGAGCACGAAATCTAGACCTAAGAACTAAACTATTAACAACAATTCCACTGAAACATATGATAATAATAATCAAAATAGCACAACTAGTGAATCAGAACATAAACCATAATAAAGAATAATACCAAAACACAAAAAACTTGAAATGCTGGGTCAAAATGACCAAGAACCGTGACAATTATGGCTTGTTTTTACTGCTAATCCTCAAGGGTCAAATACTTTTCCCCCTGTCACAGGATGTAATATCTCAATAAATAAATAACTAAATCTTTGATTCTTTAAAGAGCTTTTTAACTTTTTATCTACTTTTAGTAGCTGTGTGAAAATTAATGTTTGAGGGTATATTTATGCAGAAATACATCAGTCTTAACATGTTCACAGACTTTTCACTTCATTTGTAGAAACTTGAAGTTTTCCAACCTTATGAGTCATGTTTTCTTCATTCCATAATACAGTATGTCACCTCATACTGGAAGGGGGGAAACAAGAAAAAAATTGTTCTTTTGCCAAAGTAAGAGTGGAAATACACAAAAGTCTGTTTCAGAATCATAGCATGAACCTCCTAACCGTGGTCCTTAAGTGTGCTACATAAGTGCAAGATAACTGCTTGTATTGCCACTAGCTTTAGGAAAGACACAACAATAACATCTACTCAGCAGCAGCTGAACGTTTTGACTGCAAAATATTGGTACTTACTCATAAGCTTGTATTTTAAATAGAAATATTAGGGTTTTTACTGTGTTATCTGACAACTGAGGTTTAGGTTACTTTGAAGATCAAAATTTAAACATGTAGGTAAGTCAAAATAAGAGGGTTTGCTGTGGATTACTTCATGGGGTATGAATTTAAAACCATCAAAAGCTTCAGAATGCAACAAAATACCTCAGCCATTACGAGTGTTTTTATCAAGATGCGCTGTACAGCAGGCAGGTTTTGGACCTAGTATCCAGGATTCGAGAGGCAAAATGGGTAAAACTAAAACCCTAAAAAACGTATATATGAACATACCGAAAGTAACCAAAACTCAAAACCCTGGGTTCTAAAACCAGGGGTCCTAACTGTGATGGAATTTTCTGTTAATAAAGCAACACAATCAGCTGTGGCCAAGCTTTTTTAATTACTGCATGCAGCAGAGCTAACACACATCAAACATCACAGCTCCACAGTCATGAGAGCTCTGTCACTGGGACGTCTCAGCCTCTCTTTTATACATTCACACACAACTCCTGCATTGCTACAGTTATAACAGCTTCCTGTCTCAACCCCCGCTGTTGCTGGGCAGGGATTTTCTAACTAATTCTACAGTGAATTTCTAACCACATAAAACGTAATGTGAGAATAAACTAGAAATGATCTAAAACAGTGTTTTAATTCCCAATGATTACTTGTGCCAACACTAGACCTGTTAAACATTTTTGTTTATAAGCATATTAGGTACCCTTAAATAAATTAAATAAATTCTAAATGCATAACAAATACTTAAAGTGGAGTAGTGTACTTGAAACTGAAATTAAAAACTTCTGCTTAGTAAAATATCTCCTTCCCACTCTGCTAATCTCTTTGCCAACTTTTTCAGGAAGCCACCACAGTGAGAATGAGGTCAACCCATCCGATGACCTGGACTTCAGACACCACAACTACAAGGATATGAGACAGGTCTGTTTCTCACTTGGGACACTATCAGTCTACTCCACAATGCAACATTTCAACCTTGCCTCTCTAGCAGTATGCCAAAACCTACAAAAGCAATAATGTTGCAGCAACCATCCATAAATGTGTTTTTCCTTCACTCTTCTAGATGATGAAGGTAATAAATGAGGAATGTCCCAACATCACCAGGATCTACAACATTGGAAAAAGCTCCCAGGGCCTGAAAATGTATGCCATGGAAATCTCCGATAACCCCGGGGAGCATGAGCCTGGTAGAGAGATCTATAATATTTTTACTTAAGTGTAATTCTCTCAGCTGAAGCTCATCTTAGAATTGCATAATTTACACAGATTATGGTTCACCGTGAGACACAGATCTGAGTGTCATTACACTTGTTGCTGGCAAAGTAATATTTTGTTTTTTTGACTTGTAGACATTGCATGATGTCTGTCATTTAATGTACATGTATAACGCTTTGCATCTTTACAGAGCAATGTAAATAGGTTTTACCACATTCAAGTGGCTCTTAGTCCAGAAAATAAATTGTTAGTTGCGTTAATATGTTGTCTTTTTGTTTAGGTGAACCAGAATTTCGTTACACAGCTGGCCTCCATGGTAACGAGGCACTTGGACGAGAGCTCCTCCTGCTGCTTATGCAGTTTCTATGTAAAGAATACAATGATGACAACCCAAGAGTCCGTCGCCTGGTGGATGGTGTTAGAATACACTTGGTGCCCTCACTGAACCCGGATGCTTACGAGCTGGCCTACGAGATGGTACAATCAAAGGCTTCAAACTTTGTTTAGTGGCACATACCGCAAACAATGTGGAGAAAAGTGAAGCAATTGTGGAAGTGCCTTAAACCTACAAACTTTAATGTTCAACAAGGTTGTAAAAAAGGTCGAGCAGTCTGTGGAGAACAACCCTCGGTTCCATCAACTCATAGCTTATAGATACCATTTTTAGTGCAGAAGGACAATAAAATAGGTAACATCGTAAGTCAGGCCTTACTTCTTACTGACAAGTCACTACCATATGAATATCTAATATCTGCCAGTTTCATTGCTAAAAACATGCTAAAGGCTTAAAAATCCTAAGCTCAAGATTTCATCAACAAGATTTCCCAAACCAGTATGATACATGATGATGCCTGTGTCCGCCTTTCAAAGTAACAGTGGCTGTAAACATCTTTTTGTTTACAGAGCCATAATCAGTATGAAATTTTTGATCCAAATTTAGTATCTCATACCAGAATTTCTAATTTCTTAAATTAGTTACATTAGTTTAGAATACAGTTTTTAATGTTTTTTTTAATTAAGTTGTTTTCTACAAATCTTGCATTTATAAAAGGAATTTTGTTGCTTCGTCTCATGTCTGAGCCTACTTGTCTTCACCACAACTGACAGATTTTTCAAAACACTGTAGAAAAATTATTCAGAGATCCCAGAGAGCATGAATGACCTAACACCATCCTCACTCCTGCAGGGATCAGAGATGGGAAACTGGGCCCTGGGCCACTGGACTGAAGAAGGTTATGACATCTTCCAGAATTTCCCAGATCTAAACAGCATCTTGTGGGGAGCTGAAGACAGAGGCTGGGTGCCTCGTATAGTGCCTAATCATCACATCCCCCTTCCAGAAAACTTTTTGAATGGCTCTGTGAGTTTGTTTACCGTCCTTTGGGATTGTGTGTGTGTGTGTGTGTGTATGTGTGTGTGTGTGTGTGTGTGTGTGTGTGTGTGTGTTTTAATTTACTACAAATTTATTAGCAATCTTTATCTCTTTTAGCTTGCAGTTGAGACAAAAGCTGTAATTACCTGGATGGAGCGCAACCCTTTTGTTCTGGGAGCTAATTTGCAAGGAGGCGAAAAACTGGTCACATATCCTTTTGACATGCAGCGCCCACCAATTTCTGTATGGCTCTTTTACTAAGAACACCTAACAAAAGCACTCTTTGGCAGCTGTACACTTGTATAATAACTCTATGCTGTCTTAATGTTTAAGCTAACTGACAACCGTCGTTGGAGAAATAATGCAGAAATGAACGAGGACACCTGGGCTCGCATTCAGCGCCAGAATGAGGGTGCTCTGAGGGAGACTCCAGACGACGCCATGTTTCGGTGGTTGGCAATGTCATATGCCCACAGCCATCTAACCATGACAGAGACCTACCGAGGTTCCTGCCATGGAGATGATATCACTGGAGGACAGGGGATCACTAACAGAGCCACCTGGAAGCCAGTGGTGGGAAGTAAGTGTTAACATGACACAGCAAAAAGGTCGTAAATGAAAAATATTTCAGTCAAGACCATTAAGGGGTCTTTCTGTCTCAAATCATCACCTTAGAACATCTCCTGATCGACCATCTCCTGTTTGCATGAAAAGTTTATGGTCCAAAGTTTGACCATTTATAATTTTACAATATTGCTGGAAAATGTACATTTTTTATGTGTCTTTCCTAATTTCTTACCATCATTGTGATGGTAAGAAAAACCAGTGAAAATGCCATGTCAAATGTCTTTATTAATATGACAATCATTATAAATGTTTAGGGTTGTTTATTAAAATTTTTATGCAAATCAGAAACAGTCGACCAGAATTCTATCACAAGATTTATCCTTAAATATCAAGGTTATCAAAAGGCTATTTTTCTGTTTCTCCAAAAATGGACAAATAAAATCATCTAAATAGCCAGATGATATTACAACTGAAGGAGAATATTTCCTCTAAAACACAATCTCCTCCACAGGTATGAATGACTTCAGCTACCTGCACACAAACTGCTTCGAGCTCTCCATCTTCTTGGGCTGTGATAAGTTTCCCCATGAGAGTGAATTGCCTCTTGAGTGGGAGAACAACCGTGAGGCTTTGTTGTCCTTTATTGAACAAGTGAGAATTTTATTTCATTATATTTACACTCAACAAAAATATAAACGCAACACCTTTGTTTTTGCTCCCATTCCCCATGGGATGGACGTAGAGACCTAAAATTCATTCCAGATACACAATATAACCATCCCTCCCAAACAGTGGTCACAAATCAGTCCAAATGTGTGGTAGTGGGCACATCTGCTATATTGAGATAATCCATCCCACCTCACAGGTGTGCCACATCAGGATGCTGATCTGACATCATGAGTAGTGCACAGGTGTACCTCAGACTGCCCACAACAAAAGGCCACCCTGGAATGTGCAGTTTTTTGCGCTATTGGGGGTCTGGGGACCCAGAACCGGTCAGTATCTGGTGTGACCACCATTTGCCTCATGCAGTGCAACACATCGTCGCATGGAGTCTATCAATTGTGGCCTGTGGAATGTTGGTCCACTCCACTTCAATGGCTGTGCGAGGTTGTTGGATATTCGTGGGAACTGGTACACGCTGTCGTATACGCCGGTCAAGCACATCCCGAACATGCTCAGTGGGTGACATGTCCGGTGAGTATGCTGGCCATGCAAGAACTGGGACATTCTCAGCTGCCATCTGCCCTGAACAATGTGAACCATGATTCATCCGTCAAGCGCACACCTCTCCAACGTGCCAGATGCCATCGGATGTGAGCATTTGCCCACACAAGTCTGTTACGGCGACGAGCTGGAGTCAGGTCAAGACCCCGATGAGGACGACGGGCATGCAGTTGAGCGTCCCTGAGACGGTTTCTGACAGTTTGTGCAGAAATTGTTTGGTTGTGCAAACCAATTGTTCCAGCAGCTGTCTGGGTGGCTGGTCTCAGACGATCTTGGAGGTGAACCTGCTGGATGTGGAGGTCCTGGGCTGGTGTGGTTACACGAGGTCTGCGGTTGTGAGGCCGGTTGGATGTGCTGCCATATTCTCTGAAACGCCAGTGGAGACGGCTTATGGTTGAGAAATGAACATTCAAAGCACGGGCGACAGATCTGGTTGACATTCCTGCTGTCAGCATGCCAATTGCACGCTCCCTCATTGCTTGTGGCATCTGTGGCATTTTGCTGTGAGACAAAACTGCACATTCCAGGGTGGCCTTTTGTTGTGGGCAGTCTGAGGTACACCTGTGCACTACTCATGATGTCAGATCAGCATCCTGATGTGGCACACCTGTGAGGTGGGATGGATTATCTCAATATAGCAGATGTGCCCACTACCACACATTTGGACTGATTTGTGACCACTGTTTGGGAGGGATGGTTATATTGTGTATCTGGAATGAATTTTAGGTCTCTACGTCCATCCCATGGGGAATGGGAGCAAAAACAAAGGTGTTGCGTTTATATTTTTGTTGAGTGTAGTTAAAAATTATATTTTCATGTCAGTTGCTTATCTGCTTTAGTGGTAGCTGAACGCAAGCTTTTGTCACGAAAAGTCTTGTACATAGCAGCTTTGATATGTCATTGACAAACGTGGAAATTAATGTTTTCTACATGTGAAATTTCCTTAAGATTCACTGGGATGTACTTTTCTTGTGCAGGTACATCGCGGGATAAAGGGTATTGTGAGGGATATAGATGGAAATCCACTTCCCAACGCGACAATATCTGTTGAGGGGATACGGCATGATGTTAAAACTGGTAAACTATTTTATATAGTGTTTCAGATCATGAAGATCCAGTCATTCGTTTACAGCATTTTTTAACATGACCTTTTTTAATGTAACCATTGTATAGCTGTGGGCGGGGATTACTGGCGACTGCTAAATCCTGGGGAGTACAAGGTAACAGCCAAAGCTGATGGCTACACCCCTCAGACACGGCTCTGCATGGTGGGCTATGACTCCGGAGCAACACCCTGCAGTTTCACCTTAACCAAATCCAACTGGGATCGCATCAAGAAAATCATGGCACTCCACGGCAAAAGACCCATTCGACTCATCACCAAAGCGAATGTAGTGAAAACAACTGCAGCCAGCACTGTGGCAGCCCCCAGCATTGATACAGAGCTTGAAAATCCCGCCAACACTCACGACATTGCGCGACGTAGACGGCTGCGGCTGATGCGTATACGGAGGCTGCGTTTGCAGAGGTTACAAGCCAGCCTTAGAACCACCCCTGCGACTACAATGACAACAACCACCACCACAGCATCCACCACTCTACCACCTGAAACCAAGAGAACAACCTCATGGTATGACTCTTGGTTTCCTGTGGATGAATGGTCCACTGAAAACCCATTCGATAGTGTTGTCTTTGACTCAGTGCCCACACAGGACTATCCTTTTGAATACACTATAGACTGATTACTGCACATACAAACCCAGATCTATCTTATAGAAAGTCCTTACTAACCAAATCTGCTGCAAGATCACAGCTTTAAAACAAAACAACAAAAAAAACCCACAAAAAACATCTTTAATGATTTAGCTTGGACAAAATAAGACTTGTTGGCAGCATTGTGTATTGAGGGTTACATTCTTGGGAACAAATATTTCTTGGAGAGAGATAAAGAAGAAATGGAAGTCTCTGCTGAGCAAAGACTACACAGCACATGTTTAATTAGCTCTATGTTAAATTAAACATACAGTATGTTCAATAAGACAGGATTAGGTCTGTCTTCATTTTTTTAATGGCTTCATAGAATCATTTCTGGCTTCAATTAAACTGATTTATTGTACTGCTGAATGCATTGCATTAAAATGACGTTATTTTCTAAATTACTATAGTCTATGTATTTATTTATAGTTCAAAGAAGGTCCGTAACAGTTCACTCATGGGGAAATGTGCCACAGATGTAGATTGTAGATGTAGTTATTTATGTAATAATAATGGATTGCATTTTATATAGTGCTTTTCTAGACACTCAAAGCACTTTACAATTATTCATTCACTCTTCTTCTATTATCTTTCTATTATCTTCCTTTTATTCTCTATGTTACTTGTTAAGCACCTTGGCATACCCTTGGTTTTTAAGTGTGCTTTATAAATAAAGTTTATTATTATTATTATTTATCACTCTCACATTCACACACTGGCAAACCATAGTTGTAGCAGACTTTTTGCTTGTTTTTTGTTTGTTTTTTAATAAATAAACCTGTCTTTGATGGGAGACCAGAGTGCCAGACAAGCTACCCCTGACTTGGCTTTTACTGCTCCAAGATCAGTTACCATTACTACATACATATGCAAAAATAGATAGGAAATAGAGCTAAAATTAGCAAAATACTCTATGATATGAACAGGTTTTCTCTTATTAATTACCTTGAGCAACAGTTATGATGTAGAGGAGTAGAAAACATAGAAACCTTACTCTTACTGAAGTCACCTGCAAGCTTCATTTGTAAGCTGCATTGTAAAAGGAATTGGTGAGAGAGATTTTGAGAGAAATTTGCCTCAAAAGTGTTACAAATGTGTATAACATGATTGATGACAAGCCTAGAGTAAGATTTGCAAATGTGTGTAGTGATTTGTGTGTAACTTGAGGTCTCACAATGCTCCAATCCACACAAATACTAAACAAACTAATCATAAAACAGTTGCACAAACACATACAGCCAAACCTGAATAAACAGTGATCATTTATACCCAAATTTCTTCCAAAAAGCTTCCTGTGCATATAGATGTCTCCCTAATGCAAATATTCAATTGCGTATCCTTTTGTTTGGCAAATCGCTGAAACTCCTTCAGATTTAATAGTCGTCTGGCATGGACCTTGGTCTTCAGTTTTACAGAATATTAATAGGATTCAATTCAGGGCTTTGTGCAGGCCAGTCATTTAATTTGGCTCATCTGGATGTAGTTCTACACCAAGGGTGATCGTTTTGGCAGGTGAAGCGACCACCCAGAAAATAACTGGTTTACAAGTTACTTATAATCCTATGGAGTATTAGATTGACCCACTCAAGATCCTTACCCTCCATGAACTTTAGAGTTTAAATAAACCATACTTTTAACCTAAAAGCATTTTCAGATCAAAATTAACAACTACTAAGGACTTAGATTCTAGGTCTAAAAGGTTAGAAACCTCAGTTTTAGCCTCTGGGCTTCTGAGTCAAATACACAGAGAAAAGAGAGAAGTCACGAGACAGACCAAATTATTGCCAAGTAACAAAGTACTAGAATTTCACTCAGGGAAACTAAAGTTTTCTAAACTTTACCAACGTTCCTTTGTTTTAGGTGTCATTTTGCAAACATCAGCATGCTAATGCTCATCGAATTACAGCACAACAGAGACACTGTTTGACAAAAAATGTATTCCAACATGTGTAATTATACAGAGCAAATGCACTGTGTATACAGTTAATTATTCAATGGATCAAATAAAACAGATATTGCTAATGAGATATAATAGACTGGTGTATGAGTGTAATAACATTTGCAACTCAAACGCATTCAGGTGTGTTCCAACGGCTATGACTGGCTCGCTTTGCCTTTTCTGTTTTTCCCTCCAGTGTACTGGAAACTCTTCAGTGGGTTCTTCCCCCGGATGTTCTTCTACCAAAACCAAAAGGGAACACATTAGCTCAGAACAAGGGGGTGATTTCATCAAACTAACTGGACATTTTTGTTTTAATATACATTTTATATTGTGAGCTTTGTAAAAGACATAAAATGGCATCTCACTAATATCAATTAGGGCTGCACGATTAATCGTTAGAAAATCGCGATCTCAATTCATACTTATGTGCGACCTCATTTCCAAATGACAACGATTTAAAAAAAAAAAAAAAAAAAAAAAAAAGACGACGACGATTGTACCGCATTTTGATCCGGGACGTACTCTGCATGAAAACAAGCGCTCACTCTTCCTGCTCAACAAATGACAAGGGCGGAGCCTTATACCACGTGATACAGAAGCTGTGCCGTGTGATGCTAAAATTAGCAGGGAAAAAACAACGGAGAGCACGTCAGGGATGACGAGAAAGTGACAGGAGAAAATCCGTCTTCGTCAACCACCCAAACACCAATAACAGGAACCTTATACAGCGCTTCCCTATACACGTCGAACTCCCGCAGGCACAAAGAAATTACGGAGGCTATCACTTATCACCTGACCAAAGATTATGGCTCCCATCAACACTGTGCAAAACGAGGGATTTAGGAAAATGATCAACACCCTAGACAAACGCTACACAGTGCCGTCCCGCAACTATTTTTCTATTGTTGCACTACCTGCTCTATACACGCAGCGCCGAGCAACGGTGGAGACGGAATTTCAAGCAGTACAACAACAAAACGTGAGACATTTGTTGTTTTTATGTTTATTTATTGTTTCTATGTTCAGTCTCAACTGTTACGAAGTTGATGTGCAGTTAATAAGTGCAATAAATATTTATACTGGAAAAGAAAATCGTGAGAGAATCATGATCTCAATTCTAAGCCAAAAAATCGTGATTCTCATTTTATGCAAAATCGTGCAGCCCTAATATCAATATAAATAAAATTGATAAAACGTGTCATCTAAGAGTGATGCTCAAAACTAGTTCATGCATTTATTACATCTAGGCTAGACTATTATAATTCATTATTATCAGATTGTGTCTTTTATCCTGCCAGCTGCAGTAGATGTCTGCCCCTCCCTGTTTCTGTTAGAGGTTTCTTCCTATTAAAAGGAAGCTCCTTCTTCCCAATGTCACCAAGTGTTTGCACACAGGGGGTCGTTCAACTGTTGGGGTTTTCTTCTGTACTATCATAGGGTGTTTGCCTTACAATATAAAATGCCTTGAAGCAACTGTTCTCATTTGGTACATTATAAGTAAAAGTGAACTGAAATTTAGAAGTAAGAAAATAGTACAAACGCTCACAACTCAAATTGCCTGATTTTGTTTAACTAAAATCTAATAGATATACAGTTTGTTTTCACAGTGAAACAGAAAATACATGACAAAAAATATGCCAAAAAGGTGAAACCTGGAACAGAATTCAAACTATTACACAGATCTGTGGCGTATCAAAGATCTGGTGTCCCTTCCAACCAAATCTCACCTTAAAACTGCTCTTGATGACTCCTCCTGGTCTCTGTATCTCTTTTCTCCGCCTTCTTCTGCTTGTCAGTGGATGTACCACGCCCTTCAGTGCCTCAGGAACTGCAGGAAAGTGAAATGAAAATGAAAAAAAATTGCATACTCAAATATACATCGATACATTGTAATTAGATCTTCCAGCACACTGATGCATCCTTATAAAATAAATTAATCCATGAAACATACTTAGGAGTAGAAAGCCACCATGCTTGCCCTTAGGGCTGCTCGATTATGGCAAAAATGATAATCACGATTATTTTCACTGAAATTGAGATCTCGATTATTTGACGATATTTATTTAACCCTTTAAGACCTACTACAGAACCAAGTCCGCCAGAGCTTATATTATTTTTTTACATGTTGTAGTGCCATTTGTGGGAGCATTTCAAGTTGCTATACAACTGTTATAGCCCATATTTTAATAATATGTATGCATTAAGTCCATAGTAACTACATTAATTGCAAAAAAGTGCAATAAACTACAAGAAAATTGAAAATCGTTTTTGGGTTTTTTTTTTACATATATTTCTACTTGGAGAAATTTAAGAGGTTTATCCCTCAAAACTTTAAATACAAAAAAGTTGCAAAAAATAGTTTACAACAACAGGAAATTTATTTTGAGTGTCTTCATAGTTTTATTTTGGAGATACAGCAATTTTTATATACTGCAGGAAAAATGAAAAAACAATCCTATGATGCAAATTTGCAAAGAAAACAGCAGGTGCATCAAAATAAACTATTTCCAGCAGTGCAATTCGAGTTCTAAGCATCCCAGAAACTATTCAGAAAAGTCTAACATGACCAGTATAAGCCTATACTGGTCTTAAGGCCTTAAGGCCTACAAGTAAAAAACTACATTTTCCGCGAAAATGACGTCACTTCCGGTTTCGGCCAGGAAATGGCGGACATGCGACAGTTCGCGCTGACGTCTGTTTCACTGTGGGAAGTGTTACGAACAGCTGATCGGATCGGCAAAGCGTGTTTCTGGAATATTATGTTTTTGTTCCTGCAAGCGCTTTTTATGCAATTTTTGCAAAGCTTTATGTGGAAGGAAACCGTGACCGAGGACAAGCTGATGGCATAAGATGTAAGTACAACTCCTCCGGTTTCATATGCAAAACAAATTATTGCGCTAGCTTACACGGTTCAGGTTCTACAGGGATTTAAAAATAGTTACGCAAAACGGAGCGTGCTGCTCTGACCGGCTTTAAAGGGTTAACAATGACTTTAAAAAATAATATAAAATAGTGTGCAACACCACTGAAGTTTTTTTTAACCTCTCTTTTCAACCAAAGGCAGTCACTCTCTCCTCTCCAAATAACTTCTGCTTAGCTTTCCGAGCTTCCCTCGGGTCCTCTTAATCAGCGGTCTCCAACCTTTTTTGCGCCACGGACCGGTTTATGCCCGACAATATTTTCACGGACCGGTGTTCCAGATCTACTGGCGTTTAGATCAACTGGCGTTGGTCGAACAGATGTGTGGCAAACTTGCGTTTCAGGAGCTGCTACTGACAAACCAGCAAAAAAAAAACGCCAAATGTGTCATCTGTGACACTTGTGAGGTTGTCTCAAACACACTCCGTCAGTCTTGATGCTGTTGAACAACAAAATGTATAAAAATGTGGCGAGTTTACCTGGTGATATCCTCATGCGCGACGCGATCGCGAAAACAGCAAACAAGTAATACCACGGCGATGTTGTTCACAGGACAGCAAGAGTAAACGATCGGGAGACTCTTGTCGTCGTTATCGTTCCCCTCGCACGGTTTATTTCTCCGAATTCAGCGTTTTTGCTTCACAACTAAAGCGAGCAGTTTACTTTGTGCACTAACATGGACTCGAGTCAACCAGCGCCACCTCTGGCCAAGTGCCACAGCCTACAGCCAGATCAACTTGTGACACACATCTGCACCACGTTTGAATTCGTTTCATGCACAACACATTTGTACCTTTCAATTGTGTCTGTTTGTGCGTCATGCAAATAAACCTTTGAAAAGAATGAAATGACACTAATATTTCACTAGTTTTGTAACATCACGTGTCGTTAGCGTAGTCTGTCTGTGTCTTTTCTCTGCGAACAAACATGTTAGAGTTGGTTGTTATATACAGTCTGTATAAGTGTGGTTAATCTAATAAACATGTGTAAGGAGATGGCAGTTACGCTGAATGTACAGCAGTTACACAGTGATTAGTAATAAACAGTCAGACAATGACTCTGACAATCTCATTCAATCTTGCAGACTGAATGCACCTTCTGTGGAAAGTGGTACCACACAGTGTGTGTGGACTTCCCCTGTGCAGAAGGTGCAATTGAAAGGTACAAATGTGTTGTGCATGAAACGAATTCAAATGTGGTGCAGATGTGTGTCACAAGTTGATCTGGCTGTAGGCTGTGGCACTTGGCCAGAGGTGGCGCTGGTTGACCCGAGTCCATGTTAGTGCACAAAGTAAACTGCTCGCTGTAGTTGTGAAGCAAAAACGCTGAATTCGGAGAAATAAACCGTGCGAGGGGAACGATAACGACGACAAGAGTCTCCCGATCGTTTACTCTTGCTGTCCTGTGAACAACATCGCCGTGGTGTTACTTGTTTGCTGTTTTCGCGATCGCGTCGCGCATGAGGATATCACCAGGTAAACTCGCCACATTTTTATACATTTTGTTGTTCAACAGCATCAAGACTGACGGAGTGTGTTTGAGACAACCTCACAAGTGTCACAGATGACACATTTGGCGTTTTTTTGCTGGTTTGTCGGTAGCAGCTCCTGAAACACAAGTCTGCCACACATCTGTTCGACCAACGCCAGTTGATCTAAACGCCAGTAGATCTGGAACACCGGCCTTTAAGGTGTCGCGGATAAATGAGGGAGGGGCTAATAATCGGCTCAGTCATTGAATGATCGTTGAAAGCCCAGATCGTAATCGTGATTAAAATTCGATTAATTGAGCAGCCCTACTTGCCCTGCCATCTTGAACACAGTGGCTGATTTGCCATTTTGCGTTAACTGTGTTTTATGTATGTGGACAGAGAAGGATCCACATGTGCAGTACACCAAAGGCAGAAGAGAAGAAACACGTAGGCATTTGCGTGCCACTGAGACAAATTTTAATTTGTCTGTCGACTTTCACACTCAACATATGAAGGATCATTCTTATATTTTTTTCATTTGAGGAACTGTCTCCACCAAAGAAGCAAAAATGCAAAGGGAAGAGACAACACAACAGGCATCATTATAAGACGCCATCTTTTCACCTCATTCCTCATCTGAAGTCTTTAGTCAGGCCTCTAACATACAAAAACATATGTAAACATTCTTATTTATTCCTGATATTGTTGCAAATGCTTATGGTCAACCAAATTAGACATGTGACCATCCCACCTCCGGACAGCTAACAACAAGCCAGTTAACAATAGCTGATTATATGCTAGCAATATACCAGCTAATGTTAGGTTCGAGTTTCCTAAAAAATGTACTTTCTGCTCTGATGAATAGTTTGCTCAGTCACATTATATGACAGTTTTACAAACAATGACTAACAGCAGGACAAACAGAAGCACTTACTGACAGAAAAGTTTAGATCTCTTCAGTAACTCAGTATCACTGTCATCAGACTGACTCGTGGATTTGTATCGAATTCTTTCGGCGTAAATAGATTTGACCACATATTGACAGCTGATTGACAATTTTTTTGTCCTACAGCAACCATTATGGCTAGGATTATTGAACTGAATTGGGAGGCGTAAGAAAACAAAACTCAACTTGACTGAAATTTGCAATCTAGTGGTGAAATTTTACACAGTGTAACTTAAGCTCTGTAAGTTCTGAAAATATGCTACTGTAACTTAACTCCAACTTTCAGTTATCTCGCCCAATTACATTTTTCACAATAAAAAAAAATGACGTTCTGTTAATGTTAATTTCCTTCAATAAAAAATGAACTAACAGAATTTTAGAAGAAATTATCCAAATTTGAGCTAACACTATGTAAACCTAATTGTTAATGTGATGTGCTCATGGGTAATAGTTTCTTTCAGTATTGCATTTAGAGTCAAACTTTCAACAAAAAAAATGAATTATTTCACACAAATCACTCCTTACTAGCCAAGACCTACATGGCATCATGGAAGTAGAAGATCAATATTTTTTAGCATAAACAATATACATTATAAACAGGAAAAATATCTTAATGGAAAATTTTGGTTAGGGTGATATTCATATATAATCAGACACTTACTGAGATACTCAGGTACATTCTTAAGGTGAGGTTTGACAACAGCAGGATGGAGGTCTTTGTCATGCCGGAGTAGCTGCAGATCTCTGGGGTTGTCCTCAAAGTATGTCTGAGTGAGAGCACAAGCATGCAATCAAAACGTGTTCAAACACTTCTGCCTTCCTCTGTCTTTAGAAAAAAAAAATCATCTCTCACCTTAAGTTTTTCTGAATTGAGCAGCTCCTGTTTGATCTCTTTTAGTCTGGCCTCCTTCACTGCCTGCTTTGTCACTGAGCGCATTGCGTCCTAAAGAAAAACTAAAAATAATCAATTCCCCTTACATTACACTTAAAAAAGAAAAAAAAGGGGCTAGGACTTGGCGATAAAAATGGTTATCTTTCCTCGTCTTTCCATCAAAAGAAATATGAGAAATGGTCAACATAAAGTAGAACTTGAAATTTGACAGACATCACAAAAGGCACAATGAGAATAGCACTGGACCAAATCAATCATGTGCTCGAAAACTCAGCTGATGGCATTACTACACAAGACAACTGAACAGACACAGTCCAAAGGTCAAACGATGAACAACCAAGGAACTCATCACCATCTTTATTTCTAGCATTTTTCTACCCGGCTGCCTCCCATTCACGCACCTGCCTTCTGTCATGCTTCTACTGACTTTTGTTCTTCTTCTCTGTATACTTCACTCACTTAACATCACAATGTCATCTGCAAACATAGGGATTCCTGCCAACCTCATCTGTTAACCGAGATTCACAAATACACAGTGCAACTGCTTCTGGCTTCTCTGACCTACTCCATCAACACATTGTATCTGTAGTGCTCTTTCTCAGCATGAAGCAATACTGCTGCTCACTAACTGTCACCTCCCTTCTTAGCCTAACTTCAACAACGGGTTCCCATACCTTCGTGATATGTCTCATCCCTACCAGTACACTTTTTCTCCATTCTTTAGCCTCACTGTCTCACTCTCCAAGACTGTTTTAAAACAGTTTGGTCAGAAGGTCCACCGCTGTCTCTCCCACACATCTCCCTCCTTCAACTGAGCCAAAAATCTTTCCGCTCTTCATCCTCTGCCTCCTTCTCCTGCCTTTCCTTCTCTCTTGTTGCCTCCTAACATGTCTTCCCCCTTTCCCATTTCTTTTTTCAGCCAACACTAACACCCTGTTGGCCCAGAGAGGTGGTCATTGTTGAGTCAAAACTTGACCAATCGGTAGGGAAATCTTTTTTGATCAGTATGTTTGATTTGTCCAAGATTTTACACCAAATGCCCTTCCTGAAGGAACGCTCCCCATTTACAAGGGCGAAGGGACTGGCACAGAGTATACTGGCTTGTGCTGATATGAAAAACTGATTATAAGTTTGTTTGTTTTTTCCATTTGTTGTTCAGCCATAGACTTAACTAATGCCAACAATCAGCAAATGTTGAGGAATTTGCCATTTTTGGAATTAAATTGAGCTTCCAAAAGGAGGAGGAGGATACTCACCCGGCATCTGTACCTGAAGCCTTCAATCTGCTCCATTTTAAATTCATAAGGTTTGAGGGGAGAATTGGTCTCATCTAAACACAAACAGAATAAAAACAACTTACAAAAAATTATCTCACTCCATTTAAATATCATGCTACACTCTAAAAGTATTTGCACCCATCCTGATTTCATAGTTATTTTGTACATTTGTCTTCCCTTCACTTGTTGGTAGACAGCAGAATCCATACTTCCACCAGGTTTCCAGCAAAACAAAACATTAAAAACTGCAGTTTGTGTTTAGTCTGGTTATCAATTTCTTCGATAATGTGAAACATGCAAATGTGACAAATATGCAAAAAGATATAGGGTGCAAGTACTTGTTCACAGCACTGTATACTACTCCCTGAGGTTCAATATTTTAGCACTGAGACACATCAAACTCTGATGCAGCTGTAGAAGGTGAAGCTGACTAACTAGAGAAACGGTCTACCATTTCACTTATTCAGCGAAAAACTAGATGTGGGCCTTTTTCGCATGTGAAGTGAACATAGCCTAACTGTGTTTAAAGTAAAATGAAAAACAACATGCTACAGTCATCAACACAGAAACAGTCATAATGATAATGATGATATTAATGCAAGTGGATCTCTCTGCAACTCCATTTTTACTTAATTTTCACATTAAAAAGTCAGTAAAAGGTGTAGGCCTAAAATTAGATCAAAACACATCTTCATTACCCCCAGTGAGAGCTTCCTCCACCTCTGACAGCAAACCAAGCTCGGTATGAGATACAAATGACAGAGCGGTGCCCGGGTTGTCTGCTCTTGCCGTTCTGCAAGAATAAAAGTGGCCATCAGAGTTTGATTTTTAGTAAAGATTATCATGTCATTTTTTTAAAAGAAACTGTACATACCTTCCAACTCGATGAATATACGATTCCGCAGTTTTTGGGAAATCAAAGTTAATTACATTGGCAACATTTTGGAAGTCCACACCTCTTGACACTCCATACTCTTTATCTTTAGCTCTAAAGAGACAACAAAACAGTCAATACAGTGTCCAAATGCAATTTTTAATAGGCTGGTTCTATCATCCAATATCTGACGACATGGGTTACGCCACATAATGTGGGTTTTTCAATGTGGCTGCAAACACAGCTTGTTTAGAAGGTTTAAATGTATTTATTGAAATGGTAAAATCTCAACTTCAGCAATCTAACTGACCATCAAACTCTTTTTCCACTGATAAAGACCAACAACCTGAAAGCTTCCATTTATCCATCCATCCTCTCCTGCTAACCCTGATAAGGGTCGTGGAGAGACTGGAGCCTTTTGTTTGACTATATTACTGTCTGTAATATTGTTAAAGTCCTAAATTATCACCTTTAAAGTGTTTGCACTCACAACATCATGTACAGTAAGACAGGCATGGAGAACAGTGGCAAGGCAGCCCAGGCGGAGAAATTTTGCTTTTAGACTTTGTGACTCATTTAATTTCTATATGTGAAGGAGAAAAAAAGAACTATCCAATCAGATAGGTATTTGTGGTGAATGAAAGACAGTTATAGTTTCAAGCAGTTTTAAGCACCACATCCAAAATTCAAGCACTTTTCAAACCACGAAAGGGCAATGTTAAAATTTAAGCAATTTCTAGCATTTCAAGCACCCGTACGAACCCTGGGCACCATTTCTGGTAACCAGCACCAAAAGACTTCACTGTTGTCTATACTTAAGAATATAAACTGTAGTTTTACACTGTTGAGAAAGTCCAACTGGTTACTGAAACATCACATAAAATGTATTCTACTAACATTAGTTTTCCCCCTTATGGCATTTTTCCCCATCTTGTGCTGCTTCAGAATATTATCTCTCTAATATTTTTTATTTGAGTGTTAATCAATAGTCTGACTTACTTTCCTCCCTTCTTTTGGGCCTTTTTCTTCTCTTTCCCTGCAGTCGTCTGTGGTGCAGCGGCTGTATCAGTCAGACTCTGCTCATCTGAGGCGATGATGTAGTCATAAAACCCCTGATTAAACTGGGCAATGATGTGACACCTGCAACAGAGTGATACAAAACACAAACACAGAGAGAAGAGAAAGGAATCAATAATGCACCATACATACTGGATGACTGCCTGCTACAGTATACTTTTACTATTGTGGGTGTCATGTGCCGTGTCGGGTCCAAATTAACAAGACGCTTAAAAAGAAAACAAGCAAATAAACAAAAATCTTAAAACAGATGCATTAATAGTTCAAAACTATGATACTTATATTTGTGGACAGACTATTCTGTGTAACACTACACAAGCCTCTCCAATAGTGCCTTGAAACGTGATCCTTTGTTGTTACTTTGCTGTCTAGACTGATTATTGATTACGGTAGTTTTTGTTCTTTAAGTCATCCAGCTATTTATCAACAGAGGTTCCAACCCTAACCCACAGGTAAATTTACCTTAATTTCACCAACTTAGACTGCAGTACTAACTTTTCTTCAAAACATGCAGGGCATTTTACAATGTGGCGAGTTCAAAACTGGATTTGTGCTGCTACACAGAGCTCCCCATGGCTACGGTGCAGAACAAAGACCATCAGCTGCAGTCTAAGCTAGTGGAGCTGGAGCAGCTATTGGCTGCAAAGTGCAATATTTGAAGGACTCCTTTTACTGTGCTCACAGATACTCGCATGCTTATTGAGCCCAATTCTTTTAATTTTTTTTTTACACAATCTTGGGATCTAAAGTCTGATCTTCAAAGCGCATGTTTCATGCAGGTTCTGATGTTAATCATTTAAGGAAATATTACAGAATCATCTGCACTGTCACATTGCGTATAAAATCAATGAAATTGACTGTCCCTCTTCACGGGAGTCATTGACCAATAAAGTTTACTGCAACAGTCTAGATGGTCACAAAGGAACTCTGGCCTTTTTAACACTTATGTTCATGTTCATCAGTCCAACATCAGGAGAAAACTCAATAATTACACTGTATATAGCCCAATGTTGTGCTCTGAATAAGGTGACTGTACACCTTCATATTTCCACACAGAACCAAGTTGAAAAAAAACCCTGAAAATGTATATAACACTGTCCTGTGAATTCTCCTCTCACCTGGACTGGACCGGCAGTTCAGAATTGAGGACGCAGGCAGGAATGCCAAACTGTTCGAGAAACAGTTTGAGTCTATAGCATCTGTCCACAGTTCCCACAAACAATAACGTCTTCCCCTTAACCAGGCACAGCTTGAGCAGTGTGTACACAAGTAGAAACTTGTCCTCCTCCTCACATTTGATGCTGTACTGCTGCAGCTGGCTGCTGTCTGGGAGCTGGGATCCTTGAAGCTTCAGTATCACCTAACAAAACACCATATTCAAAATGGATGTGTGGGTCAAGACAAAACCAGAAACATCAACACATCCTGCATATCACCTCTGACTGCAGCTTAAACTTCACTCTTATTCTTCACTAAGGTTTTCGCAAGAGAATAAAGTTATGTTTTTTTGTACTCATTTACTTTGCGCAAGTCTTTAACTGCACAATGCAGAAGAGAACACTGATAATGATAATACAACAATGATCAATTCACACTGTGTGAAATTAACTCTTGGTCTCAGTCTGTACAGTATTAATTAGAAACATAGCAGGCTAAGAGTGTTTTCACAACTATAGTTCTTTTACTCTGGTCCGAATCAGGTGGCTAGTTGCTAACTTGTACTGACCTTCGCTTCTATGATGCCCCGCCACATCTCAGGTGGGAAGGTGTGTATCTCAAACTTACTAGTATTTGGGTTGAATCACGTTCATACCATAAATTTGTTAGAAACAAATTTATGGTATGAACGGTATGATTGTTTTCTTTTGTTCTCAACCCAAGTGCAATTACTGTGTTCTGTTAAATTTATATAGCCATTTGCTGTTACTGGTTGGGGGTTAAGGGAAGAAAAAATATAATAATAGTAAATCTAATAATAAATACTGAATAAATATATTCAGTAAGTGGGAGTCTCTGGGAGAAATCTGTGTTGATACCTGAGGCTGAAGGAGAAAGGCAGGGCTGATTTGACTTGACAGGAAGTAACTCAAATGTTATTAATAATGTATCTAAACATTCAATTGTATAGAAAACAATAAACCTTTGATCAAGTGAGTGTTAAGGGGACATTACAGGATTGTGCAGCAACAGCTCCTTGAGGCTCTGGACATCCTCATTAAATGTAGCAGACATCAGGAAAGACTGGTAGATATTTGGTAAATGGCTGTTTTAAAAAAAAGAAAAGAAAGAAAGATAAAAAAAAAACAGTTAAATTTGACATTAAGGTTACAATAACTAACCTAAACCCAACTGAAGCCAAACTAAATGTAAACACAGGCAACTTGTGGCTGCAGGGAAGAAAAGTATGTTTGGTGGTCTTTGAAAAAGACTGATGCTCCAATCTAAAACAGATTTTTGCTTCATTTCTTTTTTTACCAAGTTTGAGATTTTAAGAACAAGAACAGAAGAAAACTATGATGTGAAAAAAGAGACTTCTTTCTTCTTTGCCTCTTACATTTAAATTAGTTTGGAAAATGGATGAGTTGAAAACATTATTAGCTCGTGTCATATTCATAAGAAGGCTATAACCTATAACACTATTACACATGTAAGTTTCATGCAACTTTCACCTAAAACAGGCTGGGAATCTCATTTAAATCCCGGACGTTAAAAACAAACAAAAACACCACCTTTCTAATGCAAATTTTAAAACAAACAGCAGCAGGAGACGCTTGCATGAAGCGAGTTCCCTCTGGTGAAAATCTGTACACTCTCACCACAACAAGTTCTTCAGGTCAGACTCAAAGCCAAAAGAGAAGATTAGGTCAGCTTCGTCTACCACCAGCATCTCAAGAGAAGAACGCAGGACCAGGTTCTGTGCGTTGAGATGGGCAAGCACACGGGATGGCGTCCCCACAACTACATCCGGCTTCTCCATTAAAATGGGCCTGTCCACACATAAAAGTGATCATTTAAAATACATCTCCTCATTTGACAACACGGACTTTTTTATTAATCTATGAAGTCCACAATTACACTTTGCGGATTTAAAAATATTATATAACTGCAATACTGTGGAAAAATGCAGGCACTTGAAGTCTTTAGATTCTTATCACACAATCAGGGACTTTTGAGCTTGCTAAATGCACAACAGAACAATAAACCCAAGCAAAGCATAAAACAGGAAGGGGTAAGAGCAATTAAAATCAAAAGAACAAGGAGGACTGTTCACTAGCAAAATGATTGCAGATTTACAAAAAAAAAGAAATTAATTAATAAATAAAATACTAAAAAAATGACCGTACCATGAAATCAAATACAGACGTTACAGTAGCATTGTACCATGATAGATCAAATTCTACTTTACTGTATTCATAATTCCATCAGTATTGACATGATCCCAAACACCACTGGCTGAAATGCAGCTCTAAAGCATGGCGAGGCCTCCACAATGTTTTAGAGATTACTGTAGCCACACACAGCTGCACCCATCTTCTGACGTGTTCCATACATGTTGGCACTAATCAGAACCAAAGTGAGAACAAAAGTAACCTGATGACAGCAATATTGAGGTCACTGTGTTTTTTTTCTGTGGAGTACTCTTTCCGTGAAGTTAAACGATAAATAAAAACTATTCAGACCACGTGGACCAGTGTCTCCCACACAGACTTTATTTGAACAGACCGCTTCAGCTTTCTGACTGAAAGAAATGTGCTGACCTCTGTGTTGACAGATCAACCTTGCTAGAGATGTCGGCCACTCGGACGTCCCTGGAGCAGTACGCTGTTAACTGTCTCATCATAATCTGAACTTGGTGACCCAGTTCTTTGGTTGGCACCACAATCAGAGCCCTCACATCTTGCTCACGCACAGTCTAACAGGAGAAACAACAAACAGTGAATAAACAACTCTGGAGTAAAACAAATTGTCTGGAGAACAGAAAACATCATCCTAAGCAATGGGAACACCATTTTGTTTTTTCAATTTTATACACTAAACAATAAAAAACAAAAAACCAAATCTGGATAGTCACATTCTCTAAGGTGCAGAGATCATCTAAGATGAAAGTAATATCAACCTACAGTGTGTAAACTCAGCATTTGAATCTGCTTCCAAAAACATTATTGCTGTTTCTCACCTGTTTGGAAGCCAGGATGCGCTGTATGACAGGTATACCATATGAGGCAGTCTTCCCAGACCCAGTCCGGGCTCGAGCCAGAAGGTCCTTTCCATCTAAAGCCAAAGGGATTACCTTTTCTTGGATCAGAGTGGGCTTTGACCATCCCAGATCTGCGACTGCCTGAGTCAAGAATAAAAAACAAAAAAACCCAGAGGTGAAACAAATTATTATAGTGACACAGACAAATGTCAGACAAATGTCAGTTTAATATTTGGTGCAGAGCATTCACCCATGTTGACTGCTGTGCTAAATGTAAATGGAGCAGTTTTCTCATCTACTTGAGCACTCAGAGTGCTTTATACAACATGTCTCATTTACTCAATCACACAACCACTTTTTCTACACTTAAGTGCTTAAAACACACACACACACACAAAAAAAAACAAACCCCAAAACAAAACAAAAAACCCACTGAAAACAGGGAGGTACAGGGCTGGACTGAAAATGAATGAAAAAGCAGCAAGCATGTCCACAAAAACAAACAAACTCTGCAAAAAAATTTCAACAAAAGGACTAGCAACACAGCAGCAGCAGTGTAACATGGAGCTGGAATTTGTTTACACACACACACACATACAGCAAAGACTCTGAGCTGGCTCCCCCAAATGCAGCCCCCTTCGAGGCCCACCCTATCCCAAGATGCTTTGCATATTGGTGAAGAAATCTTTTGAACAAAAATGACGGACAGTCGAAGTGAAGTGGTCCAGGAATAAACTTGTTACACATAAAATTTGTACATCTGCCCAACCTTATTTATTTTATCTTGTGTGTATGCGTTTGTTTTTTTTGTTCTTCATTTTGTCATTGTTCTACTACCGGTATGTGTTTTACTCTATTGTTTAGTGTCCTTGAGTGTCTTGAAAGGTGCTTTTAAATAAAAGTTATTATTATTATTTCTGTAGGATTTTATGTCCCATTTCACCTTTCTTAGTTTTTCCTTTTGATTAAAATATATAAAATATGTCCATGGGATTCTAAGTCAAAATTGTGTTTTCATTTTGCAAGTTAACAAAAATAGCAACATTTTATAAAATATCTGTTAAATGCCATGGTTGAAGTGTCCAAAGTCAAGAGAGACTAAGAAACCCACACTGCAAAGTGAGAGGTGACAGGATAGACACTTTCCACCCTTGACGATAGGCCAAGACAAATTGTGTGTGGAAGATTAGAAGGAAGAGAAGCCAGAAGCAGCCAAGAGCTGGAGAGGAGAACAGGGAGAGAACAGACAGCTGTTCTCTGTAGCTGAGGGAGAACAGCTGTCTATTAACAACAACAACAACAACAACAACAACAAGAATAATAATAAACACATTTAATTTGTAGTGCACCTTACATTTGCAAAACAAAAATTGGAACTAGCCCTTTTTTGTTTTACATTCTAACCGTAAAATTTTATTGCATACAATAAAACACGGATCTATAATTTTTGTAGTAGTTTTGCTGCTAAAAAAGAAGGACAAATTCAATATGGCGGACGCGCTGACGGGTCGCAGCAACGGGTGAGCCCCCTCCCTCAATGTGGCGTCTGTGTATGCATGTTTATGTCGAAATCATCATTTATGGGTTAACTGAATGCCCATTTAAGTAAATATCGTTATAACCGGATTTTGTCATACATGATAAACGGGATACTAGGAAGGCAGTTACAACCAGGAGAAAGTCAAAAACAATGTAGGGTAATCAAACTGTTATTAGCTTTTGATAAAAGTGCGAAACGGCGTCTATACTAGAAAACAGCGGACATGATTTCTATTACTTCTGTAATCCAGCATTTTTCCATGTCTAGTAATTTCACCTACGCACAACTTCATGTTTGCATAAAAACTTAACTCTGCCACCGAGCGAGCAGTTCCGACTCCCGAAGTAACTGTCGGATTTTCAAACTTCTCGGAGGATTTTATTCTCCACCTGAAAATTCACAGTTCCCCCGACAGCCTCGAAGTTTGTTACCTTTAGCAGGCGGTCGTCTAAGCCCATTTCATGGAATTGTAGCCTCTCATGAGCCATCGCTCGTCTCTCACCAAGCTCACACGTGCGTCGCAAGTTTATGACGTCATGTCGCTTTTAAGCACCTCCGAAATAAAAGAAAGAACATTTTGTAGTCAATCTCTACTTTATAACTAAAAAGTGTACTTTTTAAATATTAAACAGAGTTTTCTTGCTCTTAAAAAAGAAACTGAAGCATATTTCAAATACATAACCAAGGTTATTTATATATATATATATATATATATATATATATATATATATATATATATATATATATATATATATATATATATATTTAAATATATACACACACATAACAAGACTTAGATGGTATGAGCAAGTGCCGTAAAGACAGCTTACTGGACAAAAGATGCTGTGGATGGAGCTGTCAGGCAGGAGGAAAAGAGGAAAACCATCATGGATGTCATGAAGGACCTTTAGTATGTTAGTGTTGCAGAAGACGGTGCTTCAGATTGGATGAGATAGGCATATGATCTGGATATATTCATTTTTACGTTAAATTTCAACTCAATATTGTTTATGACCAGTAATACTATTTTCAGGTTTATATACTTTTCTATATACTCTACCGCAAGTTACCATTGTGATGTACCCTGGCAAGCAACCACCTCAATAATGAAAACTAACCTCACCAAGACCATAATATTGCTTCATAATACAGGCCTCTGATAATGTTATTTATGTTGTTATTGTCTGATGCTGGAAAGAAATCGTACTATTTCACACAATCATTCCAAATAAATTTTCATTTTCCCTATATTTTTTTTTCCGTAGAAAGCCCAAATTTAGATTTTTTTATGGTTAGATTTTTTTAAGTGGGTCTAACGTTTCTTCATTATATTTTTAAATGATTTATTAAACCAGTTATTATTAAATCAGATTTAAAACTAATTTTATTAATTGTAATTTGTAATTCATAACATATATTATTTTCTGCACATGGGTCTTCCTAAAGAAAAACTAAAACGTAATCAGTTTTATGACAGAATTTTCCATCACTCTTTATACAAGGAGAACAACACCGCACTACTCCAGCGGTGTGATGGAAAGTTCCAGAGCAGATGGACCTTGTGGTAAGACTGCTATTCATTTTTTCCTACCTTGACATTTTTAATGCTTTACCCCAATTTGACCAGCAGATGGTAGCAAACACCACAATGACTAAAATCCATTAATGTTAAATAATACCATTAAAGCCATCATTTCAGTTAGCAATAGCAACATTCGCATAAAAACTGAAAGATCCCTCTTCGATCCCAGGAGTGCTCACAAATCCTTTTGGGGTTGCGTCGGGAAATAAACGACCTTCAATTGCTTCCTTTAGTCACAATGGTGTCAAGAACTCGGTGTAAAAATCTTCCAAATCAAATATGCAGACTTACTCGCTGTGGCGACCCCTTGTGACCAATGTGACTAAAGGAGCAGCTGAAAGTCGCTTATTTCAACACAACCGACTATAAATTGCCACAGAGAAGAACTGGAGAAGCTCTTTGTACTGTGTAAGCTCACATTATTTTAAATTTCGTTAAATTTCGTTTTAAAACGGGAGCTATGTCCTCGGAGTCACGCACCTCAATGAAGACTTGTTGAGAAGACGGTGAAGATGCCCACTGAATGCAATAGCAGCTGTCTCGTCTACACAGTTATCCTCCCATAACAAATAAATTAGTCAACATGGCCGCAGAGCACCTAGCCCCACATAACTGAGACACGGAATAAAACAACACAGGTAAATACAAATATGGTATTCGCGTTTTTAAAAAAACACGTAAAATTCATGATCTGCATGCTTTTGTTTGTATCCGCAACTGTAAACTAACATGCTACGAATTATTTACATAAAGCTATAGGTACATTTGTTATTAAAATGTCATATTCAAATAATAAACGTAAGGATTACAACACACAACCAGTTTATATTTTAATTTTATTCGTTTTATTCTGAACGCACGCGCGTGTGAATTTCTTTAATAATAATAATAATGATAATAATAATAAAAGACCCGTTCTTTTCATCTCTGTTTTCACAGATTTAATGGCGTTCATGTCTCGATTCTCTCGGTCCCGGAGCAGCTCCAGGTCTCCGAGCCGAAAAGACTCTGAACGTTCCTCCCCGATCCTGACCGTCTCCGAGCTAGAAAGGCTCCTTTACACGGGCAAAACGGCCTGCAACCATGCAGACGAAGTGTGGCCACGACTCTATATCGGAGACCAGTGAGTGTTTCTAACCTCTAAACGGTGGCAGAAGAAGTAAATACTCAGAGTGTCTTAATAACAGTGAATAAATACTTAAAGTATTAATTTCTTAGTAACGTATTACTTAGAAATAAAAATACCCATTACTACGAGTCAGTAATGAGCACCCAATGAGAACTAATTTTAATGAAGTAAATATTCTGGCATTCCACCATATAAGCTGAAAGTTGTTTAGTCTAAAGCAAGCGTATTTATCTAACATCTATATCTAGCTCCATCACCCAGCAGTATCTGTTTGTCTCATTCATAAGCTTAGGAGTCACATAAGAGTTACATGTCAGCATAAATCATACAAGTTATGTAGTCAAGTGAAAACAGTTTAACTGCTAGAGCTGGAAATACCTTCTCTCCTCTGCAGGGACATTGCATCAGATCGACGAGAATTGGCCAAACTTGGCATTACACATATCCTCAACTGCGCACAGACGAAGTGGCGCGGGGGAGCCGAATATTATGCTGGGATGAACATCACCTATCTTGGCATTGAGGCTCATGACTCACCAACTTTTGACATGAGTGTTAACTTCTATCCTGCTTCTGAGTTCATTCACAAAGCCCTCACCAGTGGAGGTTTGTCTGAGTCTGGGTGTGTGGGGGTCTGTGTGGGTAGATTCTCTGTTCTACTGTGTTTGATTTTAATTTTATGATCTATTAACTTTTAAATCTATGCACTCTTCCAATTGTTATTTTTTGCATGCTGTGTTTTTTGTTATTTAATTGCTTACAAGGTATCTTTGATTCTTTTGAAAGATGCCTATGAAAAATGTATTATTAATTGATAACATGAGGGAAAATTATCATTTCAAATAGCAGGTCATCTAGCAGTTAGAAGCTCTGTGTTCTGCATATCAAAAAAAGATCCCGGGGCAAGACTGAACCCCATATAACCCTGATGGCCTGATGGATAGATATTGACTAAAGTAATTTTAAGTAAAAATGAGTTATTATATTACTAGAGTAAACAAATACATTTGTTGTTTGACCTAAGACTTAAGACCTAAGACTGTTCTTTGACCTAAATGGTACATGGTAAATGGCCTGTATTTGTATAGCGCTTTTCTAGTCCCTAAGGACCCCAAAGCGCTTTACACAATCTGTCATCCACCCATTCACACACTGGTGATGGCAAGCTACATTGTAGCCACAGCCACCCTGGGGCGCACTGACAGAGGGGAGGCTGCCGGACACTGGCGCCACCGGGCCCTCTGACCACAACCAGTAGGCAACGGGTGAAGTGTCTTGCCCAAAGACCTAAGACCTAAAAAATTTTCAGACTGTAGTATCTTCTACATTTTAAATGAATCTCTTTTTGATCTAGGAAAGGTCTTATATAACTACTGGGAACGCTTAATGTAACCTTGCTTTAGCAGATTCATCCATTTGTATTTGAATGGTCCTGTTTTTAGTTTATAAATTTTCCCACTACATGCTGTTGCTTCTTCAAAAACACTTAAATGTTGTGTTATATAGTTAGACTTGTGTGGCTCAACAGGTCTAAATAATGATGCAAATGTCTAATGTAGTGAAGAAGAAGAAGAAAAGAGGAATTTGGGGCACAGCCCTTGTCTTAACTGGTCATTTAGCTTTTTCTTTAAAGTATGAACAAATATTTAGTATATTGCTTTACACTGATTACATGAAACTATTTTCATTTATATAAAATATGTATAAATATTTTTAGGGTAGCTAATAGTCTTTTGTAAATCATCAATTTATCCTAGTAATTTGCACTGGGATGAGGGGAGCAACCATTTGTGTTTAATAGCAGTGATCAGGGGCACAGCTATCCTAAAACCACGCTGAAGATTGTAATATAAACAAACATCCACAAGCTCACACTCTGGTTCTGTATGTCTCTTTTGCAGACTGTATAAAAATAATGGAAGTTTGTGACATCATCCATTGATTTCTGGAATCTGGCGTAATGTTAGTTTTGTGGCCACTGGCATGTTGTTTTTGGAGCCAGAGATGGTGGGAATTCCAATTGCAGAACAAACTGACCATTTTAAGCAAAACATTTTGACCTAACATTTTGTAATCTTATGGAATTATTTATGTCAAAAATTCCACGCAGGAAAAAACGTAATCTAGAATTAAATTCCTCTGCATAAATTCAACAACCTGTGCATGCAGAACTTTGATTCACACTCTCACTCTTGCTCCTGCAAATGAACTGAATTTTGACTGTTTGGAGCAGAGCCCAAAGGAAGAGGGGTTCTAATGTGATTGGTCACTTTTAATGGACATTTCAGGTTACTGCATTAAAGCAAGGTGGCGCCATGATCAGCGTTGTTTTGAACCGTATTTGTGTACAATTTGGAAACTAAATTTGGAAGCCTCTCCAGTGCTTATGTTGCTGCCAAATGGTCACTCAGTGAAACACAGCTGTACACCTCTGGCTGCAGAGTTCCACTCACTGCGGGTTCAGGTTCCAGTATTATAGGTCATCTAGATAAAGTTACACGTCCGCTGAGCAGTGGACAGAGAGGAGTATGTGACAGACTGTCTTTTTACAATATATGACAACAATAAGTAGCTCATTTGTTTGATCTGAACAGTTCAGGTTGTTTCTATCATTTTACGTAAATCATCTTATGTAAATCTGGTGGTACTTAGATCTGTGTTTACTAGTAAAGTATTCTTCACTGTTTTGATAAACAGTGAACAAATGCTCTGATCAAATGCTGATTATCAGCATTTTACAGCTTTGGAAGAAGTGTCCTAAATCTGCTACTTATATAAAAGTAATACAATAGTGTATGTATATTCAGTAAAAATAACATTTTACTGAAATAAAAGTATAAATGTGCTGCAATAAAATCTACTTGAATCTCTATAAAAGTATTTACTCATTAAAGTCTCCACCCGAGCTGGAACAAATTCACTGTAGCTAAAACACACCATAACTTATTATTTATTTTGCCTGTTTATAGTTTGAATAAATTACAAAATCACTATGAAAGATTTGATATGTGTGCTGCACATCAATAATTTGTTGTCTTCAGGATTTGTTGACTTTTTGAAAGTTAAGTTTGCCATTTTAACTATAGCTGTAATTTCCACTGTACATGGGTGGATGTATTGATTTATCACTGGCTTCACTCTAATACAGAAAAAAATGCAAAACCTGAAACTCATCCAGTCATGATACGTGCAGTTACATGTGTTGCTGAAGGCTGAGCAACTTTTTATTGGCGAATGAAATGTCTGTATTTTGGCCAAAGTTATAATTGCTGGATCACAATGCACACTTACTTTCCTGAGCCTCGTTATGTTTGTTTGTTTGTTTGTACAAGATATTGATATTGTACAAGACTAATGGAACAGGAGTGCTGAGGCTTCAGAGCTCACCTTAGAATCCTCCAGTTTTAAAGATTCATGTAATCCAGTGGCAGTTGTTGATATTTCCACTGCTACACAGCAAACAATAACTGTTGACAAACTTCATTTTTCAAATAGTAAAAAAATGCATTTTAAAACAACGCTGATGTTTCTGCCACAGTGGATACAAAGCAAACAGTTTTGTGTATGTGCTGGGCTCTTTGTGTGCATGGCTACTGAGTTCTATGCAGGTTGTTTAATTTGCGTGGACTTGTGATTATGTTTTTTGGTATGTGCAGGTAAGGTTCTGGTCCACTGTACTGTGGGAGTGAGCCGCTCAGCTACTCTGGTGCTAGCCTACTTGATGATCAGACAAAATCTGACGCTTGTGGAGGCCATCAAGACAGTAAAAGACCACAGAGGTGTCATCCCTAACCGAGGTTTCCTCCGCCAGCTGAATGGCCTGGACAGCATCCTGAGAGAGAGCCGAAAGACATCACCATAGAGCTGAAAATACTGTCAAGACACACTCCACCTGAGGTAGCAGCCCATTACACTGGGAGATATTCTGGGACCAAACTAGGAGCAACCTGTGAATTTCTGACTTTGCATCTCTGAATGGTAGCCAGTGATACCACAGATCAAGTGATGCCATTATTTTCATAGTCAATTTGCTCAGTTTGTTTAATCTTTGTAGTTCTGTAGACTCTGAAACAGCAGCACCAAATAATTTTATATTCCTTAAGATCAAAGTTTACTGGTACATTAAGATTCTAAAAAATTAGAAACTTTTATTAATAATTCCACTATTTCCTTCAAAGTGTTTTTTTCAATTTGTAACTGACCTCTGCCTTTCAGATTCATTCACGCACATAATGGTAGAAATTTTACAGCAACATCAGTTGACCTATGTAAGTTAAGTAGTAAAACCTTACCTTTGACGTATAGGATTCAAAAGTTGACTGCGAGTCCAAAATTGAGGAAACTGCTGCACGGGGTTTGAGTCAGATGTGAAACAGGAGTTTGGTGTGTAACCTCTGAATTATGTTAATTTAGGCTATGTCCACACTAGCCCGGATAGATTTGAAAACGGCGTTTTCGTCTGAAATGTGCGTCCACATTGAAACGGCCAAAAACGCTTACGTTCCAGTCCTGCGCATGCGCAAAAGTGGGTGAGAATTAAAGAATTTGACGAAAAGCTATCTGGAGCATGTACAAACTGATATTAATCTTTTTTAGGGCTGTCAAAATTGAGAGCAATCAAAACAACTGCTGTATAATGCCCTCCACTATCTTTGTTTAATTGGTCACATGAATGCATCACAGGACAAAAATGCATCATCGTTTTAGAAAGTCTGCGTTTTCGAGTGTGCACACTGCGACGGGACAGCTCCGTTTTGAAATATATGCATTTTCGAGAGCGTTTTCAAAACGCTGCGTTTTTCCTTGGGGAAAATGCCATCTCAGTGTGGACGGGAGGCCAAAACGGAGAGAAAACTATGCGTTTTCAAAAGAAAACACATTAGTGTGGACGTAGCCTTAACTTAGCTTCTATTTATTGATCTGAGATCTAGTTTCGATGCTCGGTAAACAATTTTTGCACAATTATGGCTGACAAGGGGAAAACACCTACGTTAAAAGTATAAAGGACTAGAAACAATCATTCTTATGGTTGACAAGTGCTAACATGTTTATTCATGGTACCATGTTTGCAGTTATCTTGACATGCCACAGATGTCCACAAAATTTATGCCAAAAGCTTTTACAGGATTCATCTACACATGTTTTTGGACGCTTCTGCAGTTTCGAACTCATATCCATTGTTTTTCTTTTTAGTCAAGCTTGTAGAGAACACGTCTAACAGAGATTCCTGTCTGACTTTTTTAAATTTCAGAAGAAAATAGTCAACCTGAGGCAGGTTATCGCCAACCTGATTAACATATCTGGGGTCTGAACCCAGCAAAGAGTCACAAAATAACCCCAGCAGACACTGTGATATTGAATAGGATGTTAATCTTTTTTGTTATCTAGTCTTTGTAGAGAAATAGTTCCACATATGAGTTGTGCCAAGGTTGCAGATGTGAGTTTACTGTTGTCTTGACATACTTTCTGAGTGTTGTCTGACTTTCTAGCAAGAGAAAGTATGTGTTCAAGAATGGTTTTATATCAGTATTTTAATGATTACAACAAAATGAAATAAACAAAACTGCCTCAACCCAGAGAGAAGTAACAATATCAAAAAACTTCAGCTGCTTAGTTTGAGCTAACCAACCACACACTGAACTATACACTGAACTACTCAGATCACAAGGTTTATAATGCTGTTTATTGGTCCTGGTAGTCCAGAAACGTTAGGTTTATAACGTTTTGTGTAAATTCCCTCTCAGTTGTTAAAATGAGAGGGAATTTACACAAAGGTAACACAAAGGTACTTGGCTTTAAAGTTATGTGAAGATAAGAATTTTAAAACAGACTCCATGTTCTTGTCTGTCTATTTGGAATTAACATTATGTGGCTGTAACTGCATTACAAAATATATTTTTAAATAGATAAGAAAAGTGAAAGGTGCGAGTGATATTACAAAAATCAAATCATTAAGCCTAAAATTCAAACAGGCATTGTTGTTTAAAATAGTTGTATAGATTTGCAAGTCTTAAAGATTTGTGAATCCACTTCATGCCTGAAATTAAACTGGCAGATGTTTTAAAGTGGTTAATGAAGTTATGAGGTCCTTTGCAGAAAGGAAAGGTATTTTACTATGATCAAAAATTATAATATGTAAAAGTAGAATAGAATCGTATATTAAAATAAACCTCAGCCTGTTAAAAAAACATGATGAAAATTGGCAGAAGAAAATTGTTTGTGCTAGGAAATTTAAATGTTTGTGTGACAGCAACATTAGGCCCTGTGTGATACTCCATATCAATTTAATGTATTCCCTCATCATGTTGAAAGTAATTTCTTTAAATGTTCCACAACTTTAGCCCGAATCTTATGGATAAAATACACGGGTCACTGTTATGATTCAGGAGTGTCAGTAATTAAAAACTGATCACAACTGACCCTAAGCAGACACGTTCCTTGTTGTATTTTCTAGTTAATATAGAGCGTAAATAAGTTATATCAACCCCCTCTTTGTGATTTTTTCCCCCGTGGTTCCAGTCACTTTTACATTTGTGAAGTGCCCTATAACCCGGGTCTAATCCAGCAAAGTTATGTAGCTTATAGAATTCCAGCGTAATTACAGCATATATAATGTAATTATTTGTTTGTGAACACAAAAGCAAATGCACCAATTGCAATTTGGTTGTTTGCTTCCAAGTTCCTTTTTTTGCTGATTCAGATTTTTTTTTCTAAAAACTATAACTTACAGCATATACAAACAAACTTTTCAACTTTTCTCAAAGTAAAATATTATTTTCATACTAAAAGAAATAATTAAACTTCCTAAATCCCCCAAATTGCATTAAATAACAGGATCTTCTCTTTTTTAAACAGTGAAAAGAGGTACAAATAATTAACAGAAATGAGTTGGTATATACCCACTGTTATCTGACATATCTTAACTTACCAAAAGTAAGCAGGTGGATTTATATAACAAAACAAATATCAGGTAGTTGCATTATTTCCAGTATGTTTATAAATTTACCAGATAAAATTATGTTGACCTCTCTTTCTTTAACATTTTTTTTAATTTTCATGATTTTTCTTGTAACTGTTTTTTTTTTCAGAGCAGCTTCTGGTTGGCTCTGAGCTCTGAATAGCGTAAGGCTGTTCCAAGTAGATGGTCCCTGGCCAAGCCATTGTTGCATCTTTAATTAATTAGTTGCTTATAATTTGGTGTTGTGTAAGTAAACCTTTTTATGGGGTAATTTATCAAAATAAATTCGTGCTCTCTAAGTATCTCCCAGTCCAGTGTATCACCTTAACTTTACAGTGACTGTTAGCTGTCCAGAGTACTACTCGAAGTGAAGATGTAGTATGCTAGCTCAAGAAGCATTTTGAGTAGACATGCAGTGAGAGACAATACCACAGATGTGCCGTTGCAAAAGCTACCAACTGCCTGGATAACATACACAGTAATCATGCTGCGTGCACAAGTCGGGTAAAGTCTGCTGTTTTGTCTTGATGTTAAAAGCGAGGCTTGTAAAAAAAAACTTTAGAAGAGCCAATTCTGTGCTTTTAACCAGCATTTCAAATACTTTCCAGTGTGTTACTAACGATTACCTCAAGAATGATGTTTGAAACACATATTTTGTGGCTTGTAGAATTTGTGCTGTGTAACATCACCATGTTGAGGTACAAGGGGGAATGAATTGAGCATTGTTACTCTCAGCAAATGGAGATAAAAATAACCCCCCAAAATGAGGATCTGTACAGTCTGTGGATATTAAAGAGGGTGTACTATGCTCATTATATATATATGCATATGTAGACGCATTAGTGTTAAAATATTGGATTTTCATATTAAACATGTTTAAAGTGTTTAAAGTAAATACACTGATGCCAGTGTATTTACAAGTAATTTTTATTTACAAGTAAAACCTCTGGCTTCACATTGTACAGTTTCACACAGCTTTTTTCTACTCTTAGCTCTTTATTATCTCAGTGAGTACAGATATCTCCAATAAGGTCATCTCAGGCACACAGCTCTAGTCTCCCAACCCATATGGTGTTCAAACCTGTTTGCAAGGAGCAGCAAATCTAAAGAAAGTTGGCTGTTCTTCAGACAGAGGATAAACTTAGTGCCTGCACCTACACCCAGCATAAAAGAAATAGTATAATCTATTATGATTGAAGAATAAAAATGAGAATCTGGAAATGAGCAGACTGTGCTATTACTATTGCTCTCAGCAGCTTGGTTGCTGGCAAATATGAAGTGTTGTCAGAATCTCCAAGTAAGAAATACATTCCTTCCCACGCACTGCTGACTCTGTTGTGCTTGTTCCAGGTCCATTGTGTAACTGACGCCACCAACATTAACAGGACGCTTACATTAGAGACTTGTATTTTGCGTTTTGTTTGGGTTTCCAGGTTTGGGTTTGCGGGGAATTGCCAAAATTAGAGACGGGACAGCCTGTGAAACAGGAAATGACTGCAGTGTAATCCATTTATTTCAACACAGTAACTGTATTCTTATTATCACTTTTTTAAACAGTAACTGTAATGGAATACAGTTACTCATATTTTGTATTTTAAATACATAACGCCGGTACATGTATTCCATTACTCTGCAACACTGCTCTTGGCAAGAAAGGGTGTATTTCACAAAATACATACCTGTATTTTGAACCATAGTATTGGAACGCAAAAAAGAACAACAAGCAATCTGAACTCAACTGTCATGACTTTTCAGTGACAATTTGTGTGCATTTTATAGGGAATTAATTGCATCTTAACTGGGTGCTTAGGGCTCAATAGATAATCAAATGGCCACATCAGACTATAACTTTCTGTTATAGAAAGCATATAAAGATGGATGGAATACCCATTATCACTTCCTGCCTTTTTAGCCCATGTCTTTGAGTGTAACTAGCATGACATTACCATAGTATTGTAGCCACAACTTGTGCCTGACCCAAATGGTAGCTCACTTGATAACAGTAGTTTATTGTTGTATATCTAAAATGCTGTGTCAGCCATAAGAGAAACTATTAAAAAATGTTAAAAAGTCCTCCAATGTTTTTATGTACAATATCTAAACAGATGCTAAAACATGTCTACATTACTTATTTGTTCAAAGGAGCTACCTGTCACTTTCAGTCATCAGATACCTTTTTTTAGAATCAAGCAACTAAACAGTGACAAAATATCACAGTGATGCGTAAAAGTCAATTTGACTACATATTTGCTACAATTGATAAAATATGTTTTAGTCAGGCTCATATCCTCTATGCTAACAAGAATAGGGAGCTGTGATGTTGTCCATCTTAATGTCTATGCCTTGCAGTATTAAAAATTACTTCTACTGGCAAAAACCCACTTTATGTGTGTTTTTTGCAAGGACTGTGGTGCTTTTTCAGTTCCGTCATTCCAATTCCATCGCAGGTACAATTTTTAGTGACCATTAACTTAAGGGCAATATACATAAAAAGTGATAAGTGAAAGAAATGCAAACGGAAGATGTAACATTGCATTCGAAGGGGGATAATGAAATGAACGTCCTGTTTAGAAATATCAAAATAATTTACATTTAGAATAAATAAATGCTAAAATAATTGCTCTTTGTGACATTTTTCATTCAGATTGGCCCATCCTTTAAGGAGGAGATAGGGTGCATATATACATACATATAGTGGAGGAAGTCATTGTTTGAGCCCCTGCTAAATGTGTAAGTTTACTAACTTAAAAAACAAATGAACTGTAGTAGTAGTAATTTCATTTTAATGGACAGAGAAAAATATCAACCAAAATCCAAAAAACATGAAAATTATGGTTTGAGTGAAATAAGTATTTGATCCTCAGGCAAAACATGACTTAGTACTTGGTAAAGAAGCCCTTATTGGTAGATGTAGTTGTGAGATGTTTTTTGTAGTTGTCACCAGGTTTGTGCATTGTAGCAAGTGTGACCCACGCTTGGCAGTGTAATTACAGAGTCTTCATTTACAATGTGCATTGTAATCTTGTGCTTGCGTGAGCAGCTTTCCAGCTTCTGGTCACTTGGCAGTGCTTCTTGCCCTCGCTCTTCTTGCTACTGCTCTCCTCAGCTACTGCAGAAAAAGTGGATGCATGATTATGATGATAGGTCCTTGCTGTGTCTGCCAGCCTCCCCTGACTCTACACCCTTACCCCGCTGCACCATCCCTCCTCTACGGCAGAGCAAAAGACAACACCCCGCCACACAAACATCTCAGGAGTGATTATGGCCCAGAAATTTTCTAAATCCTTTAGGTTTTTGGAAACTTGAAGCTTTAGCTGCCTTCACTGATTTTCTATAGGACTGACATCTGAAAACTGGCTAGGCCACTTCCTGACCTTAATATGCTTCTTTTTTTAGCCACTTCTTTGTTGTCTTGGCTATATGTTTGGGGTATTTGTCATGCTGGAAGATCAATCCACGATCCTTCAGTGTTCTGGCTTGGGAAAGGATGTTCTTGTTCAACATTTTACAGTACAT
The DNA here is from genome assembly GCF_057381915.1 of Diplotaxodon limnothrissa. Lineage (NCBI taxonomy): Eukaryota > Metazoa > Chordata > Actinopteri > Cichliformes > Cichlidae > Diplotaxodon > Diplotaxodon limnothrissa. The sequence goes on from NC_140602.1 coordinate 60,368,986, forward strand.
GGCCTGCCAATTGGTTCCTTAATGCAGTGAAGTCATGCTGTAACCTTAGCAAAAAAAAAACAGCCTTAAAGCATAATGTTTCCAGCTGCGTGCTTGACTGTGGGGATGGTATTCTTTGGGTCAACATCTTTCTTCCCTGAAACGCTCAATTTTAGTTCTATATGACCACTGGACTTGGACTGATTCTTATATAGCACTTTTCTACTTTCCTAGAGCACTCAAAGTGCATAATACAACAAGCCACATTCACACAAGCACTGTCTTCTATGCTTTAAGTGCTTTCTATCTAAGCATTCACACACATTAATATGAGCTTGGGGTTAGGGTTAGGATACTTAGCATGCAGACTGGGGCAGCAAGGGATGAAACCACCAGCCTTCCAATTAGTAGCTGACCTGCTCTACCTCCTGAGCTACAGCCACCCCACTTTCACCTGACTGTTCCCAGAATCATTTAGAAGTGTGCAAACTGCACATGTGCTTTCTTGACCAGGGGGGTCGTGTGGGCTCAGCAATATTTTAATCCATTACAGTTTAGAGTGTTATCAATGGTGTTCTTGGCGACTGTGGTCCCAACTGCCTTCAGATCGTAGTCTTGGGTCATGATCATCCTTACCTATTAAGGCAAGATCTTACATGGAGACCGAGAATGACTGATAGTCGTTTTATATTTTTATTCCATCACACCAGCAGCTTTCTCACAAAGCTTTTCCTGAAGGCTTTGAGATCAGAAATTGTAATGTTTGATAGACTGAATATAGTCTTTGTGCTACATGGGCACATAACCAATCTGTGGAGGCCAGAATTCTGGCTGTAGGTTATAGGGGATCATTTACCTATTCCACTAAATGATATGCTATTCAATTTATAACTTTTAAGTAATGGAGTTGTCTGGATTTTTGATTGATATTCTGTTTCTCCATTAAAATGCAACTACAATAAAAATTAGAGACTGTTCATTTCTTTGTAAGTGAGCAAACCAAATTCAACAGAGGATCAGATCATTATTACCCTGAATATACTGTATGAACATTATTGTAAGAATATGGGATTCTGATTGATATGATTGATATGATGATGTTGCTTTAATGCGTCAATTAGTATTTGGAAAAAAAGGAGCATGGTTTGCAAAATTTGGCAAAGCATCCTTAGTTTTACTGAGTTAAAGCACAGGAGAGGCATATATATATATATATATATATAGATATATATATATAGATATTTATAGATATATAGATATATATAGATATATATAGATATATATATGATAATTTCTAGATGGGACCTGTATTACCATTGTATTACCTATGCTGTATTGCATTTGCATGTTTTGTATCCGTGAATTTTTTGTGCTGTGATTGATGTTGTTCTCAATTCCTGTTTCTATCTCTATTGTTTTGTTATAGAGCCCTTTCTATAGAAAAACTTGAATTGTTTTAAATTTATTTTTGTATCACTTTCTGTGCGGTTCATTAAAGGAGACACTAGCAAATGAGATGTTAATGCCTTAATCTGTGTACTTCAAGTTGGTTTTTAATCTTGTGTGTCTGTTTTTATTGTAAATAACACTGAACATTGCTAATTTTGTTTTGATAAATTCTCTACTAAATGTAATAAAAATATTCTAACTGAGATATTTTACTGTTTTTACGAACTGTGTTGTGTCAGATCAAATATTTTATATTTTTAATTTTAATGTTCATGCAAGGAAAGAGGACATTCAACTTGAAGAACACACAGACTCGCTTCAGAGACATAAAAACAGCTGATGATAATACCATAAGGTGATAATATACATCTTGTGTCAAACCTGTGATTTATGATCCCCATATCCCCCTGAAAATCAGAATCAAAGTCAGACTTACTCTCCACAGAAACGTGAGACTGTCGTACTGGAGCAAAGATCCCAGAGAAAAGCCAGTGTGGGTAAAATGACTCATGCGGGCCGCAAGTAGAGGTGACATGGGCCGTGAGATTGAGACCAAGGCATTAGAGCCTCTTAATGCGTGTTTTGTTTGGGTTTTCCACCAGCATGCAGTTACCAAAAATAGAGAGGGGACAGCTTAACATATGAAACAGGAAAAGACCGCCGTGTAATCCCTTTATTTCAACAAAGTAACTGTATTCTGAATACCATCTTTTTAAACAGTAACTGTAACAGAATACAGTTACTCATATTTTGTATTTTAAATACGTAACGCTGGTACATGTATTCCGTTACTCCCGAACACTGAGTACAAGCATCATTTAACTTTTCCTTGCTTTTCAGCATAAATGCAGGAACTTGCAGGTTTTATTAAAACTGTCATAATTGCCAAAAACAGGGTTGACCCATGTTTAAATGAGGATTGCTTCATATATCAACAGTTCTGAAAATCCCTTTTTAAAAAAAGGAACCTAGAACATGCTCTCTCTGTCTCTAAACCTTTTCATCACGTGCCCCCCCTGTAATGGCTCAGCACTGCCTGGTCTTGCAGTGTGTCCACCTGTTGTTGACACACCACCGCCTGCTCCGAATACATAATTTGCCAATGTCAGAGTTTCTGCAGAGATGGTAAAAATCAGTGGGCGACATGTTGTGCCACTGTCACCACAGCTGGGCAGCACAGAAACAGCGGCTCAGGGCAGAAGATTGCAGATATATCGGCGGATATATCAGCCCATCGATAACTCAGTTGGGTTCTACCATATTGGAGTTGTTATTGTTTTGGTTAATTGGTATTCGAAATTGGTTGTAGGTGTGAATATGAGTTTGCACTGTTGTCTGTCACTATGCATTATCCCTGCAACTGACTGACAAGCTCCATCTCTGCTATGACCATCAATTGGATAAGCAAAACAAAATGGATGGATGTCAACCATCACCCCCAATCACGACAGATGGAGGCCCCTTCCTGTACCTGGTTCTGTTATGACAGGAGTGGGCAACTCCAGGCCTTGAGGGCCAGTGTCCTGCAGGTTTTAGATGTGTCCTTGAGCCAACACAGCTGACTCAAATGGCTAAATTACCTCCTCAACAAGCCTCTGGAGAACTCCAGAGGCTTGGTAACGAACTAATCATGTGATTCAGGTGTGTTGACCCAGGGTGATATCTAAAACCTGCAAGACACCAGCCCTCGAGGCCTGGAGTAGCCCACCCCTGCGCTATGACCTGTTAAAAGAGTTTTTTTTCCTTTCCACTGTTTGTCAAGTACTTGCTCATAGGTGGTCATCTGATTTTTGGGGTTTCCTATTATTGTAGCACCTTTACCTTACAATATAAAGTATAATACAATATAAGTGTGATTTGGAGCCATAAAAAAAAATGGAAGTGAAAGTGGATAGAGGGAAGGTTTAGCTTCAGAATTAGGGGGCTTGGATAGTAATTTCACATACTGATTAGGGCTAGTGATGGTGAGATGAAGCCTCATGATGAACTGAAGCTTTCCATCCAATTGGTCGACTCATGGTTCGAAGCATTGTGATGATTCATTTGCTCTACTGCGCCATCAAGTGGACAATTCAAGTGAAGCGGGCTCTTTGATTATAATGATGTGTAAACCTTATGTACATCTGGATAATGACACAAACTAGTGTTTGGTGCTTCACTTTTTAATAAACTAAAAGACAGAAATCAGATTATAGGATGTGTAGTGTTGTTTATTTATATTTTGGTGTTTATCATTTGTGATATTTATTACTGTGTGCATACTTTATTAGGAGAGACAAAATTAAAAAAAAAAACATCTCTTCCTTGCTGGTTCCATCGAAGAAGAAATGCACAAGTAACTATGTAGCACGTACGTAATCCAATTCCACAACATGGTGTGATGGGGAATCAGCTGTTTTCCTGCCCATGTTATTTCGAATCTGGCGCGAACCGATGAACCAGTCCCTGAATCAGTCACGTGGTACGGACTGCCCGCGAGGCCTCGAACGTCACTGCATACGTAATCAAAGCAAGCCTCGATGCGCGCTTCAGAAAAACGCCCCCGCGATTACCCGACGCACGATTCGAAGCTTCGACACACAGGACACATCACTAATTAGGGCTGCCACAAACGATTATTTTGATAGTCGACTAGTCACCGATTATTTTTGCGATTAGTCGACTAATCAGATCATCATCCACTGGACGTAAAACTACAGCTTATATAACTATCATTAGCTTACAGCTTTAAGCTTTTAAGGTGCTAACTAAAAATAAAGACAAGATGATAGTTTATTCAATTTTAATGAAATTTGCAGATTGTTTCGGTAAAGTTTAATAAACTCCTTGCTATCTAAAATATAACAGGACACCGGGGTATATTCTCCAGCATCTCACACTTCTGATAATCAGCTGTCTGCTTGACGTTTATTCAGCTGTGTAAAAACTATAACTTTAATCTCAGCCAAACCGATTTACTCAGGAACAAATAAAATACTAAAAAAAAAAAAAAAAAAAGCCAAACAACAACATTTTTAATTTATCTAAGTGACTCATATATATTTAACCTGAGTCGCGAAAGACGGCGGTGGGTTTGAAAACAATTTGCCGGGAGTCCGGTGTTCTCACGGCGCTAGTGACCTAGCCCCCGGCTAGCTATCGAGCTAGTGGGTAACAGACGTCTCCGAAAACGTCGGAGCGCTTTTGAAAATATGTGGTGTCCTGATAAACTGAGCCGATATTTGAGGTTTACACAGCTACATTCTCGCCTGAAAATATGTTAAACGTTTATTTTGTGACCCAGAAAGAATAATAAGAGTAATATTAAAACTAACTAGCTACCGCCATTGTTGGAAACTAAGCTGGGCCGCGCTATGAATTCTGGGACACAGCTACTTCTTCTTCTTCGGGGTTTAACGGCAGCTGGAATCCTTGTACATGCAGTGCTGCCATCTTCTGTTTCAGTCCGTTATTACACTCTTAAATCCTGCTATTATTCCTGCGTCTTTTGCGATCTTACAAAGCTTCAAACGACACGTCGACTATTAAATCAGTCGTCGACGATTTTGATAGTCGACGTAATCGTGACTAGTCGACAAATCGTGGCAGCCCTAATACTGATCAGTAAAGTTTACATTTATTTCTTTTGGCAATCTCTTGTTTTAACAGATGGGATGTAATGCTCCAAGAAATGTGCCCCGCTTGTCTGCTCTGTGTTCTTATCAATCCCAGTGAGTATATGCAACAAAGAACACATGCTGTAAATACACCTGAAGGACAATGACTTGCAAACAAGCAGGCTTCTTCACGTTGCTGTGGAAATTTCAAGCAACAAGATAATCCAAACCACTGGAAACAGAATTCTGAAACCAAAGTATTATGTGATTTCAGCAAAAGTGGCAGAGCTGGCTAGATGACTTTAGAATTTAAGTTAATCTCAAGGGTTTGCATGCTCCCTAGTGCATGTGTGTATGTTACACCACTCTAAAAGATGCCTCTGTGCCCCGGGCAGCTTTGGGACATTCTGATCACTGCGTGGTCCATCTTATTCCAGTTTATAGGTAAAAACTCAAACGTGCCAAGCCTGTAGTCAAAACTGTGAAGAAGTGGACTAACGCAGCAAAGCAGGAACTGCAGGACTGTTTTGACTCCACTGATTGGACTGTTTTTGAAGCTGCATCTGAGAACCTAGATGAGCTCACGGACACTGTGACATCATACATCAGTTTTTGTGAAGACGTGTGTGTGCCAACAAAGACCTTTTGCACATACAACAACAATAACCCATGGTTCACTCCTAAACTCCAACATCTTCGTAAGGCCAAGGAGGACGCCTACAGAAGTGGTGACAGGGCCCTGTACAAGCAAGCTAGGAACACACTGACCAAGGAGATGAAAGCAGCTAAAAGGATCTACTCCCAGAAGCTGGAAGAACGGCTCTCAGCCAACAACCCAGCGTCAGTGTGGAAGGGCCTGCAGGAAATCACCAGCTACAGACGCCCCACCCACTGTTGAAGCAAACAAAGACCTGGCCAAGGAGTTAAACACATTCTACTGCAGGTTTGAGACGGACAGACTTCCACGCCCCACCCTCCCCAGAGACATTGCTTCAGACATTGACCCCCAACACACCTTCCACCTCTCCCCCCTTCATCCTCCCCCTCCCCAATCCAGTCAACGACCACCACCACCCTCCCCAATCAAGACTCAACGACCACCCCCACCCTCCCCAATCCAGACTCAACGACCTCCACCACACCTCTCACCCCCCTTTCCTCCTCCCTGAAACTCAGAATACACACTGAGGATGTGAGCCGACTATTCCAGAAACAGAAGCCCAGGACAGCCCCCGGACCAGACGGCGTCTCACCCTCCTGCCTCAAAACCTGTGCTGAACAGCTGGCTCCCATCTTTACTCGCATCTTCAACAGATCCCTGGAGCTGTGTGAAGTTCCCTCCTGCTTCAAACGCTCCACCATCATCCCTGTTCCCAAGAAACCCACCATCACAGGACTGAATGACTACAGACCTGTCGCCTTGACGTCTGTGGTCATGAAATCCTTCGAACGACTGGTGCTAGCCCATCTGAAAGACATTACAGGCCACCAGCTGGACCCTCTGCAGTTTGCCTACCGGGCAAACAGGTCGGTGGATGATGCAGTGAACATGGGGCTGCATTACATCCTGCAACACCTCGACCGCCCGGGAACTTATGCCAGGGTCCTGTTTGTGGGCAGGAGAAAGGATCATCGGCACCCCCCTGCCCTCCATCCATGATCTGTACCCGCCAAGAACCAGGAAACAGGCAGGGAAAATCATCACAGACCCCTCACACCCTGGACACAGACTTTTTGATCTGCTGTCCTCTGGCAGACGGCACAGAAGCCTGCAGACCAGGACCACCCGACACAGGAACAGTTTCTTTCCCCTCGCCATCTCCCTTCTAAACAGTTGACCTGTCACACTGCTCCCACTGCCAGACTGCAACTGCACCTTATGTACATTCTGTAGTATTCATTCCACCTCATTTCATTTCTGTATTTTATGTATATAAGTTTAGATTAGTTATTTATAGTTGGTTTACACAGCTTTGTGTATGTATGCGTATGCATATGTAATGTATATATAGACACGTGTGTGTGTGTGTGTGTGTGTGTGTGTGTGTGATTTACATTGCTGTGCTTGAGAGCCACCATCTACCGGAACCAAATTCCTTGTATGTGTCTGCACATATACTTGGCACATAAACACGATTCTGATTATGTATAAATAAAAGAGGGCATACACAAAAAACATGCTTTCAATTAGTTTATTTATAACACCACCACCATTTTATCTAGATTTTGTTAACAAATGTGATCATGAAAAGGATAATGTTATAGGTAAAAAGAAATAAAACAAAATAAATTATTTAAACAAACAAACAAAAAGTAACACGACAAATGACAACACAGCAGAGAAACATTTTAGAAGGAGAAAGTTGGTCAACTTGGTGTTTTTCCCCATTCTGACTGTTGATATGCTGAACCATAAAAACTGACTGGCGTGGATAATAAAGGCTATATCTGATAAGGGAATGAGTTACACTATTTTAGTTCGCCACAGTCAGCAATGACAATCTTGGCTTTAGTTGTGCCACTCTTTGTGCCTTGCTTCTCCATTGCCTTGACAACATCGATACCCTCCACAATGTTGCCAAACACCACATGCTTCCCATTCAGCCTGGAGAGCAGAGGAAAGTATTAGTATGCGAGAAAGACACCTGAAATAAGCTGAATAGAACCTGAATGCAGCAGCATTACTAAGTAGAGCTTACCAGTCAGTTGAGGCTGTGCAGATGAAGAACTGGGAACCATTTGTGTTGGGCCCTGCATTGGCCATGGACAGTGTTCCCATGCCTGTGTGCTTCAACTGAAAGTTCTCATCAGGAAATTTCTCTCCATAGATGGACTTGCCCCCTGTTCCATTGTGGTTGGTAAAGTCTCCACCCTGAAGAGAAAAAATGAAGCACATGTGGTAAACATACATAAATACATACAGGTGAAAGTGAGGACACTACATATTCCAAGCCTCGACTGTACCTGGCACATGAATTTAGGGATCACACGGTGAAATGTGGAGCCTTTGTAGCCAAAACCTCTCTCTCCAGTGCACAAAGCACGGAAGTTTTCTGTAAAATTAGCATATTGTTGCTTACTTAAAAATATATAAAGCAACTAAAGTCAATAAAAATAATAAGCAAACTATTTTTCTGCTTTTGGTAAAAAAACAAACAAACAACAACAACAAACAAACAAACAAACCCTGAATACTCAATTTCCTGGAGGAACCTACCTGAGGGATTAATAAAGTTCTATCATCTTTACAGTAAATTTGAAACTTCATGGATAACAATGATAATTATATTTTAACATTTTTAGAAATACCATTTTGATTAAGTAAGTTATGGTGAATTATTCATCTCAGAAACATAATAAATAATGTCATAATAATATAACTTTTAGGCAGCTGTGGCATAAACCTTAGTGGCTGGTGATCTAGTAAATTTGTAAAGCATTACACAGATCCTTCTCTTTCTAGTATTAAGCTATAGGTGTTAGTATCTCCACGTGTCAGTTGATTCATGTATTATTTTCACAATCTCTATCACCCATAGCCCTGACAGATATTTAGAATAAATCCCGCTGTGGTTGAATGGGAACGAAAACTTTTCAGCAGTGAAACATAAATTGATTGTTGGGTGTGAGGAAGCTGAGGACGCACAGTGACACGGAAAATGTTTTTCTACCTCACCTACCTGCAGTCTTTGGGACCACATCAGCCCGGAGCTACAGAACACAGAGATTTCAATTAGTGGAAAGGAAACAGGGGATTCTGTTTTAAGGTTGAGAATTTATTGATGTCATAAATTGATGATTGATTATTGATTGATTGATGTAGCTTGCCATCACCAGTGTGTGAATGTGTGTGTGAATGGGTGGATGACTGGATATGTAAAGCGCTTTGGGGTCCTTAGGGACTAGTAAGGCGCTATATAAATACAGGCCATTTACCATAAAAACACGCAAGTTTGAGACCTGCTAAAGGATACTTGCTTTTATTTATTTGCTGAAATTTTAATATATTTTTAAGCAGCATATTTATCGACACTCAACCCTATACTAGAGACAGCAACCCCACCCTTCCCCAAGCACTACTCGTAGGAATTGACGATTCTGCGAATGCAACATCTGGAACATACAAATATAAGTAGTTCATGTAAAAAAAAACGTTAACCTGGAACACTGGAGTACCCGGAGAGAACCCACGGAGACACTGGAAGAAGCCATAGGCCGCACACAGAAAGGCTAGATTGGAAACCACAGTGCTAACCACAGTAGCACTAGGTTGCCCTCGGTTTATATTGTCACCTGACGATAACACTGACACCTACATGCAATTGCTTTAGCTAAAGTTAAAAAATAAATAAATAAAGCAGCGAGGTTTTAAATCTCATCAGACTATTGGGAATGAAATTGAGACTACTCCTTAGAAGATGACGAAGGCTGTAGCTCTGGAACGCAGAGTGACAAAATAAATGATAATAGGAAATCTCTTACCTCCATTACAATTCTGCCGGCGTTAGCGCCATCAATTGTTATGTCAAAGAAAACTCTGGGGTTTCCCATGTTCACAAATGTGCTCGCGATTCGTTCGTGATAGAGAATAACGTACTGAACCTGACAGCGACACTCGGGTCTATTTTTGGATGGGTCTTGCGGCAGCGATGTAAATGGCCTACAGCCAATCACAGCCGTTCCCTTTCAAAGACTCCAATGCTGACCAATTGGATTTAAGATAATCGAGGTTACGTGTGACATTTCCACGGCAACCCTCAAGGGCTGGGCAGGAAGCAAAACAGTTAGGTGCCTGACCTAAATTATTCCCTTTTGATAGACTTGTAGTCAAGACCACCTAAACCAAGACCAAGACAATACCAAGACCAGAGGGTATCGAGACCAAGACAAGACCGAGACAAAAAAAAGTCTTTAAACTGCAGCCAGATGCTGCTTCGTTTACGGGTGTCAGGCAAATTTATGTGTTTTTGCGATGCACTCGCACAGCCCTCTTCCCCGCTGTCTACTGTCTCACTCACTTACAGAGAGGACAGACGCACGCTCCACTTGACTGTCGCGTCTCTCACCCTCTCTGTTTTTCACATAATGATATTATCCTATATGCTCGCATGTGATTGGCCACAATATGGAGGGATTGAAGCATAGCTGAGCCACTGTGTGAGAGCTGAGCAGCGAAAGGAAATTAAGTGAAGCTCTTAGAGAACTTACGTTGTGTGTCATGGATACTGTTGACTCCAAATCTCCCCCGACCACTATGTCGATCTGAGACAGCAACACCGAGAAAGCGAGACCAAGACAAGACCAAAGTCCATCGAGACCATTACATCAGTTACATTTGGGGTCAGATGATGATTCATCTGAGCCCAAAACAGCTTTCCACTTTGCCTTGGTCCATTTTTGAATGAGCTTTGGTGCACATACAATGGTGACACTACTGGATCATTTTAACATATGGCTTCTTTTTTGCACATGCTTCAGCCAACATTTGTGGATGGCACGATGAACTGTCTGAACAGAAAATTTAGGAATTTTTATACATAGTCCCCCATTTTCAGGTTCAGCATTAATTGTACAGTTGACTAACAAGCAGTTTCATGGTCAGGAGAGGTCTATGACAAATTAAGTAGATCAAAGATTTGAAGCTGATTCCAAATGTTGGATTTCCATTTGGTAGCTGCTCAATGGAACTCTCAATATGAGGTCCACAGAAATGTCAAGGTGGCCATCATTACACTGAAAAAACAGATAAATCAAAGATTAACTTGGGACAGCATGCTAGTAAGGGAAAAGTATGGAGAAAGAGAGAAATGGTGGAGGCAATGTTATGGCATAGGCATGGTTGCCAGTAGAACCAGACCACTACTGTTTATTGATGATGTGCCTGCTAATAGAAGTAGGATTAATTCTAAAGGCTATGCTCTGAGCCCAAAAATGCTGTAACATACAAACTATTTCAAAAAATTATTTATGCTATTAGTTTTATCCATTTATAACACAGAGTTTAAATATCCAGCTAAAAGCAGACTAATAGTTAACTATTAGTGAAAACAAAATTAATAAAGATGACTAACCCAAACAGCAGTTGGCATTCTGATGGAAAAAGCTTTACATACTATAAATACATTCAAAAAGCTAAAACTAAAATAAATGTTAAAGTTAAATAGAAAAACGCCATTGGTCAAATAGCAATGTTTAATTCTGATTCAGTTTCAGGAAGGGGACAAAGCAACTGTGAATACAATGATAATTATAATTAAAAAATAAATAGAAAATAATGGCAATTACAATGTGTTACAAAATAGGCAGAACATTTTTAAAAATCTTTTTTGTTTTTTGTTTAGTTTTTTTGTAGTAAATTTGTTTGTTCATACTTTTCAAATATAATTTTGCGTAGCTCAACGTGGAAAAGAATTTCTGTTGCTTTGTCAACACAATGTTGGACCACAACGAGTAAACAGTTCATACAAAAAAATGTCAACTTTAAAAAAACCACATTAAGAATAATTTCAACTTTATCTTGATGACTGCTGACTGTCCATTTTTTTGTCACACATGCATCTTTTATGTATGACCTTGATTTTTACAATTGGTTTAACACTTTTAAACATACAGTATACAGTGCCAACAATGATCCTTTATCCAACTAATAACATTAAAATGATCATGTTTAACAATTTGTCTGATACACACACACGTTCTCTAATGAAAACAGTTGATTATACAATACGTAAACCCGTGCCATGATGGGTTATAAATGTAAAACAATATAAAAACATACTAACTTTCAAATGGCAGAAAAATGCCATGACACACAGCTCATATAAAGTATTTTTGAAAGCCCTCAAAAGAGGGTAAACCAACAGAGGGAAAATGAGGCTTTGTACATTTCACAGTGCTGAAGGATGTCAGAGAGACAATGAATGTCAGTGCTCTCCCAGCTTTATGTTGTGGAAAAGGCCTACTGGCAATGCCTTCATACTTTGGGCTTTTTCTCATTTACTCTATGACGACATGTGTCTTTTAGCTCTACACCTTAACCACTCTCATTTTACATTGTAATCATGTGTGTATTTAAGAAAATGTTTGTCAGTTTTCTTTATCTTGCATTATCATCAATTCCCAGAAGATGACCACAACTAAGAAATGCATCATGCTACCAATTAGTGGGTCTCAAGCAAGAAATACTTGTATGAATAAATATAGTTACTTATAGTATTTAATTTAAATAAAATTGCACAAAATCATCAATCTTTACCTGAATAAATGTAAACAAACTAAATTATGTAAGATTAATATTTAGTTATTTAATTAATAATATTATCAATTACCAAAAATGTCCAATGTAATCATCTTCAGTTTCCCAAGGTTGGCTCAAACTCATCAAACCACTGCTGCTTGAAAATAACTATAAATACTTTTAAATGACCCCAAGTTTACTGGGTTTGGATCATACCACATTCCTTTGCAATCTTGTAAATTTGAATTTTCTCATAAATTGACCACAGCGTTATAAGGTTAGATCAACCTCACCTCACCATTGACACCACTCATGGCTTCCCCCATTATAATCTCAGAAGATCTGGCTGTTCTTATAAATAGATCACACAATGCTTGTTTGGATTAACATCAACTTCCAACAGATATCACTTACAAATTTATGATTTATAATATGAGAATGTCAGAGCTATTCTTGTGTGTGTGTGTGTGTGTGTGTGTGTGTGTGTGTGTGTGTGTGTGTGTATATATGTATGTATGTATGTATGTATGTATGTATGTATATATATATATATATATATATATATATATATCAGCTCTTTCAATGATGGTCCCATGTAATATTTTCATACAAATAAAAGGGAAACTGCTCCAGCACCTCTTTACACCCTATATGTGATTTGACCTCAGTAACTTATTTCTGAGTTTAGTTTACAAAATACTGTTTTGTAAATCTTATTCACACTATGCTTCAAAATGAAAGTTTATATGACTTGTGATCGACATGTCATTAGCCAATACACAACTAGTTTCGCAGTCAGACCCGCCCCTCCTTGTCACATTCAAATGTTTGTTAACCAAAAGCTGAAAACAGTAAATTCAAACCTTCAAACGGGGCTCCAACTTGTATACCGTCTATCGAAAACACACTTATCCCAAGCCCCAGTTTGATTTAACTGGTCATTCTTGGGCAATGTGTTTATGTAAATAACCAGTGCTAAATGTTTTCTATTGCTTTCCATTGTATTACTAACAAAAATCTTAGAAAAACAATTGCTTTCAACTTTTTCAACTCAGAAAGTGAGCTCATAGTTGGATTTGACTTTCCCCTCAAAAATTAAATGCAACAATGAACCTGCACAGCCATGATACAACCCTGGCCGTTGGTCACATATTCTGTAGCATAAAATTGTCTTTCTTTTGGCTAATATTACCAGACAATGCAGATGCAGACAAATTGCTCGTCACTGGCAATATGCTATCTGAAGCCATATCAGTATTTGAGTCGTGAAGTTTATGTTGGAGTCTGTTGGTAATTAGTGGGATATTATTGGCTAGAGCCAAACAAGTTTATAAATAATCATTATACCATTTAGGAGCAGTGTATCCTATGGGGGAGTGACCCTGTTTAGCTTGAACCTTTACTTTTAGAACTGTGTAAACTTAACACACACAAAGAAAGCTACAGAATGAGAAAAATCCCAAAAGCATAATAGGGGTGCTTTAAACTAAAGGTGCTATGTAATGGAAGGAAATTCAAATTAATTGTATATATAAATAAATATATATGTTTTTTAAGCTGAGTTGGCATTAAAAATAAGCCAATAATAACCTTACAGAAAACCCTAATTTTAAGGCAAGAATACAAAAATATTCTTGCATGAAACTTTTTGTTTCCATTATCATACTTAACATGTGGACAAGTTACAATACAACGATCTGCAGACAATTTGCAGCACTCACGATGTGCAGAAGTGTATGTTAATGTATGAAAATCCCCAGTCAAATTTTGGGAACTCCTTTATGAATGTACACCAATAAAAAAAACCAAACAAAAAACAATTTAATCACTAAATACAAAATACTCCAGCCAGTGATTTGTGCTATAGTTTCAAATGCTGGTCTGTAGAGTCAATGCCTGTGTACTGTTGCATTCTTCAAACTCATAATAGTGTTCACATTTCGAGAGTGTTCCTACGTACACCTTAACACTGTACTCAAAGAATTTCAGCAGCAGGACACTTCAGAGCAACTGATACACAAAAAACAACATAACACACACAAAGAAGTTGGTGAAAACTGAGCCGAGCTACAGCAAAGAGAGAAAGAGGTTGGAATGGAAGTTTGACTCAGTTGTTCTCGAACAGAGAAAGCAGATCATCACTGCTGTTGTTGGGAAGGTCCGGAGGGCCCAGATAGGACAGCAGCTCATCTGGGTTGGTCAGCTCAGGAAGAAGCTTGATGACAGATAATTAAGGAAAAAAAATAGACACTTAAAATGTTTTTAAAATTAAATAAACACTGAAAGTTTGAGATACAGCAATCTTATTAAAACTGTATTCAAATCTTTATATACACAAACAAGAACTAAACTTCTTGTTTACCCCACTCTTTCTGTGGATCATGTTCATATTTCTGTTCCTTTATGGGAAATGTTTTGCTACACTATGTTTATACGTTTTTATGATTTCTTTACTATTCTTTTTTTTTTTTTTTTAAACTGAAAATTTAGTACGACATCAACAGGCCTCTACTCACATCTAGCGTATGATCTGTCCCCTCTCCTACAGGCAGTCCCGGGCCGCTCAGACCAAAGGTGCCTTCGCTCTGTCCGAGGGTATTCTGGGTATTGGTGCTCCGCTGTGGCAGAGGGCTGCTAGTGTCACACAGACTCGGGTTACTGTGCACACCTGAGCCATGCTGCTGGAGGATGTTATGAGAGTGGTCAATTTGTCCAGAATGAGCCGTCTGACAGGAAAAATAAAATAAAAAAGGAAACAAGAAGGGAATGCTTATTTTACAGTATCACATGGACAACATTATTCACCACAAATAATACAATAACGAAGCAGCTGCATGTGACAGGATTTGTTTTAGTGGCCGATGACTGTAAGTGTGAGCAAACATGTTGTTGATGACAGCCAAGCGCAGAGAAGCATGATTATAAGCTGGATGCCAAATGATTCAAACCAAAACAAATAACTAACCAATCAAAAGGCAAACACTCTTAAAGCTAATTGATAACTTTTAAAATATTAGGGGGAAACTTTACATTTTGTCTATTTTGCCAAGCACTTTCATGACCATGAAAGGTGTGCATTATTTTGAAGTCTAAAATCAGAAAACTGCTCTCCAAAAATAAAGAACATTAAACTTTTACAAAACACTCTTTTTTTTCTCACTTTTAATGAGGCAGTGAGAGAACAGTGTGTTACCCAGGAGCTCTAAGAGACCATAAAAGACTTTATATACTTAAATTTACCATAACAGTTCTGCTTACTTAACAGTTAATAATAATCCTCATCTATCTTATATTGGGGCTTGGTGCAGACCTCAGTTCATCCTCTATGTGAAAAAAAGCCATTTTAGCCCATTAAGGCCATGCTCCCACATAAGCCCACATTATTTCTGATGGGCTGCCCTTTGCAAAACAAGACCATCTCTGAATTGAGGATGGGGCCTAAGGGTACATCTTTCGCCATTTTACAATGCTGTGATTGCAGCCATTCCCCGACTCTCTGTGAATGGTACTCGTGGCCATTGATCAGTGGTTGTTGATAAATGGTCATGAGAATTTGCATAATTATGATAAAGGAACTGACCTCCCAGCCCATTGTTCCTTCAGTTGGCTGGTTTCAGTCATTATGCAAATGTACTGTTTATAAGATTGGGGAAACCTGCAGTCAGCTGAGACTGAAGAAGTCACTTGGATGTGTGATGAAACGTTTCTCCCACAAAACGCTACGTCCAGATGAACAGAATCAACTTTTGGAGAAGTGGGGTCACTGCCAAACGGTGTGGGTGAGAAAAAACAGTGCACAATATCCACTCAGTAACATCCTATTACAGCACTCATTGGTTAGGTTAGCCGTTTACTCCGTTCATAATCTAAATCAGGAGCGTCAAACATAAGGCCCAGGGTCAGAACTGGCCTGACAAAGACTCAAATCTCCCCCACTGAACAGCTTTAGAAAATCTAAAGGAGGGTATCAAGCTTGGACTTTTAACTGTATTTTTATATCTTATATAGCTTTTCCTGTTGATAAAGCTCTCCCCCATGGACATTAAGGTTGGGCGACGTAAAATTTTTCCAATCGTCAAGCCAGTAAATGACGACAGGCGATAGATTTGTGCAAGTGACTTTTTAACAGGCAGAGCAATGTAATCATGCACGGACTGATTTGCACATTTAGAATTTATATGTTTTGTTTGGAGGGAATATTTTAACCTTGTTTCAGCATTAATATAGCTACTTTATGGATTATTCATTTATTTATTCATTTGAGATGCGCCAAATCACACATAAGACTTAACATTACGTTGAAGATTTAAATGTTTTTTAAAAAGTTTGGATTTAAGAGCAGGAATCTCTGAGATAGAGGTTTTCAGTTGAGAAAACATAACAGACAAAATAATTTGAAACAAGAAGTCAGACTTCCAGTAGCTTCTAGTAGCTAGCCCTAAGATAAACTACTATGTGTGCTTCTTCAAGTAATGGACTGCATCAATTAGGGTTACATAAACAACAGTACAGTATATAAGAAGCCTTTGACTGTGGTGCATTTATTCTTGTTTATCGCTGAAGTCTACTTAGCATCAAAGGAAAATACCTGAGGAAACTGACCCTAATTCTCATTGCTGTGGCCATAAGGTCCCTCTTTTTTCCTGCCCGTTTATTTACATATATATTAATTGGGTATTAAAGATATCCAACCTGCTCAGACTGATAAGGGAGTGGAGGTGGTGGTCCAGAAGGTGCATACTCTCCTAGTATTGGGGTCCCAGGAGTGTTGGGGAAATCTGTAAATCCTGGCTGGTTGGAGAATCCCTGATTCCCTACAACAAAAATAATAGCAAACATTATTTCCATTGAGCAAATAAAAATGGGCCAGTAGATACTTTTTTTCCCTGTTGCATAATAGTACTCAAGGCAACAGTGGAGAGAGAAAACTTCCTGCTGAAGAGTCAAAGAGCATATCTTTATTGCAGTGCTTGTAATATTACTTAGGTCACCTCACATCTATCTTCTATGCTTGTCTATAGTTTCTGCAATGATGCACAATATATATCATGAGTTACAAGTGGGGATAGCATGGAAACCATGGAAACTTCATTTTCTGGGCATTTCTGACCAAGCAAACAGTCCTCTTTAAAATGGTATCAATTAAAGAAAAAAAAAAGCTGTCAAAGAAAGTTGCACCGAAAAAAGTAGATCCAGCAATACATTTGTCAGGCTTTTAAATCCATCTGATTAGAATCAGTGGTTCCACATCAGATCAGGGCTCTTAAACCATTTTAGAAATCAAAATTACGTTTTTTTTTTAAGACCCATTTAAAATCTCAACCAAAAAAAAAATCTTGACATGAAATGGCTATTTAAGACAGCTTTTTTGGTATACAGCTCTTTAGCGGTGTAATCCCTATAATAATCCCTTAAACCACAGGGTAGGGATTACTGGTATGATAATGGACCGGTGTGGTAAAGTGAATTTGGGAAAGTGTTTCACATCAAGTAATTTTGTGTTTTTACATCAGTAAAAATAAATGAAGACACATAAGCTGCTACCTTAACTCATTTGACTTAACAGAGTACTAAACAGACCTTATTTGATTGAGGGAGCATATTAGTTATTGTTATTTATCATTTTATAATTTTTATTTTTAATACAGTTACAGTCATGTAGGGCTTTTGTACTGAGCACTCAAAGCACTTTTTTAAACATGTATCTGGGCAACATGGGTTCAGTATCTTATTCAAGTATAGGTTGACATGTAGGTGGGAGTATCCAGGGATCAATCCACACTTTCTAACAGTGTTGCATCGGTTAATTGAAGTTTGTGGGCATGTCTTTATGCACAGTTTTTTTAAGGTCTCAACTTTGGTCTTGTTGTCCACAGGACATTGTTCCAGAAGTCTCATGGTTTGTTCAAATGCAAATTTGGAAAGTGAAGTAGTGTTGCCATGCTCTTTTTAGTGAGATGAGGCTTTCTGTACTTGTGCAGTGTTTTTCTAATCTGATTGTCATAAACGTTAACATGCTAACTCTGCTCTGTAGTATCTCAGATGTAGCTCTTGGGCATGGTGCCATTTCTCTGAGCATTGTATGACCTTGGCTTTTTGGGGGAAATTTGTTGGAACGATCACTCCTGGAAAGATGGCAAACTGTCTGTTTTCTACTGGGGAAAAGCTTCAAATTGTCTGGAAAAGGCCTTTTAACCCTTCTGAGAAAGAAAGAGAGAGACAGACAGACGGACGGACGGACAGACAGATAGCAACAATTGCTACCTTAAAATCATTGCTGGCTGATATCTTTCCTCCTTGGTATCGTGATAATAGATAACTGTCACAATTTGTAAATGATACAGACTAATGAGTGAGGACCAAGAATGCTATATCATAAGTAGGCAGAAAACGAGCCATTTATTAAGGCTGGAAAAATGTAAAAAAGCATAACACAAATCTAATGAGGAAACCGTGACACTAAAATCAAACATGCAGGCAGCCGCCAGTGCTACTCAGCCTCCTAGTAATCTGAGAAGGTAATTTCATTTCATGGTGCAGGTATTCATTGCCACTCGCGCAATTAAATTCCTTGTGTGCAAATTCAACATCCTGTGTGAATAGAACTTAGCAGCTACACGCACAAAGAAGCCTTTGCACACGTGAGTCTGCTTTGTGTGTATGGGTGCAGCTTCACACTCTTGTGGGTAGCTTTTGCGCTAAAAGCTGCTCGCTCAAATCAGACTTTTCACTGTCTGGATGCGGAGCCCAAAGGAAGAGGGGTCCTAAAGTGACTGGTCACTTTAATGGAGGTTATTGCATTAAACAGAGTTACACCATGGCAGCAACTTAAGTGTTGTTTTAAAATGTATCTGTTTATAATTTCGAAAATAAAGTTTGCTCTTAACAACAGTTGCTGTTTGCTGTGCAGCAGTGGAAATACTGACAACCAGTGTTGGTCAAGCTACTTGAAAATCGTAATTAGATACTAATTACGGATTACTTCTCCAAGAAGTATTCCGTAATTATTTTTTACATTTTGATCTTGGAGGTTAGGTGGGTTAGGGAATGTGAATAAAATGGAATCAGACTTAAACTGTAACAAAAAAATCTCATTATATTTTATGTATGTTAATTATAACCGCCTCTCTTCAAATTATAACAACAACAAAAAAAAGTCCTCTTTCATACCTGGCCGACTGTACTCTGGGGTGTTCCTGCCTCCTGCATTCAGACTTTGGTAGGGGGATGATGCTGGGCCCAGAGCAGCAATCATTTCCATCACATTTGGTAAGACCATGTGACTTGGACTGACTGTGCGACAGCGTTTGAGGACTGGTCCATCAGGCTCCTCTTTTATATGAAGGTCAGGTTTAACAGGCACCGGCCTCCAACCACATACTGGGTCAATAGTGATCTCCTCATAGTCTGAACTGAGGAAGGGAGGGAAGGGTGAGACATGAAAATTGAGGACATTAAATAACAAAAATAAATAAAATGTGGAGCTTTTATCAAATTCTGTCCATTTCTAATATCATGTGTCCATAATTCATTAAATGCAGTTTTACTTATATAGCACCAGTTCCCAGCAACAGTCATTTTAAGGCATTTTATACTATGATGAGCTTCCAATATTAAAGAGAGAACCCAAACCATCTGATGATTCCCAATTAACAACACTGGAGTGATGAATGAAAACTAATGCTCCTGTTTAGATCCATCACTTGTTGTCCTCCACTTGTTCTGTTTCCTCATGTTTTTTAAGGACACACCACACAGCATGTTAAGAAATGCCAATAATAGCTATTTCTGCTAATAGTGCTTTTGGAATCCTATTGTTGGTGGGAAAAAAACTATTTTATGTCTTTCAAACTATGTTATCTTTGTCATTTCTCATGAATTCAACTAAAATGTGAACTAATTAAGTGTGTTTGCAATGGTCTGCTATTAAAGTACCTAAAAATACTATTTAAAACTGGTTCTTGGCTTAGTTTTCTGTTATGTGTAGCGACAAGACTAGTTCATTTCATGAGTTGGGTGCCTTTTTTACGCTTGAATGATTCAAATGGTCAGAGCTAAGTTGTTCACCGAACAAAAAATAGTCCTCTGAAAATGGTCAAGTAAAGACTGGGCAAAAAGTATGTGAAAAAGCAAAACTTTAAAAGATTTTAAAAGAATAATTGGAAGCAAAATATAAAGAAATAAAAGGTGACTCAACATTTTTGTTGTGTGTGTGTGTGTGTGTGTGTGTGTAGCATTATTGTGAACCTTGTTCTTTTTAACCACAAAAATGTAGTGAACTGAAAATTGGCAAGCTCTTTAGATAGCAGTTTATCATTTTTCAGGATTATGGCAAATAAAGAATTACTTTATTTTTTGTTAAAAATGACAGCAGTACAGAAGTGAGTATATCAATTAAATTCAATGTCATTTTACTTGTATATATCAACGGTAGTCGTCTCAGGTACTTTATATTGTAAAGACTGTAGAGACATAAAGAGAAAGCACCAACAATCAAACTACCACCTTGGAGCAAGCACTTGGTGACAGTGGGAAGGAAAAACTCCCTTTTAACAGGAAGAAAGCTCTGGCAGAACCAGGCTGGGGGAGTAGCAAGCATCTGCCATGACTGCTTGGGGGGTGAGTATCATGACCCAGTGGTATGGAAATACCACTGGTTAAGTAACTATTTACAGTAACAACACTTACTTTTGGATATAGACAAGAATCCCAAGCATATATTGGTCAACCTCCAGTCCTTCTAGCAAAGCTGTTTTACTGTGAACAAGAGGAGCAAACAGCTGGTGAAAACTTTATGCTGATTACTGATTATGAAAAAAGGGCAACAAGTCATTGTTAATGCACTTACTTGCAAACAGGGCATCGCCAGGTCCCTCTTTCACAGTTTAGCTGCAAATAGGACTCCAGATCGAAACACTATAAAAAAAAGATCAAAGATTTCCACGTTGAAAGAACTCCACCGAATTTATCTGGAGGTGTAAGTAATAAGTGCACACATGACTAGGGATGGGTACCGGTGTCCGGTGCCATGATGGCACCGGTTCTGACATAAACGGTAGTAACCAGACCGAAAAGCAGCGCACATTTCGGTGCTTTATTTCGGTGCTTTTTTTTCCTGAGCTGTGATACACTTTAGATTCTAGCCAATCATTTTACGTTTCCGAGGATAGTAGGCGGGGCCAGGTACGTACGTACGTTCTGTTAAAGCAGAGCTACAGATTAAAAATGCCCAAGGCGAAGCGGTTAAAAGTCTGGCTGTACTTCATAGCAAAATATGCAAACTCAGCAGCCTGCAACAAGTGCTTTAAGCTGATACTGTGATACTGTCAAAGGAGGTAACACCTCAAATCCGATGAAACACCTGGCGACGCATAGCGTTTTTTTTAAAAGCCCAGAAATGCGCCGTATTTGATAGCTTGCTGCGAGACCTCACACCGAGCACATCTACTGCGGGTGGGTTGCCTGTTATGCAACATCCCCCAAAAACACGAAGAGGAGAGTCCTGGCCCCTAGCCCTGCCAGTGTAGCAGAAATGATGACGGATGATGATGGCAGCAGCAGCCGTTCTTCTCTGCGTGAGTAGGCTATACCACGTTATTACATTAATGCATGTAAGGTGAACTAGCAAACATCATCATAGCTACATGCTGCTGTCTTCTTGTTTGATGGCAGATACTCCCTTCACCCTGGCTAAAAACGCTAAAATGACCAAAGAAAAAGTGGAAAACAGTTTAGGACAAAGTTTGTGTTTTTTCCATTGTTTAAGCACTGCTTCCAGCCAAGAGTGATACCATATATGCCCCATAGCTGCAGAAAAGGCTAACATTGTTATATTTTTACAAAAAACAGCTGAACATGAGAGGTTTTTG
The DNA here is from genome assembly GCF_057381915.1 of Diplotaxodon limnothrissa. Lineage (NCBI taxonomy): Eukaryota > Metazoa > Chordata > Actinopteri > Cichliformes > Cichlidae > Diplotaxodon > Diplotaxodon limnothrissa. The sequence goes on from NC_140602.1 coordinate 60,391,116, forward strand.
GACCAATTTTGTGTTCTCCATTCTTTAAGCACCGGTTTGAGCACCGTTTGAGCACCGGCACCGTTTCAAAAGTACCGATTTGGCACCGGTATCGGATAAAACCTAAACGATACCCATCCCTACACATGACCTTACCTGTATGTGCCTGCAGTCATGGCCTCTGGCTGGCAGCTGGATTCGTTTGAATGTGATGGGGCATTTGAGAGAAACTTTAATAGCCGTCTGCTCCACTCCATCCTCCCCATTCAGACCAGGGGTTCCAGGAATGGTGCCACTGCTGAAGTTTCTTTTTACTGAAACAAAATGACCATAAAAAAGAAAAAGATGACTACCCGAGTGCTCCTAGTACTCCTTTGAGGAGAAAACTCTACAGCCGAAATAGACAAAGATTTTTCTGTATCAATGCTGGTGTGAAGACTGTTTGTCCTGTACTGATCCCCTTGCAAAGTTTCTTTCAATAAATCCCCAAATCAGTTTTCTTTCAATGGTGAATTTTATTTTTCACAACTGGAAGTCTACAAAGTTAGCTCCTTCATTCTTCATTTTGTATTCTCTGTAACTTAGAAGGTAGAATGGGTCATTTACTAATCAAACGCTTTGTGGTTTGATCCCTGACTATGCTAGTTTGCATGCCAGATATCCTTGGGGAAGCTGCTAATCCCAAAGCTGCTATTTGATGCATCCACCAGAGTATGAATGTTAGATAGAAAGCACTTAGACAGAAAAAAGGGCTTGTATGAATGTTGAATGAGACATGTTGTACAAAGTGCTTTGAGTACTCAGTAGTGCTATGCAAGTACCAGTCCATTTGCCAGTTGCTACTTTTCACCAATACTGAATACAATAAGGAATTCGGTTCATAAACTATCGTGTCCAATGATTAGCATTATCATATCTCTAGACTATAAGTGTTTATTGTCTCTCTGCTTTTCAAATCTATTTCCTCACATATCCTGCATACTTTTAAAAAACCAAGGTGGCTATGGTAAAACTGGGGTGGCTGTAGCTCACGCGGTAGAGCAGGTCATCTACTGATTGGAAGGTTGGTGGTTCGATTATCCTTACTAACCCCATGTTGCTCTCTAATGCATCCATCGTAGTGTGAATGTGTATGAATATTAGATAGGCACTAACAGCTTAGAAAAAGTGCTTGTGTGATTGGGTGAATGAATTACTTGTATAAAGTGCTTTGAGTGCTCAGATAGGGTAGAAAAGCGCTATATAAGAACCAGTCCATTTACCAAAACTGTTCAACTCGAGGCTTAGTCACAGAACCTTGGTAATCAATATGCGACCTCACAGCTAGTGTTGCATAAAATACAAATACACATACACACTATACCAAGTTGTACAGGGCTTCACTGAATGAATGCACAGTGTTAAGTGGAAACCAGTGGGCCCTGCTATAACTGATGAGGTTGATAACTCACTCTTTGTAATGCAGTGCTCGGCCGGCAGCAGTCTCTTCTTCATCAGACCCTGCAGAACAGACCTGACAGATGGCCGGTGCACCAACTGTAGCACAAACAGGTGGGACTGGGGACAAAGAGACATGAGGGGCAAACAGGAGTACAAAATGAGGTTAATTCATTAGTTCAATGTAACGTACTGTACTAAATTTTCTGCATTTCTGTGACCGAGTCAGGAAACAGTCACATCGAGGAACTTACACAGCAGCATGCTGTCACTGTGATCTGTACAGTGTTGCGCCCTGGCTGACACACTTGCTTTAGATACAAGGGCTTGTGGGAGGTTTTGTTGTCACCTCTTTCAATGGACAGAGGAGTTGCATTAACACTGACCTGATGAAAATGAAGAAGAGAGAAGAAGAGAAAACGTCAACAAAATCCTGGCAAATTAATTACCACCTTTAGAAGATCCCTTCTAAAGGTGGTAATTAAAGTTGAAATGTGGGGACAGTTACCTCTTCAAAATGTTATCTCAAGAACTGTTTATAATTAGTCACAGGAAACCAAACCAATAAATACAAAACATATCCAGCTATCTCAGCTATCTCTATTATAGACCACTGAGTTTTAGACCATCAGTGTGATGACATTTTTTAATTCAAAGTCAAAGTTTCCCCTTTCATATCCATTCAAATGCCTCTTTAAGGGTTCAGACTTGGCTTCAGGTTTAAAGTAACAATTCGATTTAGGGTCAGAGTTTAGTGCTTAGTCTAATCGTTAAACCTATGAATAACAGACATATGAATGCACTGATAATAAATGTCCATACAAAAAGCCAAACGTACATACGTGTGTATATTGACGTCCACAAATATATAACAGACATGGATGCTTACTTGCACAGAGGCAGGCCAGTTAGTGTTCATTTGTCTGTCTTCGTGGTGGTAACACTTAAACTGCAGCTCTAAATCTGGCCTGTGGAGGGAGACACAAAACAGCTGTCAGGGGAAAAGACTGGGTGGGGTTGTCAGACATTCTTCATTTGTTTTCTTTCTGCTGTTTTAAATTGCTCAGGAAGAGAGCAATTTATTTACATATCACACCACAGTCAAGCACAGTGTCCCTCAAATATTTTCAAAAAGAACCTATAAAATTTTTTTCTTTTCTGTCATATCCTGGTCCAATGGTGGATGATATTAAACATGGTCAGTGTATGCACAAGTAATCTATGTAAGCCAAAGCTCAGGCTTCAAACTGTTCCAAACACTGTTTCTCACTTTGTTCTGCTCTCGTCATGTGACTGCAGTGTCAGTCTTTATACCTCATCATTAGTGTTTTGTAGACAGAGTCTCGCAGATGGAAGGCGTGGTTGCTGACAGCCAGGTTGTGCTCCAGTCTGAAAGGCTCCAATACTACACCATCTCGTACAGGGAAAGTCAGACGCAGGTCGTCACTGGGGTTACCTTGAATGAAAAGTTGCAGTTTCTGATGCATCAGTGAATTCAAGGTCTATCTGGTGCCTTGACAGACAACTGAGGCACGAGGTTGTGATCCCATTTTTTCAAATAAAACAGACACTTTTGTTTATGCCTAATTTTATCCTGAGAGGAGTCTGAAAGGAAACAAAAGTAACTGTACCTTTTTAGATGAATACTAAAAACCTCTGACCTGCACGTGTTCTCATTTACATTTTTTTTGTGATCAGTTGTTCTTTTGTGGATACAATGTTTATGACTCAATCAATTTTTAATTAAACATTTTGATGTTTGTTTGTTTTCTCAATTGTTAATTATTCTTCTACTCTGTTATTAACACTGTGAGAGCTGAGGTAGAGGCAAGTTTTCAGTGCCATTCATCACAAGATTAAGGAAATGCTACAGAGCCTAAATTCAAGTAATTTGTTATTTCCAGTCAAACTTCATCTGTATATCATCTTTAGCAGTGTACTTACTCTGTGGCAGCTGAGTCTCACCTGTAACGGGCTGCTGGGTGTTGATGTTGGCTTTGGTTTCTGTTGTAAGGTAGGGGGGTTTGGTTTCCTGGCCTGGAGAAAGGTAGGGAGGTATGGAGGTCCCCGGTGTCATTGGAGGGGTAGGATTCCCTCCCATTGGTGAGGTGGGATACCCAGGAAGCACCCCACCCCGAACTGGCTGAGAGACGAGGATGAGGAATATTTAGAGCATCAAACCTAACTAAAAAGTATTTTCGGTACTTCACTTGTTCCACATTTTGTCATGTTACAACCTTATTACTAAATGGATTAAATCGATTTTTCACCTCTCTACATGCACAACCCTATCTAATTTAAGCACATGTTGTTCTTTAATTTAAGTACTTTAACTTAAGTGCATTAGAAAAGTTCAAAAAGCATCTAGGACAGAAATAACTGCATTACACTTCAGAACAGAACTTCAGCTCTTTGTAAATACCTGTACAGACAGCATGCTAATGCTAAGCTAGTCAAGAACCCTGAGTAATATTAAAGCTGACTGAATTCTAACCTCAGCAGCCAGACGCTGAATTTCAACAGGCAACAAAAGCATGAGCATTCAGGTTGCAGCCTGAATACCTTTCTCCCTGTTCATGTTTCTACAGTAGAATCACTGCGGTGATTGCTTTGAAGCGTCTTTGTACTGGTTTTCTTCTTTACTTTATACTGTTAGCTTGTGTAAATACTGAGAGACAAATCATGTGTCCTCATTAGGAAAGGGATTTATGTTAGTGTGTGGGACTGTAGCCTATAGATTCATATTGTTAAATGCTAATTATGAGACAGTGATTTTCAGATAATTTTACAGAGAACCATGAAAGTAATGTAACGAGTAGTGACACAAAATACTTTCTTCAGTGTGTAATTAACTAACTACTGCATAACTTAAAAAAAATTTCTCTTTGTAATATGTGTAATAAATTTTTGGAGTAACGACCCCAACATCGATCATAACAAACAGGGGCAACATCTCCATCACGCACAAAAATTTGACAGCATGCAAATAATTGCACGACTGTAATGACTTTCATATGTTGTTCTTAAATCAGAGTTGGTGAGAACCTAATGCGAACTGACAAGGAATCAAATCTAAAAGTGATATCGATAATGGAATTAAAACTACTAAATTCTTATCAAATTATATGATGCCCCATGATGAACATTAGATACTGTAAGCAGTAGAAAACTAGCTTCTGCTTTACAATCCTCACACAGTCCTGCAACCAAACATCACGACTTCTAAGTAGAATGAATCAAAAACAGCATGAATTAAATTCAAACATTAAAAAATACTTAAACTTCTAACTTTTAGATATTAAAATCTTCATAAAATATAGGAAGCCATAGAATTTTAGTATAACAAAACTAAGAGAAACTGAGCTTAGGTGTTCAGTGTTGACAGCATGGGGTGAGTGCATGGAGGACTTACCCCGTTCACTGCAGCCTGTGTGAAGGCATTGTATCCTCCTGGTCCTCCAGTTGCCATGCTGCCCTGACCATTGAAAGGCTCTGACTGAAGACCACAGAAACCAAACATGACATTGAGTACCCAGGTATGTCGACACAAAGATGTGGAGAAAACACATCTGCAATTAATGCAATTCTGTTGTTAAACCCTTTGGATGAAAGGTGAGAGTCTGCACTTCACTCACATTGTATTAATTATTAGGGTCCAAGCACAAAATTGTGAAGGCCCTACTCTATCTACTCTGTGAAGCGAATAGAATATTTAAAACCCTAAACATACTCAAAAACGAATTCAAATTTTGCACATGCATCAAAACTGGTGAAAATGTCTGTATTTTACTGGTTTTGGGACATGGACAGAGCAAAATAACTCTGTAGTGACCCCTAAAAAATTGCAAAGAAATGAGCCCACATGCTGTATTTCATGTACATGTATGAAATTTGGCAGACATGTAGCATCTGTAGACACACATAAAATCCTCTAGGGGTGATACCCTAAACCCAACAGGAAGTCTACCATTTTGAATCGAAGATAATAAATTTTGGCACCACTTTTATCATTTCAACTTGGCAAATTTAAATGTTTTGCCATGAAGCACGAAACTGCTGTAACTCAAAGACACATTGTCCAACATAACACTGTCTCTCCTAAGCTTCTCGGGGGTCATGAGAGTCCAGAAATGAACACATTGATATGTCAAATCTCAGCAAAAGTTGGTGTGCCACCTAGTGGGAACAGGAAAAGTCATGTAATATACTTTGAAATACTGGTTCACCAGATTCACGTCAAATCCAAATAAACATCAGACCTTGATGACACTTCAGTGTGAACACTTTTATTTAATGGCACACCCTGGGGTGGCTGTAGCTCAGGTAGCAGAGCAGATCAGCCACTAACCAGAAGGTTGGTGGTTTAATCACAGGCTGCTCCAGTCTGCCTGCCAAATATCCTTGGGCAAGATACTAACCCCATGTTGCTCTCCGATGCATCCATCGGAGTGTGAATGTGTATGAATGTTAGATACTTAGCACTTAAGCTTAGACATGCTTGCGTGAATGGGTGTGATTGGGTGAATGAATTAGTTGTACAAAGTGCTTTGAGTGCTCAGACAGAGTAGAAAAGCGCTATATAAGAACCAGTCCATTTACCATTACCATTTACCCTGATGTAATGTCTCAAGCTGTAGAAAAAAGTCTCTTGGAACTATAGCCCAAACCCAACAGGAAGCCAGCCTTTTTAATTTAAAGGTAAATTTTGGCTGCAAATTTTGTATATTTGTTACCAATTTCAGGCAAATGGAGGCAAGTCCCTCCTTCAAGGGATTTCATCTGCTCAACATGATATTTAGTTAGTGCAGTTAAAGACTATGATGATATTAAAGGGCAACACAAGTGGCAACAGGAAAAACGCATAATCGCGTGAATCTGCTTACTCACAGCGCGCAGGAGCTGTAGCTCGGCTTGACCAGGACCCTCCTGGACATGCGCCAGGGTGTCAGGCTTGGATGCTTGTACCTTCAATTTTGTTTAAAATCCACTTTGGTGTTATATAGAGGCAAAACTAGACTCTAAATAGTTCATCTTTATAACTCAATAAACTTCAGTTAGTTATTTTAACAAAAACAGCCAAGTGGTTTCAATTGTCCTCTCATTTCTGTTTTGTAAAAAATAAATAAATTGGTTCAAGTAGACAAAGCACTCGCCCTAGACTGCAAGACCAGACTGACCAACCTGTGACTACAAGACCTATGACTTGATGCCCCACACCTGGACTGAAGGACAATGGAATGTCTTTAGGACTGGAGAAGTGTAGTCACATGGTAACAAAGAGAGGGAAGGTAGTCAGAACTGAGGGGATCGTACTACCAGAAGGCAAAATTGCAAACACTAAAGACAGCTACAAATATCTGGAAATCCCACAGGTAAATGGACACCAAACAGGCTGCTAGGAAAGCTGCAACCACCAACTACACAGATGGTCAGAGAAATCCTGAGGAGATAGCTGAACGGTATGAACAAGATCTGGGCTATCAACATCTACCTGCTGCCCGTGATCAGTTACCCTGTTGGGATAATAAGCTGGCCAAAAGAGGAGATAGAAGCCACTGACATGAAGACGAGAAAGCTCCTGACCATGCATGGAGGGTTTCACCCCAGTCCAGCACCCTGAGACTGTACACTAAGCGGAAGGAAGGAGACCAGGGGATAGTGAGTGTCAGTACCACAGTCCAGGATAAGACAACAGACATCCACGAGTACATCAGGAAGATGGCTATAACCGACCACGTGCTCAGTGAGCAGAAACCCAAGAAAGAGGAGCAAGAGAAACCATACCATGCGCATTGTATGTACTAGGGCAGTCACAAACAATTATTTTGATAGTGGACTAGTAACAGGACACTGGAGTAAATTCTCTACCATTTCACACTTCTGTTTGACATTTATTCAGCTGTGTAAAAACTATATCTTTAATCTCAGCCAAACCAATTTACTCAGGAACAAATAAAACACGCCAAACAATAACATTTTTAAATTATCTGAGTGACTTATATATCATGTTCAACCTGAGTAGAGTAAAACGGCGGGGGGTTTGAACATGATGTGCCGGGAGTTCGCGTTTCTCGCCGGCTCTAGTGAGCCTTCAACCCTCTAGCTATCGATGGGTCTCCGAAAACGTCGGCGCACTTTTGCAAATATGTGATGTCTTGATAAATCGAGCAGATATTTGACGTTTACACAGCTACATTCTCGCCTGAAAATATGTTAAAAGTTTATTTTGTGACCCAGAAAGAGTAATAAGAGCAATATTAAAACTAAGTAGCTGCCGCCATTGTTGCAAACTGGAATTGGCTGGGCTGCGCTATGAATTCTGAGATAGGCTGGGCCACGAAGGATACACCCAACCCATCCTTCAAATCTGGGGAAATGAAGGACGCATTTTTCGGCCGGATTTGGGGGAGTCTTCGAATTTGGACAGGCTTCACCGCATCGCTGTAACATAATTGGCCTACAAATGCGGGCACAGGAGGATGCAGCCGCTAAATTTGGACAGCTATGAAACCGGACACTGCTTCTAGGTCTGGGTATCGTCACTGATTACTAGAATCGATTCGATTCCAATTCACAACGTCCCGAATCGATTCAATCCACGATTCGATTCAATTCGATTCGGGGAAATCTTGCTCAGACACTCAGAAATATTATAATTCAGATCATGCACCAGTACATTTCCATGCTTTTATATCTATAAAAAGAAAGCTGACACTTGCAAGACTTTATCAAAGGTGTAAGCATCACAGATGCCTTTGTGTCAAAGTAGCTGAGGATAAAACACAGAAAAACGATTTTATAAAAACATTCAGCAGTAGATCAAAAACGAAAGAAAACCATTAATCAACATCTGAACATTACCCGATGCTGCTGAGGTGAAGCAGGGCAAAGTTATAGAGGTTTTAAAGACACAGCTAAGCGTTTTGCAATTTTGCATAATTTTAAAAAGTTTACATTTGTTCAGAAGCCTATTGAACAACAGAAATGAGGCTTTTTTTTCCGGAAGTAAGTAAAAGGAGACTTGTGCGTAATAAGCAAGCGAATAATGCACAAAAAAGATTTTTAGACGGAAATTGTTCTTGAAGTGTACTATGAGAGAGAGAGAGAGAGAAAGCTGTGCATGAAGTGTGATTTTATCTCGGTGGAAGCAAAACAGCAAAAGTAAGAGGAAATTCATGACGATGTTTATGTGAAGGGTAGTTTGGATCTTTTTTTGCTGCTGGTTCAATCAATATTGTTTGGAGAGAGATAAAACCTACAGCTTCAGAATCTAGCGCAAAAAGGACGTAAACACAAAGCATGGACCCGCCAAAACATTAGAATCAGCGAGCTGTCGGCTTTCAGCCCGACTGTGTCCGTGCCGTCGGGTGAGAAAGGCGACATCTCGCTGATTCTGATGCGTCAGCGGGTCCTTGCTTTGTGTTTACGTCTTTGTGCAGAATCCGTGTACCTGCTCTCATTTATTGTTTTAGCTGTTTGGTGGTTGTTGAAATTTTGTGAGGTTTAACCTGAGATTCTGGCGTTTTGGGCAAAATAAATTTATATTGAAAAAATCGATTCAGGATTTTAATGAATCGATATCACGTTATCCAAGCTAGAATCGATTTTAATTGATAAACTGATAATCAAAACCCACCCCTAACTGCTTCTGCTTCTGCTTCTTCTTCGGGGTTTAACGGCAGCTGGCATCCCTGGACATGCAGTGCTGCCATCTTCTGTTTCGGTCCGTTATTACACTCTTAAATCCTACTACTTATTCCTGCGTCTTTCGGGATCTTACAAAGCTTCAAACGACGCCTCGACTATTAAATTAGTCGTCTGCGATTTTAATAGTCGACGTAATCGTGACTAGTCGACTAATCGTGGCAGCCCTAGTATGTATCACCGGCTAGCTAGCGGATCTAAGAGCAGACCACAGCAACCTCCCCGAGCAGGTTTCAGTAACCATTACAATGGCAGACATCCAAGAAAGGGTCTCCAGTATGAAGCACTGGACAACACCAGGCCCCAACATGATTCAGCCTACTGGCTGAAGAAGCTGACTGCGATCCATGAGCATCTGGCAGTACAAATGAACCACCTGCTAGTTGATGAGAGAGACCCAGGCTAACTGAAAACCAGACAGTTCTGATTCCCAAGGACCCCCCCCAGAAGGTACTGGCACCATCTAACTACCAGCCAATAACCAACATTCTAGATATAGTTGTGCCAGGTGAAATAGTTTCAGCATCTGCTTTTATTCTGTACATTACAAGTTTTATTTAGGAATTTATAAGATAGTCAAACATCCTTAAAAATTATGTTAATCTCAAACATCCCAAAGCTGCTTGGCTCTGTTTTGTGGTCACCTTATAATACTGAGGAGGATTGGGCTGTCCAGCTCCAGGGGAAAACTGTGCTGGATTGTGTGATCCAGCAGAGTAGTGTCCCACGTGAGGCATCCGGCTGGAGAGGTAAGAGGGTGAGGTGGCGCATCTCTGCTGCGAACCAGAGGGGTATTGCAGAGGCTGGTTAGTGTACCCCGACATCCCACCAGAGCCATACTGTGGTCCAGAAAAACCCTGGAAAAAGACAGAGACGGTAAAGTGGAATTAGAGCTGTTTAATCCATAATTTAATGGGAAAGTATGATATTGCATGAGTTATCAAGTAAGTATCTAATTCTTTCTGCCTTTTGAATAAACCAAAATAGGACAGATGAGAGGTAGTTAGCACTGTTGCCTAACAGAAGGTCCTGATTTTGACTCCACCATCTGACCAGGGCCTTTCTTTGTGGAGTTTGCATGTTCTCCTAATGATTTCGTGGGTTCTCTCCGGGTACTTTGGCTTCCTCCCACGGTCCAAAGACAATTAGTGGGGATAGGAAGTGAAATGATGTTTTTAAACTGGTGACTATAAATTGCCCACAGGTGTTAATGTGAGTGCAAATGGTTGTCTCTTTGTTAGCCCTGTGATGGATTGGCGATCAATCCAGGGTGTACCCTGACCCTTGCCCTATGGTAGCTAGAATATGGTAGCTACCCCACCCCACCCCAAGTCCCTGATAAACATATACAGAAAAAAATAGATGGATGGAGGACAATATACTATAATATAGTTTGAGTTTGAGCAAACATTTGGTGGGATCACAGACCTCGGAATGGAAAGGCCGTTTGAGTCCTTGTTGTCCGCCTGGATAGCCTCCTTGATGTGGAATCCTCTGAATATGCGCAGGGTGAGAAGGATACAAGCCTCCGGTGGAAGGTGGAAGTCCAGACCTTGAAGAGATCATCCCGCCAGGGTTCATCCCTGGAGGGCCACGGGGGCCCGCATGAGATAGGAATTGGGTGCTGTAAGAGGATGTTCCGCCCAACTGAAAAGGAAAGGAGAAAAAAACAAAAATGTTATAAAGTTAACTGGATCTTTTCCACAGCATTGACGGTTCACAGAGTTCAGTCACAGCGAGTCAGGGTCTGCATTTATTAAGAAACTCAGAGCTGTGAAAGTTACTTTTGCCCAGTCGCAGTTTTGGTAGTTGAAATAAATACAACCTGTAACTTAAAATGGGAATCCCATTTAACTTAAGTCTAATCAATATCAATATAGTGCTGTGGATCAAAAGACCCCTACCTGATGTTTTGTTTTGGGGTTTTTTCCCATATTTGTCACACTTTCAGATACAGTACATTTTTCAGATTATCAAACAGTGTTTAATATTAGACAAAGATAACCCAAGTAAATAAAAATAGCATTTTTTTTTTATTTAAAGTGTATTTTTTAAGGAAAATAAGCTCAGTATTGCTCAGCCTATCAAAATTACTCCAAGTGTAATTAAGAAGTCACACAAGTCTCATAAGAACCCAGAACAACATCTAAAAAACTGCAGGCCTCAGTTAGGTATGATGATTCAACAATGACAAAATATTAACAGATTGCAATTTTTGCTCAGAGTTTCAATGTAAAAATCACTGCTGACTAAAAAGAACTGTCAGGTTCATCTCACATTGCCAAAAAAAAAGTACCTTCGTTGTTCCCTGAAATTTGGGGAAAATATTCTGTGGATTGCCAAGACAAAAGCAGAACTTTTCTGAAGACTTACAACCCATTACATTCAGCATGAAACAGTATTTCAGAAAAAGTACATCATACCAACAGTCAAACATGATGGTGGTAGTGTGATTCTCTGTGACTGCTTTACTGCTTCAGGATCTGCACGACTTGCCATAGATGATGTAATCATGAATTCTGCTCTCTACCAGAAAATCCTGAAGCTCAAACACACTTGAGTCATGCACCAGACATATCTTAAATACACAAGTCAACATCTGAATGTTTCAAAAACACACCACAGTAGGTGAATTAAAACAATTCTGTAAGGAAGAGTGAGCCAAAATTCCTCCACAGTGATGTTAAAGACTTATTGCCATTTATTGCAAATACTTGATTGACATGTCTGTTTAAGCTAAAAGAGGATGCACATGATCACTGCCTGCTGCTCTCTTTGTGCTTTTGTGTCTTCATTAATAACTTCAGAGGAGATTATAGGCAGAGAGTGGGACATGTAACAGGTCCAACCTTGGATGCTAAAATTATCCGAGTCAAAAATTTGGCAATCAGGATCAACACGAACAAGTTGAAACTAGAGCTGCAACTACCAGAAACATCTGGTAACATCCAACGCAGAGTTCAGATGTTCAACTCACTATCATTTATGGAAAATAAAATCAGCTAATTACATCAAATGATTGCACCTGAACCATGAAAGCTATGTGCAGCTTCTCCCTTTTCTCTTCTTGCATGCCTCCCCTAACACAAAGAGATGCACATATTTTTCTCAGAGACCTTTACCTGGCCATAGCTCAGCTCCTGGTTCTGTTTTTCCTGTATTGCTGCAACAGTCGCTGTAGCAGTGGCAGTTGCTGTGGCAGCGGCGGCAGCAACAGCAGCAGCAGCAGCCTGAGTGAAATCTGAGGGTGGACGAACGCCTAGACCGGCACCTCCACTGTTTCCAGAGTAACTGTGGGGAGAGAAAGGAAAACTGGGAGATGAGTGGGATTAGTAAACTACACATAACTATGTGACGTTTTGTCACTAGCATGAGTCAGAGTCGTGGGTGAGAGCAACCATATTACATTACATGCATGTAATTAAAAAAAGCATTTCAGTCCTAACCACTAGAGTCAAAACAAGATATTTATATTTGATATGGCTCTGATTTGGGAGATCACCCTCTTCCATCCGATATATGAAGAGCCTGAGGCAGAAAAAACTATAGCAGGGAATCAAAACAAAACAGAAATGGAAAGAAAGAAATGTGGTGGGCTGCATAGCTGTTTGCAGTTGTTTAGCAACTGTGGGCAAGAAATATTTACTGAGGTTATGTAAAAGGTTACTAAATGCAGGACCTATCTCTCATGATGACCTTCTGTACCACAGTTAGATCAACTATCATCATTCCAGTGTTAACTGATGTTGGCTTCCAGCCTACTTCTTCAAGTGTTTCTACAGGGAGTGCAGAATTATTAGGCAAATGAGTATTTTGTCCACATCATCCTCTTCATGCATGTTGTCTTACTCCAAGCTGTATAGGCTCGAAAGCCTACTACCAATTAAGCATATTAGGTGATGTGCATCTCTGTAATGAGAAGGGGTGTGGTCTAATGACATCAACACCCTATATCAGGTGTGCATAATTATTAGGCAACGTCCTTTTCTTTGGCAAAATGGGTCAAAAGAAGGACTTGACAGGCTCAGAAAAGTCAAAAATAGTGAGATATCTTGCAGAGGGATGCAGCAGTCTCAAAATTGCAAAGCTTCTGAAGCGTGATCATCAAACAATCAAGCGTTTCATTCAAAATAGTCAACAGGGTCGCAAGAAGCGTGTGGAAAAACCAAGGTGCCAAATAACTGCCCATGAACTGAGAAAAGTCGAGCGTGCAGCTGCCAAGATGCCACTTGCCACCAGTTTGGCCATATTTCAGAGCTGCAACATCACTGGAGTGCCCAAAAGCACAAGGTGTGCAATACTCAGAGACATGGCCAAGGTAAGAAAGGCTGAAAGACGACCACCACTGAACAAGACACACAAGCTGAAACGTCAAGACTGGGCCAACAAATATCTCAAGACTGGTTTTTCTAAGGTTTTATGGACTGATGAAATGAGAGTGAGTCTTGATGGGCCAGATGGATGGGCCCGTGGCTGGATTGGTAAAGGGCAGAGAGCTCCAGTCCGACTCAGACGCCAGCAAGGTGGAGGTGGAGTACTGGTTTGGGCTGGTATCATCAAAGATGAGCTTGTGGGGCCTTTTCGGGTTGAGGATGGAGTCAAGCTCAACTCCCAGTCCTACTGCCAGTTTCTGGAAGACACCTTCTTCAAGCAGTGGTACAGGAAGAAGTCTGCATCCTTCAAGAAAAACATGATTTTCATGCAGGACAATGCTCCATCACACGCGTCCAAGTACTCCACAGCGTGGCTGGCAAGAAAGGGTATAAAAGAAGAAAAACTAATGACATGGCCACCTTGTTCACCTGATCTGAACCCCATTGAGAACCTGTGGTCCATCATCAAATGTGAGATTTACAAGGAGGGAAAACAGTACACCTCTCTGAACAGTGTCTGGGAGGCTGTGGTTGCTGCTGCACGCAATGTTGATGGTGAACAGATCAAAACACTGACAGAATCCATGGATGGCAGGCTTTTGAGTGTCCTTGCAAAGAAAGGTGGCTATATTGGTCGCTGATTTGTTTTTGTTTTGTTTTTGAATGTCAGAAATGTATATTTGTGAATGTGGAGGTGTTATATTGGTTTCACTGGTAAAAATAAATAATTGAAATGGGTATATATTTGTTTTTTGTTAAGTTGCCTAATAATTATGCACAGTAATAGTCACCTGCACACACATATCCCCCTAAAATAGCTAAAACTAAAAACAAACTAAAAACGACTTCCAAAAACATTCAGCTTTGATATTAATGAGTTTTTTGGGTTCATTGAGAACATGGTTGTTGTTCAATAATAAAATTATTCCTCAAAATTACAACTTGCCTAATAATTCTGCACTCCCTGTAAGGTTACTTTGGCAATGATAAAGATGAGTTCAGTTGCTTACGGTGATATTGGTAGTCGGACAGTATAAAACCATCTCTATGGGATGTAGTCAGCAAGCTAGGGGAGTTGTGCCTGTGTAAATAGTCAGTACTAAAATACACATGATTTCTTTGAATGTTCATTTTCCAGGGTGGAATGACTGTACAGCATATATCTTTTAATGACGTTCAAGGTAAAATGTATGCATACATACATTCACTTACATCTTTTTAATAATTGGTGTTGAAGGATCTACAATGTCTTTTAACTTGACATGAAAAAGCATATTAACCTATTAACTGGTGATCATAATTTACTACAACTAGTAGTTTCTCTTTGCCTTTTCTCTGAGCATAAAAAAATGTGGTTTCACAGCACCAACTAGACTGGCCAATAATCAGAACAATAGGATGGCATACCTTCCACTGTAGGCGGAGGCTGGGTTGTAAGCAGTGCTGGGACGTCCATACATGACTGGCTGGCCATAACCTTTCGAGACAGGATCTCCATATGACTGCTGACCTATGAACTGGGAGCCCATCCCAGGACCCATACCAGGGCTACCACCGGGCATCATGTGACTGCCAGAGCTATCGCCAGGGCCCATGGGTGCACCAAACACCTACATAGGAATAGGAGGAATAATTTCACCCCAAACAGTCATATAAACCATAAAGTGACGGGAAGATATGAAGGCAGACAAGGTGGTGGGAGACATTCATTAGACCAAAGTGTGGGCTTCCTAGGTTAACTCTTAACACTCAAACTGAAAGTTAAAGAGAGACAGTTTATTTTAAAATAATTAAGTAATTTTTTTACACATGTACTTCTAAGTAGACTCAAACATGTTTTGGTCTTTGGGACGAAACAGTATTTGTGAAAGTTATAACAGCACTGTAGGTTAGGAATAGGACATTTAACAATGAAATGTGGATGTAACCGTTGAGAGCAGCTCAACTTCAGCCATATCAGTGTCCTGAAAGTAAAAGTCTTTCAGAGAAAAGCAGCTAGCCCATTGATGACTTTATTGTTTTCTAATCTTTACTTTTCTAATAGTAGATTACGGGACATTTATGAAAAAACAAAACAAAAAAACAATCATGATGAAAAATACCGAGCAACACACTGAAACACTGGTGCTCGAGCAGCTCTCATATCGTGCAAGGCAAAATTACTGTTTTCGTCAAGTGATTCTGGTGGCTTTAAGGAGAGTAATACAATTATTTTAGTCCCCTGTTGAACAGGGCTGAAAATCTCATACACAGTGTGCACTTACACCAGATTTTTCCTCTTTTTGGAGGGGCCGACATCCGTTTCGCTGCTGACCCCATCCACTACAATAAGCTTCCAAACAGGGGATTGCCTGACTACCATCTATTTTAGTTAACAAACTGAATATGCACAAGTACCTCTTACAAAATCTAGCCCTTTTAGTAAAGGGAAATATTTCACTTCTAGATTCTCAGTCAGAATAGCAGCCCTTGATTTTATACTCTGAATTAAACCCAGGCTTTGTATATACTTCTGAAATTAGTCTTTTGTATAGTTACAGCCAACAGGAGGAGAACAATGTCCCAGGATACCCAGGATACCAAGTCATGTGTTACCTGATTGTGTGTGTGATTGGTCACACCCCACACAGTGGTTACTACAGAGAGAGATCCTGCGTGCTGATTGGTGCCTGGTTGCCAGGAGACTGGCTCATTTATGAAGGAGCCGCCAATGCTGCAGGAGGATATGAATACGAGTCACTGGGATAGTTGTGGAGGTTCAGCAGAGGCAGAGAGAGCTTTCATCTAGATATCAATAACATTAAATGTCAGAATATCAGACATAACTTTATTATTTCCTAACGAAAATAGATGATGAAAACAGACCTTATTACAGCTCATTTTACTGCTGTAGCACAAGGACGTGAGTAAAAGGTAATCATTGCACCTTTTACTTTGGCGAGCTAATGATGAACCATAACATGGTTTATTTATCTCACAGTTAAGGTTTCTGCTTCCTCCTTGAAAACCATTTACTGGAAAGGACAGCACCGGTCTCAGAGCACAATATTTAAAGGCTTACTGACACTGAAACCTTCAACACCATTATGGATGTTTTAGTTTTAATATTTTTAAATTACTCTTCCATATTTTGGTAAAGACATAGAAGTTTAATCTGGCATTTATTCACTTAATAATCAGATTCAATATGTTTCTGTAACTTTTTTCCCCATTTTCCCCCTTTTTAACCATTACTGCTTGTTGTTGAGCTGCCTACACATTTCTTCCACTTCTTTCTGTAGTGAAACAGCAGTCATCAAGCTGTATGGCTGCACTCAATTAAGACTGTTTCGGCTTAAGCGAATCCAGATGCATCCAAAAAGACTTAACAGAAAACACTCTGGATTCCCTTTAATAGTTCAAACTGGAGGGAATTCAGTTATCTGCTTCTTTTTTTTCCTTTATTATTTACAGATCCATGCATCCAAGTTTTCTTCCTGGTCGGAGGTGCAGCACATACACTTACTGAGCATGTCTATAGTCAAAAGATTCTCCATCCATTCTCTATCCATCTGCATTGATTTATATTTGCCAGCATGGTTCTGCAATTGGACTTCTCTTCCTTTGATTTTCCATGACTGCATGAGGAAAGGCCTGCAGGGGAACATCAGCTATAGCCAGCACAAAACAGACTGCTTACGAATGACTGCTTAACATGTAATGTTTAGGAACTTTGTTAAATTAATAGTTCATAATAAAAATTATCATAATTTCATATGTGTTATGAATTTGTCTCCATAAAAACAGCAAAATGTGACCATGGAGTGCAGGAGGAGACAGAATGAAGAAGGGTTGATACTGGTCAGAATAGCTAACACACGCAGTGCACACTCCTATCGCTTGACACTACAAGTCGTGCAGCGCTGACTTCACTCTCCCTCTGAACCTGTGTCTCAAAAAAAACATCTTCCCCATCAAGTGAGACGGCACTGATGAAACTGGAGATGACAATGTCCCTTTAAGGCATAAAGCCATAAAAGAAAGATTTTATATTGGGAATTTCACAATAAACCATACTTTCAAAATTCTGAAAAACATAACTATTTCTTTTATTGTACCAGGCGTAGTGTAGGTATCACAGACAACCAATCAGTTATAGACAAATCTGGTGTAAGACCTTTAAAAAGCTTACTGCAGGATTGCTCTCCAAAATCCAAAGAAAACTGATTTAGTCTATTTGAGCCTTGAAATGCTTGGGACGTTTGCTTGAAAATGAAAGTTATTTAAGTTATTCATATTTTAATTTTAGAAGATATGATGTGGAAAGAGTAGTTTTAAGAACACTTCAAACATACATAAAAATAATTTGAAAATTTTAATGAAATAACCAATTTGTATATTTAAATCATATTAAATAAGTGAACAACTAATGGGAAAAATTTCATTCCATTATAACTTGTAGTGGCTTGCCTAGTAATGCAAGACTCATTCTTGCTTGGCTTAGCAGGTGAAGGGTCACATGATTCACCTGAGGACACTGAGCTTATGGTCACACTTGTGTGAGTGTGTGGATACCTTTGTGGAGGCAAGGAGGGTTTCATGCACTTGAGGAGGTTCATCGGAGTACCCCCACCATCCTCCAGTGGCAGCCCTGAGACGCACAGAAAAAGACGAATACTCAAATCCCATTTGGTGCCGCAAACAGCAGCAATTTATCATCACTGTAGCCCGTACTCTGTGCACAAAGACAGTGCCGTCCCACTCTGAGCAACTCACTTTAATCTGTGTGTGTGTGTGTCACTGTGCACATCAAAATGTTAGCCTATCACTGACTGCTCTCTTGGCTCTGATACCTCGTCAAGGAGGGGGAGGGGTGCGGCGAGCTATATTTAGCCTGCTGATATCAAAAGAAATTTAAGAGAACAGAGAGGCACCGTCTTCTCTCAGAACACCAATGTACAATAGTCACTTACCGACACAAACGTTTAAAGCTTAAGCAGAATTTTTTCCTGTTTTATTTTTATTTGAAGACAGAGATCACTATCAATTTGATTATTTCTGAATCCAAAACACAAGTGAAGCTAGTTGATCATTTAGAAAAAATCATAAGGATGAAAAGATGAAATATTTGCCGTTTAAAATATTTCAATTAGACAATTTGATGCTTTTCATTATTAAAAAATGAAAAGCATTATTCAAAACAAAACAAAACATCAAATTTATTATCGCCTGGGTAAATAATTTGCTGTCACCCAAACATCTGAGTATGGTAACACATCTGAACACACCTTATGTGTGAACATAATTTTACAAATAATAAATACATAAATAAATTTACAGTCATTTTAAAGATTAATCTAAAAGAAATTTTAATGAAAAAAAACACGAGTTAACCATTAACTCCATCAGCCAATAGGGCCCATAGTTATAAAAGGGCACCAATACAAAAGATACTTCTTTTGCTTCCTGTGTTCAAAGGAGTCCAAACCCTTACAAAATGAACTCAAGCCATTAAAAGAATGTGAAGAAACAACCACTTTAACTTTATGTCCAGAACATCTCTGTGTTGTGTTTAAGTGACATCAATTTAAGCCACCCGGACTCTAAGCTCATGTAACTGGGGGACAATAGGGAACAATGTATATTACTCTCCCAGTTGGTTGCTGGAGGTTTATGGTAGTGTGAAGTTGATTAAAAAGGCATATATAGCGCTGTTCTGAGTTCTGATTTCTTTGATCACTAGCAGGTTGCCGTGTCCTTCCTACTATTCGGTGCCATTTCAAAGTTGTAATATTGTAGAAAAATGCTAGTGTTTTGAATATACAGTCAATTGATATTTCAGTTCTCTAAAAGATTTTGTCACTGTCTTTACTTGTGCAAATTTATTTTAAGAGGGCCTTAATAAACAAGTATTATATATATATAAAAAAAAAAAAAAAAACACGATCCATTTTGAAGCATAGTGTATTTTCAATCCATGTCTTTTAGATTTAAAAGGAGCAGTTCACAGCTGAGTGTGAAGCAATGGGTATAACAATTAGCCCTTCCAAGTCTGAAGCCATGGTCTACTGGTTCAAGGACGAGGTGCTGCCCCAAGTGAAGGAGTTTAAGCATCTCATGGTCTTGCTGACAGACAGGTTGGGACTGTGGCTATAGTGATGCAGTACTGGTCTGCTATGGTAGAAAGAGAGTTCAGCGTAAAAGCAAAGCTACTGATTTACCGGTCAAACTATGGCCCAACCCTCACCTCTTGTCATGAGCTATGGGTAGTGACCCAAAGAGCAAGACTGCGTATCCAAGTGACAGAAATTAGGTTTTTATCAAGGGTGGCTTGCCTCTCCCTTAGCAATAGAGTGAAGAATGTATGACTTTCATCTCCTATAGACATGTCTGTCTGTAAAAGTAAAACTTTGAACTACCGTCTCAAGACCGCTTCAGAAAAACTGCAAGAAAGTGTGGCTCCTTAGAAGAACAATATAAAGAAATAAGACTTCGTGTGATGAAAAGCTAAAAGCCTAAAACAACTCAATTACTTTTATTATGTAGCTAAAGCAAAATTGACATAACAGCTAATTATCATCCATGCAAATATAAATGCAATTTATATTTGCCAATATATTATTATACAAGAAAAAGGTTAAAATTACCTGATATTGGTACATCTGTAAAAGACACCCTGTCATATGTGACAAAAAAAGCATCAAACCTCCATAAATTGAAATGTCACATTTCTGCAGCTCTACTGTGCAGACAAATGTGACGCTTGGACCATTTTAATCTACACACACAGCATGTCTTAATTACAGTGTTCAAAAAAGGTTACACCACATGAGAACATGCAAGAACAGATTAAACTTGTTCTTTGACTTGGTCAATATATTAACACCGCTGCTTTTTTATTTGTGCCTTTTCCTCCTTTAATGACAGATGCTTTTTTCCCAGCACATTCTTCCTCACTGCTCTGCCACTGCTCTCCTCCTGGGTTCTCCCACTCAAGATTTTCTTTATCTGACAGTTACCAACTGACATGCTAATTTTCCAACATCAGAGCCTTGAACATCCCCTCCCACTGTATCTTTTCTCTGGCTTTCTATTTGCACTTTGTAGATTTAGGTCAGACACTTCATATTTTGTATAAAAAGAAAGAAAGAGAGAGTTGAATCTTGGATCATGTAACCACCATACTTGAATTCTCATTCATCAAAAAGCACTTCCAGCACTTTACAACTTATTGTTGTCTCATTACAGCTGGATGGCAAAAACCACACAAAAATAAATATGAAACATCTATGATGTCTAACTTTATCACAGGTTTAATGTGAACACAACCAGCACAGACTACCTGTACAGAAATGACAAAATGATGTCTAGCAGCATTTCATTTCTCACCATATGTTCTTTGCTTCTCTGTTACTGTCAACACACTGCCAGCCAAAACACCAAAGCCACTCAATCAACTCACAACTGACCCTCTGCTCCTATACCTGCATTCCTGCTTTCCAGCTCCTGCTTTTAAGAACGTTTTAAGAAAATTTCAGATAGTTTTTTTTTTTTAATTTTTAAGCATAAATGCCTAAAATTAATAAATTTAAGCTTGTCAAATGCAAATAATTGCTGCTTTTCTGAAAATGTGCAAGTTGGACTATTCAACAAAACACTATTAATCCATCACAAAAAATTAGAAACTGCAGCCCTATTTAACACTTCACTTCTCTCTCTCCCACACACACAACTGAAAAGAAAGTAAACCTCTGATGCAAATTCCAAAAAAAGCCACTTAACAATTTGACACACATTTGACTCCTAATTCACAGTATCTGAAAATCCAACTGTCTAGATCTTTTAGACAACTTGACCTCTGATCTTAACTTTGAGGTCAAGGTCTCTGGGACTTTGACCTTCAGATCAAGAACTGGAGACTTATGATACCTTTCAAAGCCAAAATTTTAAAAATGCAAAAAGCGCCACCCCTATACACTGATAAGAAAAAAATATATGTTCTGTTTTTGTTTTTTAAATCTCAGTGAGCGGTATCATAAAGCTTCTTGTCTGTCAATTAGTATGTGCAGCCATCCTTTACATTACAGCCATTCTGTGGCCGCAGTCCAATATTGTCAATGAAAACTGTGCTTATTTCAGTTTCGCTAGAAAACTTATGCTCTCCATGTTTGGTGGACATAGCTTCAGTGATTTAGCATTGTCACAGATAAGTTTCCTCTACCTTGGATAACATGTGTGATTCAAAGATGGAAAATGAAAAAGTTGTTCTTTAGCACATCAGCAAGAAAGGTTCTGACAAGAGGGAGATGGGATGGAAGCTCTGACTGTGTCTTGTTCTAACAAAACAGGTAAGTTGAGCAAGTGCAGACTCAGCCAGCACTTTTAGATTACCATCCATCCACTTTCACTTATCCGTTTCAGGGTCGCGGGGGGCACTGGAGCCTACCCCAGCTGTCATAAGGCGAGAAGCGGGCTAGACCCTGGACAGGTCGCCAGTCTGTCGCAGGGCTAACACAGAGACAGGCAACCATTCGCACTCACATTCACTGCTCACAGTATCTGCCAATACAGAGCAGCAACCAAATACCAATGTTAAACTAATATGCTGCAATCCTCACTGTGGTGAAGAGTAGGAATGGGAATCGAGAACCGGTGGTTGTGGAAAACCAGTTTACAGTTCCTTGCCTATTGACCCCACTTATCAGTTCTTGCACTCTCACTACAATCAGCTGATTTTACTTTGTGTGTCAGTGGAGGAAAATAAAGAGACATATGGATATTTATTTTTATTGCACAAAAGGACGAGATAAATGGTAAAGTGGAAAACGGCATCCAGGACAAAAACAACCGCATTATGCTGCTAACACAACTTTGGTTCTTTGCAAGCATCTGTGAAGACAGCATGCTAACGCTAACAAAAAATAAAAGTGATTATATTTAGACTGTATGAGGTAAGCGCGCTTCTAGTAACTTCAGCTTCACATTTTCATTGCTGATCAAATAAAGCTGGTAAGATAAGATACCAGTTTTCGCTCTAGTTGCTAAGCTTTCCTCTTGAAATAACAACTTTCAGACACAAATAGTTGTGTTATCCTGTCAAATTAACACCATAAATTATAATGTTACAGACGGACACGACTGATGTTTGCTGGGTAGCTCCAAAATTAAAATTAGCTTTTTATTATTAGCCATAGCCACTACTCACTAGCTTAAGTTAACCTTCAGCTGCAACCCTCAGAATTATCAGAGTGTAGGCCCAGAACTTGGAGTACACTAGCTTTTGAGCCCCTGAAACTACGCTTGTGGCGATCTAGTAACTACTAATAGTTAAGCAGCTAACATCAGTGTGTACACTGGCCAGGTTAACCTTTATGAAAATGTTTAATGTGACAATATTGTTTAGAAGGAAACTTTACTGACCTTTCCAAATTCCTCCTACTGTTGTTTATTGTTAACTACTTTAACTGCTAGTAAAGCGGGCTGTGTGTGTGTGTCTGCCTGTCTGCAGCAATCCTAGATGAAGTTGTGGGCCAACTTTAACAAGAAATAATGCCTCTTGTCTGTTTGTGTCTTTAGTATTAAAACAAATGCAGTTCCAAAACAAGCTGAAAGCTCATTATTCCCCTCATATATACCAACTGATGAAACAATTGATAAATTTAACTAACAAGCAACTTTGAAAACAAACAGTTGTCACTTCCAAGGGGAAAAAAAGGTCGAATCTTTGGTGTCAGCTTCCCAAATATCACCTACATCACATGTGACAACAACCTGAAAACATTTTGGACAGAAGTGTAGAGAAAAGCTCAAAGCTTTTTTTTCTTAAACCTTAAGCCTGTTGACTGGTATCAGAATAACAGAAAATAATATGGCATTTACCAGTGTGAGTGGTCTATAGTAATTTGAAAAAAAAATCTAAAAGAAAAAAAATTATTTCCACTGAACAATAAGGAAAACAAAAGCTGTTTTTAAACATTAATACTAGAGAAAATTTTCACAATCAGTGCACCCCTAATGAAAACAATAAGTTGCAGTCATAGTCCAGAGTACAAAGTGCAACTCAATCCTAAACAAACTTCACTCATGTTTTCTGTTTGTTTGGTTTTTTCTATCCTATATTATACTGTACTAGACTAGTTATTCCACTAGCCCCTTTTCCGTTAGCACACATACCTTAGGCATAAATACAATCCTAGACACAAGTAAAAAAAAAAAGTGTTGAATTACATTCACTAAGTCACCAACTAGAATGTATGCCCAACTTCATCTTAAAAACTAAATAAATCAGGAAAAAGCAGCTAAAAGTCTTCACCATAAATATTCATTTGAGCCTTTTCTGAACGTATAACGGGGTTAACAAAGGTAAGAATCTGTCTTTTCATGTCAACGCTGACCCAAAATAACAGTCTGTCTTCATACCATAACAACATGTTATTGTACCCCTCACACAATCCAGGAAGTCATGGCCAAGGAAAAACAAAACAAAAAACAGGGCACTGGCTACCTCAGCTCAGAAATATATATCGCAACGCAACAACAACGACCACCTATGCCTATAAATGTCCCGAAACACCCAGTTAACGAAATGGACTGCAAATTAATGGTGACATACATTTAGACATGATAAGGTGAATAAAAGGTGATAATCAGAGCCGTGTACAACATGCAAATCAACACTAGCACTCAACTCAAGAGTATCGCAGTACAAACAAAACATGCGGCTGTAATGTACGTGCAGCAGAACGGGAGGAAAAATCAGCAGCATAGATTGTGTGGAGGAGTTCAACCTCTGCGCGAGTGTGTAAGCGTCACTTTAAAAAAAAAAACAAGATGAGAATAGCAGATGTTTTGTTTCACCGACCTGCCTGGACTGATGATCAAACTCGGGTTGTTTTGATTCCGAATGGCGATTTAAAAGCAAGGAAACGGTGGGGGGAAACAATGCAATAGTCCCGTATTGGTTAGCTGCAACGTGCTGTTGTGACCCTAGCAGCAAGTCCGTGTATCGCTGTCTTGTGAATGCCAGCAGAGAAGTGGAAACAGAGCTGTGGAGGGATGTGAACACGCCGCCGGTTGGCACCGTTAGCTAAATGGAGGATGCTTAGCTCGCGTTGATAAGTTTGTGTAACACTCTATTTTCCTACCCTAAACTAATTAAGTAATTAGTTTAACTAACTAAGTAATTATTCACGCGATAATAAAAGCGCCTTACTAATTTCCTGGAACCGGTATTCCTGATAATAAGTGCCCGCAGAACTCACCCCGTATCTGCTCCAGCTGCCAGACAACGAAGCCGCTTGATTGTAGGTAGTTACGTTAGCTAAACAACGTTAGCTTAGCTACTAGTGTCGCAGTCGTGTCATTAAGACAAAGCTGCTTGATGGCCGTATTATCGAGCAGAGGCTAGTTGGGCGATTTATAATGCATTTTTGCAATTATCATTGCACACACACACAAAGGTAAACTAATGTGTTTATATATTAACACAGCTATTCTCGTGTGTGTCAATACACACGATGACTCCAGCTGAGTCAATTACAATAGGTTTTTGCAGGCAGAGAATGGCTGCTCTGTATACCTTGCTCATTGCTCAGTGACCCTCTAATATATTCATGAGATCACAGAGTCATTGTCTCCCACAGAGAAAGGCATTTTCACGTCCCTCCTCCTACAAGTCTGGCGGCTGAGTGACTGCAGACCAGAGCAGCAGGTCATTACACAAGAAAAGGAGCGATGTTGCCTGTGTGTGTTGTGGCGAGAGGGAGGGAGTTGGGAGTTGGGGGGGTATCATCGACCATGACGTCACCTGCTAATGATCATTTATGTTTGATTCATGCACCATGCAACATGTGTGCTTTTCACTCATTCCCATCATACATGCACCTGCAATGCACATGTTTGACAGTATTGGCTCCTAGGCAGCATGCACACACACACACACACACACACTAAGAAAAGGTGCGTATATCACTTGATGCCTGGCAGTATTTTAGCAGCAGGGCCAGTGAGTGTTTTGGAGTCATTAGAGGTGTCTGCAGTGTCTTGCCAGAGGGCTAGTGCAGTGTGGAGAATAAAAAGTCCAGCTTGCCTGTATTTTTCCAGACCTCTGTTGCCCTGGAAACAGGTTCCCCGGATTTCCCATTTCTTCATTTTTCTCTACACTATCCATATTACCCCCCCACCACCACCTCCACCTTTCATGCTGCAGCTGCCTTGCTGCTTCCTCCCCCCACAACCTGCCGCATAGTACAATCACATACAATTCCAGTGTACTGCAGTCACTTCACAATGTCAAAGAACACCTCCTTTTCCTACACACATTCCTTTGCCTACACAAACAAATCTGACAATGTATATGGCTGAAGGATTAAGCCCATTTTGAATGTGAGGCAGAAGAGCCATCCTTGCTGCAACAATCTGTGCTCGGGGAGGAATGAAAAAAGCTTGTTGATGGGGAGGATGAGGAGACAGAGGGTAAAGCAGTGCTATACTCTGCCTTTGGTAAAAACACGTACTTCTGCTTCTCTAAAACCATTCCTCTTATCAAATTAATTATCCTCATGGGAGCATTCTGTAGCGTTAACACAAATGGTTATCCATACTGTATACACCTATTTCATAACTGTAGGTATCATTTGGAACATTTATGCCTCTAAGTGCCAAATAGAGGAAGCATTCTGGATGTGTTGCCAGTGGTTGCAGTCACAGGAGAAATGCTCTATGTCCTCATATTCAGGCCTTTTTAAGTCATCCTTGTGTTTCTGTGCTGTTGTGTGTGCATTCCTTTGTAGTGACTTGTCATTGGCAGCAGGCAGAACATTCCAGGGAAATGGTTGACCCAGAATAACACACAGGCGCAGAATGGCTGAAGCAGCGAGGTCCTCCTCCCCTTTACTGGCCGAGC
Organism: Diplotaxodon limnothrissa; assembly: GCF_057381915.1. NCBI lineage: Eukaryota > Metazoa > Chordata > Actinopteri > Cichliformes > Cichlidae > Diplotaxodon > Diplotaxodon limnothrissa. Next base: position 60,417,492 of record NC_140602.1, read on the forward strand.
TTGCAGAAACTCCTATTTCCTAACAGACACATGATTTTTCTCACGTGGGCAAAACATATCCATGCATACTGTGTAGATACAGCTGGCAACAAAACACACATGATTGCTACAAGAACAAAAAAGTTACTACACAAAATTAAATTTTTTGCTATACATACAAGAGATTAAGTTCCACCCAGTGTCATCAAGATGATCCGTTCTGCCTCTAAATCAATAAAATGGATAAAGGTGGACCCAAAAAGTTTACTATACATTAGACTTTGCCGTCACTATCTGATTAATTATAGATACAAGTGAAGTTTGCAACACTTTGCAACATTGTCTATTGCATGGACCTTAAAAGGAACCAATTATGTTTTTACTTATTCTCTATCATAGAAAAATTATACAATATGATAATCAAATAATGAGTTCATTATATGAACATGTAATATCTGTGAGCCAAAGCTTGGGCTCAGACTGTTCTTAATGTTCAGTTTCAAGCAGTGAGATCTGTGTGACATCACGGAGAGAAGATATCGCCAATATGGTCATCTCAAGCACCCAGCTCTTGCAGTTTGCACAGAAGCCCCGCCCACCCAGCCTACCTGGTGTTCAAGAGGCTCACGCTGTTTATGAGGGCCAGCCAGTCAGAAGAAAGTTGCCTTAAAAAGGAAAAGAAGGGAGATAAAATGTCTTGCTTTAGACAGCAGAAGATGTATGAGGATTATTTTAACTGAATAAAAGTGTCCAAGAATAAAAAATGTGGTACTCATGATTAGCATAATCTTTATAGGTCTCCATTTACCGTTAATTTTGTACTTACTATGGAAGGGCGAGTGAGTAGACAGGCATTTATATAACGTTTTCTAGTCTTATGGACAACTCAAAGCGCATTAAAATACTACAGTCACATTTACCCATAAAATAATATTCTATTCTGTATATTCTACACAATTTAAACGCTTAATGTTTCCATTTAACATAACATACATGAATTTGGACTACAGGTGAAAGATTACCTGAAGGGAACCTACATACTTGTTGTAACCAAGAACTTTCCTGCTGTGAAGCGTCAGCACTAATCACCACCCTAAACTGGTACCCTAGACTGGTACACTTGCTGTTCCAACCGAGCATTCAAAATGCTTTTACTAAAAGCCACATTCTCTACGCATTTACACACACACAAATCATGCAGAGCTATTTTCCAACAATCACACACTTACTCACTCTCCAACTAATAGGCAACCAACTTTACTTTCAGAGCCACAGTCAATTAAACTATGGAAAATTACGGTTTTTGGCATTCATAAGCTGGAAGGAAATCTTTGGAAAATGGCACTTGGTTCCCTTGATCTATGACCTCAGTAATCACTTTCCTGTGGAGTTTATGGTCTCAGTCACTAGGTTAAAGTCTTATTAGATAACAGGTCAGTGATGATTGATGTAAAGTGCAGATGACTGCCTATCCCTGAGTGTGATTCTGCCAGAGGCCTCTTCCACCAGTAGGGGAGTTCTTCTCCACCATCTTAATAATGCTAATACTACTACTACTAATAATAATAATAATTTGCAGCTAAACATCAGAAAAACAAAACAGCTATGATGGACTCCAACTGCTTTTACCTTTTAAAGAGACATTGCATTTCCACTGACTATTCGCTTTTTGGAATGGGCAGCACAGTGAGTAGAAAATGAGCAGCTGTGTTCATAATAGACAATGTTGATTTCTTTGCTCTGCAAAAGCTCCCGTGCACTCATTCCTCAATGAGTCAATGAATCATTCAGCATATCATATGTAAAACAACTGTTTCAAATACACAGCACAGTTTTTTAAGCATTATTAAAGCAACCCAAACATAATTAAGATTTTTTGCAGCTCAGGTTAAGAACTCTGAGTATGGAGTATTTCCATATCATATTACCTTATTTTTGTATTCCATTATAATGCAGAAGAACTTAAATAACACATTGCATTTAAAATGACTTCTACAGCTGATGAATTATTTTCCTAATCCAGGCCTCTTCATTAATGATTTACACCATTTGTGTATGAATAGAGAGTCACTCAGATATTATGGGTGATCAGATAGTGCAATGTAGTATTTTTACACCTCTTTCATGGCTTCAAAGTTGCTTTGCATGAACTCCAATCATCATTTTGTCCTCTAACCCCTATACTTCATGTTTTTACGTGACTATCTGGCACCAAACTTCAGATGACTTCAAATCTTGGTAGAATCTGCTGATGTTGTCCACCAAAAGTTTCTTTCAGGTGCACTGATCTTAACATCTGGAGCAGCTGAACTCAAGTTGTACTATAACAGCCATAAATTTAAATACCTGGACAAGCTGCAGCATTCAGTGGGGGGAAAGCAAGTGCTGCATATTTCTATGTTTATATGTCTATTTGAGAATTTGCATTTTTTCCTTGCATCAGATCAGAAATCAGTTTTGCTGTGTTTATTCCATAGCTTTAGTTGATTAATCTAATTAATCACATTATTTTTTTGTTATTGTTGTTATATAACAGACAGAGACACTAAATCTCCAACACTCCTTCATCACCACATTGACAAAGCATTAAAAACATTATTCTGTAAAAAACTTTCTTGAATCCCCTCTTTTTTTTTGAGAATCTATACTGCATATAAAGCTGGTTCAATTTCTCATCTAGGCATACATACAATAATTAGAGTCATGTGAAAGAACTTGCAAAAAACAACAACAACAACAGCAGCAACAACAACAGCAGCAACAACAACAATATAGTAGTTTTTTTTTTTTGTTATTATTAGTAGTAGTGGTAGTAGTAGAAATAGTCGCTATTATTAATCACTCAAGGTGGTGATTTTGTGGAAATCTGAACTTAAACTGTCATAACAGTCTCACTACTGCCATCTTGTGTCTCAGAATTGAACTTCATCAAATGTGGTGCATTGTTTTATTGTTTTTCCCCATTCTGGAGGTCCCTGTGTGGGGACCAGGCCGAAGAAATCGGTTCAACAACACACACACACACACACATATATGTTGCACTGCTGCTCAACCCACAAATGCATTTTCTACACAAATGTGGCATCATTTCAAGGTAAACAAACAGGCTTTTCAACACTATAAGATTTGTTGCCAACAAAGATTTATACATGCAGAGGAGGAGATGAAGCAGACAAACCGATGACTTCATGATGTAAAGTCAGAAAGTCAACCTAACATCCTATCACATGGTCATATATAATATATGTTAATTGGACACTGTAATCTCCTAAACAAGTAACATATTTACATGCTTAATATCAGAATCAGAATCAGAATACTTTATTGATCCCTGGGGGAATGCTGTTATGATCAAAAATCAATGTCTGTTGTTTTTATGTTTGGCTTCTTACATCAGAGTGTGTTTCCTCTTTCTCGTCCCTCCAAGGTGTGTAAGTGTGTGTTGCTTTTAGACTGCTGAGTGGCTAGTTCAAATGGATTCTTGCATCTGGAATGCATGATTGTATCCACCATATATATATTTCTATTTTTTCTATTTTTCAAAGAAACCTGTAAGTGACTTAAAGTCAAGTTCACTCATAAAACCTGTCCATCATAATAACGTTACAGGCTATGCAAGGCAATACATGCCAACCCTCCCGTTTTTTCTCGGACAATCCCGAATTTCAGTGTCCCTCTTATTAGTCTTTCTAGGCGAGAACGTAGCTGTGCAAACTTCAAATACCTGAACCGGGGAGAACAGCAAACTCCCGGCAGGCTTTGGCCCACATCAGTCTAAAATTGTATGTAACCATGAATAACGTGTTGCCATGTCCACCAGGAGAGACTGGACAGTATAGATGTAAAACAAATATGCCAGCAGTTTATCTCAGTTAATGAGAGGAGAAGGCATGTGTTTGGCTCCTTCACATAGTGGACATTGAGTTGTTGTGTGGGACACCAGTAGTCCATGTCTGTTGCTGTAACAGTAGTTCATGTTTAGAGTAAAACATCCCAGATCACTGACTTGATAGGGGCAATAGTGTGCCTAAAAGGTTGCATAATTTTGCTAAGAGATCTGTTACTTTGTGGTAATCTTAGATGAGTAGTTTTATGGACAAAAACCACCAGGTCATTCAGTGTTCCCTTAGTGCTAATGTATAAGAGATGTTAGTGTAGTATAACTGAAGTAATGTTGTTAAGTCCTTAAGGTCATATTCTTTTATTTTCATGACTGTTGTCATGAAATCAATATCCTTGGTATCCTTATTTTCCTATTATATTGTTTTATGTGCTTTAATAATGAAGGCTTGTAGAGCAAGGCCACTTTTGACTCACAAAGTGATCACCCAGACTAAAAAACAGGAAGTTTTAGTGCACAGGCATATTAATAGATAAAGACACAGAAAGGAGGAACTTTTCATATAAGCAATGTTTGAAACTGTGTGTGACGTCTGAAGTACAGAAATAATACCACATAAGACACATGTTGAGCTAAAAATTTTAGAGCTCTTGCAACTGGCGTTTGAGTTGTGCAGGGGTCTCTCTCTTCCAGAAGATGATTGAATAAAAAGAAATATAAATGTTTTAACACACTATGAGTCGGTTTTCTCTGTTCTATCATGGGGACAAAAGAATCGGGAAACTTAACATTATATAATTCACATATAAAACTATGAATTGTCATTTTAAATGGTTTAAAAGCATGTAGAATAGCATATGTAGGCAAGTATATTTCTCCATTTTTTTTTGTTTTATCAAGAAGCAAAGACGAAAAGGAAAAAAAAGGAAACAGGGCAGCGTTCAGTGGTTGAATCATCCGTCCCCACCAATGCCAAAACCAAATCTACACCCTTGCTTGCAGTTGTCACATATGGAAATCAAATGTGTGATAAGCTGCAGGATTCAAACACAAGTGTAACTTATAAACACATGTTCATACTTTTATTCCACAATCAGAGAAAAAGAAAAAGAGAGAGAGTGCAGGACAGACAGACAGGTGACAGTCTCAGGTGTACACACTGCTACAAAACAGCACAAGAGAAGGAGGATTTAGTGTTTGTGTTATTACAAGTGCTAAACAAGAAGAGTTCCCAGATGGTACAGTGGACACATGTGTGACTCCTGTGATTAAAGCATCTTTCTTTCAGCTTAACGAGTGAACCGTCAGCTCGTTCAAACACACGTTAAAGTCAGTTTGGCTCGACACCACTGAACAGAGGCAGCAATATAACATAGCTAACATTAACAGTGCAGTGAATCCTGCTTGTGCAGTGATATTCAGGACTGCAAACCGAGCAGCATCACTGACTTTCAGCTTGTTGTGTTTGTGGATATATGACTGACTTTAATTATCCACAAAATCATCAGATTCTCTGTAAGATTAAGGTCAACTATCGAACGGCGTATAAAGTAAAGGCTTTAAAACAAAGTAAATGCTGAAAGTACAAACATCGCTAATGTCACATAACTTTGCCGGCATGTGGCCAACAGTAATGTTTTAATGTTCTTCATTATTAAACATTTGCACATAAATAAGTGACATAATATTCAGAACTTACTTTTGAAAGTTTACTCTTTGGCCGCCCCGCTTCCACTTCTTTGAAGTGTCTCCCAGTCCCAGTGCACTTGTTAGCATGTTTTGGTTCGTGCAACTGGTCCGTCCGGTTATTCTCGTCCTCATAGTACGCACCGTACATAGTAGTGCGCGTACTTCAAGCGTGCAGTCTCTTAATTGGGACACAGCCAGAGCCTGTTTCTCTGAAATGGGAAAATCAAGAGATATCAACCAAAACACCTGGGAAAGAATTGTGGAGCTCCATAAGTGTGGCTCAGTTTTGAATACAATTTGGTGCCATTTACAATTAAGAAATACAGACAATTTCTCTCTTTACTCTTAAAGTTAACAAATACGTTTTTTATATTTATCAATCTAAAAAAAATAAACATTTAGTCTGATTTGATGTTACAATTAAAAAAGTGTTTTTATTTGAAGAGTATGTAAATATCTGGTTTCAACTGTATATTTGATGATTGTCAGCACAAAAAGGGAGAGAAAGGAACAGAGAGTGAGAGAGAGGAGAATGAGGACAGAACAGAGATGGAACAAGAGCAGGTGAGACAGACCTCTTAGGCTACGTCCACACGTACCCGGGTATTTTTGAAAACGGAGATCTTTCGTTTTAAAAAATAATCCCGTCCACACATAAAGGCAGAAATGAAGGAAAACGCTGCTAGGAACATGCCAAAGCAGGAGATGGCGCTAGATTCCTAACCGTGTAGAAATGTTGGCCAAGCAGAAAGTCTAGAAGCCTCGGTGGCAAAAAGTAAACAAAGCTGGGGCATAGAAGCAGAACCCAGTCGTATGTGTGGAGGGACAGTAACTGTGTGTGTATATGTAAGCATTTAAACACTGCAGAGGCTACAATTAACAGTAACAGTATTGTAGAAATTCATTTCACCGAAACAATAACGTGGCGCACACTGTGACGTCAAAAAAGGCGCACATCTTTGACGCTGCGTTTTCTGCGTTTTTCTCGTCCACACGTAAATGCAAAAACTGAGTTTTAGAAAATATCCACACTGGCCGGAGTTTTTAAAAATCTCCGTTTTCAGTGACCAAAAACGCCGTTTACCTGTGGACGAAAGGTGCAAACGCATAGAAAAATCTGCGTTTTCAAAAATACCCGGGTACGTGTGGACATAGCCTTAGTCAAATGATTGTTTACCAAAAGTATCACCGTATCATAGGTACTCATGTATCTCGTACCTAGTGTTTCTTTTTAGGTTTGTTATTTTTCAAATTCTATATTTATTAAGTTATGCAGGCTTGTTTGCACAACAAGGCTAAATAATTATATAAACTTTTCTCAATCTAAATAGTGTACTTTGGTAGAATTAAAAAATAAGTGTAGTGCAGGTCTATGATGATTTTTAGTTCTATTATCATCTAGTTCTGATTCTTGTTCTGTCTTGGTTAAGTCCTCAGTAGTCCTGATTTTGAACTGTTGTAGTCCTATTTTAATTCCGGATCAGTCCTGGGTCTGGTTGAATTGGGGTTTAGTCCCTGTGTCTTGATACAGCCCTGATTTTGTTCTGCCTTGCTGCTTAATTAAAAAACTAGTTTAAGGTGTCCTGCATATGTGATATATTTTTTTCCTATATGAAGTCATTCTTTTTTGAACAAAACTCAAAACAGAGCCTATTAATCTTTCAGTCATTTCTACCCCCCCCCCCCAAAAAAAAAAAAAAAAAAATCCCACATGCATACTACCCTTTAGGGCTAAGCCCTGGGTGTTTCAAATGTCTGGCTCCGCCTCTGTACTGAACACAAACTACATTTTTTGGACTGGCACAAATAATTTGTGTGCCTTCTTATTTGATGCAGCACACCTGATTGTTCTGTAAATAGATTTTGGTTATATAAAAAACGCCTGAGGCCTTGGCTGCATTTTTAGGTAAATAGTACCATATAACTTTGTTGTTTGCAAAACTTGTGCATAATTTTTTAGAAATGTACAATTTGTATTTGCATTTCAAGTTATGAAAATCATTTGTTAAACATGTTTGTGGGTTTTACAGTAAAAAATACAACTTTTTTGTACTCTGATTTTGAATTTTTTGTCTGAATTTAGATCAACTGTGCTAATATAGTATACCAAAATGAAAAAATAACTCAAATTTCAGATATTTGAGGTTGTGCTGAAAATAATGATACCAAACAAGGCAAGAAAAACATATTTTAAAGGTGAAATATAGAGGTAAAATCAAAAGTAGTCAAAAGCGGCCAATTATACCCTGGACCCCAGAGGGTTAATAATAAATAAATTAAATACAATTAAAAACGTCTTGTTCTATGACTACAATTATTTTTAGTTTAATGTTGAGTAACACATAATTAATCAGAGAATTAAAGAAATATGAACACTTAATAGTAACACTGACCATAAATCATGAATGAGGTTTAATGGAATATTAACACAGATGTACAAAAGCCCATTTACAGCAACAATGTCTCCTGTCTTCCAGTGGTACATTTTGTTATCTACTGTAAGTTTATCATGTTAAATCCCAACTTATCAGTCAAAAGTTTTTTCCAAAGATATCAGCACAGACCAAAACTACTTTGCTGATTAAGAAAATAATACATTGGACTCATTACTGTGTGGATCATCCCATTTTCTCTTTTCACACGGATTAAACCAAGTTGGCACTTTTCCATAAACAATGTGAACATTTGGGTGTGCCACTGCCTTCAACTTTTTATCAGCTTCATTTATGAAAGAATTTTCATGTCTAAACATAATTTTTTTTCCTGATATAAAATTTTAAAAATCCTTTACTTCCACCCATTTTAAGACGTTGTGACAACAAATTCAACAGATGCCAAATGAAATTATTATTTTTAAATTACAATTTCTTTTACGTTTGTTATTGTATTTCCTGTCGTTCAAAGGGCTAAGCAACATTGAACGACTTCAGAAGCTGTCTTTTTTTTAATGTTTGTCTTCAGAGTTTAGGAGCTGTGTCTCCATTTCACTAAGGCCTACAATTCTTCAAATAAACTACATTAATTAAATGTACCATTACAATGGAAGACTGCTGAGAACTGACTAAACATTTAACACACTGAGCATAAGGCAACCCATTTCCAAGTTTTTTTAGTTGAGACCTAAACTGTCGTGCTGATTAAGGAAACAAGACATTTTTTTGCCACATTATCATGTCATGATCATCCTATTTTCTTTTTCTGCTGTGAATAAACCACCCAGATCTTTAAATCCTTCTGCACTTTCACATATAATATTTCTCCAATTCTTTTTGGAACTAATTTCATCTTCATCTTCAAAACAACTAACCACACAGCTGGAGCTTCAGAGCCCAAACTAACCAAATGTAACTTTTCTTCAATCAGCGCAACAATTTTGAGCTCTTAGTTTGTTTTGTCTGCTCACAGTTTGCTGTCTGCTTCTTCTACTTGGTCCACGATTATCTCTGCACCATCTTTCTCCTGTTGTATTTCTTCTCATGCTGCACCTTCATGTGTCCTGTGCTGAGATGTATTTTTTCTCATTGAAATCATCTGGGTAACAAATTAAGCCTTCATACTTATCATGCTGCAGGAGTGGGCTCATTAATGTGTTAGCTATTATCTCCATCTCATCCAAAGCTTACATAACACGGGCATTTTCTTCTTTTTTTCTTGTTCATTTTAATTGACTTTCTTTACATGCACAAATCAAAAATGTTGTCAGGTCAATCAAATCTGGCTTGTTTAGAGCAATATTTGTCACCATGCTTAGTTACTCAACTGAGACTATATATGGACGTCTGCAACCTCGGTTTCTATCGCTCATTCTTACAGGTCATTTGGGATTATTTGAATTTTATTTACTTCACATATTACAGACATTGACTTTGTTTTTTAAATACATTCATTTTTTCAGTGAGGTGTCCATTTCTGTCTTTCCCCTTCAGCCAGGGGTGTGACATGAATGGTGGATGATGCATGTGATGACAGTCACACATAATTAAGGGTAAACGCTGAACTTAATCACCTGAAATCATCATAAAACAGACTGAGAGGCAACAAAGACATTTATTATTTGTATAGTAGTTTAAAAATATGTACAGCACCCTCATTTAATGTAATTAAAGGATGAAAGAGAGAGGGATTAGTTAATCCATAATGTTAACAGGACAGATCAACAATTGAATGACTCTATAAAATATATTGAGTCTTTGTATGCTCTAATGGAGCTCTGAGGTGTGCTGGATTTGATCACTGTCAATAGACACAATTAATCTGACTGACAGAGAGAAGGCCAAGACCTCAGGAGGACAGTTCATCATCAATCTTATTCAGCTTGTTTTAGAACTGAAGATGAAGATGAGAGGTGAGATGTCTGCATGCCCTCTGCTGGGAGTGAGTGAAAACACTTTTACTGACGGCTGGATCTAAATACTGAGTTTGGTGCCAAACGCACCATTAAACAGGGAACATGTCTATAGAAGAAGAAGATCTTGTCTTGTCTTGTTACAAACTTAAATTGTAAATTTCGAGTGTTGGAGCGGGAGTCAGGAGCACGTTCATGGAAACCACTTCTTTCCTTCTGTTTCACGATTGTTCACATTTCTCACTGTAAATAAACACACCGACTCTGATGGTCAAATCCTGCATTTGGTCCCGGTTCTTGCCACGCATCTTGACATAAATAATCAACACTTTGATTTAGAAACTGCATTTTGTGTTCACTTGTGTTATCATTGTCTTATATTTAAATTTGTTTAATGATCTGAACCAGTTTTTCACATCACTGTACGTACGTAGAAATTCTGCTCAAACTCTATGAACAGAATCATTCTAACAATGTGAAACAAGCTGTCACTGCATCTGTACTAATGCTCAGTTTGTAAGAACAGACATGCTACAAAACAACCCCAAGACATGCGGGGTTCTTCAGAGGATAAAGTGCTGGTGCCATGTTCCACCGCCAGACTTGCACACAATGTTGCAGAGATGTGCCAGCCAGGAAAGCACAGGAGCCTTAAAGCCATTTCCAGAACTTTTCTTTTAAGTTAATTGTAATCAATCAATCATTTTATTACATGGTGTTTTGGAAATGTAATTAATGATCAAATGATAACTACAACAGCAATAATGATAATAATAATAATGTTACTAAGAGTTTTTAAAACAACCAGACCTTCATCCTTTGTTCTAAATCTGTGTGTAGAACACAAACATATTCATGTAATGAAATACAGATGAATCACTGACTTGTGACACTATTGTTTCAGTTTCTTTAGTCATATCTCCTCCTGTTTTCCTGCTTTAGCGATGCAGGCGTCTCTCTTACACCATCATCACTTTCTCCACTTCACCTTGAGGTAAACTTGCTTATTTGCAAAGAGAAGTAGAAGCATGACAGTATGTGCATGATCCAGAGTCATTAACAAACACACAGTGGTAAGAACAAAGTTTGCACAGGTTTTCTGTAATTTTGTGTGTGCACGTGTTTTTTGTTTGCACAGAATAACAACGTTTCCATACACATACTGAATGAGGACCAATGTTTTTGAATGAAAACTGGATCTACTTAGTTCTGCCTGTATTTTCTTCACATGTCTACACTGATATGAATGCACAATTTTAAGAGTTTAAGCAGCCATAGAGGGAACGGTGCCACTCCACCTTGGAAGATGAGGGCCGATTTAAACTTTTTATATTTTGTGTTTGATATAACTGACAATGACTAGGAAACCTAAAAAAGATGATACAACACATTAACACACAGAGTACATAATAACACAAATAATCGTACTGGCGATGATTGCTCGTATTGGGTGAATTAAAATCCACCAAGAATGCATTTAAGGTTTTGTTTCTTTCATTACACTTTCAGTTGACATGTGCTTTTCAAACGTTACATTTAAACTGTGTAATATAGTGGTCGTTCCATCCACTCACCTTTTATCTTTAATAGTTTTTTAGATGTTGGTGAAAAAAGTGTTCATGACAGTGTAGATTTCTGGTATTTTGTATAAATTTAAACATGTAACAATTCAATTATTTCTAATAATAAAAAAGTGTGAAACTGACGTTGGACTTGTGTTTGGAAATGAACCACCCCATGTTGTGCAGCTTTGTGGATTTTATACTTACTGGATACATACTTATTTATTATATAATTATTATATATAATTTTTGTGCACAACATCTGAAATCAGTCTGTCAATTCAGGCATTAGTGCTCAACCATCTCAGCTGTTGGTCAAATGCTTTTTCCATCAAACTCAGGTCATAAAACCCCAATATTTTACTTTATTAACTTCCTGTGATTCGTTGCTTTGTTGTGACTCTTGGGACATACTGAAGAATAACATTCGCACTTATTGTTTTACACGTTAACATGAAATACAGTCCTTACAAAGGAAAGCTTTCTTCTTGTTCTTAGTCAGTTCATCAAAGACCTCCCAAAACATCTGTATGGTGAGATGGTCTGCGCTTTATTCACCTTCATAATGTGTGTTCTAATCATAGTGAAAGAGACTGTTAGTGTTGGGTAGATAGCTTGTACTGGAAGGACTGTAAGGTGCTTGTTCAGGTTTGCAGCTACCACTCCCCGGAGTGTCGGCCAGAACACTGCTCAAGGCCCGGATGAATGTTCAGAAGGGAGACAATGAAGACACCGAGGATAGTGCAGACTCTTGTATTGACTTCACACAGTTGAAGGTAACAGGGATTGTCAGAGGAGCAGGTATTGCATACAGGTTTAGGTGCGTGGGCATGGGTGTGTGTGTGTGTGTGTGTGTGTGTGTGTGTGTGTGTGTGTGTGTGTGTGTGTGTGTGTGTGTGTGTGTGTGTGTGTGTGGTCTGTTGCTCATTAATGCACACTTCTCACGGAATAACCAATTCTCTGCCGGTAATCTGGAGCAGAAAAGCTCAGGTGCTTTGCCCACGTTTCTCCCTGGACATAGTCTCTCATACAAAGCGGTGGGGTGACCTCTACTGGCCACTCTAAAAACTACAGGTGAACTAACAACTGAACAGAATAAAACCATAACTACGGGGCCTTTTGTACAGCCGCCCCCAAATGTATGAAGTACATTTGCTCACAACAAAAGGCAATTTTACAAACAAAGTCACGGTGATTGTCCTTTGTCTTCGTCCGGGAGGGCAGGCAGCACCACCAGCCTCGCCACAGGTCGGGTGAAGGTCCGGTCCTTCACCTTGATGTCAGCAGACCTGATGTGCCCGTCGGGACTGGGGTGGACTTTGGAGATGCAGCCCACGAGCCAGGAAGCACGAGGCAGCTGAGGATCTACGATCATCACCACTGAACCTTCTGTGACATCTGCGGGGGATGACCGCCATTTCTGCCGAAGCTGCAGGCTTGGAAGGTACAGCCGGATGAATCGAGACCAGAAGTGGTCAGCCAGCACCTGGGAGTGCTTCCACCTCCGGCGACTCAGGAGCTCTTCTCTGGGGTAAGCCACTTGAGGAAGTGCTCCGTCAGGCCGCCCCATCAGAAAGCAGTTGGGGGTCACTGGCTCAGGATCACTGATGTCAGACGGGACATAACCTAGTGGTTTGGAGTTCAAGATGCCCTCCACCTCCACAAGGACCGTGCGGAGGACCTCTTCTTGAAGGGGTTGGGATCCTACTGTAGTGTAGAGTGCCGTCTTGACAGACCTAATCTCCCGCTCCCACACTCCCCCGAAATGAGGAGCCGCTGGTGGATTGAAGTGGAAGACGATCTTATGGGGAGCCAGGAGCTTCTGCAGGTCAGAGGTCATGGCTGCAAAAGCTGCTTGGAGTTCCCTTTCTCCCCCACGGAAGTTGGTCCCTTGGTCTGAGTACAGCTCAGCTGGAGTTCCTCTCCTGGCAATGAAACGGCGAAGTGCCATTAGGAAGGCATCTGTATCGATGGAGGTTAGGACATCAAGGTGGACCGCTCTGATAGTTAGGCACTTAAAGATGATGCCCCACCTCTTCTCCACACGGCGCCCGATTTTGACCTCAAAGGGTCCAAAACAGTCCACGCCTGTCGAATAAAAGGCAGGTTTGTAAAGGCGGAGGCGCGCAACTGGCAGGTCCGCCATCTTGGGAACAGTTGGTCGGGCTCTCCATCTGCGGCACTCAAGACAGGTCCTTTGAAAACGCCTAACTGCTTCCCGGCCTCTCAGGATCCAATGAGTGCGCCGAATCTCCGCGAAGACCCTCTCTGGCCCTGGATGGCGCAGGCGACTGTCGACGTCCTGGATGAACAGGCGGGTGACTGGATGTGTCGGATCCAAAACTAAAGGATGGGAGCTGGTAAAGGCGAGATCTTCAGAGCGGCGAAGACGTCCACCTACACGGATGACCTCATTCTCGTGGTCGAACTCAGGGGATAGTGCGAGGAGACGACTGCTGCGACTGATGGATTTCCCCTGCTTAAGAAGTCGATACTCCTCAGGGAAGCTCTCCTGTTGAGCTTCTCTCAGGACGTTCATCTCTGCTCGAACATAGTCATAAGCCGATGAAGTTCCACCGCCTTTGGCCGCCCCATGCAACTGCGTAATAGCAGCTTCCAGCAGCTGTGTCCAGGTGTCATATTTGCTGAAGTTCGAGGTGGCGGGGTCGAAGGTGGTAGAAAATCCACAAAAGGTCTCTTTACGGAGCTCAGATGGGCCTGGAGGCTCAGCCAGGGTGCCACTTGGCTCTGGAGGCCACTGTTCTGGACCTAGGAGCAGGAAAGGAGGCCCTTGACTCCATCTATTGGGTCTGGTCAGCTCGAGAAGGGACTTCCCCCGGGTTATATCATCTGCGGGGTTCTGGGCTGAGTCCACATAGCGCCAGGTGTGCGAGTGAGTTAATTCCTGGATCTCAGCCACGCGGGTGCCGACGAAGACCTTGAAGTGGCATGACTGGGACCTCAACCAGGTGAGTACAGTTGTGGAGTCAGACCACAGCACTATTCTCTTTATGTCCAGAGTGAGCTCATTTCTCAGGAGACGGGAAAGATGAGCTCCGGAGAGGGCACCACACAGCTCAAGTCTAGGCATGGAGAGAATGCGTTTAGGGGCAACACGGGAGCGAGCCATCAGGAAGGCTAGATGTGAGCTGCCATCACCTGTCACTGTTCTCATGTAGGCCACTGCGCCATAAGCCTGCTCTGATGCATCACAGAATATGTGAATCTCTCTCTCACTAACTGCCTCCATGATGTGCTTTGGGAGATACGGGCGAGGAAGCAGGACTTGTGCAAGGAACAGCAATTCCTCTTCCCAGGTTTTCCACTGCTGGAGTAGTTCTGGTGGAAGCTGCGGGTCATCCCATCCCCTCTGTTGATCCCAAAGGCGCCTCACCAGCATCTTGGCTCGGGTGGTGTACGGTAGGATAAAGCCAAGTGGGTCGTATTGGCTTGCGAGAACTTTATAAATATTCCGCATGGTGGGGGCGCCATAACTGATTTTGCGGTGTCTGTAACCCAAGGTGTCCATGGGGAAGTGCCAGCTAAGGCCCAGAGTTGGCTCAGAGGTGTCTGATTTGTCTTGAGTGAGCCAAAGTTCTGCACTTGTGGATCTGAGGTCTTCAGGTAGGTGGCCAATGGTGCTGGGTTCATTACTGGCCCACTGGCGAAGGACAAATCCAGCAGAAGACAGAAGGGCTCTTAGCCTGTCCACTAGGTCCCGGGCTTCTTCAGGGGTTGGCACGCTCTGGAGAAGGTTATCAACATAGAAGCACTGTCCCACAGAGTGACGTAGCGGATCATCTCCTTCCGTGTGGTCCCTGGCGTGGCGCTGCAGAGCGAAGGTTGCACAGCATGGGCTGCAGGTTGTACCGAAGGGGAGGACCTGCCATTCATAAACGGCCACCGGTTCCTCGGGGTGCAGATCCCGCCACACAAACCGCAGGAGGGAACGATCCTCGGGAAGAAGGCAAATCTGGTGGAACATACCTTTAATGTCACCACTAATGGCTACGGCATTCTCTCGAAAGCGAAGGAGGACACCAAGGAGCGATGCGCTCAGGGTAGGCCCAGGTAGAAGATGTTCGTTGAGGGCTTGGCCTTGGAACTGGAACGAACAGTTAAACACAAGGCGATCTTTGCCATTGTGGCTAACAAGGTGGTGAGGGATGTACCATGACTCATCTGCTTGAGCAACCTCAGAGGGGGACACCTTAACCACCGAACCGGCCTGGACCAACTTCTCTATCTCCGCCCGGTAGATCTTAGCTCGTTCTGGATCTTTCTGGAGCCTTCTCTCCACACTTCTCAAACTGGGAACGACAGCGTTAGGGCTAGCTTTAAGGTGTGGCATGTTCCCGCGGCGAAGGAGGGGGGTGGCATAGCGTTGGATGCCCTCGACATCTACACGAACTGTCTTCTGCTCTAGCAGGCTAACTGCATAGTTATCTTCTCTTGAATGGGTAACCACCTTGCCTTCTGGCACCGGGACAACATCTACCTGCCATAACTTCTCTACATGTTTGAGTAGCTCACTCACCTGGGGAGGAAGGGCAGTCGTGAAGAGGCACTGTTGTGGCAGCGAAGAGGAACCTATAAGGCTGGAGGGACCCTGTAGTGTCCACCCTAACCTGGTGCGCATAGCAGCAGGACCACCCGGTGGACCAAGACGGACAGCTTCAGTTGGAGTGATGAGCTGTGGGTGGTCACTGCCAATAAGAAGGAGAGGTTTGACCTTCTTGAAGGACTGGAGAGGCAGGCCTCGGAGGTGTCTGTACTTCCGCTGCAAGGACTCCACTGGGTAGCTGTGCTCGGCTAGGTCGATACGGGTGGTGGTGAAGGCGTTGCGGACTTTGTACTTCAGCTTAGGTTTGCCACCAGGGGAGATCTCAAATGAGACACATGATCCATGCAGAGTTTGCACATCTTGCTTGATAGTGCGCAATGGAAGTGTCTCTGGGATGCCTTGAAGGTCAAGCTTCTGGGCAGCGGTGGGTAGCAGCATAGTCCTCTCTGACCCATCATCCAAAACTGCGTGAGTGCTCAAAGTCTTGCCATTATGGTGAAGGATGACTGGGACAACCTTTAACAGGACTTGGCCGCTCTCTGTAGGACGATCGAGGTACAGGACGCCCGTAGGATTCTCACCTTCTCGTGGGGGAGCAGACACTGGGCCATGTGGCTTCAAGGACTTCGAATTCACGTCGTGAAGGACCTGCAGATGACGACCCTGACACAGGCTGCAGGGTTTCTTGAGGGTACACTGTGCTGCCTGATGGGAGCGTGCGCAACGCCAGCACCTCTTGTTAGTCTTTATCCAGTCTGTGAGTTGTTCGCAACTCAGCTTGATGACCTCCTGACACTGACTCAGGTGATGGGCACGGTTATCGCAAAAGGCGCAGTAGGGTGGCTGCCTAGCTTTGTTTGGAGTGGTACCTAGTGACCTGGGTGAGCTCTCTCCACTGTGAAGAACCGCAACAGAGCGTCTGCTTGGTCTGACATCAGGCTTCTCTCTGGTGATCGCTGGAGTGGGCAGGCCGTCATAGTCCTGACACCAGGATTCGTACTTTAACCAGGTAGCCAGGTCATCCAGAATGGTTATACATGCACCGACGGAAATCAGCTCTTTGCTCTGAAGGAAGCTTACTAAGGAGTCGAGCCACATGGGAGCCACACTGGAGTTCGACCTCCCCATCAGGGCCTAAAGTCTTCAGCATGCCCACGAGCGACTGGATGTGGAGAGAGAATCGCTCAAATGCGGCTGCATCCCCTCGGCGGATGTCAGGTGAGTCCATGACAGCAGCAATTCTTCTCAGGGCAAGCTGGTGGGGCTGCCCAAGCCTGTCGTTAAGAGCGTTCATAGTGTCACTGAAGGGCGTGGCAGAATGGAGGTAAGCGTCCGCTATCAACTTTGCTTCCTCCAGGTGTAGGTGATCTAACAAGACTTGGTACCTGAAGAGCTCTGAACTCTCCGGGGGCAATAAGTTCTCTAGCGCCATCTTTAGACGAGCAAATTCCCCAGGATCACGGCGTGAGAGCTTGGGAATGCTTGGACAAGGCCCCCTGTAGGTCAAGAAAGGAGTAGATGAGGACGGGGGTGGAGTTGGCAGTGGTTGCAATGGAGGGGGGTGTGCTCTCAGAGGCGGCGCTGGAGGGTAGGTGATCCTTGGCTGAGGAGAAGTGAACCCTGGCCTAGATTCATGTGGGGGGATGATCTGACTCTCCTGTGCAGCCATAGACTCCCTCTTCAGATCCTGGAGCTCTTTCAGCATCGTATCGATGCGGTCCGCAACTGGACCCTGGCTGGAGACAGACTCCTCCTTGAACACAACAGGAGGAGGTGGTGGAGGCCAGTCCTCTTCCTCTTCAGCAGGGGGTGGCTGGAGATGAACAGCAGGGGCTCTGGGCGGTGGACTGAGCTGCAGACTCTCTGCACGGTCCAGCAACTGCAGCAAACTAGCATGAAGGGCCTGGAAATTAGCCAGCCCGGCTCTCATCTCGTCATGCGACTGCTGGAACAGGAACCTTTCACGCTGTATATCTTCTAACTCTGCTCTCAATGGTGTGACATGGCCGTGTGAGCCGTCATCAGAGGGATCAGACGGAGGATGGTGGGAAGAACGGTTGTCGCCTCCTGTCCCACTTTCCTCCTGGTAACCTGCACCAAGCCCGGGGAAGTCAGTCTCATAAGCTTCATAGCGGAGGGGACGACGTACATTACGCCGTGGGCGCGCACCAAGAGCTGAGAAGTTCTGAATATCATCCATCTTGTTAGGGTAGAAGCAGCTTATATCCGGCTCGAAGGACCATTAATGTTGGGTAGATAGCTTGTACTGGAAGGACTGTAAGGTGCTTGTTCAGGTTTGCAGCTACCACTCCCCGGAGTGTCGGCCAGAACACTGCTCAAGGCCCAGATGAATGTTCAGAAGGGAGACAATGAAGACACCGAGGATAGTGCAGACTCTTGTATTGACTTCACACAGTTGAAGGTAACAGGGATTGTCAGAGGAGCAGGTATTGCATACAGGTTTAGGTGCGTGGGCATGGGTGTGTGTGTGTGTGTGTGTGTGGTCTGTTGCTCATTAATGCACACTTCTCACGGAATAACCAATTCTCTGCCGGTAATCTGGAGCAGAAAAGCTCGGGTGCTTTGTCCACGTTTCTCCCTGGACATAGTCTCTCATACAAAGCGGTGGGGTGACCTCTACTGGCCACTCTAAAAACTACAGGTGAACTAACAACTGAACAGAATAAAACCATAACTACGGGGCCTTTTGTACAGTTAGATATACCAAAGATAACTCATTCACAATAATGGGATGTGATAAAAGAATTGCAGACAAATTACATCTTTGTATCACTAACAGCTGTTTATCTGTTTCAGCTTTTCCCAGTCACTGAAGTCTTTGCCCACCATCACTTCTTGCAGCTCCTTTGGCCTGAAGAGTTTCACCAAATCCTGCTCACACACCAGGAAGAAGCCTCTCTTGAACTCCTGAAACACATTCTCCACTGATGTGTTGAAGGCATGATTCACGTAGGCATCCACAAACTCCTTCCTGTTTGGAAGATAAAAGTAGTGATTTACATCCACACTTTGGTCAAATCATGAACTGTTCTGTTCCATTTTGTTTAAAGAGTGGTCGCTTTATATCTCTGCCACTGATATTTTACTGTGGTTACTTGGCCCATGGTAATTCATTGTGTAGAAACCTGAAAATTAGTGGTGTGCTTCAAGGATATGCATTTGACCTCTTTCTGTTAGATGCTTCACATTGGCCACAAAAGAGTTTATGTAATAAAGCTTTGTTTCTTTGTAGATGATATGCAGTTATATATTTCTGTAAGCTGACTTTACAGATCAGCTGCCTTTGTAGGCTGATGTAGAGTTATTAGATTAGATCATAATAAGTTATGACTTGTTATTATCTATAGCATGAAATCTTTTTTTTCAAATATATGTCCCAGCTTTCATCACTTGTGACTCTATTGTACTACTGTACTCTTGCTTCTTCAAATCGTGTTAAGGAAACCTCAGACTGCAGTAATTAGGGATTTACTGACACCAGGTAAGCAATGTTTAGTGTAAAATACACATTTTTATTGTTCCAACAAATAACCAATGTTACATATGTTAAAGATTTGTTATTGGAAATAATTCAACCCCACCAGAATTAAACAAAACACAAAGAATAAAGTGATAAATAATACAGAAGTGCTCTATTGGATTGTATTACATAGTCAGATGTTTATAGCAATATAGTAGTTATAAAGCAATACATTCTCCTGTTCATGTTTGTCTGAGCATAAAAATTAGATTTGATTCATAAGAATTATAATGCAGCAGTAACTTAAATTATTGGATAAATTATGACATATTAAGAAAATTCAGATAATTCTAAAGTGCCTCATGATGCTGATGCTGTTACACAGCTGTCTTATGTGGGGATGTTGAATTTTTTGCATTTGCTATAGTGTAATATTATTGTAATACAGTGTAAATTATCCTGAGGTACCACAGGAAATAAAAAGATGAGTTCCAAGAGTAAAAATAAATCTCATCCCTCCTCCTCGGCTCAGACACAGTGCACGCTCCTTTAGAGCTGCATACGATCCACCATCACAGTGTGAATTCTGTATCTGCTAGCAGGGCCTCTGTCAGTCTGTCTCACATGATCTCCTTAGTTGAGTAAAAAGGCAGATACAGATTAGAGTGACATGTCTCTGACTCAGGGAAGTGCTGATCACAGGTGCCGCTCTGAATAGCAAAAACCTTCATCTTGACCTGGTCAATGACAAAAATAGGAGCTCTCCTGTAACCAGTCAGGAACCCTGAAGAACAACAATGGAAAGAAAATATAATTTTACTTATCTTATTTTTTTTTGAAAACTTTTACATACATCTTATCATCATCACATCACAGGAAAAAGTATTTTTGCATATTTGTCACATTTATGTGTAAAAAGTAAATACAAAACACAATTGTTAATTTATAATTTCATTCATTAAGGGAAAAAAATATTCAAGCCTAGCTGGCCCTATGTGAAAAAGCAATTGACCTCTAAATGTATTAACTGGTGGAAGCATCCTGGCAGCAAGAACTGCAGTCAAGTGTTTGTAATAACTGGTAATGAATCTTTACATAGCTTTGGGAGGAATTTTGGCCCACTTTCCTTGGCATACGTTTTTGTACTTTGAACAAGCATAATAAAAACAGAATTAGGGCTTTTTTTTAAAGGCTTAACGAGGCTATGAAGAATCTTTCATTTCCATCCATCCATCTTCATCCGCTTTATCCGAGGCCGGGTCGCGGGGGCAGCAGTCTAAGCAAAGAGGCCCAGACCTCCCTCTCCCCAGCCACCTCCTCCAGCTTATCCGGGGGAACTCCAAGGCGTTCCCAGGCCAGCCGAGAGATATAATCTCTCCAGCGTGTCCTGGGTCTGCCCCGGGGCTCTAGAATTCGCAATTTACAGTTTACAGGTGAAGATTTTTCCGCAATTTTTGTGAATCGCCTGTTTTTAACTTAAATGGGGCATGCCTGGAACACCTCACCCAGGAGGGCCCATCCTTGTCAGATGCCCGAACCACCTCAACTGGCTCCTTTCGATGTGGAGCAGCAGCTGCTCTACTCTGAGCTCCTCCTGGATGGCCGAACTTCTCACCCTATCTCTAAGGGAGAGGCCAGCCACCCTTCGGAGGAAGCTCATTTCTGCCGCTTGTATCCGCGATCTCGTTCTTTTGGTCACTACCCACAGCTCGTGGCCATAGGTGAGGGTAGGGACGTAGATCGACCGGTAAATTGAGAGCTTTGCTTTTACACTCAGCTCCCTCTTCACCACGACGGACCGGTGCAGCGTCTGCATTACTGCAGCTGCAGCCCCAATCCGTCTGTCGATCTCCGGCTCCCTTCTCCCATCACTCACAAACAAGACCCCGAGATACTTGAACTCCTCCACTTGGGGCAGGAACTCATCCCCGACCCGGAGTGGGCACTCCACCCTTTTCCGGCTGAGAACCATGGCCTCAGATTTGGAGGTGCTGATCCTCATTCCCGCTGCTTCACACTCGGCTGCGAACCGTTCCAGTGTGAGCTGGAGGCCCTCACCCGATGAAGCCAACAGAACCACATCATCCGCAAAAATCAGAGATGAGATTCTGAGGCCACCAAAGCGAAAGCCTTCCGCCACTTGGCTGCGCCTAGAAATCCTGTCCATAAAAATTATGAACAGAACCGGAGACAAAGGGCAGCCCTGGCGGAGCCCCTCACCCACCGGGAACAAGTCCGACTTATTGCCGGCAATGCGAACCAAGCTCTTGCAACGGTTGTATAGGGATCGAATGGCCCGTAGCAATGGGCCAGACACCCCATATTCCCGCAACACCTCCCTCAGGACACCCCGAGGGACACGGTCGAATGCCTTCTCCAAGTCCACAAAACACATGTAGACTGGTTGGGCAAACTCCCATGCACCCCACCCTCAAGTATCCTGGAGAGGATAAAGAGCTGGTCCAGTGTTCCGCGACCAGGACGAAAACCGCATTGTTCCTCCTGTATCCGAGGTTCGACTAACGGACGAACTCTCCTTTCCAGCACCCTGGCATAGACTTTCCCAGGGAGGCTGAGGAGTGTGATCCCCCTGTAGTTGGAACACACCCTCCGGTCCCCCTTCTTAAAGATGGGGACCACCACCCCGGTCTGCCAGTCCACAGGTACTGCCCCTGATCTCCACGCAACATTGCAGAGGCGTGTCAACCAGGACAGCCCTACAACGTCCAGAGCCTTCAGGAACTCAGGGCGGACCTCATCAACGCCAGGGGCTCTGCCACCAAGGAGTTGTTTAACTGCCTCAGTGACCTCGCCCCCGGAGATTGGCGGGTCATTCCCCTCATCCCCAGACTCTGCTTCCTCCTCGGAAGACGCGTCAGTGGGATTAAGGAGGTCCTCGAAGTCCTCGAGGTCCTTCCACCGCCTGACAATTTTCTCAGTCGACGTCAGCAGCGCTCCGCCAGCACTATACACAGTGCAGGTAGAGCACCGCTTTCCCCTCCTGAGACGCCTGACGGTTTGCCAGAATTTCTTCGAGGCAGTCCGAAAGTCTTTTTCCATGGCCTCTCCGAACTCCTCCCACACCCGAGTTTTTGCTTCAGCCACTGCCCGAGCCGCATTCCGCTTGGCCTGTCGATACCTGTCGGCTGCCTCCGGAGTCCCACAGGCTAACCAAGCCCGATAGGACTCCTTCTTCAGCTTGGTGGCTCCCTTCACCTCTGGTGTCCACCATTTGGTTCGGGGATTACCATTCACATAGGCCTCCACAAACTCCTTCCTGTTTAGGAGGGAAATTTTTAAATCAGCAAATATTTCACCGAGACAAAGGTGCTGCAGATGAACCTCACAAGCACGTCATGTTTTATATGCTTACTTATTTTGACTTGTCAGTGGCTTTCCAGGAGTTTGAGGATCCAGGTCAACATCTATTCCATCCCAGTTTATCTGTAAATTAGTTATAAATCAGATGAGTTTAGCTGCAAAACCTGAGAATGAGACAGATTACTGATCATCTTCTATAGTAAAACACATACCCAAAAGTCCATGTAGAGATTATCCAGAACATCATCTTCATAGTTTAAGATGGTCTGCAGAGTCCTTTAAAGAAATTAAAACAAAAAGTTGTATTAAAAGAAGTTCAACTATGTACATTTTACAAGTTTCACAAGTTACTGTAACTTTTGACACACGACAACTTAAAATACATCCATCCATACATTTTCTTCTGCTTGTCCGGGGCCAGGCTGTGGGACCAGCAGCAGCATGTGTTACTGAAATGAAATGGATACTTACCGTCCTACAGTCGGGCTGAACTCCATCATATCCTCCAGTGTCGGCTCTAAACTGAGTAGCTTCTTGAACAGAACCAGTGGGAATGGTAAGTGTATGATACACTGGTTGTACAAGGCCAAGCCACACAGTAGTCCAAACAGGAAGAAGTTTCTCTTGCTCTCCTCTGTTGCCTGCATTAATAAAAGTTCACTTTGGTTCTATTATTGCTTATCGTTAAAATTTCAATCCTTTAACCAATTTTATACAGTTGGTGGGCTCAGTTTTAAAGTCTTACATTGGAGGGAAACCATGCCAGGGTTTTGGAGTCATTGAGCATGAACATCCCAGATTCTTCTGACACCATTTTAAGAAACAGGTGGTGAAAAAGGTCTCGTTTGTAGACATCTTTGGTGTTTGGGTCCTCATCAAAATGGACCTGAGAAATAGAAATATTAGAGATGCTTCTGGAAAGAACAGTTGCAGAAGAATGGCTATGCATTAATCATCAGGGGAAAATCAATCAAATATTCACCACAAGGTGGCTTCTTGAAGTCGCTGTGAGGAGCAGCTGCCAGCTCTCTGAAGGTGCTTTCGAAAAGTGATGCGCGCTGCAGCTGCAGTTTAAAAAATTTGGGTTTTGACTGGGGAATCCATCCGTAAGGAAAAACAAAAAGCATCTGTGGAGGCGCCTGCTGTTCATTCTGCACGACAAAACAAAGTATCATGATTTTAAAATAAATTCTCTATTTAAATTCCAATTGTGATGTATATAAGGCAGCTGGTGAACCAAGTGAGCTAGACTGGCTCTTGCTTCTGTTCTGAGGTTCTGCACTGCAAAAACCCACCTCCTTAATACTAGAAAAATACACTTATTTTTGGTGAAGATTTGCTTAAAACAAGTGAAATTATCTGCCCATGGGGTAAGTGTTTTTTTCTTAATAAGATTTCTTGAAATAAGAACAATATCTAGATTTAAATAAAGCTAAAAATAAGTATTTTACACTCATTCCAGGGAACAAATCAGAACATTGAAACTTAAAATAAGCTTTAACCACTTATTGTAGGCCACAAATAAGATAATAAAGCTAAAAATAAGTCTTTTACACTTATTACAGGCAACAAATTAGAACAATTGAAACTTAAAATAAGCTTTAACCACTGATTGTAGGCCACAAATAAAGATAATAAAGCTAAAAATAAGTCTTTTACACTTATTCCAGGCAACCAATCATGGCTTGAAACCTAAAATAAGCTTTAACCACTTGTTCTAAGTAAAATGTTGAAGAAATTAAATCTGAAAATAGGCATAAAACACTTATTCTAACAAACAAATCAAGGCAAATAATCTAAAAACTAGTACATTAAATCATTTTTAAGAAATTTCTTCTTTTTAAATTTAGCTAAACACTACTTTAAGATTATATTGCTGATTAAGGACAAAACAAAACTGAAACAGAGTAAAAGTGTCCATCTTTATTTGTCCACTTTAACAATAACCTGCAGATAATAAAGATACAATTGAACAGTACAGGTCCAACATTATGAGTTTGTTTAAGTGGTTTCAACATTTCAACAGCCTTAGAGGTTTCGCCATTGCCCCATTAAAATTGACGAGTGACATAGGAAGACCACAAAGATTCAAATTTCTTCCGAATGACACCAAATACCACAAAACTTGTCTGGGTGAGTAAATGAACATTTTCCATTTTAGAAATAAGACCCAGATTGAAAAAACAAACAAAAACAAAACAGAAGTGCCCTCTCCTAATCTTATCTGAAATTTACACACTACTTTCCAATAAATGCATGCCATTCTGCCAGGGCTTTTCTGTAAGATGATGTAGTGTCATGCTCATGAATGGCATCCTGGAGAACTTCTGTCTGAATGACAGACAGCAGGGTTGCCACGCATTTGGGGTAAGTCAGATGGAGTGCATAAAAGTATGCCATCACATATATCATAGCCTCACCAATTTTTTCTTTGTCAAATGTTGTAACTGGTAAATTACCAACAGCAATGACACACTTGCAGCCATCGAACATCACTACTGGACATGACAAGCTTCGTTTCTGGAGGACAGCATCTGGATCTTCTGTAGGCTGCAAGACACAAAAGACATGACAGTCAACATCTTATGTTAATTGTATGTTTTTTTGCTGGGAATTGGTCATAACGTTGGAGATGTCATTATCTTGTTCTTGGTTGGTTACACACATTTTATAGTAGTTTTGACTTATGGTTTATCAAGCGACTCCTTATGTGACCACACTCGTGTACATTAAATACGTTATAAATTAATGAAAACAATAAATTATAGATTTAAGTCTTTCGGCTGAAACTGAAAAAGCATTTTTGAGTCATGTTTGACCGAAATATTTTGTTTGCCAAATTTTCTGTAGATCTTTATAAGCAAATTTTATAAAACTTACCTTCAGGACATGTAGAAATGCTTCAGAAGCATTCCCCATCTTTTTTGGTGGATGGGCAGGTGTGGGAAAGAGGGTTGGAAGAGCCTTCATCAGTGCAAGGTGGGCTTCAGCTGGACAAAGCAGAAACAAACCTTCATAAACATAAATTTTAAAGGATGAGAACTTTGTATTCAAATGGTAAAACTTACTTTTGTCCATGGTCATTGGTGGATTCATTGCCTTCTTTGACACACCGTAGAACTCTACCCTGGAGCAGAATTCTTCCCATCTCAGTTTTACTTGACTGATGAACTTGTTGTTGTGGGGATCCAAAATTCTGCGAAGCTCACCCAACGCCTACAATAGGTTTAAAAAAATAAGTAGACAAATAAAATCAAAATAACTTTACTACCACACCAAATATATTTGAAATTAAAGTGATTATTTATTAACTCTTCCAAAAACTTACATGATGCAATTCTTTAAAGCATGGATATGCATCCAAGATGAGGCAAGCTCTGTTCTCCTCTTTCATGGTGTCTGAGTCAATGAAGGATCTTCTGGCTTCAAACTCGAGGTCTAATAGCTGGGACACATCTTCTTGGTTTGGTTTTGCCTTCTTACACATTTCTTGTAATGTTTTGTAATGTCTTGCTTGTATTTGCCGACTATCCTTGTCAGCTAAGATAGAGAGAAGTACAAGAGCATTTTGGTTTTTCATTGTTACTGAAGTAGACTTCCACAAAACATTAGCTACTACTGGCTGTGTGTTGATAACCATTTTACAAAATTACTAGTACTCACATGAAGTGGAGGCATTGTCAGAATTTCTGACAGGTGATAACAGAGTAGATGCACCACTGGAAGAACTGCGATCAGCATCTTCATCATCAGCTTCTTCATCCCTTGGGTAGAGGTCAGTGAGCCTTCTCTTGGGCCGTCCCCTCTCCGGTGTTGGTCCTTGCCTTTTTACTGGGGTTTTCATATTTTGCAGCCTTTTTTGTAACTTGGCATTAATGCTCTCCTGGTGAAAATACATATATATCATGCCCCCTGAACAAAACAAAATGATTTATATATGAGACACAAATACAAGAACTTACGTGTTTTACGCTTGCATCATTATCCTGCAGCATAGGATAATATTCCACAACTTTTTTAGCCATTGCAGTGATTTCGGTCTTAGAGGGGTATCGCTCCATTTGGCCTTGGCTTGCTCTCAAAAGGGACACCATACTTGTGATTGTATTTCTCACCAATCTGCATCTCAGTTCTTTTGACATGACGCATGCCTGTTCCCTGCCGGAGCAGGCCAACTCCAGGTAACTCTTTCGGCATTGCTCCAACTCACTGTCGGTGTACAGAACATATTCCGGAGGACTGGGGAGCTGCAAGGTTTTCAGCTGGCTTACATTAGCATCAGCAGTTGGAGGGCCTGTTGCAACTACCCTGGGTGAAGAAGTTGTTTCAGGTTTCTGTGGTAGCGGATGGTCTTCCTGGTTTAGGGTGAGAAAATAAAAATGTCAAGTACTGCTAAAATAAAAGCATACTTTCTGGAGATTAGTTGAACTAAATATTTTTTACATAATACCTCAGGATGAATTATTGACCACACATGTTTTCTTCTGAGAAAGTGCTCAGGCCCAGAAAAAAGGTCCCTCAGATCATCACGGGTCAATGTTAAAAGCATGCGCTCGTCAATGCTTGCAGCTAACAAAAAGACAAACACCAGTTAAACTGTGCAAGCACATAACTGCACAAACATAACTGTTTTTTTAATAAATAAATAAAACACCCAGCACGCCCCTGCGGGCGGTTTATCCTTCAAGCTCGGGTCCTCTACCAGAGGCCTGGGAGCTTGAGGGTCCTGCGCAGTATCTTAGCTGTTCCCAGGACTGCGCTCTTCTGGACAGAGATCTCCAATGTTATTCCCGGGATCTGCTGGAGCCACTCGCCTAGCTTGGGAGTCACCGCACCTAGTGCTCCGATTACCACGGGGACCACCGTTACCTTCACCCTCCACATCCTCTCCAGCTCTTCTCTGAGCCCTTGGTATTTCTCCAGCTTCTCGTGTTCCTTCTTCCTGATATTGCTGTCATTCGGAACCGCTACATCGATCACTACAGCCGTCTTCTTCTGTTTGTCTACCACCACTATGTCCGGTTAGTTAGCCACCACCATTTTGTCCGTCTGTATCTGGAAGTCCCACAGGATCTTAGCTCGGTCATTCTCCACCACCCTTGGGGGCATCTCCCATTTTGACCTCGGGACTTCCAGGTTATACTCGGCACAGATGTTCCTGTACACTATGCCGGCCACTTGGTTATGGCGTTCCATGTATGCCTTGCCTGCTAGCATCTTGCACCCTGCTGTTATGTGCTGGATTGTCTCTGGGGCATCTTTACACAGCCTGCACCTGGGGTCTTGCCTGGTGTGATAGACCCCAGCCTCTATGGATCTTGTGCTCAGAGCTTGTTCTTGTGCTGCCATGATTAGTGCCTCTGTGCTGTCTTTCAGTCCAGCTTTGTCCAGCCACTGGTAGGATTTCTGGATATCAGCCACCTCCTCTATCTGCCGGTGGTACATACCGTGCAGGGGCCTGTCCTTCCATGATGGTTCCTCGTCTCCCTCCTCTTTCTTGGGTTTCTGCTGCCTGAGGTATTCACTGAGCACTCGGTCAGTTGGGGCCATCTTCCCAATGTATTCTTGGATGTTCCTTGTCTCATCCTGGACTGTGGTGCTGACACTCACCAGTCCCCGGCCCCCTTCCTTCCGCTTAGCGTACAGCCTCAGGGTGCTGGACTTGGGGTGAAACCCTCCATGCATGGTCAGGAGCTTTCTTGTCTTTATGTCAGTGGCTTCTATCTCCTCCTTTGGCCAGCCTATTACCCCAGCAGGGTACCTGATCACGGGCAGGGCGTATGTGTTGATGGCCCGGATCTTGTTCTTACCATTCAGCTGACTCCTCAGGACTTGCCTGACCCTCTGCAGGTACTTGGTGGTTGCAGCCTTTCTAGCGGCCTCTTCATGGTTCCCATTTGCCTGCGGGATCCCCAGGTACTTGTAACTGTCCTCTATGTCTGCAATGTTGCCTTCTGGTAGTTCAATCCCCTCAGTTCTGACTACCTTCCCTCTCTTTGTTACCATCCGACTACACTTCTCCAGTCCGAACGACATTCCAATGTCATTGCTGTATAGCCTGGTAGTGTGGATCAGTGAATCGATGTCTCGTTCACTCTTGGCATACAGCTTGATGTCATCCATGTACAGGAGGTGGCTGACAACTGCTCCGTTCCGTAGTCGGTATCCGTAGCCAGTATCCGTAGCCAGTCTTGTTAATGATCTCACTGAGGGGGTTCAGGCCTATGCAGAACAGCAGTGGGGACAGAGCATCTCCTTGGTAGATCCCGCACTTGATGGTAACTTGTGCTATGGGCTTGGAGTTGGCCTCTAGTGTTGTACGCCACATCCCCATTGAGTTCCTGATGAAGGCTCTTAGGGTCCCATTGATCTTGTACAATTCTAGGCATTCCAGTATCCAGCTGTGGGGCATTGAGTCATAGGCCTTCTTGTAATCAATCCAGGCAGTGCACAGGTTGGTCAGTCTGGTCTTGCAGTCTCGGCTGATTGTTCTGTCTACCAGTAGCTGGTGTTTTGCGCCTCTGGTATTCTTGCCAATTCCTTTCTGTGTCCCGCTCATGTATTGACCCATGTGCCTGTTCATCTTAGCCGATATGATGCCTGACAGGAGCTTCCATGTAGTACTGAGGCAGGTTATTGGTCGGTAGTTGGAGGGGACCGGTCCCTTCTTGGGGTCCTTGGGGATCAGGACCGTCCGGCCTTCAGTTAGCCATTCCGGGTGTCTCTCGTTAACTAGCAGCTGGTTCATTTGTGCTGCCAGACGCTCGTGGAGTGCAGTCAGCTTCTTCAGCCAGTAGGCGTGAACCATGTCGGGCCCTGGTGCTGTCCAACTCTTCATACTGGAGACCCTTTCTTGGATATCTGCCACTGTGATGGTTACTGGACCCTGTTCAGGGAGGTCGCTGTGGTCAGCCCTCAGATCCTCTAGCCACTGAGCATTGCCGTTATGGGTTGCATCCTTCTCCCATATGCTCTTCCAGTATTGCTCCGTCTCCAGCCTTGGTGGTGCTGTTCTCTTATTGTTCCCTTGCCACTGAGAGTACACCTTTGCTGGTTCTGTGGAGAACAGCTGGTTTATTCTCCTGCCTTCTATCTCTCTGGTGTACCTCCTCAAGCGGCTGGCCAAGGCTGTGAGTCTTTGCTTGGCAGTTTCCAAGGCCTCAGGTATGGACAGCTTGCTGTATTTCTTAGGCACCTTATTTGTCGCACCTTTCTGCAACTCCGTTAGTTGGCTAACCTCCCTCCGTGCTACTTTGATCTTGCCCTCTAGCCTCCTTCTCCATGGAGGGTACTGCCCCTTGTCGCTGTTCAACTTGTAGCCAAGCATCTCACTGATCACTGTTGCCGTATTGTAGATCAGCTTGTTAGTGTCGGTAATCGTGGTTGTAGGTATTGCCCGTAGTGCTGCATTAACATCATCTAGCAGACCTTCTGAGGGAACTTCACGTAATCTTGGTAACCGGCTACGCGGGATCCAGGTTTCAAGCTTGGCCATGATCCTATTTTTCAGGTCAGTTCCTCTCGCACTCAACGATCCTTCTCCTATCGCACTTGGGGCTATGTACCCAATCTCGGGTGGGGGTGATGATATCTCCCCCCTGACCTGGCGTCCTGACTCCTCCTTGCCGTAGCATTTGTGTTGTACCTCGTCAATCTCTAGCTGTGAGAGCAGTCCCTTCTTTCGAATGTTGGAACACTGAGCTACTAGTTGTTTCGCCGTCATTGTGGATGTTGGGTATCGAAGAATCCATAGGTCCCTCATCCTATTCATGTAGCCCCTTCCGCCGGGGTTACTTGCACAGTAGCATTCCAACAACGCCCTGTTTTCGTCTCTTGCCCACCGATGCCTTCTTGTTCCAGTAGCCCACTTTTCGTCAGGGTGCCCTGGTTCCTCAACACCTGACGCGGACCTTGTTGATCCGGGCGACGTCCGAGCCGGCATGCCTTCATATTTATCTGTCTCGCTCATGTCTGCGGTAGGCTTGCTTAGCATAGGGGGTCTAGCCTTAGGACCCTTACTGGATACAGACGCCCCAGGCAGGAATCGAACTTGCGATCCTCTGTTCCAAAGGCGTGTAGTCTAACCACTACGCTATCCAGCTGCTAAATATATATATATATATATATATATATATATATATATATATATATATATATATATATATATATATATATATATATATATATATATATATATATATATATATATATATATATATATATATATACATACATACATATATATATATATATATATTATCAAATATAACCTTTAAGGACAGATACTGTAACATCATCCAGCTTCTCCATTGCTCAGTCACCTGCAAGACAAATGTTTACAATTAGTGTTATGTTAAAAACATTTGAAAAGTTGAATCTTAATTGAGTCCCATGAGAATCAAATTGATTCACGTCAAAGAATCGTTTTGATTGTTCAACATTTTTACCCTTTTTAAAGCTATTATAGAAAAGAAATGTCCAGACAGCCCGGCTGAGGTCTGAAAGGGTTATACAATATTGCCCGGTGAACTTTTACTCACCCAGATTTGTGTCATTGAATTTCATCAATAAGATTATGCTGACTAGGGCTGCCAGATCATGCATCCATTGGACGTAAAATGTACAGCTTATTGCACCAGCAGTATCTGCTCTTACATAACGATCATTAGCTTACAGCTTTAAATGTTTAAGGTATGTGCTAACTAAAAATAAAGGCAAGATGATAGTTTATTACATTTTAAAGAAATTTGCAGATTGCTCATTGCTATCTAAAATATAAAAGGACACCGGAGTATATTCTCCAGCATCTCACACTTCTGATAATCAGCTGTCTGCTTGACGTTTATTCAGCTGTGTAAAAACTATAACTTTAATCTCAGCCAAACCGATTTACTCAGGAACAAATAAAATACTGAAAAAAGCCAAACAATAACATTTTTAAGTTATTTAAGTGACTTATATATCATGTTTCACCTGAGTAGTGAAAGATGGCGGTGGTTTTGAAAATGGTTCGCCCGG
The DNA here is from genome assembly GCF_057381915.1 of Diplotaxodon limnothrissa. Lineage (NCBI taxonomy): Eukaryota > Metazoa > Chordata > Actinopteri > Cichliformes > Cichlidae > Diplotaxodon > Diplotaxodon limnothrissa. The sequence goes on from NC_140602.1 coordinate 60,449,292, forward strand.
AGTCCGGTGTTCTCACGGCTCTAGTGAGCGTTAAACCCCGGCTAGCTATCGAGCTAGTGGGTAACAGACGTCTCCGAAAACGTCGGAGCGCTTTTGAAAATATGTGGTGTCTTGATAAACTGTCCAGATATTTGAAGTTTACACGGCTACATTCTCGCCTGAAAATATGTTAAACGTTTATTTTGTGACCTAGAAAGAGTAATAAGAGAAATTTTAAAACTAACTAGCTGCCGCCATTTTTGGAAACTGAGCTAGGCCGCGCTATGAATTCTGGGATACAGCTTCTTCTTCTTCTTCGGGGTTTAACGGCAGCTGGCATCCTTGCACATACAGTGCTGCCATCTTCTGTTTCAATTTTGAATCGATACACAGCGCTACTTGTTTTACCAACCAGCCTGATTCCTGAATAACACTGTTTTGAGCCCACTTTAATAAATCCAATTAATATCAAAATATTAATTTAAACCCACACCTTGTGAGGGAATTCAAGCAGCTAGTAAATCAGTCAAAGACAATTGGAAAACCCTGAATGTGGTTAATTAGCTCTCTTGCTAATTGAAAGAAATTCTCAGTGTGCCTATTAACTTAAGTTAATACAAACGGCTAATACTGCCCCTTATAAATAGCATAGCTAGGAATTCTCACAACATTACAGTAGATACTTCACTAAATAATGTTCTCTGAACCACATGCGAGGGCTGCTAAGCTAACGCTAGCATCCGTTAGCATGCTACATTACTCCTTCCCGCGCACAAATTAAATTTATTATTCTGTCCGCTTGACTTTAAAACAGTGATTAGACTACACACTACTTACATTCGAAAAATTAAAATTGCTTACCTCTCTTTCTTGACGAAGTTTTCTCTTACAGTTTTTCTTTCAATGCTCAGGTGCAGAAGATTCCTGTGACTCCAAATTCAAACGGAGTTGGGTAGCAACTAACATGGAACACGAAGGGGGTGCACATCTCAATTTTTGCTTCTATATACAATTTAGTGGTTTGTACGTTCATAAAACACAGTCAGTATGATAGGTAAATTTCTTCTTCATTGATTTAAAATAAACTCTTATAGGTGTTATTTCATTTTACCTTATTTGTGACCATTTTTTGTTTTTACAGCTCCAATTTGTAATACCCCCCTCCCCCCATGAACTTGGTATTTCCCAAACTAGCGCGGCAACAGCTCCACACTGCAACATATTTTTTGCTTGACTTTAGTCTAATACAATGGCCTGTTGGAGGTGTGTGATTTGCTTCGTCTTTGTGGCGTTAACATTGAAGTCTCTCTTAAGTCACATTAATACTGCACACAGTCGCAGTCCAGATTTCCGTGTCATTTGTGGAGTCGGATGCGCCGAGGATTACCGTGTTTTCAACTCGTTTTACCACCATCTCAGACGCACACATCCACAATACATCTCCACTGGGAACCCGCCTACAGGATGGCTGACAGCTTCATCCGATGCAAATGTATTAGGAGGCGAAAATTTTGGTACAGCCATTTTTGCCGACTATACTGCCGAACCCAGACAAACTGTTAGCAATGGCAATGGCACTGAAGTAGAGCCACCACCACTAGACCCCCAGTAACATCGGAGGTGTTGGAGGTGGAGCGACAGGAAAGTCAGAACGTGATGGAGCAAGACGCGGCTGAGCTTCAAACACCTCGTCAGAATCAGGTAATGTACTTTATGTGTTTCTGTGTGTTGTTTAACCTTAACCAAGCACAGTTACCCCAATTCAGAAATGTACTCAGTTCAAGTGAATATTATAGTTTTAAAGTTATGTGTTTTCTAAGATAAACTACTTGATTAGAATATTTTAATAGGTATGAAGGCCAGTGCTGAATTTCAAATGCATGAATCCGCTGAAATTCAGGCTTGCACAACAATGTAGGCTTAGTTACCATACTTAAACATAATAAATAAACTTATTTACCAGTGCTGTGTACCTGCCTTGGTTGTTGTTAGATGCTCCATGAACCAAGCAGCTTTCAAATTTTTCTTTCAGTTAACTTCAGAGTAGATTCCATAAAGATTGGTTAAGTTTCATTAAATAACTCTTAAATTGTTCATAACATTTGCAGCTTCATTAGCTATCCATTGTAGTATGAATCTTTTAATAGCAAAAATGTACAACAGTTTGGAATATTTCTTTGTTTTGTTTTGCATCTGGTGGAATTTGAAACACATTCTGAGTGAGTCATTTTTCTTACACAATTGTTTTTCTTTTTGTCCTGTAGGGTAAAAGAGAAACTGTTGATCTTGCCAGATGTGCAGCTGCATTTGCTATTGGTGTGCGGGAGCAATGCCACCTATCACAGGTACTGCTTCATCTGATATTATGGGGGTGTCATTGTTAACTTGTTAATAAGTCTGGTTCAATGTAAGGCTGCAACTAATGATTTTTTTTTCATAATCTGTCCACTATCTTTGCAATTAATTGATTGTTTTTCATCGCTGGTTTTATTCAGCTATTACTTTCACCTATATAAGTTATTAAGAACAAATGTACATTACGAAGAAGTTAAGCACAAGAGTTGTGCAGTTCACTGCAATGTATGTAACTCTGGGCACACTCAACAGTTTAAAATAGGCTTAACAGTGTAAAATGTGTTCACTTTTAGGCATAAAAGACAAATGAAGTAGAATTACATAAAAAAAATAAATGAGGCAATCATTTGTTCACTTTTTCTGTTGTAACCTTTCATGCTCCTCCATCTTGCTCGGTGCAATGTGTTTGTGCCACGTGAGTCATGCATGTGGCATGTCATGCAAAACAATGCCAATTATTGGCTGATTTCTTCTTCTACTGCTCCACTGGTAAATTACAACATTCAGTGGCTCATTAATTTGAGCTAAAGAAATAGAGTTGCATTTTGCTTCTGTTATATTTTCTATTTACGCTTTCATGTCTCTGATGTGTTTTTTTTTCCCCCATCAGAGGAGTGTCAACAACATTGTCCTTGGTGTCCAACAGTATCAAACAGCTCTTCTGACGTCCTTGAGGGGAAAAATAAAGACCATCCTTGAAAGGCAACCTGACAGCAATGGACCTTTACAACAAGAAGTTCTTTCAACACTGGACAACTTTCAGGATCCCTTTCCCATATGTGCAGCTTCAAACCTACAGGACCGTGTAACACAGATGCATTTCAACCCTGTCACACCTGAGGAGATCATCATTTCCAATTATGCCTGTAGAGTTAAAAAGGGAGAATCGAGAGTTCTTGCAATCAAAAACAAGTCTTTCTACTACATTCCTTTGATTGAAAGTTTGAAACAGCTTTTATCCAATTCAAGACTATTTGACATGCTCAGTGCTGGACCTCAGAGTTGCCCCAACGCCAGTTTTTTGTATGACATTAATGATGGAATTATTTTCAAAACCCACCCACTGTTTTCAAAGAAGAACTCTGCTTTACAACTGATACTCTATTCTGATGAGATAGAAATGTGTAACCCCCTAGGGTCACGTGCGAGTGTAAATAAACTACTAATGTTTTATTACACCTTAGGCAACATAGACCCTAAGTTTAGATCAAAGTTGGCTTCCATCAGACTTCTCGCAATCGCAAAGTCTAGGGACATAGATGAGTGGGGGGTAGATATAATACTGCGGAGAATCAATGAGGACTTGAAGTTACTGTACGATGGTGTTATGATTAACACTGTCAATGGGGAATTTTATTTAAACGGAGCAGTTGTTGCTGTGTGTGGAGACACTCTTGCCCAGCATGAGCTTGCAGGATTTAAGGAAGGAGTTGGTTTTGCGTATAGCAAATGTCGTCATTGTGAGTGTACTTTTGATGAAATGCAAGAAAATTTCAATGAACATAGTTTCACCAGACGGACATTGGACGGACACATTAGGCAGTGCATTGAAATAGAAAGGGCAACTACCGAATTTTTGAAATCCTCGCTCAAAACGACTTTTGGCATAAATAGACAAAGCAAATTAGTTGATTTCCCAGGTTTTAATCTCATAGAGCAGATGCCACAGGATATTATGCATGTAATTCTTGAAGGAGTGGCACCAATGGAAATTAAGTGTGTGTTGAAATACCTTGTTTTATCTGGAAATTTGGATTTGGACTTGTTTAATTCTGCCATGCAGAACTTTCCTTTTTCATCAGTGGACATACGTGACAAGCCTTCACCAATTAGTATTGCTACTTTAGCTTCAAGTGACAACAGACTCAAACAATCCTCTGGACAAATGCTTATATTGATCAAGATTTTGCCATTCTTATTGTACAGTGTTGTAGAGAAAAATCCCTTTATCCAGTTTATTTTGGATTTAATTGAAATTGTTAAAATACTTTTTGCCCCAGTTGTGTCTTTACAAACTGTGTCCAAACTAAAAAAAATGATAGAAGATCATCTTAAACAATTCAGGCAACTATTCCCAGAAAAAAATGTAATACCAAAGCAACATTACATGCTGCATCTTCCCTCTCAAATTATTGCCCTGGGACCTGTAATACGTCATATGTGCATGAGATTCGAGTCTAAACACAGTTTTTTTAAACAATGGTCATCCAAATTAAACTTTAAGAATGTGTGCAAGTCTCTTGTAAACCACAATCAGCTGCTGGAGTGTTGCCAAAGTGAAGCAGGAACTGAGCATCCGATATTTGTAAATGAGAAAGAACTAGGTCCTGTATCAGAGGTTGCTAATATGGACCATTTGCAATCAAAGGTTGTAGATTTTTTGGGGATTGAAGATGCTATACATCATGCCGTTAGAGTAAAGTGGCTTATTTTACATGGAAACAAATACATCTGTGACAGGTCTCTTATACTCATTTCAGCAAATGGTTTAAACCCTATCTTTGGACTTGTAAAAAACATTTTTATTGTTAATAGTGTACTTTATTGTTTTGAATACCAGGTGTATGAAACCTTGGGTTTCAACAAAGACTTTCTTGCCTATGAAATTGCAATTCCCAACCTTGCCCAAGCAACTGAACTGACTGATGTTGAAGACCTACTTGATTTTACGTCATATTACCCAGTCAATTTCAGAAACAGTGTCTATGTTATGACAAAATATAACCTTGAAGATGTCCTTTCTTTAAAAACCTGAAATAAATACCTTCCAATGAGTGACTTTCTTATTTCAAGGAAAAAGGTGAATGTTTCTTATTTTGAGATAATTTTTGTTTTACACTCTATCTAAAAGCTATTTTTGCTTGAAATAAATGTAAAATGGTTCATTTTTAGATATACAGACTAAATAAGGAAAAAAAGTAATATATACTTGAAACAAGTCTAATCATCTAACACATGAGACTGGAAACTAGCTTGTAATGTTCAAAACAAGATGGACAAGATAATCTGGCTAAAATTAAGACAATAAATCTTGTCAAGCTACAAGGAATTTGCAGTGTGAAACTGACGCCTGCCTGAACTGTGAGTGAAAAGAGTGCTGAGAGAACTAAAACAAATAAAACAACAAAATGTTGGAATCTTCTGCAGCACTGAGGGCAGCTGCTGATTTATGATTGTATTCTGTTAGTTTATTTTCTGTTGTGACTCCTTTGTTTTTTATAGATGGTTGTTTTGTCTGTTATATAAAACTGCTGAATAGTGTAGCTTTAAAGTGCGATCACTAAAACACACTAATGCAGACTGGAAAATTACAAATTCTGCTATTGTTTTCCTGTAACAGGGTGGTGAAGTTACCTGAGTGAATGCAGAATTCATGTCAAAAACCAGCTTCTTTGATTTCAGATCCATCACAAATGGGTACTTGCAAAGAATCACAGGCAGATCATCTTCATTCTGGAAAAACAAAGAAACAACCCACATAAACAGTTAGTGAGCTTAACAGTGTGTTAACATGAATGAGTCATTTTCTGGGTTGACTGCCATCTTAGCAGGTTCAAAGTACTTGTTGTCAGCTGACCTCACCTTGAGTTTTGACTTTGTTCGCCAACGTTTGAGATCCTCCTTTAGAAACATCTGGCTAAGCTCGAGGCAAAAAGTTGTTTCTGGGATTTTCTTGTTTATCTCATTGGTCTTAAAACAAGAAGTGGTAGTATTTGTTATACTGGCTGTGTGAAAATCCAACTTTTTTTTGTTGAAAAGCTGAGCAGTAATACATTTAATTAATTTTTGATCATTTCTGATACTGACATAGTACATATGCTGGAGGATTAGCAGTACGTTTCTGGCTTGAGCGTTGCAAGAAGCAGACTTAAAGATTGGGATCCACGAGAGGGCCGTCTTTCACACCTGAACATATCTGATCGTGTCGGAGGGTGACAGTGAGGACTACCATTCCCCTGAGGATGAAAAAGTTACAGTCAGCTCTTCACTGGCTGATATCATGGTTTAAGAAGTCTAGAGTGTTTGTTAGAATAAAATGCTATCATTTAATACATTGATGCATTTAAACAGTATATACTAATCCAATAAATACACTTTTAATAGACGTGCTGAAGGTTTTAAAGTTCTTAAAGTCTGCCTAAATGGTAGCAGCGACTGCATCAGCAAGCTTTTTGCTCTGTTGCCATCTGCATTTCTCTATGCATGCATGCAGACGTTCATTGAGAAGCAGGAAGATCCTCAATCCTTCCACTCCCACAGGGTTCATATCAACAGATGGAAGCAGCTGCAGAACAGCAGTCTCAGCCTGTTGATGCAACTTATTATTAATTAAAGGTTTAATTAAAGTCCACTTCTTACTTTTTTAGTTAATTACTCATCAGTTTACAAACGTGTGTTAGTCACATTCCAGTTCAATACCTCTGCAAAAACAACATCTCGAATCACCAGCTTCTCAAAACTTCACCGTGCAAGTGACAAGTCCAAACCGGAGTACTTTGGTGAAGTTTGGAAATGTTTATCTTTGCTGACATGAAGAAAATGACAAATGTGTATATTCAAATGTTAAATTCAACAGATATAAAGAAGTCGTGATCATGCTCATAAATGGTGTTCTTACCTCCTGTCAAGAAAGCTTTGATTCATACAGGATGGAGATGTGAGCATCCTGTGAATTTCCCTGTGAAGAGTTCATGAGGTTAGTCAGTAACACTAAGACTACAGTGTACATGCTGTGCAGCAAACCAGTTACATACAACAACAATAACAGCTGCTTTTGTGTTAGACTTACTCTTTTAGATTTTTCCACAGCTTTGGATTGTATGCAGAGACCCATTTGTCAATCATGTTATCAATAGAGTGTTCTGTCACCTTGTTCTTTGTGCCACTGCCTGACTCATGATCAGCGCCCTGTGAAAGAAGCAAAGGTTCATGTTTGGTTTAGACACATGACCTCACAAGTAGATATAACTGGTAAAGCCATGTTTACATCCTCCCACAGGTATCCTTACTGCAATGTATGCATTTGTGCTGGTACCTCATTAGGCGTGCATGTTGCAAATGAAGTGTTTCCTCCTGCATAGATGTTAGAAATGTCTAGAATAAAAACAGATGAGAAATTATCTACCTAAGAGTGAACTGTACTGTATGGGATGGTTTTTCAGTTCCAGAAAGAAATATAAGATATAGCGACTTGCTCTTACAGTGGGCTTAATTTGTGACATTTAGGCAATAAACCTTTTTGTTGTTAACTGTGGTTAACTCGGTTATTTGGATCAAATTCAGGTCCAGTTTTATTTGCTTAAATTATTTTTTTTTATCAGCACTTTAAAAACATACAGCAGAAAACCTAAAACCTGCCGTGAGTTCATGACATTTATTTTTAGATTATTTTAAGTTTTCCAGTATTTGATGCGTGGCCAAACATTTTGTCTATGATTATATTCAAGCCCTTATAGTCAGAATTACTAATTATTTTAAACTAAAGCTTTACCCAATTATCTATTGGGCTATTGGCTCATCTGTGTTACACCTGCAGCAAGTGCAAAGCCCAACAGTGCAGCTCCTCACTGGTGTCAGAAGACGCAGTACCTCTGAGTAGCACTTTTTATTGCTGCATAGTGAATATATGTGTGTGTCTTTGTCAGGTTTATAACCTCTATCTATACAGTTGGATGTGACACACCTTAATTATTACTCTAATAATAAAATTATTTAATTGTTACTGTTATTTTTGTGAAATTGTAAATTGAATCGACTCTTCTGTTCAGATAAATGTATTTACCATGTGGCAGTTGCACAGGTAGTGGCACTGATGCCTGAGTCTCGTCTCCACATCCCAGCTGCCCTTGTTCATTACACCCAAACGAGTACACCTTCTTGGATTCTGTCAGTACCAGTGTGTGACAGCTGATTGAGAAAAGAGTGCATGAAAAGGAAAGTCCACAATGTAAAACATTTTAAACATCTGTGTTGTTGGTGGACCTCAGTATGATCACTCTGAAGATATAAGACAGAAGTTGAAGTTTCCTGTTCGCTCAGCAGTAAACGCTTTTCTTTTTCAATTACAGTATTTATGATATAATTATAATTAAATGTTACCTCCCACATGCAACCTTTGTGACCTTTGCCCCCCAGAGCTCTGCAACAAGCCGAGGACACTGTTCATTTTGTAACGAGTTGTGGCCAAGCTGTCCATATTGACCAGAGCCAAATGTAAACACTGCACCGTCCTGAGAACCAGACAACAGTCCATATTAAATTTTTGCCATGTACATATAGTTATCTCAGGAGTTTGTGGAAAAGCAATCAGAAGCCAAAGAATAAGAAACAAAAAGGCACTTTCATAATTAATGCAAAATGAACAATGATAGTATGAAATTACTGGAATTTCTTCTTATTAAAAAACAGACAAATAAAAGAAACCTCAGTATAAATAACTGGAGTCAACTAGTGCGTTCATGTTCACAGTGTACACACGGGTGCTCACACACACAAACTACTCCCTTTTTGGCTCCTACCTCAAAGCACACTGTGCACTGTCGATCTTATGTGCTGCACAATAATGTTTAATATTTAGTATTTACAGTTATATTCCCATTAATCATCGTGATGTTGTTTGTTCTATTGCTCTCGTTTTCTTCTGCTTGTTTTCTTTTTTCATTCTCAACAGGTGAAATTAAAAAAGAAAAAAAAACAAAACAAAACAAAAAACAATAACATGTAATATTTAGTATCTACTGTTAGCTAGTTTATTGTGATTGTGTTGTTTTTATTATGTTGCTCTTTGTTGTTTGTTTTCTCTACTGGTTTTTTATCTCCATACAGGTGATCCAGGTGTTTTGTTTGTTTTTCTTTTTTTTCTTCCCCCCTTTCTCACCATCTCTTCTCCCCTCTATTTTTCTTTCTCTCCCTCTCCCCCAGTCATGTCTGTCCCATCTTTAAAAAACGAAAATAAAATAAATACATAATTATAATAAAGGGCAATCAAATGGACCAATATGGCAAGGCCATGATGATCCACTTGGTAAACGAAATCCACTTGGCATCTTTCTTGGCCTTCAGACAACAATTCTGATGGCTGAAGATCCAAACAGGACAGGCAAAAAAAAAAGAAAAGTAATTTATATGTCTACAAAACAGGTTCAGTTTGTAACTGAGAGAGTTACAAACAGCTCAGTAGTGCTGAATTATATTTCCAATAAAACACAATTTGTGACAGCACTGAGCAGCTCCTTCAGTGGGAGACTGCGGCACCCACGGTGTGGGACGGAGAGATTTCGCAGGTCTTTCCTCCCCACTGCTGTCAGACTCCATAATAAAGACTTTAACTGATCAAGCACACACATCCATACATATGCAATAATACTAAGTGCAATAATCCTTTCTGTCATCGTTGTATTTTTACTCAGTTGTATATAGTATTTGTATTTGTATTCTATTTTTATCTTATTGTATATTTATTTTATTTTATTCTACTGTATATAGTATTTTATTTTATTCTATTCTGTACAGTTGTGTACTGTATTTATTCTTATTGTATTCTAATTTTTGCCTCATAACTTTTGCACTGTCCACTTCCTGCTGTGACAAAACAAATTTCCCACGTGTGGGACTAATAAAGGTTATCTTATCTTATCTTATTTCATATGTTGTAGTAACAACACACTGCCACAAGATGGCAGCCTAGGCCTACTTTACCATGCTGTTCCAGTAAAAAAAGGAAAAGTGACAGAGCCCTGAAAGAGTGACAGTGACACTTTTTATGAACTCATCTGTAATGTGTCACCTTTTCTGTAGAATGAAAAAGTGCTTCCCTTCTTTTAAAGTAAATACAGGCTTACAAAGATCCTCTAAACATGTTTCTGAAATAATCCTAAACACAATCATTAAATCAAAAATGCAAGAAACAATTTATTTAATCATTCTTTTTAACTTAATTCCTTAACTTAGTAAAAAAAAAAAATAGACAAAAACTTTTCTGCTGTCTCACCTCTGTCAGTTTTCATGCTTTTGCAAGAACAGGTGGAGGTGCAGGTGGAACTTTGACTTCACTGCGGTTTGTATGTGCAGGCAGGAGTGTGACATCTCAGAACAGCAGAGGATTGTCGAGCACAGTGACTCCTGCTGCGACGCCCCTGTCTGACTGTCCTGAGCTCTTGGTCCTCAGCAGACGGCCCACACACTCATTCATCACCATGTCTTTACCCTGCCTGTAAGAAAACCAAGAAAAGGCTAACATTAGAAACAGCCACCAACCAATCCCTTTTACTCCACCACCCAAAAACCAGTGAGAAACACTAGCTAGTATTAACTTGGAATCAAAGTCCACTAATCCCCAGGCTCCCACCATAACATACAGTCCAACACAAACTCCACAAACTGTCTTGCTTCAGCTGACTTTCCTTCACCTTCTCTCCAGACAATCTGTTGTGCTCTTTTCAGCACAAAGCCACACTCCTGCTCACTGATCCTCACCTCTTTTTAACCTAGTCTCACAACTTTGTCCCATAGCTCGCACATCCTTTCCACCTCCATCTTTCTTCCCAGCCAACTGATACATATCTTTTGTCCTTCCTTAAAAGCCAGCCTAAGAAATTCGATTTTATAAACGCCCGATAAATGAAACTGTCATTTTCAAAAATCGCATCATCCAAATTCATGCAGCGTGGCTAAATTAAGAATGAATAACAAACCCGAGCTTCCTTGCTAACATGATTAACAGCTAAATACTATCACAGTGGAGGTGTAAAATTACTGCTAAAATAGCTCATATGAACTCTGATACTGGACTATGTATTTATCAAAACAAATGATCTGATATTACAAACTAATGATTGCTTTTTACAGTATTAGCCCAGAGTGATGTAAGGCAGGGTGGTTAGTCAGCCATAACCTGCTGACAACTTGTATCTGGTAGCTTTTTCACATCCTGATCAATGTTGTTGTCAAGTGTGTCTCATATACACTATTATCTCAGTCACAGTACAGCATGCATGAATCACAGTAGATACACAGTAATGCAAAACAGCAGGCAGTCATGTATGTGTCGTCACTGTTTTGACTGAGGCTAGCTCATACATGGAATGCAAGCAAATGCTGCATGTGTGTGCAGATCCACACATGCACTGCTTAAACTTCCCTAGTTTAACAAATGGTGAGCAATAAACAGAAGTTTTCAACCTTTTTAAAGATGCTTCTATCCCCCCTGCTGTACCTCCTACTTCTCGCTAAGACTTCAAGACAAACCGTTCTGCTACTGACAAGGCCACTGATACTGTTTTGTCCCTCTCTGGACCCTGAAGACGAGCACAACCACAGAGAAATAAATCAGAGGAATAAAATCCAAATGATATTGCTTACACTGAACAGCAACACCCAGGTGAGGATTATGTACACAGACTGACACAGCGACAGGTCTGTTGTCACTTATATCAGCCAATCAGGGCAAGACTTGGTGTTCCTTTTTTTTTTCAAAAAGGTCTCAAAGACTTTAGAGTCAGACTTGTTACAGATCATCAACTTTTCTTTATTATCAGGTGTGTTTCCAGAATCACTAAAAACTGCTGTAATAAAACCTATACTGAAAAAGGACAATCTTGACAAGACACAAATGAACAACTACAGGCCGATCTCAAATCTCCCATTTTTAAGTAAGATCATTGAAAAAGCAGTTTCTCAACAGCTCAATTACTTCTTAAAACAGAATAACTGCTATGATGCCTTCCAGTCAGGTTTTAGACAGAACCACAGCACTGAAACTGCTCTGACCAAAGTGTTCAATGACATATGTCTGAATACAGACAGTGGAAAAATGCCAGTCTTAGTTTTACTGGATCTCAGTGCAGCATTTGATACAGTTGACCACAACATATTACTCAAACGACGGGAGAACTGGGCAGGTCTTTCAGGAACTGTACTAAACTGGTTCAAAACATACTTAGAAAACAGGAAATACTTTGTATCAATAGGTAACTTCACATCTGAGCAGACAAGTATCACATGTGGAGTTCCCCAAGGTTCCATCTTGGGACCCTTTCTGTTTAACATTTACATGCTCCCACTGGCACAGATTATAAAGAACAACAAAATAAACTATCATAGCTATGTAGATGACACACAAATATATATCACAATGTCACCAGGAGACCAAGGCCCTGTACAGGCTCTTGGTAAATGCATCGAGGAGATTAATGACTGGTTGTGCCACAATTTTCTCCAGCTAAACAAAAACAAAACTGAGGTAATAGTCTTTGGCGCCAAAGAAAAACGATTACAGGTCACCAGAGAACTTCAATCTATACACCTAAAAACCACAAACAAGGTGAAAAATTTGGGTGTAGTGATGGATGCAGACCTAAACTTAGAAAAACACATTAAGACAATAACAAAATCAGCTTACTATCACCTCAAGAATATTTCAAGGATAAAAGACCTGATGTCTCAACAGGACCTGGAAAAACTAGTCCATGCATTCATCTTTAGTAGGCTTGACTACTGTAACAGCATCTTTACAGGTCTACCTAAAAAATCAGTCAGACAACTACAGCTCATTCAGAAGCTCATTCTGCTGCTTGAGTCCTCACTAAGACCAAAAAAGTGGACCACATCAGTCCAGCTCTGAGGTCCTTACACTGGCTGCCTGTCCGTCAGAGGATAGACTTTAAAGTTCTGATGCTGGTCTATAAAGCTCTGAATGGTTTAGGACCAAAATACATCAGTGACCTCCTGACCCAGTATGAACCTTCCAGATCCCTCAGGTCATCTGGATCCGGTCTTTTATCAGTTCCCAGAGTCAGAACCAGACACGGAGAAGCTGCATTCAGCTTTTATGCTCCTTATATCTGGAACAAACTCCCAGAAAGCCTCAGATCAGCTGAAACACTCAGTTTATTTAAATCCAGGTTGAAGACACCTATTCTCAGCTGCATTTGAATAAAGCACCAAATCCACACTTTTAAGCTTAAATTTCAAAACTTATATTTAACTATTGATTTTATCTACTGTTCTGATTTTATCTGTTTTGATTTTATATACTGCTTTGTTTGTTTGTTTGTTAATTAGTTAGTTAGTTTGTTTGCTTGTTTTAATCAATTTTAAATCATGCTTTTTATTTGTTTTTGTTTCTAATGTCTCTGTAAAGCACTTTGAATCACCTTGTTGTTGAATTGTGCTATACAAATAAACTTGCCTTGCCTTGCTTTGCTTAGCAGGGAAAGAAATAAACTTAATGATAATGATGTTCCAGTTTCTCATGAATACGAATCACTTTAAGCAAGTCTGCAGGTTTCATTTTAGTGTTTTTAACTAAACTCTTTGATATAATCATTCTGAGTGCAAATCAAAAGGTGGACCTGTTCAGAAGTGTAGTTGTCAGGCATGTAACTGTTCCTGAAATACACCACAGTTTGCCGTCCCGTGACACTGCCCTACTTCTTTGAGCCTCTGGAGAACAACATCAATCCAAAACAGCAGACAGCCTTTTCAAATACTTTTCTCTAAAGAATGCAAATATGAAGTATTGTTGCTCCCCTTTGTTTCTGATAATGTCACTTTTACAAATTGTGTCCCATCAGCTCTCATGGCTGGTTTGGCTTTGAGGGTCAGGGAGGACAAAAAGCTATTAAGGACCTTTTGATCTGCAGCCCAGTTCTCCTCTAAAGTATTAAGGATGAAGCAACAGTGCTCCTCTTTGCTATTCTGAAATGTGTGTTAAACACAGTGTAGAAGGTAAGTAGAAGCTTACACATCACCATCAGCCATCATGCTAAATTTGCATCTTCAAAAGTCAATGCAGCCAGACTCGAACCTGATTATAAATGTTCAGGAGACACTGTTTCATGTTTAGTGTTAACTTAAATCACTCATCATTTACAGTATTACAGAGTTCGGGGTTATGGGTTAGCACTATCATGTTACCCGTAACTGTATTAACTATGGTAGTAACTTAACTAGCAGTGTTGGTCAAGTTACTTGAAAAAAGTAATCAGTAACTAATTAATGATTACTTCCCCCAAAAAGTAATCCCGTTACTTTACTGATTACTTATTTTCAAAAGTAATTAATTACTTAGTTACTTTTTAAAACCATGATTTATGACCTGAATAGGTAATAAAGCTATAGATCTTTCAGCCCAATTCTACTTTTTCTGCATAATCCATCATACAAAATGTAATCAAATGGAAAAGTCTCTTTTTAAAACTTGTTTTATTAGTTTTAATCTTTTAACTTTATGCATCAAGCAAAAATTAAATTATATGCAACATTCTGACTAGAAGAAATTTGTGGAAGAATCCGCGAGTCTCTCTGTGAATTTCCAATCCCGTAGTAGCGTACTCGGTGCTTGCTCGGAAGTTAAGGGTTTTTTTCGGTGTAAAAAGAAGTTTCTAAAAGTTTTTGTCACTTTTTACGGAATCAAACTCAAAGTAAGCTCAGTACTTCCACGCTTTAAACGCTGCACGGTCATACTCTCTCTGCACTCCTCCATAGATTATCCATTGTTGATCTGCACACAGCTGTTATTGTCATGAGGCACTCTGGCAAAAAAATTACGGTTTTAGTAACGCAGTAACGCAGCGTGCTTACGGGAAAGTAACAGTAATCTAATTACCTTTTTTGCAATAGTAATCCCTTATATTACTCGTTACTTGAAAAAAGTAATCGGATTACAGTAACGCTTTACCCCGCGTTACTGCCCATCTCTGGCTGTGAAACACTAATAAAAAATGATTAACTCAAGTTTTTGCTGCTAAAGTTGGTTCTATCAGCTGCTGAATCACAGGATGTACTTGGTTATAGTCATTTATGCATTTTGGGTTGCTTTAAATAAATAATGATGTGTTGTAATCCAGATCTAGAACCTTAAACTGCTTTTTGTGTCTGTAAATGAATTTCTTTCTTATCATTGTCCCGATTGGTGTCTGCTGACACTTGACACTCTGTGGCTCCTGATTTGTCTGTTGTCAAGGTCTCACCTCAGTGTGATTCCTCACATTTTGTCATGATTAAAGGATGAATGTGAACACCGCTTCAGTCACTGTGTTCACTTCCTGATATGTCAGAACTGTGCTCACGTCACTCACTTTTTTAACAACATGACACACTGCTGTAAACTTGAAAAAAGTAATCGGAATACAGTAAAGCGTGGGCAGTTAACATCTCTGTTAACTAGTCATGATAGAAGCCAATATTTCTGTCCTAACATGGTCTGAATATGTTTCACTACAAGCTAACATTTACAGCATGACTTTAAGCTAGCACCATAAAGATGGTAAAAGACACTGTAATATGTAGAAATGCATGTGAAAAGTGTTATATTAGCAATGGTTGTGCTACTCCACACAGCCACTTTAACATTAATGACACTGTATTTGTTACCTGTAAACAGTGGGTCGTGTGTGATAAAAGCTTGTGCAGAAAGTAGCACGTGTAGACTGTCCCATAGCACTGTATGAAGTGATAAGATGTGAAAGGACATATATAGGGTACCTTAAAGGGCGCCTTAAAAGTGTTTCCCTGAGCTTTTACTTGCAGCTTGATATCTAAATAAATGTAAATAAATGTGAATGAAAAAAAAAACGCTGGAAAAAGGAGGAGCCCGGAGCTTCGTCTTTCGCTCGGCCTACCCCGCTGTAGCAGACGGACCATCAGAGACTCGAACTTGGCCGTTAAACTCTGGGGTCTGACTGCTGGCCTCTTAATGCTGTGCACCACACAGCCGGCCAGTTGACATTAGAAAAAAAGGACATTTATCTTCTGTTGTTCAACATTTTTCTTCCTTTTTTAAAAAAAATATCTGTTTAGCTTCTTGTGCAGTATTGTTCCACACAAATGACACATGGAAACCTAGCTATTTTTTATTGCCTTTCACAAAATGGGACTGCCAATGTTGCAGGTGTTACTGTGCCAAAGTCTTCCTGCTAACCGGAAACCTGCTGGCAGCACCACTATGTTCTTACCACAGTCTTCAGCGTCAGCTTTGTTGCCTCTTTTCGGCACACCTACCTAGTCCCACTCATCCACTTTATCTGCTCATGGCAGATTTCCCCACACTGACCACTCCTTGGATTAAGGTAAATTCAAGCAGGTCATTATAAAAAAGACACACAGCTTGTCATCTTATCCTCTTAAAAGCACTCTGTTCATTTGTTTGCTAGATTAGCCGTTAGCATACACACACTGTGTTAGAGGCTTGTTGCTACCTAGTTAGCGATGCTACACACCTGTTACTGTGTATTTTTCAATGATTCAGCACTCCTTGGATTTTTAGACAGTAATGAGATCATCTGCACACTCCCCAGAGGTCCAGAGTCCAAATGTGACCTCTAGCACCAAACGCTTGCTGCAGTTGTTGGTGTCAGAGGTGACACACAAGGTTTTCAGTGCGATTACTTTTTCATATAGGACCAAGTATGTTTGGATAGCGTTTTTCCCTTGAAAACTGCCGTTTAATATTAGACATTGTTGTCTAATGTTATAAATGTATTGATCTGAAACGTGTAAGTGTGACAAATATGGAATAAGATACGAAAGCAGAAAGGAGGCAAATACTTTTTCACAGCGCTATAGTCTGTAAATGGTCTTCTTTTGGCTATAGTAGATCTTTTACTTCTTCATTTTTTAATTGTTTGTTAAAATAGTTTTTTCGATCATATTGAGTATAGACGAATGCAACTGTGAGCTTTAGCGATTAGCCCGTTTCAACAGGACCGTGATCCCGATGTGTGAGACAGCAGGGTGCTGCCACTGGTGTTGTAATGTGTGATTTAGTTCCTCCTAACATTTCAGTTTGCTTCCAGTATCTATCCTCTGTGATTACTGGCTCTTTAGACAGATTTAATAGAAGTGTGTGAGCTATTGGCTCAGTATAAAGGGTCAGTAGTGTTTTCACGTCACCTATCCATCCTCCATTTAGTCACCCAAAGCATGTAGTAAATACTCCTCACTTTTATTCATCTTCTCTTAAATTCAGACAAATTCCCACTTGTCCCGCTTTTACTAGTCCCCCCAAAGCGCTTTACACACCCAGTCACCAAGTGTTTCTTCCTGGTCTCAGGTACAGCAGTGATCTCTGCTCCTATTGTCCTGGGGGCTGTTGGTTTCACCTCAGCTGGAATAGCAGCTGCAGCTCCTGTGGCCAGTGGAGGAGTGGCAGCAGGTAGTGCGGTGGCTGTTTTGCACTCAGCAGGTCAAAAAAAAAGAAAGAAGAAAAATCCCCTGAGTTGGTGAATCATACGTCACACAACTTAAAATGCTTTTCACCATTTTAACTCATAGCTCACCGTTTTAACTCATGAGCTAAAACTCCCTGCTTTTTTTAACCTGGTTTTGCTTTTTAAAGAATCTAATGATGTTGGAGGGAGGACTCGTTTTAATTAGGATTCATGTGGATCTGCTGGGATAAAAAGACTGGATTAGAGACCCTCTGTGCCCAAGGAAAGGAAATTGGTCAAAATTTGGAAGAAAAAAATATTGTTTTCAAAATAAACTGCATTATTCCTAGACTCTGATAAAGTAGCTTTGCATGATTCAATGTTCAAAATAATCCAACCTTTTCGTTTTAAACCAAGTTTCTTTTGGTTGGCTACCTCCACAAGCAAAACGTTTGAGCAGTCGGTGGGTGGAGCCTCCATATCTGACCATATCTGCTCTATCTGACATCATACCAAGCCATGGCTATTTATACAGACATTTATTTTAAACTTTGGCTATGTTCAGGTGGGGGAACCAGCATTTTGAAAATATATCTGTGATAGAAAACAAGGGAAAGTACAAAAGGTCTCCTGTAATATAGCACTGATTTCCAGGCAGTTGCAAGGGAACCAAGGCCAGGGGCATTTGAGGTGAGGGTAGGAAGAAAGAACAAAAGACAAGCTGTGAAATAAAGAAAGAGTTAATAATTGTGATGACTAAATTCGAAGTGGTGTATAAACAAGAAATGTCCCTTGTTTCTATGGTCTATGGCAGTCGATATATCTGATCCTGAATTAATTTACAAGCTCTCATTTGCATGTCTTACACTTATCCACCTCCACAGAGTGCAAATGTCCAAATGACGTCTGCATTGATACTACACATCAAACAAGGACAACGTTTCACACAATGACGTCAGTGTATACTTAACCAATCCCTGCAAGCAAAAAGCTTCTGATTGTTCCAGACTCTCCATTTTCTCCTGCTCCTGGCACAGTATCACTTTAATTTAAGTTGAAATCCTTAATAACCTCAGGCACTCCCAGCAACCCCACCTGTTAAGAATGATTACACAGTATGAAGACTAACACAAATGAGCATAATAACACACTTTAGCTTAACTGTATTACTTACTACTTTATACATTTCACGCTCACATGATAATGTACATGCTGTAGTTTGTTTGTAGTTTGTAGATTATTAAGTAAAAATGTGAGCCCATCTCTCAGCATTATTAACATTTCCCACACTGTACCACGGAAACATACTCTTTACCACTGAGTTTGCTGGGATCTTTTATTATTTATTTATTTATTTTCGAGTTTTCTTCACTCACTTTTTAAATACAACCTCTTCCTTAACAGTCCTGAATCCTCCTTCTCTGCGTGTGAAACGAAACCCACATAACTACACAATTTTCGTTTTCGTTGTCTGACATATTTATCATCAGTTTCACTTTCGCTTTCCTTACTTTAACTGATCAGCTGACTCGTGTTATTGTTTCCTTTCGTCACGCTGTTCACACCGTTTTTAAGTTTTGTTTTCCAGGTAAGTTTCGTTTCTTGTTGACAGACTGCAGAGTGACACAGTGAGGATCAGCTGTTGCTCCTAAACACACGACAACATGTTTTCCTGGGGAGAGGACTGTCAGCGCGGGTTTTACGTGAAAGACGGCTCCGGTACCGACAGCACGACCACTGATGATGGAGTTCATTATTTAAACATCAGCTATCACATCGCGGATCTGTCGGCAGGTCGAAACGTGCTGGCTTTCGTTAAAAGTAACGGAAACGCGTTTTTTATCCAAATAAACGAGAGCGAGGATGGGAGAAGAGCGAGAGGCAGGCAGAGTGAGTATCGGTGTCACTAACAAGTTCACTCTCTGCTACATTTAACCGAACTGTGTCCACTCACACCTGCTGTGTTTGTGGCTTGTGAATCTGCAGAGTTTGTGAAACACAAAGAGAAGATAGAGGCTGTGAGTTGTGGCGATGATGTGGTCGCACTGCTGTCTGAGAGCGGCAAAGTTCTCTGTGTGGACACGAGACACCCACCTTTCACTCCCAGGTAACAGATACAGATTATGCTCCACAGACTGGCATAAAAAGTCATATTATGTATTATTATTATTATTAGTAGTAGTAGGCAGGTAGGTAGGTAGCACCATTGTTAGTATTCCTAGTCCTAGGACAATGCCTATATTTGGATTTTGTATAGATATATATATATATGGCTTCTTTCAGCTCTGTTCTCTTCTTCTGCTCCATCTTTTTCAGGCCACTCGAAGCTTTTTCTAACATACACGTTTCTCAAGTTGCTTGTGGGAGTCAGCACTCCGTTGCACTCACCAAAGGTACAGTAGAATTCTGCAAGTGCTACAAATGGACAAGTAAAAATGATTAAAACAGACTGAGTCAGCCCATCCAGCTTACATTCAATCACATTTGGTTGCACTTCATAATACACATGTAATTTTATATCATAGTCTGTTTTCATGTAGTTCATGTTACTTTGGCACGTGTGTGTACAGGTATGTATCCCTAATACATGCATGGTATCATAGTTTATCTATCTATCAAACAAACAAGGGATTGAAGTATCAGCTGAACCGTCAGCGTATGTGGTTGGGCAAAAAGATACACTTATAAATTGGGATTGCAGCTGAGATTAATTTTTGTCCTCCATAAACATTATCCTTGATTTTCACACTTGACTCTCCATCAGGAATTTTCACATTATTAACATTGCAATGCATGTCTACATTTCTATTTGAAATGGAAATTTCTTGTGCATTATTTTATAGAAATGTAATCAACTTTCTTCAGCGTGACTTATCTTCCTAAAGATTTATCTTTAGGAACTTTGGGATCTGCACCAGGATATAAAATTTTATTATATAAAATTTTTACTGCACACCCTCAGTTTGTGACCATCCAACTGATGGGCTTGTCATAACATTGATCACGAACTCATAAACTCCCACAGATGGTCAGCTGTATACGTGGGGTCAGGACTGCAGGGGTCAGCTGGGTCTGGGTACGAGAGAGTCTGTCTGCAGATCACCTCAACATGTGCCATCACTGTCAGCGATCCCCGTGATCCAGGTCGCTGCAGGAGGAGACCAGAGTTTTGCCCTCTCTGTCTCTGGAGGTGTTTTCAGCTGGGGAAGAAATGACTGTGGACAGCTCGGGCTGGGAGACACTAAAGGTACTGTGGCTTTAAAATAAATGTCCTAACTTTATTGTATGTTAATGAGCATTATAATCTGGTAACATAATAACACTGACAATCCTTTTCCTTATAGACAGACACACACCAGCTCCTGTTCAGTGTTTGAATATGAAGAAAGCTCAGCGCATTTCCTGTGGACAGGACCACACCGCCATTTTGACAAAGGTTAGACAACAGGAGCTTTTTAGTGCTCTCCTTTAAACTCTTCTTCGGTTTCTACCAGCTCCTAATGGAAAAATGTGGTTGCTAAATACTCCATTTGTTCATTGGTGTAAGCTGGTGCTGGGACAGCATGGCCCAGTTTCTTTATCTGAGCCTTTTGCTACCTGCTGTATTGTAACAGTACAGTGAAGAAAAACAATAATAATGGCTGTGGGACTTTACACTGTGGTTGTGTGTTTGGCTCCTCAGCATGGTGCAGTGTTTACATTTGGCTCCGGTCAACACGGACAGCTCGGTCACAACTCACTACGCAACGAACTGCGTCCTCGACTTGTTGCGGAGCTCTGGGGGGCAAAGGTCACCAAGATTGCATGTGGAAGGTACGACACACATATTGTTTAAATTTATGATGTAAACAGTGCTCGAAGAAAGCAGTTAGTAAAGTGTAACTATGGTTTTTAGGTCTAAATATTTAGTATATTATCATCTACACAGGAATCACACTTTAGTGCTGACCGAATCCAAGAGGGTCTACTCCTTTGGTTGTGAGGATCAAGGGCAGCTGGGACATCGAGAGGAGAGTAATCCATCTGTGCCACTGCCTGTTCGACTGCCACAGGGTAACTACACCTCTGTTATTAATGATTTAAGGATACAATGAATTTGCTGTATCTGAGAAAGAAATGATGTGTTTACCTGCCATTTCAGACACTGGTGAGCCCAAAATCAGAAACATCTTCGCAGAAGATAACTGTTCATTTGCAAGATGCTTGTCTGATGAGGTACTGACACTAACACATAAAGTACAGACCATAATGGAGGAGGTGTAAATATGTAAACAATCACTGCTTTCTTTCACAGGGCATTCACAAGGGTTCAAAGACTAACTGTGGCATTGCATCACAACACTGTCTTGATGACATGGTTGACAAATGGATCTCTGAATGTGATTCAAAGCCATGGAAAAAGAAAAAACAGTACGTATGATGCACTGGCAGTCACAGCTTGTTGATTTGCCTGGTGTTTCTGTGACTCAAATTATTCATTTTTTCTGCAATGGAATGAAAACATTAAATCTTCACAGGGAAATCTACAGGGCATTTTCCTCTGCATCCTGTCTGAATAAAAGCTTCCTTGAGCAAAGGTAAATACACAGTTTCTGTGCACCACATTCTTCTTTTTCTCATCTCAAAGGTGGGCTATCTAGTCTCTCGGGCCTGAAATAACTAAAGTATGGCTATAGTTGCTATATATATATGTATATATATATATGTATATATATGTATATATGTATAGATAGATAGATAGATAGATAGATAGATAGATAGATAGATAGATAGATAGATAGATAGATAGATAGATAGATAGATAGATAAGTGCAATACTTTGATATGGACTTTCTTCTTTTTCTTCTTAGCGGTGATAAACATTTCCAAACTTCACCAAAGTACCACGGCTTAAACCTGAACCATGCACAGCTTGCTTTCAAGAAACTGTTAACTAAGGAAAGTGCTCGGGCAAAGGTATGTTGAATACATAAGTAATCTGTAAGAAAAGTTATGTGTTTGTTTGTTTGTTATTTTATAAATATCTTACTAATAATTTGAGAAATCTGTGTTTGTCCATAAATGCCTAGTAATATAAAGCTAAATCTGTACAGACGTGTCACACAGACACAAATATCTTCTAAGTGTTGATTGAGAAACTAATAAAATACTAGAATTTAATTTGATGAGCATCCAAATCAGAACTTCAGTTCCTCACTCGTGGTGTTCAGATGAGCGGTTCTTGAAAAAACTGCAACCGATATTCAGTTTGTTCTGCATGGCCACATTCTGATCAGACAGTCATACACACATGACACATTTAGTGAACGTATCCTTATAGCTAACCTTTTCGACAACTTCAGATTGTAACTGGTTACACTCTCCCTGACCAGGCACTGCTCTTGTCTGTGTTAACTGAATGAGCTTCCTGACTTTTAAAGAATGACTATATAGTCCTAGCATTTTTCCTCTGAACACCGTCGAACAAAAGCCACATTCAATGTACCTGGAGCTACCTGCTGTTCAGTGATTTTTGGAATCATCTTCAAACAGATCGAGGCTGCTGTGCTACACCTGCTCCCTTCCCTTGATCAGAAACCAGTTGGAGTGGAGGGGTTGAGAATCTACCTTCTTCTCAATGAGCTTCTGCATGCAATCCAGAAACAAACATGGCAACAGAGCACAGAGCTTGCTGAGGCGGTAGCTGGTGCAGTAGCAAGGTTGTCGAATGAAAGCCTTAAGATCATAGGTACTGTCACAGCTGTCTACATGATATCACAATACTCTTTTTAATCTGGAAGGTGAGAAAGTGCTCAAAGCTTCATGGCATGTAGTTTTTATCTGCTCTCTGTTTTGCTTCAGGTGACTGGTGGTCCTCGCTGTCACCCTCCACCATGGTGCGATACGTTAAGGTGTGGAAGAAGGCCCTATCAGAGATCTTGTCCTTCAAACCTGTACCTCGCAACTCTGGAGTCAGACATCTGCTGCTAGTCCTCCAATATATGTACAATGTTAGTATAAATATCCTAAAACAGTCATTTTACTCCCTCTTAAGCCTTTATCTGTCAGTTATTTTACCTGAAAAAAAAAGAAATTTAAAGTCAAATGTTTCCTTTAAAGGCCAACAGCAGGGTTGCAGAGTCTCGAAGGATACCAGAAAGTGATTTTTGTGTGTCAGCTGATGAAGCATTCCTTTTTGAGGATTTGCAACATTGGCTTTTACAGTCACAACGAAAGGTAAAATGTTCTGGTCTAAAGTAGTGTGTCTGTGTGTAATCTACTGTGTCATACTTTGTTATTCCATTCTTCTCATCTTTGATTCTGTCACTTTTAGTCAATGCCTAATGTTGATGTTGATATTACAAAGAAATGGTTTTCATGTGTTGGTAAACCTAAATGATCTATGTGGATTTTTCTATTTCAGTATGCAAATGCTGAGCCGCTCATCCTGTGCAAGTTCCCAATCGCGATGGATCTGCAATCAAAGAAAACAGTGTTCGACATGAATTCTGAATGCACTCAGGTAACTTAAGCCTGAACCAAGCAACTGCTTTATCTTCCACAAATTTGCTTTACACTACCTGCAATATTTAAAAACAAAACAAAACAGGAGGAGTTATTTAATTAGTCAGCAGCCTGATAACCTGAGCAGTGCTTAAATGACACAGATTATTCATCAGGTGACCGGAATTGTGTCAAATGATAATATTGTTCTTCACTTATGAAACTATCAGCAAATTTAGTCCCAGTAATCTTGTGAGGCAGTAGTCATTGTTATTATGGATTACTGTGCTGCCCCCCAGTGCACAGCAAAATAAATGCCATTATAAGAAGTAAGACTTGCTGTATTCAATAAAATGTCATTCAAAGAGAAATAGAATTTTTAAAAATATTTTTTTTGTTATCTCTATTGTAGAGACAGCACCAGATGGCTTTTGGTTTGCCTGATAAATTGAATCCTCAGTCAAATCCATTTTTTTTTGAACTGCGGCTGCAGCGTGCGTCACTTTTCGAAGGCACCTTCAGAGAGCTGGAAGCTGCTCCTCACAGCGCCTGCAAGAAGCCACTTGTGGTGAATATTTTCCCCTGATGATTAAAGTATATCCAGACTCTTCTGCAACTGTTCTCATCAAAAACTTCTGCAACTCTTATATTTTCGCAGGTCTATTTTGATGAGGACCCAAACACCAAAGATGTCTACAAACGAGACCTTTTTCACCACCTGTTTCTTAAAATGGTGTCAGAAGAATCTGGGATGTTCATGCTCAATGACTCCAAAACCCTGGCATGGTTTCCCTCCAATGTAAGACTTTAAAACTGAGCCCACCAACTGTATAAAATTGGTTAAAGGATTGAAATTTTAACGATAAGCAATAATAGAACCAAAGTGAACTTTTATTAATGCAGGCAACAGAGGAGAGCAAGAGAAACTTCTTCCTGTTTGGACTACTGTGTGGCTTGGCCTTGTACAACCAGTGTATCATACACTTACCATTCCCACTGGTTCTGTTCAAGAAGCTACTCAGTTTAGAGCCGACACTGGAGGATATGATGGAGTTCAGCCCGACTGTAGGACGGTAAGTATCCATTTCATTTCAGTAACACATGCTGCTGCTGGTCCCACAGCCTGGCCCCGGACAAGCAGAAGAAAATGTATGGATGGATGTATTTTAAGTTGTCGTGTGTCAAAAGTTACAGTAACTTGTGAAACTTGTAAAATGTACATAGTTGAACTTCTTTTAATACAACTTTTTGTTTTAATTTCTTTAAAGGACTCTGCAGACCATCTTAAACTATGAAGATGATGTTCTGGATAATCTCTACATGGACTTTTGGGTATGTGTTTTACTATAGAAGATGATCAGTAATCTGTCTCATTCTCAGGTTTTGCAGCTAAACTCATCTGATTTATAACTAATTTACAGATAAACTGGGATGGAATAGATGTTGACCTGGATCCTCAAACTCCTGGAAAGCCACTGACAAGTCAAAATAAGTAAGCATATAAAACATGACGTGCTTGTGAGGTTCATCTGCAGCACCTTTGTCTCGGTGAAATATTTGCTGATTTAAAAATTTCCCTCCTAAACAGGAAGGAGTTTGTGGAGGCCTATGTGAATCATGCCTTCAACACATCAGTGGAGAGTGTGTTCCAGGAGTTCAAGCGAGGCTTCTTCCTGGTGTGTGACCAGGATTTGGTGAGGCTGTTTCGACCAGAGGAGCTGCAGGGAGTGCTGGTCGGCCAGGATGTGTATGACTGGGAAAAGTTCAAACAGGTACAGTCAGCCAAACAGACACAGGCTGTAGTTTCACAGCTGCAACAGAATACCTGTGTACGTGTATGTGCCTGACTTTATCAACTCATTTGCAAAAAAATAATTTTCACTGTCTACAGAACACAGTTTATGAGTTGGAGCATGTTCGCCATTCCACCATAAAGATGTTTTGGGAGGTGTTTGACGAACTAACTGAAGAGCAGAGGAAAGATTTCCTTCGTAAGTACTTGACAAATTTCTACAGCTTTTCACTGTTGAAATCTTCCCTGTGATATGTTATTAAAATGTGGGCAATATTAAGGACTTGTGGTATGTACAGTGCTGTGTAAAAGTATTTGCCTGCTTCATAGTCAAAGTTAAATCTTTGACATGATCTAAAACAGACATGACAAAGGACCGTGGGAAGATCCAGACAATTTCTACACAAGGTATTTAGAAAAGGGGAAAACAGCTCATAGATACAGCAGGAAGAGACAAGGGAATCTAAACTAGACACAGTGCAAACAAGGCAAAGGACTAACAAAAATCTCATAAAGATAGTAACTAAACACAGGGGAAGCACAATAAATAAAAAGAGAGCTAGAATACAACAAACTTTAACTGGAAACAGAACCCAGATAAGCAAATAAAGAAGGTGTAAAACTAGAAACACTAAACTAAGAGGAAAACTAAGGCTCTCAAAATCAAACAGATAAACACTGAGGAATCACAACTTACTTGACACAAAGGGATACAAGACAAACAAATAGACCAGCTCAGACACAGGGACATGAAGTACACAAGAAATACAATATATAATGAACAGAACTAGATGTGAAACCAAAACGCAGGGTTGTGAATGCAAAGAAACAAATCACAAAATGCTGTAACCATTCTAGTCTATTAGAATGAAGTGGCTAGGTCAGAAGAAACCCTATGTACTTATTGTAACAAGATTTGTTACAATAAGTTTGTAATAAGATTTTCCTTCCACTGCTGTTCTTCAGGGTTCCTGACTGGTTATAGAAGAGCTCCAATTCTTGGCATGGACCAGGTCCATATGGAGGTTCGGGTCAAGCAAATTCAGAGCAGCACCTGTGATCAGCACTTCCCTGAGGCCCTGACATGTCACTCTATTCTGAATCTGCCTTTTTACTCAACTAAGGAGATCCTGCGAGACAGACTGACAGAGGCCCTGCTAGCAGATACAGAATTCACACTGTGATGGTGGATCGTATGCAGCTCTAAAGGAGCGTGCACTGTGTCTGAGCCGAGGAGGAGGGATGAGATTTATTTTTACTCTTGGAACTCATCTTTTTTTTCCTGTGGTACCTCAGGATAATTTACACTGTGTATTACAATAATATTACACTATAGCAAATGCACAACTTGACTTTGTAAGATTTCTCTTTTAAAAAAAATTCAACATTCCTACATAAGACAGCTGTGTAACAGCATCAGCATCATAAGGCACTTTAGAATTATCTAACGTTTCTTAATATGTCATAATTTATCCAATAATTTAAATTATTCCAATGAATCAAATCTAATTTTTATGCTCAGACAAAGATGAACAGAATAATTTATTACTTGTTATAAACATCTGACTATGTGTAATACAATCTAAAGTATCACTTCTGTATTATTTATCACTTTATTCTTTGTGTGTTATTTAATCCTAGTGGGGTTGAATTATTACCAGTTATAAATATTTAACAAATGTAACATGGTTGTGTTTGAACAATAAAAATGTGTATTTTACACTAAACATTGCTTACCTAGTGTCAATAAATCACTGAACACTGCAGTCTGAGGTTTCCTTCACACTATTTAAAGTAGAAATCATAATGAAGTGCAGATTTTATTTGATAATATTAGTATCTCAGACCGTTGCCCACGCTATGTTTCTGTATACTTATGTCAAAGAGAAGAAAAGTTACTATGCAGTCCAGAGACTCTGCTAGAGCGCCGTTCAACCACCAGATGGATCCAGATTTAAATCCAGTGGCTTCATTTGTTTTAACATTATTTGTCGACTTGAACAGACGCACCAATAAGCTGCTAATTCAAATCCAAGTTGAATGAAAATCTTTACGGAGTCTAGGAACCTGAAGCCACCTGAAATTACATGAAAAAAGACAGTAATATCTTTCACTTTTTTTGTTATTTCCTGCCTCTTTTGAGCTAAAAGAGGCCACACAAACACGTGAGATATCGTTGGAAAGCCAAGGATATCCTTTATTGAGCACATCGGGACTTAGTAGGGCAGCTCAATAAGTTCAAAAGATGTAAAATATCCATTGCAGAGGACATAAAAAATACACTGCATCTCAGGATCTCACATGATTCTGAAAGAGGAATAATAGTGTAACCCTGATGTAACAATAGTGCTGTTTGAATCGCATGCTTTTGGGGGGTTTTGCATTTGAAGGAAGGAAGGAAGGAAGGAAGGAAGGAAGGAAGGAAGAAAGAAAGAAAGAAAGAAACCACTAGATGTCCCCACTATTCTGCTGGTTGGCTGTCTGGTTCGATGAAACAAAGAACAGCTAGGATGAGATCATCTTGCAGACAAATGCAGCTTTGCAGAGTAACAATGCTTCACATTCAAAACCAAACACAACAAAAAACATCAAATAAAATCTTCATTCAAGAATGAAAATATCTTACACATCAATTCAAATTAACATATACCTTTGAACTTATATTTATGCATGACATCATTAATAATACTATTTGGATTCTTTAAAGAGACAGCACAGGTTTTCTTTCTGAATAAGGAAAATTATAAATTGAGACTTTTTTAAAATTTCAGTGGATCAGTTTTTTTTTTCATGTTGACTGTGACAACAAATTCTATTCTTGGACTTGGAGAGTAGCTTTTCTGAAATAATCCTTATTTATGTTAAAACATTTAAAGGTTTTGGCTCTTCCCTTCCTGAGGGTTTGTGAGGCTTCTCCTCACAAACAGAAAATTTGAACATCAAATCAGCTCAGTGTTCACAGTTAAAGCTGTGTGCCTCAGATGACGACGATACCAGCTCCCAGCAAAATGAAAGAGATCCAAAATAATAAAAAATAGAGCTCTTGCCTCACATTGTTTAACATAAACTGGCCTAATTACGTGAAACTAACTATCACATTTAATGTGATCATCCATTATTGTAGCAAATGACAGAAAACAAGAAAAAGAAGAATAGGTCAACTTTAAGCCCTGATTTCCCTCGAGGCTTTCTGAGTCACTCTGTGTGATTTCCGGTCAAATGAATAAAGTCATATGGTCATGGGAAGACAACTGGTCAGGGGATCAGTGGGACAGATCCGCTACAAAAAAGGACTACAGGGAGACAGAAAGTGACCACAAAGCGAAAACTAATGCCATAAAAAAGAGGCAAAAAACAATCACAAATGCAAAACAATTCACACAGATGCATAAATTGCCCTACAAAGAGACACAAAACTATCCTAAATACATACAAATACAAAAATATTGCAAAGAATTCTGACTTATTTTAGGTTGGAAGGACCAAGGCAGTAGGACACATCTGCTAAACAATCAGTAAACTATAATTCCAAAACTATTCACACATATTCAAGATTCAAGGACTTCATTGTCAGTATAATATACACAGTATACAGCATACCGAAATGCCGTTTCACCCCAATGCTCATCTATGTGTTTATGGACCTTGCTTTGTGCACTGGTGCACAGTCTTGTTGGAACAGGAAGGGGCCATCCCCAAACTGGGAGCATCAAATTGTGCAAAATGTCTTGGTACACTGAAGCAATAAGAGTTCCTTTCACTGGAATTAAGGGGCCGAACCCAACTCTTGAATAACAACCCCACACCATAACGCCCACTCACCAAACTTTATACTTGGCACAGTGCAGTCAGAGAGTACTGTTCTCCTGGCAACCGCCAAGCCCTGACTCATCCATTGGACTGCCAGACAGAGAAGTGTGATTCATCACCCCAGAGAACACATCTCCACTCCTAGAGCCCAGTGGTTGCGTGCTTTACACCACTGCATCCGACGCTTTGAATTGGGTTTGATGATCCTTAGATCATCAAACCCAATTCAAAGCCTTAACCAAAGTCTTAACCATCTAAGACCATGGCTCACCCATTGCATGAAGCTCTCTGTGAACTGTTATGGAGCTAGTCCGAAGGCTACATGAAGTCTGGAGCTCTGTAGTGAGTGACTCTGCAAAAAGTTGGTGACTTCTGTGCACCATGCACCTCAGCATCTGCTGTGATTGTACTTGCTGTGAATGTTGACTAGTATGTCATGGCTTAGTTGCTGCCATTCTAAACCTCTTCTACTTTGTTATAATATCAGACAGTTTACTGTGGAATATTTATGGTTGCTATCATGGTACCATGCTGGAATTCACTCAGATCCTGGGAGCGACCCATTCTTTCACAAATGTTTATAGAAGCAGTCTGCATGCGTAGGTGCTTGAATTTATGCATCTGTTGAAGTGTTTGGAACACCAGAAATTCAAGATTTGGATAGGTGAGTGAAGACTTTTGGCAATATAGTGTATTTACATTTGAACTATGAAGAGAGAAAGAATATAAAAAGCAAAGATAACATGCAAAAATTTTCACACTGAAACATAAAGTGGCTGTATGGGAACTGGGAACTGCCCTCCAAGGATCCAAAAGACAACCAAAAAGACAAATCTTCAACAATAACACTGAAACTAATGAAAAGAATTACAAAGAGGTGGCACAGAGAAGCATAAAGGAACTATAGATAGAAGGAAAAAGAGCGGTTGCAAAGAAAAACGAAACCAGCACAAAGACTCATGACATCTTTGATATCTTGTAAGGTCGAGGGCCCCGCTGTGCGTCTGTCCTGGGGCCCCTGTCCTGTCAGTACGCTATGCTATAGCTCTTTGTTCCCTGCTCCTGTTTACAGAGCGAAACACCTCAGCCGTTACATAATTCTTGGACTTCCGAAGCGTCCATTCAGTTATTTTCCTCTCCTCACTGCGTACAAGAGGCTCGCGACCGCTGGCTGCTCCGCGCGAGCGAGCGAGCGAGACGAAATATGCATTGACGTCAAAAGCTAGCCGGACACGCGCGCGCGCACGACAAGTTCCGTTCTGCAACTTCGATGAGCGGGCGCGCGGTCGCGGAGCTCGAGGACACGGAGAGAGTGCGAAGTGAGGCGGGCGGTCATGAGAAAAGTATGGACCGGGAACATGGGAGTGTTGTGAAAGACAGCAAGAAGCTGCCGACTCACACAGCAGAATTCAGCGGGGACACCGAGCGTGGAGCCGCGGAGTGACCGAAAGAGCCGCTCGCTACTCGGGATATTTACACGACAATGGTAAGTTAGCACCGCCGCCACCGCTGTATCTTCACAGCAGTAACGGCACTTTACTGCCGTAGCTCTGTCGGTGTCCGTGAGGTTGTTGGTAATGGTTGTTTTGGAGGATGACTACATGCGCGTGCGTGTGTGTGCCAACTCGGGACTGCAGTTGAGGCCAAGAAGAGAACAGCTGGCCTTAACACAAGTGTGGCAGCCCCGAGTCAGGATTACGGGGTGCAGTGGATGTGATACAACTGTACAACCGAGGACATTAGCACATATCTAAGACAGGGAGGCCTGATTCTGCCCGGAGAAGCTGTTCAGAGGGGCTTTAAATAGGCTGCCGATAATAGTGATGCTGCGTTATATACTGGTGATAAATAAATCATAGTGTAAAAGGTTGTAGATGAAAAAAACAGTTGTCCGTTTTGATAAAATCATATGTCTGCCTCAGAATAGCTCAAAAGGGTCCTCTGAGCCTTTGTTTGAAATGATTGTTGTAGTTGTCAGTGTAATCAAGTGAACGCTAACTCAAAAGAGATGCAAAACAGTTAGAGAGAAGGCACAAAAACAAGCAGAGATGATGCCAAATACACTCAAAACTCCCGTCAAAGAAGTGGAAAATGACTGCAAAGAGATGTTAAACAACTGCAGAGATACAACATGACAAAAAGTAGAGAAAAACAACTGTGGAAAGAGATGCACGGTGACTGCAGATACTCAAAACAACAGAAAAGTCACAGAGAAAAGCCCACTTAGAGATACAAAGAGATGCAAAAGTTTCTTCTGCTTATGGGAAGAAAAAAGTTGTGAAAACAACTACGGCGTGAGAAAAATAAAAGCTAAAAGTTTGGTGGAAAAAAACAATATTAGCTACATTTTTAACACTAAAAACTAAACCGAAAGCAAGCAGAGTCTGGGAAATAACTGAAACGAAATCAAAATGAAAACAGAAATGTAAAAAACTGACTTGCAGGTAGGCACAAAAGAACAATCACACCGTGAAGCAAAGGGACTCTACAGAAATTATGGAATAACTACAGATACAGAGTACCTACAGAGATGCAAAACAACCCCTAAGAAACAGTATTTACAATTTTTTTTAAGGTTTTATTCACTAAAGGGGCTATTAGCTGCCAATGGATACTTCAGAGGTGTAGAACAACGTTTTTGTTTTTTTTTTAATTTACTGGGCTTAAAGTTTTCCCACACAACAAAGATTTAATTTCTAGTAACTTTGAACAACATCTACTTTATTTTTCTGTTTTTCACCTTTATAGATGAACTCCCATCCGTGTGTTTACCTGTTTTCCTCCAACTGAATAACCTAATAAAAATCAAAAGAAAGCAGCAGTGAAGCTGGGGATGATATAATGATGATATCATCAGGTCTATTGCCACCTTGTGACCCTCTTAACCGAACTAATGACACACAAACACACTCGCGTACGCGCACAGATGTACATTATGGTTTCTTGTTACAGTATTGATTAAGCGTGCCATTTGTGCTTGATGGTGTTATTTGAGATGGAGCCAAACGCAGCCCCTCAGACAATAACACAATATTTTACACTCTGTTGCTCTTATTGCTAGACTGTAATTCTGCTACACTCTAATCTAGTCCTCGCTACTTAATTTAACCGTGTCCTGTTTTCTGTGCCTTTCGTTAAGCGATGTTTAATATCAGCCTCTTTCTGGTCCCGTGCCTGATGGCAGCAGCTGACCTCATCGAAAGCCCTTTTCCCTTCGGGCCAAAGGCCAAAATAATCAGCACAGTCAATTTAGTTTCATTGTGTTGTCATTTCTTTGTCCAACCAGGCGACTCTTCAGCAGTGAGGAACTTCGCTGCCTTGCACCTTCCCTCCCTTTTTTCAGTCCTTGACACCTTCACGCAACCAATTTCCACCTGCTCCCTTGTGAAGCCCCTCTCAGTTTTAAATATGGACTCCTCTGGAGGTATAAATGCTTCCCAGGATGAACATCCGGACCTGCAGAGCAGCCCAGGTCGCTCTGATCTCAGCGGACTGTACCATCTGGGTCGGACGTTGGGCAGGGGTCACTTTGCTGTTGTTAAACTGGGCCGTAATGTCAACTCGGGGCAACTGGTGGCTGTCAAGATGATAGACAAGACAAAACTAGATGTAATGGCAACGAGCCACCTCTTACAGGAAGTGAGGTATGAATGATAAAAAATAAAGATTGAACAGATACTGATCTCAGACTAAGAAGCTTGCTGTTCAAGATGAATGGTTGAAACCATCTTTGTTTAAATGTGTCCCTCCATTATCAGATGCATGAGGCGGGTGCAGCATCCCAACGTGGTTCGCCTTTACGAGGTCATCGACACACCCACCACTCTCTACCTGGTGATGGAACTGGCTGAGGGCGGTGACCTCTACGACTACATCCTCCGCCACGAGGGAGGCGTGGCCGAGGTTACCGCCAAGCGTCACTTCGCCCAGATTGTGCGTGCTGTGTCCTACTGCCACCAGCTGCATGTAGTGCACCGGGACCTGAAGCCTGAGAACGTGGTTTTCTTCCCTCAGCAAGGCGCCGTCAAGCTCACTGACTTTGGGTTCAGCAACTTATTCCAGCCCGGGATGATGCTGGCCACCAGCTGTGGGTCGCTGGCATATTCTGCTCCTGAGATTCTGCTGGGAGAAGAGTACGATGCTCCGGCTGTGGGTGAGACAGAGAAAATGTATTTTCTTTTTTGTATCTATGTGTTGTTATTTTGTTTTGTTTTTTAAGCGCTGAGCTTGAGACCAGAGATTTTAAAGCTGCCAGGCAAACCTGGACAAAGGGAGGCAAACATAAAATGCAAATTAGTCTTATATAACATCATCATATTTAGAAATATCCGCTTTGTTGGCTTTGTTTTTATACTCTGTTATTATGGTAATATTATGAGGGGGGAAAAAACAATATTTGACAAACTGTTGAACAGTGGTAGAATGTAAGAGTATTTTTAGTAGGTTTATGATATATCCCACAGAAATACTCACAATACTCACACAATACTTCCTTGTGTTCCTAAATAAATTCCAAGTAAATAATTATATTGTAGTCATTAATTCTATATCTACATTTAACGAGGCAGTAATCAGCTGCCTCGACAGTGAGTTCCTCATCCTTTGGATGGACTAGCTTGCCTTCTTGGCCTGCTCTGCAAGCCTCCAGCTTACCTCAGATCTCCAGAACAGAAAAAAGGACTATGCACTCCAAGAGAGTGAAGCTGGAGTCCATCTGGCTGCTGAACGAAAGCCTCGAGACAGCTGAACAACCACCATAATAGCAACATGCATGTCTCTACAGACACACTAGCCAGGAAAGACTGTAGGTAGTTGTTGTCTCAGTTATATAAAGTGTCAATAATAAACAAAATATATCTGGGTGGCCCTCTCAAGTACAGTGGGAAAAACTCGCAGTCCAGTAAAACCAGTGACAGGGGCTCATAAGTAGACAGGTGAGCACAAACTGCACTGGAGTGTTTGTATTATCAAACTTGAACATTTTTAAAGTGTAAA
Source organism: Diplotaxodon limnothrissa (assembly GCF_057381915.1). NCBI lineage: Eukaryota > Metazoa > Chordata > Actinopteri > Cichliformes > Cichlidae > Diplotaxodon > Diplotaxodon limnothrissa. The sequence goes on from NC_140602.1 coordinate 60,483,855, forward strand.
TAGCAGACATTGGTCAGTTCTACCTCCTCAAATATGTGATAATGAACTTTGTTTTGTGTATTGGAATGCTTAAGTTGTTATGCATTCTAACACATACACGACGGAGAAATTAAAGCAGTCAGTGTGCTCTATTTTTTCTCGTAAAATCGATTAATAGAGAAACAAATTTACAGATTTTTCAAAAAATGAAATGATTAAAGGCCTCTGTACTTTTGAGCGATGCCCAGAGGTTGCATGCAGCATCAAAGTCTTTCTTTTCTTTGATTAGCATGTGTAATTTTGCCATCGAGGCTTCAATATCTGTTTCATGTCATTTAATTATTTTCCACTCTGAGCAGAGCAAACTTGCCTGAGGGTAAATTCAGTAGCTTTCTACCAGACGCCTTATCATTGTCGGCACCCACATCAGATTTTACCCATTCGTCATGGGAGCAAAGTTGTTAAAATATACATTTTCGTCTGAGGATTTTAACATTTCTTTTTCTTAACCTTAGATTAAGTAGTTTAGAAAAACTTACTTTTTTAAAGTCTGGTTGACGGCTGTTGAAGATCTTTTGTTCACACAGTAGAGTCAGCAGATTAGGTAAGATAAGATGAAGCTGTTTTGTCATGTGCTGTTGCCAATGGGTGGAAAAATTACTGATTGTGTTTGATGCAGCTGCAACAAACTGCTAACACAGTCAAAATTCACCAACAAGCCTGTATTGTCTGTTTCCGTGAGCCCAACTGTTTGTGTGGGTGAACAGTAGGTGCCCATATTTGTCTCTGACCCTGTGTAGGTATCCCTGTGCATTTCCTTGTGTCTCAGTGTGTCTCTTCCATATTTGTGTGCTAGTATGCAATTGTCTGTGTGTGTGTGTGTGTGTTTGTATATCCGTTGAGGATTAGTGTGTGTATCTGGGTCAGTCTAAGCAAGCCAGCCAGTCATGAGCCAACTGGGCACGTTCTGCAGAGGAACCAACCACTGCAGCTCACCAGCATGCCCCCACTCTGCATAACAAGCATTTGTGTGTGTGTGTATGTGTGCGAGAGGGAGATGAGGACAGAGACAGATAGCAGATAGAGAAACTACTGTGCATCACTGTTTATCCTTACTAGAAAGGCTGCTCTGTACTGTTGGGATTTGTGGGAGTTTAGAGGTGAAGCCGGCAGATAGATTGTGGGATTTGAGTTTATAGAAACAGAAGGAGAATTGAGGGATTTGGTCTTGCGCATCCCGGGGGGGCAGGCAAACTCAGCATGTGGGCTTCAGGGATGTCGGTGGTCTTATCTGCTAAGCTGGAATAGGCTGGATTTCGGCAAGGTCTGGTTGCCGTTCTGTCAACTACAAATGCATCTGTCTTGAATGTAAAATAGTTTGTGCTCTTGCAGAAGGGCTTTTACTGGCATTTGCACATGTAAATGGATCAAAACAAGAAAAACTGTAATTTAAGAAACCAGTGCTTTGAATTTGCTATATTGTTTATGGGTGTCGTAAAGATGAGAATTGTGATCTGAAGAATCTTTTCACACGCACACATAACTTCAGCATGACTTACAAGTTGCATTAGTTCCTTTTTAATGTCACTTCCTGTTTCTAAAAGCGTCCACTCGAAGGGCGTCCATTGAAATCCATTTATTATTATTACATCCTTTAAGCCTGTTTTCTGCTTCACTTGACTCGAAGCGCATTTTTCTGTTCTATTTTTGCTCGTCTTAGTGTGACTCAAACTGTAGATTTCATGTTTATGTCGTCACTTTGACAGAAATGTACACTTCCATCACTCCGTGCACACATGCATCTATATATTCATGAATGTTTGTCGTAATCCTGAGCTGCACAGAAGAAGAGATGTCCCTCAGTGATCTCAGCTTAGTAAGATGACTCAAACCTATCTTTGCACGCGCACACACAGACTGCAGTCTGTGTCCGTTTGATATTTCAGTCTGATATAATCAGGCTGCTGTGGGGATTTTGTTTTATACTTTAAAGCCTGAAAGTATACTAGATGTACATCTGATAACTTTATACAGGATGTCACCAAACCAGTAAATCGACAAAGCAGCTTCTGTGGCTTTTCAAGGGGCTTACATGTACTATAATATTGGACTGACATGCAGGGGAGAGGGGATCTATTTTAACTGTTCAGCCTTCTTACCCACAGTTCTAGTTATGTGGTACAAAAAGCAATATAAAGCAGCAGCTAATAATCTGAAACTTCTCTTCAGGGGGGCAATAATTTGAAAGACACCATGCAGCATGCTCGGCAATGCTTGCTACCTAGATAGCATAACATTCTGTAAAGTCGGAGGATGAAGGATGAGAGCTCTTTCTGCTTCTGAGCTCAGAGCTCCTCCTTACACAGCGACAGGGAATCAAGTGAGGCCGAGATCATGCATGATGATAAAAAGTGTACAGAAAGTTTTGAAGAACTCCGAATGGAGATCGTACCAACGCTGCAACACTAATAAGCTTGCTGTATGCTGACTGTGTTTAAAAAAACAGCAGCAACAATAAGAGGTGTTGTATCTGACAGAAGAAGATAACAGGCAGCCTGCTAAGGACTGGCTCTGTACTAGCCCTTTGTCAGATGTTAATGTTTGTTAATGAAAGCATATGAGTACATTATTTATTGTTTTGGTTTAATTGGTTTTATTGTTTCTTTATGTATGATGACATTAAAACCTTCTAGCAGCAGAGTGAAGCATTATAAACCAATAAAAATGTTGTCGTGTTCAAAAGTCATATTATTATTATTATTAATAATAATAATAATAATAATCATAATAAAACCCTAATATACTGTAAAACTTTCAAAATCTGCAGTCCAGCAATAGTTAACATGCAGCTTGATTGAAGACGTGGTGCTGGTGTTTGATGACGGTCATATGATTTAGAGTAGAGGCAGGAATGTCTGCAGGACTTCTTGCCTTTGAAAAAGATAAACACTGCAGTTACATAATATCTGCCCTTTACCGTGTGCGTGCATGTGTGTACACTTTCTGCACTCTAAGTGTAATTGTTAGGCTTCACAGACCAAGGTCATCGTGTTAACGATATATGTGGGTCTTTTCCTTATTTTTCCCAGTCACTGGCTAATGAGAATTAGTTTGTCATAAATTAAAGAGGACAAAAATAGTAGCTTATCAGTGTGGGAAAGAGCTCTTCCTGAACAAATGTAAATATGACAGCAAGAGGTGAGTTATGACAAAGAGTAGGGCTGTGCAATATAGTTGAGGGAAATGTCAGATAAGAAAAAAGGAAGAGCTAAAGTGGTCGGGTATGTTCTGTACAGGAGGAACTTCTGCTTTTGGCTGATTATTCTGAGAGTCAGCTACAAATGTTTGTGTTTCTGACAGCTGGTTGCCATGGAAAGGTTCAGCAAAATGCACTAACGTTATAAAGATGGCATAATCAGAAAAAACCCCCAAATGTGATAGAGGAAAAGCTGCTTTTTTACAGACTGAAGCATTAAATGTATGGGCTTTTTTGTGTCAGTTAGATTCTCTAAATACCTACATGCTAGATACAGTGCTTAGTAAGTCAGAAACAGTAATGAAATCTGGGGGTTACAGGTGGCTTTGAACTCTTTGATGTGCTCTCCAGTGTCGACAAATGTGTTCAGTCTTTGTATCTGGCTGCCACATCATACACACCACTCATTTGTCTGCTTTAGGGTGGAGGGTCATGGCTGCTCATTACCCAGTGGGGAGTAGCACATGTAAAGCCCCCTCTGAACATCCTATTTTAGACCAAGGAAGAGCTTCTTTACCGAGAGGTTTTCCGCACAAAACCTCTTTGTTGGTGTTTTCATATCAACCTCAAGGCTGCTTGACTGTTTGTAGCAACAAGTACTTTTCCAAAGCTTGAAAACCACAGCACCAGCAACGTTGACACATACTAGGAAGTATAATGGTGCAGTGAACAGATTATCTCTTAGCAACTAAATCCAAAAACAGATGCATCCTTCTTGGGGGGAATATTGTGCAACAGTGTGCATCAGTCGATGTTTCTGGGCACAGCATGTGATTTGTAATGGCTCTCTCTTAGGACCTAAGAAATGCTTCTCAACTTTTTTTTTCTTGTTCTTTTAAACAGTCTTTGCTGTCACCTGCCCGAAAGTAGCCTAAAGGGTTATTCTGCGTCAGGTCAGCAAACGCTTCCCACCTGACCATCTCAATCCAGGAAAATGATGCACTTTTTTTTAATAGGAATTCAACATTAAACATGCATTTTGGCATATTTTTTAAAATTCCAGTATTTCAGAATTTCATGTTGGATAAGAGAGCAACATGAAAGCAACATGGCTTTCTGTGATACCAGGGCGGGGGGAAATTTTCTGTTAATTTAATGAACTGATGGCATATCCATAAATGAAATTGATTGCTAAAGTATTTTAAATGGCATCATCCTATTCTGAATAAATAAATACATTCTTAATGTGTTAAACTTCAGTAGTCAGTGTAAGGCTTCAGTCACACAGGCCTGGAGACCTGTCGGCAACCAGTATATTATCTGAGGTGGAGATATCTAGTAGTTACTGGTTGATTACATGGCCAGTGGCTTCTGGAGATTTCTGGAAATTGCTAGCTGAATTGGTCACAAAAAAAAGTGTACGGTGCTGCACCGAAAACCTCCTTGCAATTGCTTAGGTTGCCTGCAGGTTGCCATGGTCACCAGTACTTTGTATTACTCATCAAATGGCAGTGAAATTGTGACCAAATGTGTTGGTTGCAGCAGTAAGATACAACTTTTATTTTGAAGGTGTTTACAGTGTCACTATAGTTTGGTGAGAAAATAGCGAGCATTTGCAGACGAATCGGTACATGTCATGCAAACTGAAGGCAACAGCAGCAATCTGTTAGCAACTAAAGCAGTCATTAGCAGGGTTTTGGTGCAGCAGCCACTCACCAGTCAGTTGAGACTGTTCTTATATAGACATTTTTCCCAGAGATTTCCAAGGAGGTCACCAACTGGTCTCTATTTTAAGATATCAATGGCACAGCAAAATAAGTTCCTGACTTTGTCATAAGAGTGCCTACAGAGCAAAACCTTGTTTGAATACTTTTCTGTTGTGTTTAAGGGGGGAACTGTACTTCCTGACTAGCTCAGCTACTTTTGTGTGGACTCTCCAGTCTGCTCACTGTAAGCTTCACATTTGTTTTAAGGGGATGAACACATGATTCAGTAGCAATATTAGTAAAATTACATTTACCAGAACAACCTGAAAAGTATCTGTATGAATGCCAGTTTTGGTCCAGAATAGTTCGCTAAATGTAATTTGCCTGAATTTTTGATACGCACTGCAAAAAAATTTAATAAAAACTATCACATTATTTCATTAATGTTCCAATTTAGCGTTTTGGCCGGTGTTGTTATTTACTATTGTTTTAAGTTTATTACTGCATTTCTTTTGAAGTAACACAGTTTCATGTCAAGGTAACCACACCAGATGACTTCACAGTTATTAAAATAATATGAGTATGTATTTTCATGTATTGACAACTTCCTTCCTTATCAAGATTTTTATGAAAGACTTAGAAGATAATCATATCAAAATAATAACATTTCCCAAGATCATGAGAAATTCCTGTAATACATCGGTTACTGATGATCTAACAGCATTTTTCATGCTGGCCAAATGTGGGCAAAAAAAGGGCTGCATTTATATTTAGTCTGAACTTGAGGACCCGTTGGAAACGAGTCAGCTGTGCTGACCCTTTCTGACGTATTTGGCCTTGAAAAGTGTACTTAAAAGGAGATGGCCCCAGTAGAGAACCACAGATCAGTCATTAACTCTTTGAAGCTGCAGTGAATTCTGTGCACGAGGTTTTGTATCGCAACAGTTTTCATAGTTTAACTTATTTTCTAACGTGATTCAGCCTATATCTGCATCTGGTTTGTGTTTACTTTGTATGGATGTATGTGTGTGTGTCTGCTGTTGATCTTTGTCCTGTCAGCAGGCCACTAATGCATGGTAAGAATGTGTGATATTCCCCAGTGAGCAGAGAAAAGTACACTCCCAGCACTCAGTGGTTTCTCCTCCCTGTTGCATAATACGTCCCTGGACCAATATTAGCGTGTGCATGAGCGTGCGTGCGATAGTCGTGTGGTGAGAACTGAGGGCTCTTGTTTGGACTGTCATGAGAACAATGTGGAACAATGGCTGGATGTCTGATCACATACGGGGCTGTTACATGTGAGAATCACTGGATGGAGGAGGATTTGAATGTACCACAATGTTTTATTATACTCCTAAAAATATTTTTGAAATCCTTTTATGTCTGACTTGCTCAGGATTTAATAAGGAGGGTTTTGTTTTGTGTTATTATAACGGTGTGTGTAGCTGCAGGCACACTGCATCTCTGCAGTTTCAGGATTACCTGTGCCCTAAAACATGTCCACTATTATGTGTTATTTTAAACTAATGTGAACTAAATTAGTTGCAAAACTGATTGCACTGCAAGTGTGCTGTGTCCACAAGGGCTTCAATTCTGAGAAACGGATGTCGATATTTAGAAAACAAAGAGCATCTCAGGGTTATGGTTAGCAGTCTAGCAGTCTCAGGTAATACATGTGTCATTTTTATTATTAACTCTAAACCTCCCCCACATTTTCCGTATAAATGTTATTTATTGTGGTTACTGCTCGTCTTTCTTGTAGCACCAGTGTGGGACAGCTCTCCAGTTTCATTGAACTATTGCATAAAGTTTGACAATTATGTGGTTTGATGACCATATCCTATGGGGTAGCTGCATAGGCAGAGACCACATTTACTTACTTCTGGTGCAAACATTTCGTTCTATAAGCAGGCCTGAAATATGACAGATACTAGGTTACTCCTAGTAGGATTTCAAAGGGTAAAGAGTTCGAACATGTGCATCCGGTGCTTTAAATGGAACAAATCGAATCGGCAGATTGCTGATTCACTTTGTTCCATTGAATCTTTTTTTTATTTTATTTTTTACTGGAAACATTTGTGTGTAGCGTGTTAGCATGTGTCTGTTAGCACTGAATGCAATAACCTTTAAAATCAGAATCAGAATACTTTACTAATCCCTAAGGAAATTGTGTGGGTTACAGTTGCTCTAAGACAGTAACAGACTAACCTAATTAAATAATATGATATATTACAAAGAAAGATCACTAATATATACAAATCACTTAAATATCAAGACTATTATAGAGGTGAAATATATATGATTGACATTTAACTCTAACCTGTAAAACATTTGTTATTTTACTGTAGAGCATGTGCAAAGGGTGGAGCTATTACGGTGTGTACAGTGTATTACATGGAGGAGTTGTACAGGGTCGTTCAGTGGTGCTTTTTGGTTATCTCAGTCTCTCCAATCTGTTCAATGTGTCTCAGATCTAAAAACCAGTCTGCCTACGGCCCAACTCCATTCTCTCCCACTCTTTCCCTTTTATTGTAAACTAGTAAAAGTTTTGAAAAAGCCCTCCAAAATAAAAATAAAAAATAGCTGGGGTATATGTGTAAATTAATTAATTTCAAAAGACGAAGCGATTGTCATACATAACATAACTAAACTCTAAAAAGCACTTGTTGTACTACTACTGTTTTATTTGTACTCATTTCTTTGTTTCATTAAGAAAAAGGGAAATCGAGGCAGCAATTTATTGACATATGCAAACATAAATGGAAATACAGTGTAAGGCGGGTCTTTGTTTTTTGTTTTTGTTTTCCTGGTTCTTAAGGTCATAATTTTCAGATACTGTTTCTGTGTTGCTGATAGATTTAAGGGACTCCCACTTCTTCTTTTTGTCCAATTTCCTCAAATTTATTTTGCTGAAATATGGTAAGTTTTCAGCTAATCCCTCTTTGGTAATCATCCTGTAGGTACAAAACTGCTATTTTATGCATGTCTCTTGGCATTTTTCAACTAAATTCAAATGGAGAAATCTGATCAAACTGTCTGCTTTTGCAACAAAGTATCTTTCTGGATGACTTTTTGGTCTCGTTCAGTAATATCAAGTCTCTTTTGATACAGCGTGATGTTCATTTTTTAAACGTCAGTTCCCTTCAGATTTAAACTGGTTGTGTCACTGACAAATGTTACTAAATGAGCACGCTGTGTCCCCTTAGTTCATTATCTCATAACACAACCTCATTAACCAGTGATGATTGTCTTTCTCACAGTCAGGAGTACAGCTTAATATTTTATTACTGGTGTGGACAGTTAGTTTGAACCGAGATTATTGTTCATGTTGTGATATCACTGATGTCACAGGTTGAGCCTTAAGCTGAATTAAAGGACAAGTAATATGAGCTGGTTAATGAAGGATTGATAGTTAAGAAGCTGAGGCACTAAAATCTTTAGGATTTCGCCCCTTGGAATGGTCAATGTTTTTGAATGTAGGTATTTGAATTCTGACGAGCGTTACGGCTTTTACCAGACCTCGCCTGCTTTAACCATGCATTAACAGCCCCTCAGAGGTATCGCAGTACAGGCATGACAAGTGTTTGTATCATAGTTTCAGTCTCGGTTTCACAGCTGTAATTCTTCTGCAGGAAAGAACACAAAAGATGTGTAAATACGCTTAAAAAAATTAGTTTTAATAGCTTTATATGTGGAGCGCAGTGTTCCCTGAAGAATCCACAGTGGAGGGGAAAACTGAAAGATTAGCAGCAAAAGCTGTAAAATCAAGGTCAGACCACTTTAATTACCCTTTAGGTCGCACACGAAGGAAACGGGATATCAGCAGAGACAGGTTTTAGCGATGAAGATTTACGATCTGTGATATTTACAGTGTTACATTGGGGCTGGCACACAATGCAAACAGTGTTCAGTGTTCTTTTTTCCAGTGTTTGGGAAGCAACACGAGAAGAGGCATAAAAGATAGAAGGGAGTTCATTCTCAGAATAGCACAACACCACAACAAGCCATCTGTTTGTTATGGCCTTCAGCCCTCAGATCGCTTTCCTCAGCTTGCGTGAGTTTCCTTGACCCGGCTGCTGTGTTCTTGCCTCACTGAGGCCGTTTTGAGTGTGAATCGACTTCCTCTTGCTACATCAGGACGGGAGAGGGAGGGTAGGCAAGTGGAAAAGGGGAAGGAAAGGGAGGAGACGGGAAAAGGGCACGCTGTCAGCAGTGCTGTCGGTCAGGAAGCCTGGGCATGTGTGAATGTGGTTTTACAGTCGGGGTCAGGAGCGCTTAGCCGAGTTGTCTACAGCTTAGCGCTTAAAGTTTTGACTCTTAAAAACCGGACATCCAGCTGTTACTCACAAGCTTTCCTCTTAGATTGTTTCACGTCATTGAGGAATGCAGTAGTTTAATCTGAGCTGCTCTGTTGTGTGTACCCTGACCCTAGACCTCACTGTTGCTCTAAGGCAGACAGGAGACCACTTGAGATCAATGAGTAGAGCTACATTCAAAAAGGCAATTTTTTAAATACCCTATCTGACCCGTGGAGCTTGGAGTATTCTAACTATGATGAGAGAGCAGAGGGATGGGAGGCTATTTTCAGTCTGGAAATTATTTGCTATTTAAGGCAAATTTTTGTGATTTTTGTGTGTGTGTGTGTGTGTGTGTTCCAGATATCTGGTCTCTGGGGGTGATCCTCTACATGCTGGTGTGTGGAGTCCCTCCCTTCCAGGAAACCAACGACAGCGAGACTCTGGTCATGATTTTGGACTGTCGTTACTCCATTCCTGAACATGTGTCTGACGAGTGCAGAGAGTGAGTAAAATCTTAGCTTACAATCAAGGTCCTCTCAGGCCAGATCTTCAGAGGAAGAAAAAGGTTTTATTATTCTGAATGCTTTATTTTTGATTTCTCTGCCAGAGGGTTCTGCTGTTCAGTAGATGAGTTAAAAATCTGCTGACCGTAAAATCATCTCATTAGCGTGCGTTTCACTGAATAATTTCAGTGTCCTAGTTTCCTCAAAGGCTCCATTACCCTGCTGCACATATAGTTCTCCCTAACAGTGTGAGAATCATCCCAAACATTGCAACACAGAAACTTCTGGGTCTTTAGTTTTGCTAATCCGGAAACAAAATAAAGCTCACAGGTGCACATCTGTCTTCACAATCTTACCTTCACTCCTAACAGTCTGATCCAAAACACACACACTGGGTTAACATCGGGACAGCGTTAACACCTCCAAACCCAGTTACAACCTCTGCAGGATGTCCTGTGAACATAAACCAGGAAGTTCTCAAATCCTAATAAGTCAATTCAAATACACAACATTAATTTTCAAAAATCAGATATGTATTTTCTTGCCTGTTGTCCACATTGATGTAATTTTGTTGTGGGTTTTTTTTTTTATGAGGAAAGGAGAGAATTGGGAGCTAGATGTACCGCCCCCACTCACAAGGAGATTACCTCTGATTGGGTCACTTCCAAACCTTTCTACATAACTTCATTAGTTTGATCGCCGATCTTGGATCTGGTCTCTGGAGGATATTTTCATCTTGTTTTAATTTGTTGATAAAAGTGTCAGTACACGTCATCTTTTTTTTTTTTTTTTTTGTCCTTGTGCATTCATTTTTACCCCTTAGCTGAGCAGGCGGCGTGAACACGATAACTCGAGGCAACGCAGGATTATGATATTGACTACTACTAAATATCCTAAACAAGTTCAAATTTCAATGATCTCGATCAAAGGGTCAGAGGTCAAATTTTCTGAAAAACTTGAGAATCCCATAACTCAAGCAGGAAGTCACATAGGATATTGACATTTATACCACAGGTGCATCTACTAAGAGTCTGAGGGTCCGCATTGGCGACCGCAAATATTTTTATTAGTTATCGTCTTGTTTTTTTGTGAGGGAAAAGGTCATTGAAAAAAAATGTGATGTAAATTTGGTCTGAGCGACATGTCACACTGAGCTCCTTTGTGTACCAAAGTGTTGTGGAGTCAAATGTAAGGCCATCTGTGCATCAGCTAAAGCTTGCAGAAAATTGGGTCATTCAGTGAGGCAGTGATTACAAGCACAGCAGCAAATCTACAATGACTGAAAAAGAAAAGAATCAAGGTGTCAAAGTCCAGACCTCCATCTGACTGTAATGCTGTGCAAGCACCAATCTTTTTTGTTCTCTGTGTTATGAAAGAGGGAAGTTCAGATTACTGGCCAGTAAACCAACAATAAATCTGACTTTCAGCAGCACGCCACTTTTTAGGCTCATTTCACGGTTCTTGTCATCATCGAGCCGTTTCTGTACAACACGGGCACCATTAGAAATACATCGTTTACACACCGTTTTTTATTTACATCACAAGTGGGGAGTCAAAGGCCTTAGCCTTGAATACCAAAGAGTGTGTGTGTAAAAAAAAACAGAAGCTTTATTTCCATCTTCCTCCCCAAAGGTTTTTTCCAGCTTGTCTTCGGTCTTCTGAGGTTAAAAAGGCAGCAGCCATAAATACTCTCTGCCCTGTGGTTTTTGTCAGATTATCTGCAGCAGCAAACACATCCTCGAACATCTGACCCGGCACTTGTCATATGACTCTGCCCTCGGTCACACAATGGTGTGTTTCAATTGAGAAGAGGAGCTGAATAGAACAGAAGATCCTTCTGGACATACGGGTTTTAATAAGTGTGCCGATGGCCTAGATCAGATCAGAATCAGGTCGTTTTCTGTGTCAAATCAGTCGCTCCAAAAGCTTATCGCTTAAAGTATAACAGACGTTTACATCACCTCCATCAAACAATAAAATTCTCTGTCTTTCCTGTCAGTCTGATCTCCAGGATGCTGCAGAAAGATCCATCTCGCCGCTCCTCACTTGATGAGATTGAGGCTCACCACTGGCTCCAGGGGTTGGATAACGCCCTCCTCAGTCCAGAGGCCCCACCGCACTGGCTCTCAGGGGCCCTTTCTCCCAGCTCTCCCCACTCAGGAGTGCCTGAGTGCGGGGATCTACTCGCTGCAAGGCCATCGTCTGACAAGCCCTTCCCTGCTCCGTGGCAGCCCAGCCTCAGCTTCACCCTGCGTCCACCTCCAGCTGAAGAGCCTCCCATCACCAAGAACCTTCCTGCACTTCAGCAGATCTGTGAGGAGGAGGAGGAGGAAGAAGAAGAAGAGGAGGAGGAGGAGGAGGAGGAAGAGAACGAAAGTATGATAAAAGAAGGGGAAGGCTCTGCCTCTTTACTAGAGGGAGAGCCAGAAAGAGAAACTAAAAAGACACAGGATGGAGCAGACAATCAAGACAGCAGTGAAGAGGAAGAGTTAAGAAGCTCATTGGAGGTGATGAAGGAGGGGGACAAAGCAGAGGTGGAGACAGAAATCAAAACTGAAGACAGTGGGTGTGTGATTTCAGATCAGCCAGTCAGTCATGGAGACAGGCTGGTCAGTCAGATTCCTGAAGTCTCGCCATTCTCCCAGCTGGCTTTGGGTGTGCCGTGCTGTCAGGGCCAGCATGACATCACAGCCCGAGAGGAAGGAAAGGACGAGGAGGTGGAACCCAACAACAACACCAACAAACCCCATCCTCCTCTCCCTAAACCTGACCCCCATCACTCCCCGGTGTCCTCCGCCAGGCGGAACAAGATGGAGCTGCAACGAGGAGGACGAGAAGGCGACAGGGGAGGAGAAAGCGGTAGAGATGACCTCTTAACAGACAGGTGTCAGCCCCACAGCGCAGCGACGACCCGGGAGGAGTCTGCCCCGAGGGTGGAGCAGGGAAAACGGCACAGCGTGAAGCTTCGTGAGCGTCTCTTTCAGTTTCCTCTGTGTGAGAAAGCTCTGGCCTTCAACATACCGACACACAACAAGCCCAAGATCCTGCCGCTGGCTCAGTACAACTGCTGCCACGTGCTCTAAGTGAAACCGGCCCCGGCGATATTTGTTGTGCTGCTTCCACATTAGGGAGACAAGGGCTGTTTAGCGGTCCGCGGGTCACCGGCTACCGAGAACAAATCGCGTGAAGCGGCAGACCGCTGAGCTCGCTGCTGAGGCTTTCTGCCGCTGAGTGTACATGAAGGACCGTGTACAGCTTCATACGTGCAAACACTCCGCTCTAGCACTTTGCTCGTCTGGTAAACACCCAGAGAGCTGGTGCTGAGTACAGTAGTCAAACTTAGTAGAACCTCGTCCCTTTGCTGCTGTGTACAGGAGCCACCACAGAACTAAACGAGACTGTTTCCAATGTGTAGCTTAGAAACTTTACTGGACCTAACTGTATATGAACTTGGGAGACTGAAGAAAGAAGGTGATGGAGAGAGAAGAGAGAGAGATCTGATAACCACAAGCAGTTTTTATTGAATAAGCTAAAGTCCATTTTATTTGTTTGATGGTGCCTAACAGCATAAAATGGATTCATACTTCACATCACAGCGGTGTCATTTTAGTCTCGACTGCAAAAGCTCTGAAAGTCATTAATTGATTATCTTCTACAGATTCCTTATTTTATTACATATGTATAAGATGGACCTTTAAACTAGAGCTGCAAGTGTTTTTTTTATTATTGATCAGTCAGCCAAATATTATGATGGATTTGTTTATTTTGTCAGGAAACTGTGAGAAAGGGTGTTTGACCAGTGGACCAAAACCTGAATTCTCTTTAAATTGAGACTAAAAAAGAGGTTTTTAAAAAATAGACACATTTGACATCATGAGAACATCGACTGTTGGATTTTTTTTTTTTGGAGAAAAACATAATTATTAAAATAGCTGCAGATTTTTTTTGGGATGCACAGATGTATTATGTGACCGTCTACGCGCTTTATTTGGAATCTGATTCTGCTGCAGAGTAGCACTACTTTCCTTTTGCACATCCTGCCTGTGTTTGAAAGCTCTTATTATAAGCTGTTGTAAAGAAAGACGGAGACTGTTATGATATGATAGGACAGAGATGATATGATTTCCTGTCCTCTTAATCCTTGTTTCATACATATATAAATATATATTAATAGAATGGCTTGTCCTAACTTACCATATAAAGTGTTTCTAGACTCACTGGTCACTGATTGGGATGCAGATCTTCCATTTTTCTTTTTAATTCTGCTAAACATGGTAACTTTTTTTATTATTATCATTATTATTATTATTATTATTATTTTGGATGAGCAGATATAATGTTCCTTGATTAATTTTTTTTATAATGCGACAAAGATATGAATTCTCTAAAGAGATATGTGACTTTGCGCATGTTAATACTGTCATTTATCACAATATACCTCCACGTGTCTTGGACCTGACAGGACAGTCGTTGTTTCTATGTTCTCGTGTGACTGTAATTACCTTGAGGTAACCCACTGAATAATGAATTGCACACAGTATGACTACTGTAGCTGGCAGCTTTTAACAAGCGGTGTCCGGGGACTGGATGGCTAGATTTGTTGATCATTCGGCCCCAACCACAATGGCTTGTTATTGTGTAGCCGAGGAGACTCCATGTGGGATTATTTTGACATATAATGGCTCTGTGTGTTCTGTATTTTTTCCTTTTCGACGCAGATACAAAGGTGTAATGTTTTGTAGGGTGACAGAAGGTCAAAGCTGTACAATAAGCTACATCTTGCTCCTATAGTTCAGTAACCAGAGCTTGCTGTTGTCAGTCACTGCAGCTTCATGAGCTCAACAAATTGGATTTCTCATCAGGACCCGCCATCGTCGGTTCCCCACCTACATAAAGAGCGGCCGTCACGTGAAATCTGATTATCGCTCATGTTTCATCAGCCGTGGAAGCATAAAATCTGTGCAGTAGAGGGATAAAATTATTTGCTTCTGTGTGATTGCAGCCTGTCTTTCCTCAGTGCGTCTCTGTCTACTGACCTACATTATAACTAGGACCACATCTCTATGGAGCCATGAACTTATTTTTCTGTATTTATTTATTAAAATGGAATAAGTCAGCAGGATGGATGGTGTGCAGTCTGTTTATTTCACAGAAACTCGCATTGAAAACAAAATGCTCTTCTTGAAAAGCTCATTTCCACCTTTATGTTTTTATTCGCTACTTGATTCACAGTTCATAAAATCCTTACTACCGATCCACTGAAACAAGCTGTTTTAGCTTCTCACCCTTTAATGCAACTTTCTTCTGATTGGCTGCTCCTTTAAAACGAAAGATGCAAATAGCAGGTAGGTGGGGCTTCTGTGACCAGAGTTTTTGGATCACAGGGAGTACTAGTAAATACACTGACTTCCTTATAATTTTTTTAAATTATTATTATTAACTGACAAGTGGCAGAGGAAACTTTCACACCATGCCTTTAGGAAAAGAAACAAAACATTATGAAAACACCTCACCACACACAAAACTGTAAATATTTGTCACTGTTAAATAGTTTAATATTACTGCTGCAGATGTTTAACGCTGACATCCCTTTGAATACTTTCTGTATATGCAATAATACTTTTAAATACAGGATTTTTCTGTTTTTCAAGCCCTCAGCTGTTGGCTTTCAGAGACATAAGTCAAACTTCAATTTTCCAATTAAGGGTCAGGGGAGGAGACAGGCAACCAAACCCCATGCATGTTTTTGGACTATCAAGAGAACCCAGGTTACCCAGAAAGTACTCACACAGTCATAAGGAGACGCCACACAGAAGGACCTCTGACTAGATTCAAACCCAGGACTGCTGTGAGGGAGCAGTGCTAACCAAATATTATAATTACACATTATAAGCAGCTGAGTTACTAAAATAATAAAATACAAGATTTATTATGCAACTCATAATGTTGTCAGCATTATATTAGTGTCATTACTGCAAAGATGTGGACATGTAGCTTTACATAGTTGTTTCACAGTAAAAATGCACCATGCAAAGAATACTGTGTGCTTTTTCTTGCAAGAGTATGATTGTGTCTATCAAATATTCCCATCATTTTGTTTAGTTCTAAACGATCCAGAAAAAGGAAAACAAACTGCACAAATGAGCCCAGATTGTTGTCCGTTAGTTTTCTGGTGATCAATATAATCAAATACAAGAACTTCACAACAAGTAATTCCTTCTGTCAGTTTATTGAGACAGCCAGCAAATGCTGTGGTCAGAGCTGAAACTCCGATCCTTGTCTAAAAGTTTCTTTTCATTAACTCGTGACCACTTCACACAAACACACACAGGCCTACGATTAGTGTCAGGATTGTACATGTGCACCTGAAGCCTCTTGAGAAACTCTCACCATCTATCAGCACCTTTGCTGAATCAGTCCTTCAGCAGGGACCAGGCTTGTGGAAAGCTGCATGCAAGTAAAATAAAAACGTGTGGTGCCCCCTGGTGGCTGAAAAGACTACTAACGCCTAAAAATAATACAATAACTTATCTAAGAACAAGACACCACTGTTCAGCATGTGCAGAGGGCATGGTGGGCTTCCCCTAGCGGCTTCACGTTCTGCACATTTCTCATAATATCTCAGATTAATCTGCACTGAACAGTGCAATAACACTCGTATAGTGATAGAGACTACAAGGTTTCAACAAGCAAGTAAAAATCCCACACATACAAAAATAATGCATTTCTAAAAGCAAAGCACATAGCGATTCTTTGGTTGCTCCTAACTGCTTTCAGTGCAAACATTGGTACACAGTTTACTGTATTTAGCTCATGCTAAATGTCAGGAAGTGCATTTGGTGTAAAACTGTGAGATCAGCTGTGAAGGCAGCTGCTGTGGTGATCCCTTATGACAAGAAAACAGTTGAAAGTAGCTTTTATAGTTGTCGTGTTGACAGTATCTTCAAGGGAGTATCCACAGTATTTCCTGTTATTTGGTCCTTTGCATAAAAGTACATTTAGCAAAATACACCACTGTGTTTTGCTTTTTCGCTTCCAATACTCACTAAACTCACCTGTCATCGCTCCTAAAAATACAAGCTGTAAGTTCAAGCTGGAGGTTTTAAAAGCTGCAAAAATCAGTTTTTGGTGTCGGCACAAAAAATGTTTCTTTGTAAAGTTAATTTAAACATCCAGCAAGCACACAGTGACATTAGCATCTATTTAGAATTGTGCCTTTAGAGGACTGTAAACATGGATGAGCATTTAAATCATGGATGTAGACAAGCATGTATTCAAAGTATTGATTCAAGCAGCTTTAAAGGCTAACTTTTCATGGACAATTGTTGGTTTTTGATATTTACTCCATTGAAGATACAGTCGCCAACTATGAATCCCAAACTGCATCTTACCACCAGGTGGCAGCAGTGAGAAGAAGAAGACCCCAGAGAGAAAACCATGAAAAATATTGCCAAGTGTACTGCCCATCTTTAGAATTGCTAGTGGCCTTTCTTAAATATTGATTGTAAATGCTCTATACATTTTCCTTTAAAAAAAAAACCTGCTTTACTGTAGGACAGTCTATTTGTAAAAACACAACAATTTAAAAATAATGTAAAACCTTTAAAAAGCAATTAAAACTGTAAACAGACTATGATGTTACAAGTCCATGGCATATGCTGGATCGATCCAGCCCACTTAAATCCCTGTGTATATGTATCACGATGAAGAGATATCAAATAAAGTGAAATTAAGGCTTCGCTGCGCTCAATTGTAATACCACTTTGAACCACAAGATGGTACAGCGAGTTAGTGTGTCATCCAATTATTCAAGCGAGAGTTAGCTCAACATTCACACTGAATTTGTGTTACTATCTTACTTGCCCACCTATTTTGGTAACTAGAAAAGCACAGGCCATGCTTTAAAAAAAGAAAAACATTAGATTAATCAGGAGTCAAATTGTAAGATAGCAACGCTAAAGATGCTGGTTGGGCTGGACTACTACTCTAAAATTTTCTTATAAAACGCTGCCACCTTGTGGCGAAAGTTCTAATTACATTTTAGAGGGTTTCTGCAAAAAATACCTTTGGCCTTCACCTGCAGCGTAACAGTTACATTCCCTTTGCTGTCTAATAAACTATTTAGCTGCTGTTTCAATTGCACGGATATTATGAAGATGCATTTCAAAGTGTGCACATCACAGAAGCATTGGCTTAATCAGTGAGAAAAGAGCTGCAGATACACTTTGGGATCACACAGGGGCACAGCAGTAAACATCGTGGGCCCCGCTGGAGATCCACTACTTTTCTCCTGCTGGGTTCCACACAACGCTAAAGATGGTGGCCTCCAATGACATCAAGAACCATCTCATCAACCTTGAAACACAGTTAGGACACTTCAGGTTGCAGCTTCTGAGGGGGGAAAAACAAAGAAATTATGTCATATGGATGAAGGAGTGCACCAAAATGCTAGACAATGAAGTCAGTGGAGATGGCGTTAACCTGTTCTTTCAGGGCCTGCATGGATGTGTACTCCATTTGATCCCTCTTCTTCCTGATCCAGTCGGGTTCATCGGGAATCAGGGCTGCCATAATAAACTTGATTAAGATCAGCACGTGCTGCAAAACACACGAAGATAAACATGTCAGGGGTATACACAGAAATGTGTTTGATTAGCTGTTTAGTTCTCTTCTTACCTCCCCAAAAACAGCCAACAGCAGGACGTTCGTGCTGCTCAGGCCGCCCTCGCGACACAGCTCTTGTAACCGTGGCGACAGCAGCAGCAACCAGCAGTTAGAAATAACAGAGACGAAACTCAAGACCTCGAAGGCAACCTGGGACACGAGACAACAACGTGAACTGTTTGCTCATAAACGGGACGAGCGTGACAAAGGTTCTGACCTGCTGACCTGCCACACGCCCATGTTAGCCACAGGAGGGGAGAAGGGCTTGCGGAAGAGGTTGCAGATCTTATAGGCGTCTGATCGGATCTCCGTTATGTTGTTGATGAGCAGCAGCACGGCCGTCAGAGGATACACGCAGGAGAAAAGACTCAAATACCCAAACTGCACCAGGAGCTCTATATATTCTGCAAACAGGCCCTGGGACACCACAGGAAGCTATCACTCTCAGTGTATTATAATCAAACTGTGTTTTATAATGTATTTATTGGCTTTATTCACTGATACTGGCCTGAAAAAATATTTTTAGTTGCTATTGGCCAGATTATATTTTAAATATTTCACCCTATCAGTGCATGCCTAATGTTTTCTATATCCTCACAGGAAAAACAGGCAGGGTTCTCTGGTTCCGGAATTTGTCCTCCTTAGGGTCATCTTCACTCTCTGTCCTGTGGGGGGCGCTGATGAATCTGTCCACCAGGAAAGGTATAACCACCTCTGTCACCTGGTTAACCAGCTGACTCACGATCAACAAAGACGCCAGGCGCTGAAGAAAGTAAAACAAGGAATATAATTCTGCCACCCTTTACTTCTTCCACTTTTCCACTGATTATCTAAAGGAGTTCCCCAGAGCCTCATATTAGGACCACTGCCCTTCTTTCTATATAGAATCATTTTTTTGCAGTTATAGCTTGCTTATCTCTTTCAGTTTATTTACACAGTTAAATGGGTCTGTTTAGCAGACACTGAAATAGCTGTACAGAATATGTAATGTTCAACAGAAAGATTTTATTACAAAACAGGTGGGCGGAGTTAGAAACTCTAAATGAAATCTTTTGGCTTCTACCATAAAATGCGCAAGACGTAGGTTACCTTACGAAGCAGGGGCACATCCTGCTTGAAGAAGGCAATGTGGAAGAGCACGGCAAAATTGTTGAAGAAGGTGAACTGAAGGAAGAAAGGAGAACCTGTCAAAGAGGAATCCCTGTACTTTATAAGATAATGGTTCAAAAGGAGAGGAAAGCAGGAACTAACCACCAAAATCTTGGCTGTCAGATGGTTCTCGAAGGCGGACTCCTCTCTGTGGTTTTCTAGAGGGACGCAGTAAAAGCATTTCATTAAATGTGCAGGATTTCTATCCTAAAAATTGCCAACACACATACGGTTCAAATGAGAAACATCTCCACTGCATTAACAAACTCATGGGTCTGTATTCTCCTTGCAGTTCAGTCTCACTCACCATATTCAGTCAGACTCTGCGCCACGTTCCTGTAAACATTTCCTAGCATGTTTGTGTAAACGATGTGAAGCACTGAGGGTATGTAGAGCAAAGCCTGAGACAGCAGGGAGTTCCAGTCTTTGTGTAGCTGTTTCACCTGGGCCTCCCCCCAGTAGAAACACATCATACCGAGTACCACTAGCCCTGCAGGAGGAGGCGGGACAGGCATTTCATCTTTTACTGCTAAATCTTTGCAGAATCAGAGAAAATAGAGCAAAAAACATTTCTGCACCTACCTAGAAACAGCCCCACAACTGGGACCGACACCAGCACCATGCGCAGGTCTCTCTTCCATTCAGGGAAAAGAGGCTCCACGCGACCTGTAACGGGGTTTACGCCGAGGTCACCGTAGAAATTGGGCCGAGGCTCTGCAAAACGCTCTGCGAGGTTCATGGTCCCCCAGCGGTACGACAACGAGGAGCTCCGGCGTTTCCACAGCTCCATGAACACCGTGGACCAGATCATGCTGAACATCGCCTGAAGCATGTGGCCGCTGATCATCGGTCCTGAGTCATCATCATTAATTATGACCTTCGATCCCGAGACCGAATCCACCATTTCCTTCTTAACCTCACCTGTGATGACAGGAAGAGTTTTGTGTCCTGTCAGTGACATCCATACAGCAGGGCATCTCATGTTTAATAACTGGATTTAATCAGTCTGGAATCACTGGTCTTTGTGGGAGAAGATAGGACTTTAATGAAAAGGTGGGAAAAAGCCAACAACAGTCCTGCTTCAGACTGTTTCCAATTCATATAAGTTCACTTCTTCTTACAGAAAACATTTACTTTGAGCATTAGTTGTATTTTAAGTCAATTCGAGTCACTCCAGTGACAGTGAAGTAACAGGAAGTAACCTCGGGCAGAATCAGGCTCAGGGGGATGAGGGTAGGAACAGAAGACAATTCTGTGTAGGTGTTTTCTTCTTTGAAGCACAGTATTTTATACTGTATATGGTAAAACAGCATATTTCTTACCTGAAAACTACAATTTATGAAAACAACTAATAAAAATCACCATAAAACTTCCACAACTGGTTTCTGAAATAATTCTTAAAAAGTAAACTCTCATCTTGACATGTTTCTATTAAATATTAATACAAACTTCCAACAGAAGAAAGAAATGTAGTAAAAAGGGTCTGCCACTGTGCTTTGTGTTTAATTACTGGCCGTGGGAATTGCATACATAACTGTTTTGTCTGTGTTAGGTTCTCATGGTTGTCTAAGGAGCTTGAAAAGAAAGCAACTGGACTTCTTTAAGTTTCGTGAAGACGTTTCACAGCTCATCTAAGAGGCTTCTTCAGTTCTAAAACCAAATGGTAACATGACAGGGTGATGCACGGTTTCACAGCGACTTCACCCGAAACCGCTGCTGTTAATGACTCATGCCTTTTTTCACACCTTGGCTCCAGTGTCAAGTCACATGATTAATAGGTCAACAAACCTCTTAAGGGACAACGCCCACCTGGGCTTTGACTCTCCACCATTTGATTTTAGAACTGAAGAAACCTCTTTTATAGTAGATAAAGTCCTTTATTTCGGACAGTTTTTCTCTATTACTCAAAAAGAACAAATATATATCATATATTATAAGTGGCCCATTATATAAAGTAATAATTAGAGAATTAGAGAATTTGTAAAAAATGTTTGGAATCATGTATGCTTTTCGTTCCACTTCTCACGTGTACACCACTTTGTATTGGTCTTTCACGTGGAATTCCAATAAAACTGATTCATCTTGTGGCTGTAATGTGACAAAATGTGGGAAAGTTCAAGGGGGCCGAATACTTTTGCAAGCAACTGTATAAGCATGTTGTTTTTGAGTGCCAAATACATCATAAAGGCCATATGTGGATAAATCCACACACCTACCTGAGAAGTATGAGATGGCCAGGCCCAGTATTGCAGGTGTGAGCAAAGACCAGGTGTAGAAATCAAGGAAGCTGAAGTAAAACGCCACAGCGCTTCCAAAATAGTCATTGACTGAATCTAATAAGTTAGACAGAAATATCTGGTGTGAGCACATCCACACAGCCATCGATTATGAATCTTAATACGTTCCAGGAGTGACAAATGCATGTAATGTAAGATTTTTACAGCTATTTGAATGAACAAAACTGCACGCAAGCTTAAAAGCAGTGTGTTGTATTTCCACCCACCAAGTGGCTGAGCCAGCTGATTTCCCGAGTACCAGGCTTCACCGAGGTCCTTCAGTTTTTTTCGGTTGTGGAGGGGAAACGTGTCCACAACAACACCGGCTGAGGAAAGCTTCTGCCCTGCAACATCACTCAGTGTCATCACATCGAATCTCTTCAACCCAGGATGACTTGAAGACTTAAAAATAATCATAATCCCTAAACTGTACATATAAGCACATCTGAGGGAAGCAGTTCAGATCAGCGAGAAACTTTGCCATTCATATGCCAGTCCCACAAACCAAAGAAGAATAACTGCACATAAAGCCGCAGCTAAAAGTAGGTCCTAAGCAAAATGGTAAATGGCCTGCATTTGTATAGCGCTTTTCTAGTCCCTAAGGACCCCAAAGCGCTTCACACTACATTCAGTCATTCACCCATTCACACACTGGCGATGGCAAGCTACATTGTAGCCACAGCTGCCCTGGGGCGCACTGACAGAGGCGAGGCTGCCGGACACTGGCGCCACCAGGCCCTCTGGCCACCACCAGTAGGCAAACATGGGGTTAGTATCTTGCCCAAGGATATTTGGCATGCAGCCAGGAGACGGCCTGGGATCGAACCACCGACCTTCTGATTAGTGGCTGATCTGCTCTACCACCTGAGCTACAGGTGATGTTCATTACAAATAGGGATGGGTACCGGTATCCGTACCGGTAGTAACATAAACGGTAGTAACCAGACCGAAAAGCAGCGCACATGCTTTATTTCGGTGCTTTTTTTTCCTGAGATGTCATACACTTTGAATTCTAGCCAATCTTTTTATGTTTCTGAGGATAGTAGGCGGGCCCAGGTACGTACGTTCTTTTAGAGCAGAGCTACAGATTAAAAATGCCCAAGGTGAAGCGGTCAAAAGTCTGGCTGTACTTCACAGCAAAATATGTAAACTCAGCAGCCTGCAACAAGTGCTTTAAGGTGATACTGTGATACTGTCAAAGGAGGTAACACCTCAAATCCGATGAAACACCTGGCGACGCATAGCGTTTTTTTTTTAAAAGCCAAAAAATGCGCCATATTTGATAGCTTGCTGCGAGACCTCACACCGAGCACATCTACTGCGGGTGGGTTGCCGGTTATCGGACCCTGCCAGTGTAGCAGAAATGATGAGGATGATGATGCAGCAGCAGCCGTTCTTCTCTGCGTGAGTAGCTTAATGTTGTTGGTGTGTAATTTACGTTGAGTAGGCTAACCACGTTATTACATTAATGCATGTAAGGTGAACTAGCAAACATCATCGTAGTTACATGCGGCTGTCTTCTTGTTTAATGGCAGATACTCACTTCACCCTGGCCAAAAAGGCTAAAATGACCAAAGAAAAAGTGGAAAACAGTTAAACATGAGAGGTTTTTGGACAAAGTTTGTGTTTTTTCCATTGTTTAAGCACTGCTTCCAGCCAAGAGTGATACCATATATGCCCCATAGCTGCAGAAAAGGCTAACATTGTTATATTTTTACAAAAAAAACAGCTGAACATGAGAGGTTTTTGGACCAATTTTGTGTTCTCCATTCTTTAAGCACCGGTTTGAGCACCGTTTAAGCACCAACACCGTTTCAAAAGTACCGGTTTGGCACCGGTATCGGATAAAACCTAAACGATACCCATCCCTAATTACAAACTAAACTAATTATTAGACCAGCCACAAATTAAGTCATGAAAGCCTTGAAAATCCATAAACCTTTGTAGGGTTGCAGCTGTATTAGCCCACAGCTTGCCAGGACCGGCAAACGCACCATGATGATAAATGACTTAAGAAAAATTACTAACACACACGTGGATGTTGTTTCTTCACACTGAAAACATGACAAAAGCACAAACCACACTCACAGATGTTGTCTCTTTTTTGCAGCATGCGGCTCTCAGGCAGGCCGGGTATCCTCAGGTCCCTCTGCACCCGCAGTCCATCCAGCTCATACTTCACTATGTACTGTCGCTCCGCCAGCGTGAGAAACACCTCCATGTTATCTGTCACACACATGAACAGAGATGCATTAAACAAACGCACATAGAGATTAATCTTTTTTTTCCTTGACCCCAGAAAGCATTTAAAGGTCAAATAGTGAAGATTTTAATGAAATCCCACATTTATTTTGTACAATACGTGAGTGCACAGTTTAACAAAGTTTTAAAGGTATTATAAAAGATCAATCTAAGCAGATACAGGAGATTTGTGCAAAAGGTCAAGCTCAGATTGTAACATCAGATGACCCTCGCTGTCATGCTAAAACATCCAAAAAATGCATTAGCTGGCCTTTTCACAATAAAGTGTTTTCTAATGGTTCAGTTGGTTCAAGTAGACTGGTGAATGTTTTTCCATTATCATCCTTTGAATCAGCATACTCAAAAATCAGTCGGAATCGCTTCAACGTTTACCCATGATGCTTTTCCTGACTTTCTGTCATCTGTTACAGCTTTGTCAAACTGAGGAACTGAAACTGCTTGCTGAAGTGAAAGAGCTACATCAAGACGCAACAGCAGACAAATGAGGATTATTTTGAGCTGTGCATCATGCAAAGCTACTGTAGTGGAATCCACGAAGAAAAATAAGGAGCTCAAATTGAGCACAGTAGTAAGAAGCTCACTCAACTGTTCGAATGCTCTTTGAACCCACACGAGTAATGAAAGAACACAGACTGGACTTTGTACTGTGAACACCTGCCAGAGTGTTTGTGCAAGTCATTTTATTATTTTTAGGAAGCTACTATTAGAGAGGAAATTCATGCAAAATAAATAATTGTGGATATTCCTAAATCGTTCTTGGATACAGTGCTCTAATAAGTCTCCCTAAGCTCTACAGGGTACTTCCTAATGTCTTGTTTAACCATGTAAAGTGTGCTCCCCCAAAGCTGCTCCACTGCACCTGAATCTTTAAAGTTGTCTCTGTCATTGTAGGAGAAGGCCTCCATGTCCCCGCTGCGGTAAGTCTTACAAAGACCCAACTCTTCAGCGGCTCGTAGTAACGTGCAGCGGGGGGCCGAGACCACGATGATATCACCGCTGGCGTCCTCACCCGGGTGGGCCAGTAATGCAGCACCTGTTCACAGTGAAGCAATGGTTAAACGGGGACAAAGAGCTGAAAAACCTTAAACATCCTTACACTCAGGAATGAGAGAATCAATTCAGTCTAAAACACGTGCAAGTGCTGCGAAGAAGCATCTCCTCCCCATCCTGATAGCTTAATTTTTCCATATTTGTCACATTTACATATTTCAGATCATTAAGATAACCTGAGTCAATAAAAAATGCACTTTTTAAATTATGATTTTATTTATTAATAGAAAAAAAATCTAAAAAATCTATTTTAAAAAAGTAAATCACAAATCATCTGTGATTAACCCCATTTCTTGGAAAGCCGAGTGATATGTTTGTAGCTTGAACCTATTCGCTGGAACGTTGAAGACAATATAATTACACAGCAAGCAAGACACGAAGTAGGCAAAGTTCTTCATGTTTCTCGTGCACGGGAGAGAACCGGACAAACGCCGTTCCTTCGCTTGACCCCAGTTGCTCTCGTCCGCTCCCCCGTAACACTGCTCTTTTATTGAGGTTACATGAATATGCATAGGTTCATTAACATATGACGTCTACATACAAACAAAGAGTACCTTGCCTGTGTGTGTGTGTGTGTGTGTGTGTGTGTGTGTGTGTGTGTGTGTGTGTGTGTGTGTGTGTGTGTGTGTGTGTGTGGGGTCAGAGTGTGACCCCATAAATAACTTCCCTAAACCTGCTGGTCTGGAAGTCCAACAGTTCATCTAAACAAAAGGCACTTGGCCTAAAACAGATAAAGCCACGTTTATCCTGCCATAAAACAATAAGACAAGGTACGACCTCTTCCCATGCTCCCAGGATGTAGGTGTGCATTCCAGTGTGGAATACACACCAAGCCTTTGCAGCCTGCTAAAGATCACACATCCTATCACTACACAATTGATTATACACCTCTAAGCATATATGGTTAAATATTTCTAGGCATAAATGACAATCAACAATACAAAACCTAACATTGAGTACACTTTCGCTAGCCACGCCCAGGCCTGCCAGACCTGTCGAATCAAGAAATAATTTAAATAGAACCTGTCTGACAAAGTGAAGGAGCTAAAAGATCTAAAAAAGCAACGCATCATGCAACGATCTAAATAAATAACTGAAAAACAATGGCACTGGAAAGGGTTACAGCAGGGGTAGGCAACTCCAGGCCTCGAGTGCCAGTGTCCTGGAGGTTTTAGATGTGTCTTTGATCCAACACAGCTGATTTAAAGGGCTAAATGACTACTCAGCATTTCTTGAAGTTCTCCAGAGGCCTGGTAATGAACTAATCATTTGATTCAGGTGTGTTAACCCAGGGTGCAATCTAAAACCTGCAGGACACCGGCACTCGAGGCCTGGAGTTGCCTACCCCTAGGTTACAGAGTCATTTCTAAGGCTTTGGGACTCCAGAGAACCACGGATATAAGAAACGTGGAACAGCGGTGAACCTTCCCAGGATTGACCAGCCAATCAAAATCACTCCAAGAGCACATCAACGACTCACAGGAGGTCACATAAGAGCCCTATACAAATATTTTAAGAACTGCAGGTCTCACTTGAATCAGTTAAGGTCAGAGTTCATGTTTCAACAAGAAGAAAGAGACTTGGCAAAAATTGCATCCATGCTAGTGTTGACCACGAAGAAGACAAAGGCTCGTCTCACATTTGCCAAAAAAAAAAACCTCTTGATGATTCCCAAATATTTTAGGGAAATATTCTGTGGACTGATTAGACAAAAGCAGAACTTTAAGGGGCTTTTTGAAGATTGCTGAAGGAATTTTTGTCCCAATCTGAAAGATTTATCGCAAATGCTGTTGAAGTTCTTGCTGCCAAAGGTGGCACAACCAGTTACTGGGTTTAGAGGGCAGTTCCTTTTTACACAAGGCCACTTTTTTCCTTTAATAAATGAATTTAGAAATTGCACTTTGTACTTACTCAGGCCATCCTTGTCTAATAATAAAACTGGTTTTTCTCGCTGCACCATAAAGCACGAATGTTCATCCTTTCATACAGATTTCCCCAACCTTTCCCAACTTTGTGGTCCCTGCTAGAATTTCAGTAAGGTGTTATGTGGAGATGAGTTTGTCTAGTTTGCATAGCATTGCTTCAACACAAAACACTGCAAAGAGTCGTGGACAGAGCAGTTTTTATCCATTCGTCCAAACATCTTTAGTTGCCATAACAATGATAACAAAGTGAAAGAACATAAATATTATTATCTTAAAGAGTAGTTTCTTTGTGTCTGTGTGTTTATCTGATATGACATGTGGTTTATGGCTGGCATATGCTTTCTGTGCAGCCATGTCAGACATTTTCATAGGAGTCATTTAAATGCATTTATCTGACATGTAGCTTGGAAATGCAAATTCAATCAAATGTTTAAAGAGTAGCAATGTTTCCTGGAAATGATTCTCCTATTACGTTCATTCCTGGCACAAGAGAAATCCTCATAAATGTTTGATCCGCATGCTTTTTCTTTGAAAGCGAGTTTCCAATCGATGCAGAAACTGAAGTGAGCTCTGTGCTGTTGCTGATATCTGAGCCCTCACCTCCATCTTTCTGAGGAGCTCCAATCACCTTGATGAGCCAGCGCTTCGTCTCGGGGCCGACTTTCCCGCCAAGCTTCACCAGAACCAGCGGCTCCACCCGCTCTGAGAAGCAGCAGGGGCAGCTCACTTTGGTCCAGCCGGATCCAGCAGACGGTTTGCTCAGCAACTTTCCTCCTTTTTCATCTTTAGCCTCCAGCTGTTTGGCTGAATCACCGCAGCCCGCAGCTCCACCTTCATCAGCGCCTGCCTTACTCATGATAAGACTGGACACAAATGACAATAAAACGGTATGTTAACTGGTGCTCTTACCCTCAGTGCTAACATCGCCACCTTATTCCCCTTATTTAGTCACACTAGCTTCGTGGCTCAAGGGTCAGCAGTGACAACTGTGACAGACTGTTCACGGTCTCCAGAGGTAAAGAAGACTGATCATGGTGATCGCCACAAAATTAACCGTACCCAGAGGATAAATGCCTAATGACTGTATAACAAAAACCGCCAGCAGGCTAAAGTTTCAGCATGTGCATCCTGTAAAGATCACAAGGCTGTGGTTAGCTATAGACAGCTCACAGACACTGATCCTCAACTTTTCATTTAAGGTCAAAAAGTTATTTTTCAGATTTAATTGGTGACTAAATACACACACAACTAATGACATTTGTATCAACCTCAGCTATACTTGTGTGTTAACACTGTCACTGTGAGCAGACTAGCCTTACTGACCACTCAAAACACTTTAGAGACTACACAAGTCACATTTAACCACACATACATACAGAACTTTATTTACCTCATATTCATGGGCACTTTAGAATTATAATTAACGCCATACATATATCTGGACAGTGGGAGAAAGCCAGAACACACAGTGGAAATTCACGACAGTGGGAAGGAAAAACACCCTTTTAACAGGAAGAAGGGGAGGAAGACAGGACCAAAAGCATACTGTGGAAGAGAACCAGAGATGAATAATAACTAATGATTAAATGCAGAGTGTGTGTGTATACCCATATAATACGTGGAGAAAAAAAAGGTGAGTGAAGAAGAAACACTCAGTGCATCATGGGAAACCCCCAGAAGCCCCAGCAGCCTAGGCTTATTGCAGTGTAACTAAGGGAGGATTCAGAGTCACCTGATCCAGCCCTACAGTGACAAATGCTTCAGGAAATCATTCCTACCATTCACTTTAAAACTGAATCATAACTCTTGTTTCTGTGACAGGTGAACATACCTGTGAGACATGAGACTGCACACAAATATCATCCTGCAGCTGTAGCACATTAGTTCCCTCCTGTGATCAATAAAGTATCTAACTAAACATATACTTCAAAAGTAGCATAAATAAAGTTAAATGCAGCGTTTTTTATAATGCAGGACAAGATGGAGGCGTGTTATTTATCATATTAAGTGACTCCACTGAGACCTTTTACAACGCATTATTTACACCATGAGTACAATAATATAACAGCTTATTTATTGCTAGCGTATGTTTATGCATCAGCTATTACATTATGGTAACTACCAGGCAAGCAAGGGAGGTTTTAGATTTGCATGTGAGGCTCACCACGTCATTTTGCAGACATCTGCATGCTTTGGCTGTCATTTCAGTTACTTGGTGAACTCTTAAAATACGAACTTCCTACAAATGCTGCAGTTTCTTGGGTGGAAGCTGTGGTTATATCAGCTCTAACAACGTTTAAAGAAAAAAAGCTTCCTCTATTTTCACTGTATCTGCACTTGAACACACACTGACCAAGAGATACGCTTAGTGAGGACGTAACTGAAAGCAGTAGAGCACTTCCTGTGACTGAGTTATGTTTGTGCAGGCGGGGAAAGTGACAGAGAAGCATTCAGCGGTAAAACAGAGGATGAGTCAGGAAAATACAGCACCTGGCAGAGCGGGGATGATGAGGTTCTGGTCTCCAGTCCTAAAGCAGTAGCCCCTCCAAACTCCTGTTTCAGCACACACACAAACACACACACACAACAGTGGACATGAAGGCAACAACTGATGAGCTGTTGTGAAAAAGAGCAGCACACTCTCAGCCTTGCACACACTTACCCAGCCTCAGCTTCAGGTTCCTTCCAGCTTCCTGTCTATTAATTTTTAGGTGTGTGTGTCTGAATCTATTGCAGGAATGCGGAGAAACTTCCCAGAGGCCACAGGGTGTGGAGGGTTGTTTGGTTTCTATTCAGGCTCCTCCCTCCTGTCTGCTCACTGTTACACTGCTGCAGCCGCACCCCAGGGTCCTACTGCACCTCTGCTGCTGTGTTAAAAACAGACAAACCTACAGATGTTCAGACGGTTTGGGGGTTGAAGCTAACCTATAGCGCTGGCTTTGAATATTCCAAAGAATAAAGTCTTGAAAAAGAAATGCGTGAGTAAATCTGTGAAAACACAGAAACAGGATCTTATGCAACAGAAACACGAGGCACACAGAAGTGTACACAGTAGGCTGCTGACACAAAGATTTTGTTGTTGTCCTCCTACAACACCAGAACCATAACATTGAAGACACAGAGCATGCGTGGGTAAGGTTTTAATGCAAATTTGGAGCCAATCAGATTCTCTCAACCTGGATCAGTCAATTCAATTCAGTATAGCGCCAAATCACAACAGCAGTCACCTCCAGGTGCTTTATATTGCAAGGTAAAGACCCTGCAATGATACAGAGAACCCCAACAATCACTTTAGCATTGGGGTAAGTGGGAAGGAAAAAGTCCTTTTTAACAGGAAGAAACCTCCCAGAATCAGGCTCAGGGAGGGCGAGCCACCTGCTGCCACTTGTGGGCGAGGGGAGGGAGACAGGTTAAAAGACTCTGTGGAAGGAAAACCAGAGATTAAGTGATCTAAGTTGGCAAACCAGCCTTTAGTCAAGACCCCAGATCAATGAGGTGAAAGTGAAAGTCTAACTAAGGAAACATTAAGACTGAAGGCTTCATTTTGAGGTCAAAAGCTACTCTCTCATCCTTCAAATGGAAATTGTATTCTGTGAAATATTGTGATTGCAGCGGTGGACTGGGGCTACCTGCATTTTACTAATGGTGTTCTTGTAAAACAGGGAAGAGATTATCAGCAGATTAATCGGTAACCAATAGCTACAGAGTAGCAAAGATTAGTTAAAATGATCTCCACTGATCAAACAAACAATAAAAAGCTGCTTACGCACAACGATGCTACTCGAATTAGATTGTTATTAGGTTATAACATGGTGCAAACAGTCCGTAAGTGTTAATAATTATGGCTTATATTGGCGTGACTGTCCCTGTGACAGATGGGCAACCTGTTTAGAGTGTACATGTTCCTGAGAGCCTCAGTGCACAGGACACAACCATGAACTGTGAGCTGCTGTCGAGTATCTGTTTTCTTTCATAAAACACCTTTTTAAAAAAAAAAAAAAAAATTAGGGCAGAAATAACCCTGCACACCCTGCTTCTTGTGTTCAAATTAATCCACACATGCAGTGAATACACGGTCATTTTATTAGGTACACACTGACAGTATTAGATTGGATGCCTTTTTCTTCAGTCTTCCTGGTATATAACAACTAAGGCATGATGATCACACGGTCGCTGCAGATTTGTTGGTTTCACACCCCTAATGTGAACCTCCTGTTCCACCATGTCTTTAAGGTGCTCTGTTTGATTGATGTATGTTGACTGTCGAGGCCATTTGAGTGCAGTGAACTGCTTATCGTGTTCAGAAAAGTAGTTGCTTAATGATTAAACTAGATGATTAAATAATTTATAGGAAGTTGTTTGGCCCCAAAGTGTACCAAAAAAACATTACTACACCACCACCCTAAAACTTTAAGACAGAAAGGATCCGTTTTTTCATGTTGTTAACGCCACATTCTGTCCGAATTTGTGTCTGAAAGTGTTGCAATAGAAATCGTGACTCATCACACAGCGCAAAGTTTTTTCACCCTTTTGGTGTACAGCTTTTGTGAGCCTCTGAATTACAACCACAGTTTCCTGTTCACAGCTGACCGGAGGAACAGAAAGACTGCGTGCTGTTCTGCTTCAGGGCTTGATGTGTTGTGCATTCGGAGATGCTCGCCTGCAAACCTTGGCTGTAAGGACTTTGAGTTACTTTTGCTTTTCTTTTAGCTCAAAGGGATCCAGATATTTTACTGTGACCGCTGACATGAACAACCACGTCACATTGAAAGTCTTTTGAACCCCCCCAAAACATCTCTACATTCAGAGGCAAAAGCAACACCTCAGTTTTTAAAATATAAGATTAAAAGATTCAAATACTCCACCCTTCATCTCTTACAATGTAATTTAAAGTCATCATCCATCATCACGCATCACGGTTGCAGAATGGAAGCCACCACAATCAGCGAATAAAAATAAAAAACTGGACAGGCCAACATCAGAAATATACAGATATTTATTTACAAATACCTTTGCATTTGCATGGACTTAAAAATTCCAAAACAAAAGTTAAGACATGAAAGTAAACAAATTTAGGAATTTTTCTTTTTGCTGCAAAATTTAGCACAAGAGAAAAATTTCACAAGTTAGAATCATATTTGCTGTTTTTCCATTCTTACCATATAAATATACATAAATAAGATCTGTTTTTTTTTTTTTTAAATTTAACTCCAACAAGTGAAATCATTTCACTTTGCCTAGCAGCCGGCACAATCATGTCTTATCATTATTATTAGAACCATCAGCATAACAGACATTAAAAACATTCTTTAGGTTCTTTTTGATGAGTTAATGCTTTCTGCACAAAGTCTTGAACATTCATAATCATCATAATCACAGCTAAAGATCAACAGATATTTGTAGACAATGACACATTTTGGTGCTAAATCATTTAATAAATCCACTCATCTCGTCATAGTGGAAACATTTTGGGGTCCCTCAGCCCTCTTTAGGTTTACACTTCACTGTTATTGCTGCAGAGAATTTGTATAAAAATAAATGAAACAATTATTTATTTATTTTTAAAAAAAGAGGAGTATAAATGGTGTTAAGGTTCTGCATTACAAATCTTCTTGAATGGTTAAAACTCAGATGGATTAGATTACATACAGCTGTATGTACACTTTTATAAGTGGAAGTATTTATTCAAGCTAGAAAAGTAGATAAAAAATAAATTTCCTGCAGCAGCAGTATGTTCTTACTGTTCTTCAGTTATTCATGTAAAGAGTGCGAATTAAGTTTGTTCTACTTCACTTATCGGCGTTGTCGGGCATTTTTCAGGAGACATTTTGCGGATCCACCAGTCAGTGTCAAGACTTCCTGCTGTAAAGTCAGATTTGTTGATTTATCGTCATCCTAGGGAGGGTCTGCAGGGCCAAAATAAACCACCGACTTTAAAGTCGTCCTATTATGCTTTTCCTAATTTTCTGTAATATTTGTGCCGTTACAGAGGTTCGTACCCATGTGCAAGTGATCCATGAGACAGAAGCTCAGGCTTCAAACTACCCTAAACATTCAAGTTTCAGATAGCTTTCCTTTACTCCTGGCTCTGTATGATGTCATAGAGAGCAGATATCCCTTATATATATTCAACTAAGGAACACAGCTCTGAGAGGCATCCAATCAGAAGAAAGTTGGCTTTAAGAGGAGGGGATAAGAGAGCTAAGATGGTTTGTTAGTATAATGTAAATAAGCATTAGTTTGACGTGTGAGTCATGCCAAGCTACACTTGAAACATGGTGTTAGAAGTTGCATTATAGGTCCCCTTTAAAAGGAAGTAATCTCTATGTCAAGATTACTTTTAGAAAATAACACTTCCAAAAATCTGTGACCTTTGACCCCAAGATCCCCACAGCAGGAAATCAGACAGCCTGGCTTCATGCCTTCAGATTTGTCCCCCGTCACCCTGACAACCACACTCACTCTCTAACATATAGTCAACCTGACAAAATGAAGACTGTGCGATTAAAGAATCTCCTCTACTGTACAAAGCTTCATACAAAATATTATTTTTACATCTTTGTTGAATTATTAATGAGGAAAAAAATAAAAAGATGGAAATATTACAGACTTGCAAAAATATATCTCCACAGGGGTTTCAGACATTCTGAACTCTGCTTTTACATCACATTAACAGTACATGGAATTAGCCTCCTACAGTATAAACTCACTCCTGCAGATTTGGTGATAATAAGTTAAACGTATCTCAGCAAAAACAAATGTGAAACTGAAGGTTTTCCAGGCACGGCTGCTTCTTAAATCAAGCGAACCCAAATGTGGTGGAGGGAACTTTTGTGATTTGTTAGCAGCGCAACAGTTTATAGCAGCGTAGCAGAGAAAAGTGACAGTGACGAGGAATATGTAAGCTGTAGATGATGCGAAGGCGGGAAGAAGCCTTTTTCCTCAGTAGATTAAATAGTTAGCGTACTCTCTCTCAATCTCTGTCACACTTTCTCTCTCACATGCACTCTTTCTAATCATCTCTCACCCCCTCCGCTCCACCCGTCTTCAACATTCACCTACCATCTATCACTTCCTGTTACCTCTTGAACAGTGTGCGTTTGTGAGCTGTGTGAGCATTGTGCTGTCAGATTAGTAATTTTAATCACAGTTGTCCCCCTGTATGATTTTAGACTAAAAGATTAAATCTAATTCAAATTGACCACATGCATCACAAAAGAGATTTTTCTCTCCACGGCCCCCTCCCAGCTGTATGCGGCGACATTCTGAGTGGTGATCAGGTGATAGGTTGGTGTTGGTAAAGCACAGGGGGCAGATTTCTTAAATGAAAACAGAAGAAGAAGTAGTAGAAGGAAAAAATGGCACTGAAAGCCCTCACATCTTAGTGGAAATGATCACAGTGAGTAAATAGTGCAGGCAGGTTGACACACACCCAGGTGACTGAGCTTAAGGTAATATTGTGGTGCTGGTTAATGTGTTACACAGAGTATTAATGGACTGGATGCAGTGGCCCTGAAGTTCCTCCTAGTCTGTGGAAGTTATATGGCTGCAGAGATGTAAATAAGGAGTTGGGATGGTTGGAGAAGGCAGGCTGGGGGCTAAAAGAGGGTGGTTGACAAGTCCTGTGGCCCTTCGGGGGAGCCGTTTCCATGTCAGAATTTTTCATCAGGGATGGTTGTGTTGAAGGGGTGGTCCCAGAATGTGGTGGTGATCCCGAAACCTGGTGAGAAAAATAAAGATCCCCATCAGAAAAAGAAAGAAAAAACAAAACCATATTTCTTCTAAGGCCGTTAGCAAATGTAATCCTCACCTGATCTCTGGTGCTCGAAGTGGTGTTTGACGTGGTAGGCCTTCAGGCTGTACAGATATGAGCCTTTCTTCGGAGAGCCATAGTGAAGGTAGTAGTGGATCATATCGTATACGACGTAGCCGCCCAGCCCACCGACAAACACGCATACTCCGAGGATGTCTGGGAGCACGCAATGGATGGACATGTAGAAGACCGCCACTACTAAGGAGGCGAGGCCGGGAGGGAAGACCAGCCGAGAGCCGTCAAACGGAGACTGGAGAGAGAAAATAAATAAAGATTTATGTACAGTGGCCATTTTATGTCCTTTTTCCCCCCCGCAACAAAAAGCCATCACAGGTATTCATCAGACAGTAATTCAAAAATGATCAGCAAGTGGCGATATCTTTCACAGCATTTTCCTCAGCCTCTCCCAACAACTTGTTGCTGCCGTCAAACTCAGATTAGAGTCTGAATATTACAATATTTTTCTAATGTTTGTTTTTGTGAATAAAATATGGATTAGTAAGATTTGAAAAATCATTGTATTGTGTTTTTTTATTTACAGCTTATAGATAGTCCCAGAATCTTTGGAATCGGGGGGTTTGTGAGATTTTGTAGTGCGACTTTTATAGCTTCTACAGGAAAAACATCACATTTCCTAATTACACCGACTATCAGTTATAAGGTTTTACATAGAAGAAGCTAATAAAAAAATACTCTAATTTTACAACCTAGTAAAACAGAAACTGAGATGAACAGCATTTTTCCCCACACACTGCTTCTGCATTGTTTATTTTAACTCTTTATTAAGCTAAGCTAAATCAGTTTCCCCCTGTGGCTTAAACTATACTGTGGTTAATGTTACAATAATTTAACTTACAATATTTGCACATCCGTAACTACTTATACTTGATATGTATTCAGTTCATAAAAGTATTTGGAAACAGGACGACGTTTGCGGCCCCCCTCCTCCCTGCAATATAAGATTACCACCTCAGCTGGTGCCATAAAGGATGATTTTAAACAAAAACAAATATTGCTTTGATGACTCACAGCTGTGACCTCAGCAGTGGTTGTTCATACCTTATGGTGCTGTCCATGCAGGAGGAAGTGTAGCGTGATGAGGTAGTAGTTATGAGCTGGTGGATTCATGTGAAAGACGAAGCGATGGATGCAGTACTCGATGAATGACCACAAGAACCAGCCCATCATAAAGAGGACAGGGAAAAAGTACTTGTGGATAGGGATAGAGAAGCCTGGGAACACACACATGCTCGGCTATAGATGGCTCAAACAGAAATGTGGACACACAAATGAAAATGAAAACACAAGTGACTGTGGCACAAACACAGGTGTGTGTGAGTTACCTGAAGTGAGGGCTAGCCTGGTGGTGCCCTGTGCCAGGGTGGTATAGCAGTGCCAGCTCAGATAAAACACAATAGGGAGCCACACAATAGGTACCCAATACCTGAAAGCAAGAGAGTGTAAGCATTAGTTCACGCTCTCACTCTGTTACTAGAGGACAGTGTATTTAGTTTACGATGTGGGCCATTAATCTGAACTGGGCCAGAATGGTGAACGACATGAGGTAAAGTTACAGGAAACGTTCTCAGTCCAGACTTTCCAGTAATTATAAAAAACATTTTGTTGTACTACGTTGTTTTATTTCCCCTTCTGGTATAGAAAGGGATTTCTGTAGTAGATAATAAAATAATAATAATAATAATAATAAATAAAAAAGAAACAAAAATAAACAGGAACTTTATCATTTAATTGTTAATCTATTACTTAATTACTTTGGTGTAGTATGAATATGGGGTCCTTCATCAATAGGAAAAAGTTGTAAATCTTTTAAAAATACAAAATCTATGCACTTCTTCATATTTCACAAAGTTGTCAAGCTGGCCCGACTGGAGCCTTTGCTGGGCCATTTCTGGCCCCTGGGCATTATTTTTGACACCCCTGGTGTATGGCTTTGTCCACGATGCATCAAAACAGGAAAAAGAGAGAGCAGGACGTGACCACAGGTGTGACACTGGTTAAATCGGAAATGACTGGAACCTCAGGTGAAGGTGGGTTGCAAAGTAGCTTGCAGAGGTAGGCTGAACAAGCATAAAATTGCATACATTTATAAAATTGCACTTTTCATTATAATTCAATCTTTGATCACGCCACTGAAGCAGATGTGTTTGCTTATCCTTTGGCAATCACAGAACTGCCGACAGAATTTTCAAGGTGGGAAATATTCTTTACATCAGAGCCCTCATCGTGTGGCCATTACACACAATGATTTGCGGAAACCATTGCATAAATGTTTCCATTTACTTTCCCTCAGTAATTGCTTGGCCTCCAGTAATACTGAGGAAACTTGGAGTTATTTTATTTGTTTATTTTTTTTAAACCAGGATGTATCCTTCAAAGACCACAACAAACAAGTATGCAGGACACTTTTCTTGTATTTGTGCAATACCTGCAAACACAGAAACATCCTGTCTCAGAGTAATACTGAAAAACTAGTTCGTGATTTATTAGTTCTAGGCTGGACCATTGTACCTGTATACTAGAGCACTTCACATTCGGACTGCGGGCTTATGTCTGGTTCCTACAGTATTTAGAAGTAGAATGGGAGGCAGAGCCCAGAGCTTTCAGGCCTGTCTTCCATGGAACCAGCTCCCAGTTTGAATTTAGGAGACAGACACCCTCTATACTTTAAAATCAGGCTTTGATAAAGCATAATTAGGGTTGGATCAGGTGAACCTGAATTCTCTCTTAGTTATGCTGCAATGGGTCCAAGCTTCTCTTTTCACTCCCTGTATGTTTATAAACTGCTAGTGTATTAGTCATTAGGAATTATTAATCTCTAGCTCTCTTCAGCAGTGTCTCTT
Organism: Diplotaxodon limnothrissa; assembly: GCF_057381915.1. Classification (NCBI taxonomy): domain Eukaryota; kingdom Metazoa; phylum Chordata; class Actinopteri; order Cichliformes; family Cichlidae; genus Diplotaxodon; species Diplotaxodon limnothrissa. Next base: position 60,521,537 of record NC_140602.1, read on the forward strand.
TTGTCCTGTCTCCGGTCCCTCACCTCCAGCTGGTTGATATATAAATATAAACTTAATAAATAACAGTAAAATTCTGTGAAAATGTTGCACGAGTGATTGCCAAGCCTGCAAAACTGAATGTATGTTCTTATCTGATAAATGGCTAATTTTTCTTCAAGCTTCCTTTCTTACCAAGAAGTTTTAGTGATGGCCTCCATGATGGGGTTTCCAAACAGTCTGATAGGTCTGTCAACTGGTTGGTGTACCCACGCATCATATTTCTCTCTGAGGTGGCCCACCTGCCATGCCAGGGGCTTCCGCCAGTCCACCAAATCCTGCAGAAGTACAACGAAATGAAATGAGTAAAACCCGTTCTCTATACACGAGGAGGGGGGGGGAAAAAAAATCCAAAAAGTAAAACAAAACTTCTCCAGCAGGTGGCAGCATAGAGGTAAAAACTATACTGCTCCAAGGACTGGTCAGACCAGGAAGTGTTGCATGTGAAATTTGCTTGTTGCGTGCGTGTGCATTTGCAGGTTTACTTAAGTCTAAGTGAAAGCTTTTACAAGCTTTTCACAAGTTCCCTGTGTTTACAGCCACACAGGAAATGGGCTGCCATGGTGTGTGATGCGAAGACTGTCAGGTTTCACACTATAACATTTGGAAATATCAGGTGGAATCATTCTGGTAAGGAAACAGGGTGGGAAGGAGTCCTGAGTCAGAACTTGACCTTATGGCCCCACTGGTGTGAGTTGAGAAGAGTGAAAGAGAAGCAGCAAGTCCACTCTTTAATCTTAATTTTCCTCTTAACCCTGACACTTTCCTGTGATTAGTCACAAAATGATGCTTAGTGACCATGTGATGATGACTGTGTGTGTGAGAGACACCCCTATCATGACATCAGGCACAATCACCGGACCTTTACTGTTCCGTGTGCGGCAATTAATCATGTGTTGGCTGTTTACTGCAGCAGACTGTTTAGCTACCGGACACATATCACATTGTTTTAATGGAGCTAGCGACCCTGAAGAAGCGCTGCGCTGGAACACTACCATCTCTGTTCTTTATTACCCCTGCTCATTCAAGGCATAAATACAGCTGTGAACTGCAAAAAAAAATAAAAATACTTTAAGCTATCCACAGATTAGCTGCTGATACGACTACAAAGTTCAACTTTAAATAAGGGGGGAGCCAAAAAACAAAGCAAAACCAGAGATGCTGCATCTTCTGTCTCACATGCTCTCCGTTTCTTGGCATCAACTGTAAATTACTCGAAAAGCAAACGTCTAACTTGATTTAATCCCGAGGGTGAGGTTCTGGTAAGCTCACTTGCAGTCATCCCCACACTTCTCTGCATATCTATCTTTATTTTATTTTTTGATTTGTATGCTTAAGTCCCAACTAACACTGGCATCACCCGAGGCAGTTTAACTCATTGAGAAAGCTCACATCCATTCAATTGTATGCATCTCTGGTATACTATATACACAAGCACACCTTCGGGTTTGGATTTATTAAAATCAGCGTGTTGTTTTATTTATTTTGGGGGAAATTAGTTGGTAGAATTGCATCAGAGCTGTGAACACACCAGGCACAAGTATCTGTCAACACGTTGACGTTACATGTTTACATAATCTGCCCATATGCAGATCGACTTATGAACACCTGCCAAGCGAATGAAAATCTGCCTTTTCTGCTACTTCTCACTGCAGTAATTGACATACAAAACACATTTTACAGTCGTCTCTCACACATGAATAATGAAACAATGCCAGTAGAAAATAGAAGCTTCTCTTTGCCATAACAAAGTTTGGTTATTGCTTTAACCAAAACCATATCGATGAAAAATACATAATAAATGTGCACAATAAAGTAAAGAAATGTTAAAGTCAAAAACCTTTAAAACAGAAAATGTGATTGCAGACAAACTCTTAGAGATACAAAGAGAAAGTTTAATTTTTACAACACCGTCTTGTATATAACAAGAAAAAGAAAGAAGTGAAATTGTGTTTGTCACATGCTGCAAGGAGCTTCCCACAAACAAGTGATTTCACACAAAAAGAAAAAAAAAAAAAAAGCTGGAAGATCACATTAAATTCCACTGTTGTCATATTGAAGTGGAACCAATGACAGTAGAAAACATTGCATTTTATACTTGTACAGTCACTGAGTGTAACCTACTGATGGATATACTGGGATGACTTAAAAAAAAAAAAAAAAAAAAAAAAAAAAGGACAATCCAGCTAGCATTTGCTGGTTATATAAAGCCCCAAGCTCAACATTTACTCTAAATATCAAGAAGTCTGAAAATTAACAGTGGTGCTACGCTTGCATAAGAAAAGATACAGAAACCGGTTTCTGTGTTTAATAACAGGTGAACAAAGCCAAGCCAAGTGTGAAGACATGCTTCAGATTCCTGGTGTTACGCAGCTTGCAAATGTGGACGGACTGATTTAGCTTGAGTAAAGGTGAGTATCGAACAACCAGGACATTAAAGCGGCTACGATCCAGCTTAACCAGTTTGAAAACAAAAAGCGGGCCTTTTTCTTTTTTTTAAATGAGGAAGGCTAGCACATGACAAGTGTGCTGGTGATAATAACAACATTTTGCATAGCGCAGAAACTGCATGAGTGTTGCACATGGGTACAGTTACCCATGTTTGAGATGTGTGAAGGGAGTGTCCGAGCATCAGGATTCAAGTTACTGGAAGAAGCAAACCCTCAGAATGAAGGGCTTAAACTGACAGATCCCTGTGTCACAAAAACACTGGTGTTTGAAACCGGCCTTGCAAAACTTAAGTGTGTGAAGTCAAGAGTCATGGGTCTCGTTCAATAAAGCGTTGCCTGGCAGCAGAGAGAGCGAGACAGACTGGTTGAATCTGTCATTGTGGTGCTGAGCCTGTTAAAGTGGAAAAACACGTGTCAAACTGCACCATCACATGAGCATAGTTTAAATGAATGTCTGACTGTGTGTGCTTGAAGGTAGATTTCAGCACGCAGGGACAAATTCTTCTAGTATGAACATATAAAAAACACCTGCACCATTTTGAGTCTAGACTTTCAGCACTGGCTTAGATTTAGGAGTTCAGCAATGCTGCTTTGTCTTCTGTTTTGTACATGCTTGTGTCTGGCAGTGTGGGAAATCATGCAATCTGCAAACAGATGAAGCAGGGTGAATAACCAGATGGCTGTTCACCTACCCCGTCACGGGTAAGCAAATACACTTGTTAGGTCATCCTCCACCTTTTGTTTCCAGTGTCTGATCGATTGCTGCATAATTTCAGCAAAAGCACACATTGACTCAAAAAAAGATGCAGAAAAGACGCACTCTTCATTTGATCGCATATTAGCCCCGTCTCAAAACACGCACACACCTTATCGAGGTCCACAGAGCTGCAGAGGCTGTATGGGTCGCGCTCATCCTCGTCTTTCGCCTCTGTCGTCTGCTGTGCCCTTTCTCCTTCGGTCTGTTTATTGGCTTTATTTCTCGCTCTCAGAGTCTGAGAAAAAAAAAAGAAGAAAAGAAAAAAGGATGCCATTAGCAAGTATAATTTATTATTAAAATGGCCTAAGCCAACCACAGATGGAGAAAGACAGATACACATATTTATAGTGCGTGGCTTATGCAAAACAGGTAGACAGCTGCACAATATAGTACCTATTACATAGGCTATGTCTCATTAAAGATATATAAATAGAACAGGAGTCAGTCTTTTTGACAATTATGGCCCATCTGCCCTTTGCCCTTTTACCTCAGCCCCATAAACCGGGTTTTAATGGTTACAGTCACGTGTGACATATACCATAATGCTTTCAACCTTCAAATCGTTTTGTATCGCTGGACATCTCCAACAAAGGATCATGCTATCACATATTGGAACACTGACAGTCAGTCATTACTTTGGTTTGATGTTTAGTTTGTGTTCTGCTACACAGAAGGAAATGCAGATATAAATGTAATACAATACGCAATACAAATGACTCAAACATATGTTTACATAATTCTTATTTAAAAAGGCACTGAAGGCACAGCTGTTGCAACTGGAGAGAAGCCATGTGGATAATGATGACAGCAGGTGATATGAATATGCAAGGAGTCCAAAACCATCTGAGTGTTTTGCTGATCAGATTTGTCCTCTGATTACTGACATCCAAAGATGAGCTGTAGCTAATGCAGACACAGTGCTGAAGATTTATAAAAGCACAACAGATGTTTTGTGTAGTGCATCATTTACTTTTAAAGAAATGGTAAATGGCCTGTATTTGTATAGCGCTTTTACTAGTCCCCCCTAGGGACCCCAAAGCGCTTTACACACCTATCCACCCATTCACACACTGGTGGAGGCAAGCTGCAGTTGTAGCCACAGCTGCCCTGGGGCAGACTGACAGAAGCGAGGCTGCCATATTGCGCCATCGGCCCCTCTGGCCATCACCAGTAGGCGGTAGGTGAAGTGTCTTGCGCAAAAACACAACGACCGAGACTGTCCGAGCTGGGGCTCGAACCGGCAACCTTCCGATTACAAGGGGAAACTCCCAACTCTTGAGCCACGATCGCCCTCTTCATTATCTTCATTATAAAGAATAAACATGTGTCCTGGTCTTCATCACACCATTCTTGAATATTTTGCCAGAGCCAAATTGTGACACAGCACATAACCATCTGATATTGATATCTCTTCTACCTTATATGAGTTGGAGCCAATTAATGACTGATAGGCTTGCGTAATATTTTTTTTTTTTTTTTGTTTTTTTGTTTTTTTAATTGATCAAGATGCAAAATGCAAACAACAAGAGGTCACATGACAAAGAAATAAAAAAAGGAAAAAGAAAAAAAAGGACAAAAAGGTCTGTGATAGACTGATGTTCTGTCAACAAAGCCTTGATTAGTCAAATTAATTGATTTATGCAAAACTGCACTAAGCAACAAACGGACAAAAACCCACAAAAAGATACATTAGCTCTTTCCCATGAAAATAAGAGCAGCTTGGCCTTTTAAAGCCACCTGCCAAGTCTTCATGCAGTAGACTGTGGGCAGATTATCCTTGCGGCCTTCATAAAAAAATTAGAATGCATGTCAAGTTACATTCTGTTTGTATGAAGTCAGCTCTGGGAATTGTCGGATTAACGCCCTGTTCTGATCGACAGCCCACGTCAGTCAGGTGAAATATTCATCAGCTGGTTGGAGTCACACATAAGGCCTCCTATGGTTTGTTACTAACATCGCCTTGGCAATTCAACACCTACAGAGGCAACGCTACACCCCCTCCCCCCATTATCACACCATACTCATCCTGAGAGAATAGTGTTGAAGTTGTAGCTCACCCTGAACTAGCAGAGCTCAATGTTTCTTTAACTTTATTTTCACATTCTCATCTTCGTGACTCTCGCTCGCGCCTTATTTTATATTACAATAAATCATCGTATCTGTGAATTTACAGCCGGTAACAACCTTCCACAGTTTTTTTTTTAAAAATTAAAACAGCAGAAATATTATAAACAAGCCAAATCCTTTAAGCCAGTTTCATAAAGAAGTTGGTGGTTATGACCAATGTGGTTCAGATATGAGAATACTCGTGACGCTAATTAGAAGCAGAAACTAACAGCTTATAGCTGCTACCACGCCTCCATTTTTAAAAAAAATCTCTCTCACACACACACACACACACACACACACACACTCACACACTCACACACTCACACACACACACACACACGTACGTAATGGCGATAAACAGACACACCCTCTGTATCTGCAGCAGCCATGGCCTACGTGAAACAGTGAGCAATGCAATGTTTATTGAGCTCTACCTCGTCCCACTTTATACATATGATCGAATAAATGTGACTCAGGCCTTGTTCCGTCAGTGAACCCTGCAGGTGTGGTGAGCTCAGGGTGAGGGTGGCCATTACTGCGAATGTAAATTTTCCACCAGATTTTCATTAAAATGGGAGGATCTGCGGCCTATTTTTGGCAAGGATGAGGTTAGTGATCCTGGATAAGCTGCTGCAGGTTTACAGAGCCTGTATTTGTTTGTGCTAGAAATAAATACAAAAGGTCAGGAAATAAACAATTCTTTCCCCTTTTCTTTTTTAAATGTTCAAAGCTTTGGTGTCGCTCTGTTCTGGGAACCTCTCATGTACATTCATGGAAAGCCAAAAATCAGGGAGATCAGCACCAGGATACCCTCAGAGGGAAAAAGAAAAAGAAATGACAATGGCCAAGTCACAAAAAGCATGAAATTGAGGAACTGGGGTTGATGTGGGCTGCAAAGCGGCTTGCAGAAGGACTCAGTACAGAGAACAGGTGATCAGAGTCACGCCCAGTGTGCAGGAACTAACAATGTGTTAGATTTTTGACTCAACTGGGCTTTTACAGATGATTTTAGACAGCAAGTCTGATGTGAAAAAAGAAACCAAAAACTAAACAAAAACTGTGCTTGAAAAACATAAATGACACCCAGCTCCCCAAAACGTAAAAAAATACTACCTGCATTTTCATGAAAGTAGCTTAAAAATCCCCCCAAAAAGCAGGCAGATACTCATTCATCTGGTTACTAAGCAAAACCTCACTAAATATGCATCAATATTTACCAACTTTTAAAATAAATATAATATTACCTGTTCAAGTCTCGGTCAGCAGGTAATGCAAACACACACCTCACGTTCATGCCTTGACAAATACATTCAAACCTTCACATACCGCTTTAAAGTAAATTGTTTTTAGTAAAGACAGTACACAAACCCTACATGTGAACCCTCTATTACATAACCCCCTAACAATAAATCATACCCACTGTGGAACTCAGCACCACACACCACAAACATATAAGTACACAGGAACAATGCTCGCATTAGAGCAGCAGAGGATCTTTTAGTTTCAATCCTCCAGTTGAGATTCAAGTCATCATTTTTGTAAGATCAGTAAACCCAAGTCAACTTTATACTGAAAAAGAGAAATTCTGTATAAATATACACATGTATATTAGGGGTGCAACGATACACAAAATTCACGGTTTGGATCGGTTCGATACTTTGGTGTCACGGTTCGATATTTTTTCGATAAAAAGGCATGAACATTTTTTTGTAATTTGCCATTTATTACAATTATAAATATATATTTTAACTCAAAAGTACAGTTTTTAAATTTAATGTTGCTGAAACAACAAAATAATAAATCTGATCGAGAAATCACTCATCTTTGGAAAAGAGAGTTTATTACAGAGAAATGGCTCTTTCCAAAATAAAAGCTATACTATACGCTATATTCTCAGCAGCATATTAAACATATCAGGTCCCCATACGGAGAATCATGGCTGTCTAAATGACTCGGGTAAAGTTTGTAGCATGCGTGCTTGTTGTTTTTGTCTGCTTCCACTTGTCTTGCACTAGGATGATGTCGGTGTTAATGTGCAGTCATATTAATTGTGTTCCCACTAGTGCTGTCAGCGTTAATCTCGTTAAAATGACATTAACGCCATAATGCGGCAAATCTCCGTTAACGAGTTACCGCGGATCGCCCCGTGCGTGGGGCTGGACGGCGTCAACACGTTAAGAAGCTAACTGCACTAACGCACTAGTTCCCACCAATTGAGCATTGCGTGGTACATCCGAGATACTGTTTTACTTTTGTCCATGTCTGTGAAGGACCCCGGCCCACGTAGACCGCGAAGGCCGGGTCCTCCAAAGGATGCAGCCGACGTTTTGGGACACAGCTTCAGTTTCGGGTAGCGTTGAGGCAGTAGCCATGTTGCAACGAGCTTAGCTTCTGTCTTGCTAGCTCAGTGGATCTGCGCTTGACAGTGCAGCCTAGGCGGAGTAGTCGAACGAAGATCCACTGAGCGCTCAACAGAAAATTTTGTATTGTTCAATACATATGCGTACCGAACCGAAAGCACTGTATCGAACGGTTCAATATCGATACGAGTGTTGTTGCACCCCTAATTAATAAATTACATGTGTGTGTGTGTGTGTACACATATACACACACACACACACACACACACACACACACACACACACACACACATATATATATATATATATATATATATATATATATATATATATATATATATACATACATACATACATACATATATATATATATATATATATATATATATATATATATATATAAAAAAAACAGTAATCTTTACTCTTACAAAAGTGTAATTTAAGCTGTTTACAAAACATCTGATCAATCGATATGAGAAGTTATGGAATAAAATAACAGCATTTCATGTTTGTTTAATAGCTCAAAACCAGCTGCTAAACAAGAGATAACATCAAACTTCCTGCTGCCAGCATAAAGTACATGCTAATCTCAAACTTGCAAACAAAGTGAGTGGATGACAGACTTGCTATTAACGTCATCAACAAACAACATTACATTCATGTTGTGTCTGTTTGCTTCTTCTTCTTGGCAATAAAATGGAACAGCATCAACAGGCTAGATGAACAGGACAAGCGTGATACAAAACAGTCAAACTAAAGCGGTCAAATTTGTGCAATGGGCATGTACCAAACCAAATTTAAGAATAATGTGGAAAGTCTCAAGTTCTTTTGTCCTGTTTGACACTAAATTACTTAGGATGTGAAAGAAAGGTGTAGTACTCGGCAGTTCTGACAGTTACATACTCGGAACACTTGGGTTTTTTTTCCCCCCCTCTTTTGTAAGGTGAAACACACAACCCTATACTAGTAAATAACTGCTATTTAGTTCAGTTATACTTATCATTGCTACTGTTAAATAAGAATTCAATTTAGATCAGAACAACAGTGTTCAGTCTTAAGACGCAAATGAAGTCAAGACATGAAATTTGTCTTGTTTAACCATGAAACATCAAATCAATAACATGGATAGTCTGATGACTTTTCCTGGAGTTATTCACCAGTAATCTTTAAGCACTGAAGGTGTAAATGAGGATAAAACTTCACTAAACCAACTGTAATGATTACCTTTTATGATAGCAAAAGCAAAATGTGCAAAGCCATCAACGGCTTTAACATTCACCTTTGAGAGGCGTCACATGGCAGCTTGGTAGCCAACAAAGGACATTTCTGTGACACAGGAAAGAGCAGCGACAGTAAGAGTGTGCCAAGGTGAGCCTTTGAGGTTTTGCATAGTAATACAAAACAAAAACAATAGCTATTAGGGAAATTTAAAGCCACAGCGCCATAGTTACAAGGTGTCCCTCAGGCTGTTCATCTAACAAGTCGCCAAAGTTTCGCTTTGTTTGCACACCTGACTTGGAATAACCAAGACAGGAAGCAATTCAGCAATTAACAGAGTGGTCACTATTATTTATAGCTAAATGACCTCACCTTTAAACTGTATCTTTTAGACAGAAAAACAAAGTGAATTTTACATTATTCTTTTAACATTGACAAGAATGCCCCTCACACTTGATACGTGTACACACTTAAATGATAAGTACTCTCAGTGCAGACTGCGCAATTTCCTTTGTTGTGTATTTGATATCAATCGCCTTATTTCTCGTGGCAGACTAAAAAAAAGATCACAGGTCCTGTTGCCATTGAGCAAGCAAATATGGTTTCCCTCAAGCAAATAAAACATATGTGCCATTTACCTGAAACAAATAAACAAAACCCCCATCTAGGCTGCAAGCGACCTACTTTAAATTAGTCTGAAACAACACAGTGAAACCACAACAGTCTTTCGGAATGCAACTGAAAACTATGAAGAGATGTGGCGTCTCTTTGTGGTTCTACTTTTCCACTTAAGGAAAGACATCCCTAATATCTAGACATTTGTTAATCACATAAATTTTAAACAGAGCACCGAAAAAGAGACATGCATCAACTCTAATAACCCAAACTTTCACACATTAGGACTTGAACAAATACCAAAACTATAACTTCATACAATCCAGTTTTGTTCTCTCATTTTTCATCCATGATTAATGAATCTGCTTGTAGTTTTATTGTATTCATAACAATTTCTAACAAGCACTGAGGGGTAGTAATTTTATGGTACACAAAACCTTAAAAATGTTAACGACATCTGCATCCACAAAGAAATCTGTTTACTTAGTTTAAGTCAAAACCCCATCCAAAGACAAGAATACATTAAGTAAAAAAAAAAAAATTGAGCCATTTAGTGTTGGTGGGTGACGATTTCAAGGCAAAATTAACATTAAGTTCCACCAGGAAGTGAAGGAGGAAATTACATACTTGAGCATACTTGTAGACCAATGTTCATACCATGGATGCTGTAAAACCAGTATATCTAAATATTGGTTGGTTCACAGTAAACTGTGAAATGAAATTTTCAACTAAACATCGCTATGTATATTTAAGAGACTGTTTTCTTTGACTTTCCCCATTTGGTCTCAGCGAGCTGGACGTATCCACAGTGTTTTGGGTTTTTAGTAGAATTATAGAAATAATATGGCTCTGTGTGACACAGACTCAAAGATTAATAACATACTATAGTTACACACTCTGTTACTTAGCACTAATTAGCAGTTATGTGCATCTGTGCGTTGCTAACCAAGCTTTCTAGCATTAGTCGATAACTTGGCACTACAGCCAAAAGTTAACCTCACATACCAGCACTAAGACTGCCCAAAACCAAAACAATTTTTAAATATAGAGTTGCTAGAGGGAGATGATTCCCAGTGTCCACCCCTAAAAGGAGCAAGGCAGTATTAGGAATTCTACTCATTGCATGAGGACAGATACAGTCACATCAGAAGCTCTAAACCCCATCATGAGAGTGTGGTGAAGCTGATCGCTGTTTAACCAAAGAGGAACAGCAGTCACAAGCCAACTCAGAGTTCCTCTTTGCTTTGTACTCAAACTGTACTGATTTTCCACTTTGGTTAAAATACTTGTGGCTTAACTATAGGAATCAAATAAGATAAGATAAGATAAGATAAGATAACCTTTATTAGTCCCACACGTGGGAAATTTGTTTTGTCACAGCAGGAAGTGGACAGTGCAAAAGTTATGACGCAAAAATTAGAATACAATAAGAATAAATACAGTACACAACTGTACAGAATAGAATAAAATAATATACTATATACAGTAGAATAAAATAGAATAAAAATATACAATAAGATAAAAATAGAATACGAATGCTATATACAACTGAGTAAAAATACAACGATGCCAGAAAAGATTATTGCACTTAGTGTTATTGCACATGTGTGGATGTGTGTGTTTGTTCAGTTAAAGTCTTTGTTGTGGAGTCTGACAGCAGTGGGGAGGAAAGACCTGCGAAATCTCTCCGTCCCACACCGTGGGTGCCGCAGTCTCCCACTGAAGGAGCTGCTCAGTGCTGTCACAGTCTGCTGCATGGGGTGGGAGACGTTGTCCAACAGGGATGACAGCTTAGCCGCCATTCTCCTGTCACTCACCACCTCCACTGGGTCCAGAGGGCATCCTAGAACAGAGCTGGCCCTTCGGATCACCCTGTTCAGTCTCTTCCTGTCCCCAGCAGAGATGCTGCCGCCCCAGCAGACCACACCATAAAAGATAGCAGAAGCCACCACAGAGTCATAGAAGGTCTTCAGGAGTGGGCCCTCCACCCCAAACGACCTGAGTCTCCGCAGCAGGTACAGCCTGCTCTGCCCTTTCCTGTAGAGGGCGTCTGAGTTATGAGTCCAGTCCAGTCTGTTGTTCAGATGAACACCAAGGTACCTGTAGCTGTCCACAGCCTCAATGTCCATACCCTGGATGTTCAGTGGTTGCAGTGGAGAATGCTTGTGCCTGCGGAAGTCTACCACCAGTTCCTTGGTTTTACTGGCGTTGATCTGTATGTAATGTATGTAATGCAAATTAGTTTTACTCAGGTAAAGGTTCAAAGAGGGTTGGGACTAAGCAACAAAGCTGCGCTAATCTCCTGATTAACACTTCAACCCCAGTGCCTTTTCTCCTCCACTCAAGGTTCAAGGTTCAAGGTTCTTTATTTGTCACATGCATAGTTATACAAGTATAACACACAGTGAAATGTAGCCTGACACGCTCCTCGACATGTGCAAAAAAATTGGGGGGGGGGGGGGGGGGGGGGGGGGGTGTAGAGGAAGTATACATACATACACACATATACACACACACACACACACACACACACACATTGGGTGAATGTGCAGTAGTAGCAGCAAGCAGGTGAATTCTGTACATTAATATGAATAGACATCTGACTATTTTACAGGATAGACAATATAAACATATTTAAAATTAAAGGAATTGAAATGTACATTGTGCGTTGGTTTAGTGTCTGGAAGAGTCCTGTCTCAGTCAATTATAGATGATGTGAGAGGGCGGGTGTGTGTGTTTAGGGCACGGATGGCTTGGGGATAGAAGCTCCTCTTGAGTCTCTCTGTCCTTGCCCGGAAGATGCGGAACCTTCTACCAGATTGCAGAAGTTGGAACAGTTTGTTGCCAGGATGGGATGGGTCCTTCAGTATCTGCGCTGCTCTAGTCCGGCATCTCCTGGTGTAGGTGTCCTGAAGCGGGGGGAGAGCAATCCTGCAGCAGCGTTCTGCTGTACGGATCACTCTCTGGAGAGCTTTTTGGTCCTTCACACAGCTGTTCCCAAACCACGATGTCATGTTCTGTGCGAGGATGCTCTCCACAGCACCTGTATAGAAAATCCTGAGGATCTTTGGGGAGACCCTGAACTTCCTCAGTTGTCGTAGGTGATACAGGCGCTGCCTAGCCTTTTTGGTCTGGACCTGAATGTGGGCAGCCCATGTCAGGTCTGAGGAGATGTGGACACCAAGATACTTGAAGGACTGCACCCTCTCCACTGGAGCTCCATTGATGATAATGGGCTTGTAGTCTCTGTGCTGACCCCTTCTGAAATCCACCACCAGCTCCTTGGTCTTGCCGACGTTCAGCTGGAGGTGGTTGTCCTGGCACCACGATGCCAGATTCTTCACTTCATCCATGTAGGCCGTCTCATCGTTGTTGGAGATGGCACCCAACACCACTGTGTCGTCAGCAAACTTCACAATGGTGTTGGAGCCATGGGTGGCCACACAGTCTGAAGTGTAGAGGGAGTAGAGCAGTGGCGAGAGGACACATCCCTGAGGTGCTCCTGTATTGATGGTGATGCTGTTGGAGAAGCACCTGCCCACCCTCACCACCTGAGTTCTGCCAGTGAGGAAGTCCAACACCCATGCACACAGACGGCTGTTAAGTCCCAGATCCCTCAGCTTTGTGAACAGTCTGCAGGGCACTATTGTGTTAAACGCTGAACTGTAATCAACAAACAGCATTCGCACATAGTTACCCTGTTTGTCCACATGGCTGAGAGTGGTGTGTAGGACGTGGGCGATGGCATCCTCTGTGGATCTGTTGGATCTGTAGGCGAACTGCAGCGGATCTGTGGTGTCTGGGATGGAGGAGGAGATGATGTTCTTCAGCAGCCTCTCAAACACCTTCATTACTACCGAGGTCAGTGCAACTGGCCGGTAATCGTTCAGGGATGAGGGTTTGCGGTTCTTGGGCACAGGGATGATGGTGAATCTTTTGAAGCATGTGGGGACCACAGACTTCGCCAGAGACTCGTTGAAGATGTAAGTGAACACACCTGCTAGCTGGTCAGCACAGCAGCGCAGCAGACGTCCGGTGATGCCGTCTGGCCCCGCCGCTTTCCTTGTGTTCACTCTCCTCAGTGCCGCTCGGACGTCATGCTCCGCGATGCTGGTCACCGGTCTCTCGCTGATGACGTCACTGTCCTCGGTAGTCAGGCGGTAGATAGCATTAGCCGCCTGGCTAACCTCGAAACGGGCGTAGAACTGATTCAGCTCGTTGGTGAATGCAGAGTCAGCGTTGATCAGCGCAGTGTCCCTGGCTTTGTAGTCCGTAATGGTGCGTAGTCCGTGCCACATACTCCGTGTGTCGCCCTGGTGGAAATGGGACTCCACACGTTCCCGGTACCGGCGTTTGGCATCTCTCACCGCGCGCCGCGTGCCGTATGAGGCCGCTTTGTAGGCGCTCATATCGCCAGTGGTGAGACCCGCGTTGTAGGAGGCGGTCCTGGCGTTTACTGCAGTGCGGATCGATCTGTCCATCCACGGTTTCTGGTTTGGGAATGTGGTGACTCTCGCAGTGGGGATAATCTCCTCCTCTAGCATATTGACGAAGCATACTGCTACTTCCGTAAACTCGTTGATGTCGACTGCGCATGCTCTGAACATGTCCCAGTCAACGTAGTTGAGTGCGTCCTGTAGCGTAGCTTCTGATTGGGCAGTCCACCGTTTTACCTCCCTCGTGGTTACTTCTTCCCTCCGTATGCTTTGTTTATACTGGGGGATGAGGAAGATGGCGTTGTGGTCAGACTTCCCAAAAGCCGGGTGTGAGACAGCTTTGTAGCCCTGCTTGTATGGCGTGTAGCAGTGATCCAAAATTCGATCCCCTCTCGTTGGACACGAGACATGCTGGTAAAAGTTTGGCATGACTTGTCTGAGGTTCGCTTTGTTAAAGTCTCCTGCTACAATGAGGGCTGCGCCCGGGTCCTTGTTTTGAAGCGAGCTCAGCACATCATGTAATTCGGACAAAGCCATACCTGTGTCCGCTTGGGGTGGGATGTAGACCGCCGTGGCGATGACCAAGGTGAACTCACGGGGCAGATAGAAAGGGCGGCACTTAATGCTCAGGAACTCCAGATGTGGCGAGCAGCCGCTGGAGAGAGTAGAAATGCTCCTGGCATCACACCACTTTCTGTTTACCATGAAACACACTCCCCCACCTTTGGTTTTGTTTGACTCTGCCGTTCTGTCCGCGCGGAGCACAAAGAATGAATCCGACGGAGTTACGGCCTGGTCCGGCACGGTGGGGGTCAGCCATGTCTCCGTGAAGCACAGAATGTTGCAGTCCCTCATGTCACGTTGGAAGGTGACCCTTGCTCTTAGGTCGTCGAGCTTGTTCTCCATGGATTGTACATTGGCCAGTAGGACACTGGGCAGTGGTGCGCGATGCGCCTGCTGTCTCAGTCTGTTCCTAATACCAGCGTGTTTCCCCCGGCGCTTCTTTGTTCTGCGCCTCGGATGAGCGGCCCGTACTTTGTTGTTCTCCGCGCCGCGTAGAATCTCTGGCGGCCAGGAAGGGTCGGGTTTAAAAGTGTCCAAGATTAGATGTGCAACCTTGGCACCGATGTTTATAAGTTTGTTTTGTTTGTTTACTCGCTTTCATACATTTCAGGGAGGTCAGTAACTGATTGTCCATCTTCAGTTGTATCTATGGAGGAGTGCCTATGTACACACCACAGGCCTTAAGAGAGACAATGGGTAGTATGCCTGCAATGTTGATATGACTTTCACCCATTAGAACATCAAGAATGACACCTATTGACTGCATTATAAAGAAGCAGGACACTTAAGACCTGGCATTACTGTTCTGTCTTATACAATGGGCATACAGCAAGCTTACATATACTCACAACATATATTCTAAACCACCAGAAATCCTTTGAGGCCTTTTTTTAAACCCCAACCCCCAAACTTCAAGCCAAAGCTCATGGAGATCATAAGCTCAGACTAGCCTCTCATGATAAGATGAGAATGGTTCAACACTTCAGAAAGAAAACTCAAAGATTGAATAATCTTATTTAATGGAGGGAATGAGATAGAGGAGTAACACATAAGCAGCGCTCTGTCCCAACAGGAGGAGGAGAAATCTGCAAGAATGACAGACCAAAAAAAACAAACAAAGGAAATGTTTAGAGTGGGGTGTAAATGTGGCCTGGTACCAACACAACACTGAAACTATAGTCAGGGGCCATGGGGAGAGAGGGAGGAGGAGAAAGGATGGGTGGGTGGATGAGTTAAATGAATGTGGTGAGAGGGAATTAAACATTTTGAGGGCTGCGAGGGGCACAAAGGCTTATTATATCTCCCCTTATGTTACAATAATGGACGCACACATTAAAACAGGGCCAAAGATAACAAGATTAGCATATGTGCAAATAAATCCTCCTTTACAAGCCTGATTTCAGACAGTTTAACTCTTGGCTCTGTATGAGTGTGAATAATTTTCTTCAGATCGGCTCCCCTTTGCAAACGGAACAAGTGGGTGGAGCTTCTGTGCTAACAACCAGAAATCAATGACATCATATAGAGCCAACAGAACAAACAAACCTTATAACAGGGTTTTTCGAGCACTCTGAAGCCTGAGAACATATGCTGACCTCACAATCTGAATTTTTTACCATTTTCAGTATGAGGCTGTGCCACTGTAACAGTATATACATATATAACAAAGGATAGGCCCCGTTTAAGGCAGCAGATCCACAGGACAGCTTTTATAACCACTGGTCTCTAGTTACAAAGCAGAAGGAGGAGGGCGAGTCAGCGCAATTGGGGAGGCTGATGGGGTTTATTACATCCATAAAGATAGTATAAAGATTAAGCAGGGCCCTAGAAAACCTCTGCCATCAAAAAATAAAACATTTAGATTAAACATTTATTATTGCTTATATCTTCTTAAATTTTATGACCCTTCCTGATTCCACATCAGCCACTCTAAACCTGTGCACAGAAAACAAACTTTCTTGTACCATTTACGATTCACGTCAGGCAAGTCAGAACAAAGCACGCAAAAAATAAAAGTGAGAATTATTGCCATGGAATTAAAGGGTATGTAAAAAAACACTGTGTGCCCCACATATCTCACGAACAACACACCCCAACTTTATGTCCAGTATGGGGACTAAAAGTCTGAGGGCAGCCTGGGAAAACCTGAAGCGGAACCTGATAAGCGAGCAGTTTATTCTGAAAAACTGTACTTGTGCAAGAGCTTTGTGACCATTGTGTGGGCGTGTGTTTGAACATGTATGTGAGGGCGTGTCAGGTGCCGTTGCCTAGTAGAATACACGTGTAAAGGCTGAAGTTCAGCAGAGGGTTTGATAACACTGAAAAGGCCGTGAGCTCTGAATCCTGATGATCACTTATCTGCAATCACTCACACATTTTACAGAAAACCTCAAGTAAATTATTTACTTGATAATCCAATAGGAACGATGGAGCTCATCTATGCTTCAGATTTTAATCAGGGACACGGTATAAAACCTGTGACCAATAAATACATATGTCAGTGTTTTGTCTTAACAGTGAGGCCAATGGTGATGACCAAATATTGATGATATATTCTGCATTAAAACATCTCAAAGTCTCACATACTGGCTCTGTGTGTGTGGCGTGTGAGGGTGGGGGAGAATAAAGTACACCACAACCAGTTAAAATATATGTTATTAGCCTATTGCTCATTCATAAGCCCAGGCCTGTTCCTGCTTTTTTAGATTTGATAACAATGACATCAGTGTCAGCCGGAAGATCACATGAGTTTCTGTGAAGGTTGAACGCATCTCACACACACACACACACACACACACACACACACACACACACACACACACACACACACGATAGCTAGATGCAGAGAGACACGCACAGTCACCTCTCCTCTTCCATGAATATAGAAACAGCTGCACCTGCACCCATTATTTATATTACTCAACATGCATTATGCACTGATGAAACATTTCACCGCTCCCAAATTAGCCAAACACACACCAGGATTAGGATAAGTGTGGCCAAACCCTTTGTCCTCAGGTGTAGGTCAGAACTCTTCCGACTCAATGCATCTTTAATCCAAAGTCTGTAGCTCAGATACTGATTTTGGTTGTGGATCTGCTCTGCCTCCCTAATTATGGGTCAATCCATTTGATTAAATTCCCTGCTGTTCCATGTTTAGTTCATTTAGGAAAGCCGAAATACAGGTGAAAGGAAACAGGTCCTCAGTTCTGATTTACCGGCACGTTACGTTTAACATTTCCCATAAAGTTTCCAGTTCAGATACAATCATATAACTAGTTGTTGCCGAGTGGATTAAAGAATTCTCTTGTATATTTAGAAGGTGCAGGACCGGTGAAACGGAGAGCAGAGGAGGGGAGAGAAGCTGTAAATGGCAGAAAGCGTGACAGGCACACACATTAAGCTGAAATAAAAACTTGTGCATACAAGTTGGATTTTTAAAAAGAATCCCCCCCCCAAATAAAATAAAATGTTCATTTATCCAGTGCCGTTTGAGCAAAACCTCAAAAAACTACTACAACATCTTTGTGATAAGGGTTTTACCTGGTTAGGAAAAAAGTGAATAAAGACATGCAAATAGGAGCACTAACGCTGCCGACTACTGACTACACTGCTATCGCCATGATTTCTTTGACAGGAAGACCTAAGAAGAAAATAAATAAATAAAAAGAAGTCCCTGTCATCACCTTCTTTCAGAATGTCTCAATGTAAACAACATTTCAGGTGTACAATGAATACACAGGGTTGTACTGTTCCTGTATCTATTTGTTTAATGCCAAATCAGCTGCAACTATGGAGGAATCTAGAAAGGCAGACCTTCTGCACAGAGGGGCAAATATCCTGCATGAGGTGGGAGGGGGGAGAAAAAGATGGTGGAATGGAGGGTGGGTGAGGGCGATGACGCATAACTGTATGTGTGTGCGTGCATTGATTACAAGATCACTAAAAGAACCAGTCAAACCTGATTGACCAGGGCTCAAGATTCCACCCTCTCCATCTCTCTGGCTGTTGTGAATTTTTGTCTGTGCAAGAATCAAAGGCTCTTTGTAGCTAGCCAGCTTGTCCATATAGTGTCATATTCCCCACAATGACACATGTTAAGTAGTGAGTGTCATACAAACACAATGCAACCTCCTTCACTATGCTGCTATGCTCTTTATGCACTTTGACCATGAAACAACATAAGCAACGAGCAGACCGAATCTGAAGGCCCTTGATCATAAAATTACAATTAATGCTATTGAAGGTATTCGACTCCCTCAGCTGCATTAGTCATGGAAGCAGCAAAACATTTGTGTCTGTTTGCATCAATCTATAGAGGAAGTGTTTCCATTCAACTAAATTTCAATATCAGGTGACAGTTCACTGGTAATGGATCAGAACACTGTGAGGCTCTCAGACTTTCTGTACTCCATTCAAATATTTATTCCCTTGCAGATCTTTTTTGCTCAATTGTCACGTACGCATGTGTAATTCATTCTCCTGTCCTCATTCATTCGGCGACATAACCTGGTTAGATACACACCAATCACCTGTTCGGATTATTTGTAGTTAGGGCTGTGCGATATGACCAAAATCTCATATCCCGATATAAGAATTGTATCGTCCTGATAACGATATAAATCACAAAAATGTAACATTTTCTGTAAATTCTGTGAATCTCAGGCAGATCGTCTTGCAGGAAGTGTTTCCAGCTGCGCGTCATGTAGCTGGAGTCCAGTGTTTTAACCGATGCATGAAACTATACATTTTTAGACATAAGTTGTAATGGCCACTGTTTTCTTTGTGAGTATTTATTACATGGCGTGCTGCGGGGAAAAGCCCGTTCTAACGTTTGAGTCTAAGGTTTATTTTTTAGCACCTGGCAGCTCTTTTTTAATTTTCATCCGTAAATAATCTGCTCTTTCGCGTGATTCAGTTTATTTTGAAAAGTCTCAACAGGATCTTGAGCTTTATTGTGAAAGGTTTATGTGGAACATAAACAAGCGGACACGCGATGGTGTTACAGTCGTTGTTGCTAACCACAACGCATAAAAACAGGCGCTTGTCCGTCCCTAGTGTGGTTATATTAAATATAAGAGAAAGAGAGAACTTTAAGAAATGAATCTAGCCACTACAGTGACCATCAAAACGGTGAAAAAAAAAAAAAAAAAAAATTGCCATAAAGAGTTTATTTTGCAACACCACGAAACAAACGATAGCGTAAAATGAAACGATAGGCGTTTTTATATAGTCATCCGATATATATCGTTATATCGAACAGCCCTATTTGTAGTCATATATAAACCCTTTAATTTTTTAATTTTTTTGGATTTGTTTACACCTGCCAGCCCCGTGTGTCGGGACATGGGCGTGGCCTTGCGATCCTGTACAACAGCAAGTATAAGGTATCCTCTTTCTGCTCCTGCCTACTCCTCGTTTGAATCCATGCTGATTCAAATTAATGGACCAACCCCCACAGTATCAGTTGCCGTTTACCATCCACCTAAAATCAACTCTGACTTTTTAACTGATTTTTCTAACTTTCTCGCTGAAACCCTACTTTTATCTCCAAATATACTACTGCTGCGCGATTTTAACATCCACATGGACAACACATCAAATTCAGCCACAAGAGATTTTATATCTTGTCTGGACAATTTTGGCTTACACCAATATATGGACGTTCCCACACACTCCAAAGGACACATTTTGGATCTTGTTTGCTGTATTGGTGTCACCCCTAAGAATTGTGCTGTTTTGGACATGCCTTTTTCAGACCATAAATTAGTTTTATTCAATGCTAGTCTCCCACTATACAAAAATAAACTAAACCGCTCAATTACTTTTAGAAATAGTAGGGGCATTGATCTATCAGCTCTTTCCCATGGCATTAATAACTTACCTACCATTGATGCCTCAGCTTCCATAGACGACCTGGTATCTCACTATAACAATGAACTTATCAACCTCTTAGATACCTTGGCTCCCCAAAAAACTCAAACTGTTTCTTTCTCTCGCTCTGCACCATGGTACTCATCTGAACTTCGCCAACTTAAAGCTACTGGACGCTGCCTAGAACGTCTCTCCAGGAAAACAGGACTTACTATTCACAAGGACATGTATCTCAGTCATATACAACACTATAAAGAAGCTATTCATCATGCTAAATCTGCTTACTACACCTGTGTTATTGAATCTGCTGAAGGAAACACTCGCACTTTGTTTTCTACATTGCATAATATTGTTAAACCCCCAGATACCTTTGCCATACATACACACTCTGCCACAGTTTGCAACAAATTTATGGACTTTTTTTTTTTTTTTTTTACACCAAGATTGAGAATCTTCATCAACAACTGCCCTCGTCCTGTGAAATGGTCAATTGTTCTATCTGCATTTTTTTTTGTCCTTCTCAGCTGTGATCCTCTCTATCCCATTTGGAACTTCCCACAATAACTCAGCTATCTTCCATAATTACTAACTTAAAGTCATCATCATGTAAACTTGATCCACTGCCGACAAATCTTGCCCCACTGATTGCTAATATCGTACACTCCTCTCTCATATCTGGTTCTGTTCCTTCTTCTCTTAAAACTGCAATAATAACTCCAATACTGAAAAAGAACGGTTCAGATCCCTCCAATCTAAATAATTTCAGGCCAATTTCAAATCTCCCTTTCCTAGCAAAAAATTCTTGAAGAGATAGTGGCTGCACAGGTTCATCATCATCATCTCATTGGAAATAACAGTTTCAGTCCGGCTTCCGTTCATGTCACAGTACAGAAACAGCCCTAGTAAAAATCACCAATGATCTTTTGGTTGCAGCTGATTCTGGACTTATATCCATCCTCATTCTCCTTGACCTTACAGCAGCTTTCGATACTATCTCCCACCGCATCCTCCTTCACAGATTAGCATCTATTGGCATCAATGGTACAGTACTCGCATGGTTTACTTCTTATCTCTGGGTCCTTTACTTTTTATCATCTATCTCCTACCCCTAAGTAATATTTTTAGGAAGCATAACATCCAGTTTCACTGCTATGCAGATGACACTCAGCTCTACCTATCCTCCAAACCCACAGCTACTCTCCCACCCACATCCATTTCTGACTGTTTAAGTGAAATCAAGGTCTGGTTTACTCCCAACTTTCTTAAACTTAATGGCAGAATTAATTTTAATAGGCACCAGATCAAAACTGACTACAGTTCCAACCAGTCTTTCGTTATCCATTGATAACTCAGTTTTGTGGGCGATCGTGGCTCAAGAGTTGGGAGTTCGCCTTGTAACCGGTTCGAGCCCCGGCTTGGACAGTCTCGGTCGTTGTGTCCTTGAGCAAGACACTTCACCCGTTGCCTACTGGTGAAGTGGTGGTGGTCAGAGGGCCCGGTGGCGCCAGTGTCCGGCAGCCTCGCCTCTGTCAGTGCGCCCCAGGGTGGCTGTGGCTACAATGTAGCTTGTCATCACCAGTGTGTGAATGTGTGTGTGAATGGGTGGATGACTGGATATGTAAAGCGCTTTGGGGTTCTTAAGGACTAGTAAAGCGCTATATAAATACAGGCCATTTACCATTTAACTCTGTTGTCACACCCTCCCCTCAGGTTAAGAGTCTTGGTGTCATTCTCGATAGCACTCTGTCCTTCACAGCACATAAATAATATCACTCTGTCTTCCTACTTTCATCTCCATAATATTAACCGTCTTCGTCCCTCACTCACACCACACAGTACCGCCATACTTGTCAATGCTCTTGTCACATCTCGTCTAGATTAATGTAATTCTCTTCTCTATGGTTTACCTCATAAATCCCTCCATAAACTGCAGTTGGTTCAAAATACAGCTGCTCGTATTATTTCCAGAACTAGATCCACTGAACATATAACACCTGTTCTTAAACAGCTCCATTGGCTTCCAATTCACCTCCATGTCAATTTCAAGATCCTGCTTCTCACTTTCAAAGCGCTTCATAACTTTGATCCTCCATATCTATCCAATCTTCTCCATACATACTCGCCCCTTCATACACTCCGCTCTTCTTCAGCTTCCCTTCTGTCAGTTCCACCTGCTCGCCTGACTACCACGGGACTCAGAGCCTTTAGTTGTTCTGCCCCGAGACTTTGGAATGCACTTCCACTTGCTCTACGGACCACACACTGTCTCACCACTTTTAAATCACTACTCAAAACCCATCTGTTTAGAATTGCATACACCTGATTAGGCCATTTTTACCTTGCTCAGTTTTTATATTTGCTTTTATACTTTTATGACCGTTTATGTCTAAATTTAATGTTTTTTTATGGTATTGTTTACGTGCTACTGTAAGGTGACCTTGAGGGTCTGAAAGGCGCCTATAAATAATGTATTATTATTAATTAGATTTCAGCTTTACTAACATTCAAATCTATTTTACTAGAGCTATGTCACTTTTTAAGAGATGCCGATCAAGCCAATCAAACCAATATCAAATATACATGCTGCCCCCCCAAATAATGTTATTTTTACATTGGTATTCTCTTTGTGTGAGCATGCTGTTTGTGTGAGCACCCATATGGAAAAGAGATAGTAAAAACTTATATGTGATTACTCATGAAAGTGGCCACTTTCTCATTACTTTCATACATTGTTTTAGTAAGTATCCAAAACATACAAGTTTCATTATATAAATTTTCAAGGGATCTTATATCTGTTTTCACTCTTATATGCTTTTCATACAAGTCTCACACAAGACAGATACAAACTTTATAAGATTTTTATATATATATATATATATATATATATATATATATATATATATATATATATCTCTTTTCCATATGGGCATGCTAAGCCACAGTGTGAAATAAATATCTGGATTGCATCCAGATATTGCTATTTGAGAATTACGCTACAGAATTCTGACCACTTCCTTTGTATCTTTATCGCAGAGCTCAAACTTCTGCAGAGAGCTGACATTAATTATTGTGTCAGACGAGGCTGGGTGTCACATGACTGTGGTGGTGATGAAGAAAACAAGTATTTGAATACAAACCAAACAGCAGTTTTGAGAGGAGGAATTAGCAGAAGTTCAGCCAGTAGCATGACTGTCATTTACACCCCACCAGCAAATCATGAAGCAGTGTCCTGTACATTTTACCCCAGGAGTCTCTGTAATATCAAAACCCATCTGTAATACGGGAAAAAAAACAAAAAAACAAAAAAAACAAAAAAAACAACCCTAACTGAAGTGTAGTGCATGTTATAGTTTCACAACTGTCACACAGCACACCGAAACCTCACCTCTCACCCAACTACCCAGATTTGGCTCTCTTTGACTTCAAGTGTTTAGCTGTTGATTTGACACGCTCGTGTGTCAATCACAAAAACACGAGAGAAAACTGTTCAGAACAGAGTGTAGAGAGTAATCTGAAGGAAAAAAAAAAAAAAAAAGAAAAACAGCAGCTGCACATAACCCATTACAGAGGTGCACAAGAAAATTCCAGGACTTTAATGACCACACCTCTTATTAATACCTATACTCTCCCTGGACCAAAAGCCTAACAGCTTTCTCCCGTATGTTTACTCTGGTTTCCAGCCTGTGGTGTATAATATATTGTGACCATAAGCAAGACCCAAATCCAAAAGGCAGGAGCAAATTCCCCAGATATCTGACACATTTATCTCTTGCTCCCACTGTGTACTGCTGTGAGCCAACTCTTTTCACCAGACACTAAGATGTCGCACTCATTTCACAGCATTCCCCAGAGACAAAAGTTTGTCTAGAGACCTTAACCTGATGAGCAGCCACGTTGTACTGCACACAAAGTCTCCCCCTTTAATAACACTTTCGCTCCCTAAAGACGATACTGCAAAGTTCTTCAGGCCTTTTCATCTCCTGCACCTTCTCTGGGTGTGTCTGAAAGTCTTGTCTGTTTCTCCCACACCTTTAACTGTTTGTTTTTCTGAAACAACACACCTCTGAGCATATGCATGTGTGTCAATGTGTTGGGCTCTCCCCCTGAGCTATTAGTCAACCTGCTGCATCCACGAAATCTGTATACACACACACATAGCCCCATCAAGGCCTACATGCTGGAAAGAGTGCTTTTATCATTGTGTAAAGCTAGAGAAAGAGGTGGGGTGGAAGGAATTTTAATGACTAATACCTCTCAGCTAATCACGACAAATAAAACAGCAGGTTTTCCCCTCCATGTTGTGGTATTTGTTTAACAAATATAAATATATATTTCAGAAGAAAGAACTCACACAGTTACAATGAAAAGCTTTTATTAGTAATGTTGACGGCTTCATTTATAATTGATAATCTGCATCACCTTAATTAGAAAGGCTTGGACGCACTTTGTGGCTCCACAAAGTTTTTTGGGTTTTTCTTTTTTTTTTTTTTTGGGGGGGGGGGGGGTCTTGTTTTATGACAAAAGCTGACAGAGACTGCCCTAAACCCTTAACCTAAGTTGTGGAGGATGAAAAAGGACATTATTTTTAAGGTCAGGGTACTTGGGGATAAAACTACTAAAAATTGTAAGTTGTTAAGGGCAACCACGTACCCTGAGACCAGTGTGCATGAACACAAATTAATATTTAAGGAATGCTGTGGTGAAATGAATCAATAAGAGAAAAGACTGCTGGCAGGCTTCGGTGTCACTCCTGTGGGACCTTTACCTTAATCTTTCAGGCATATGTTTGTTCTGTTCCCCTCTGACCATCCACCTAGTGCACCTCCACCTTGACCCCCACCCTTCCTCAGGTGTTTCTGTGGTGATGGCGTAAGCCACCTGAGGCCTGCACCTGTGCACTAATTGCTGCGTCTGCAGTCCCTATAGCAGCAAAGGTCAACAATGTTACTGGTAATGTATCACCATGGCGATAGAGGAAAGGCGGCGCTTAAGAATAGTAAAAGAGGTAATTCACTTGTACAGCTTGGTGGAGGGAGAAGTGATGACACAGGTCCTGGAGAAGAGGGCTTTTTTTGTTTGTTTGTTTTTTTTAAAGGAAAAGGAAAATGTAGGTCAAAAAACCTGCTCTGAAGGACAAAGTCTTTAATAAACAATCATTTCACTGCTCTGAAAGCTAGAGGCCACACACATGTGGCAGTTAGCATGTTTTAATACTGATATTAAAAGGTAATATTTGGATCAGGTCCTTCCGTCTTCCTCTCTGTGCCCTCTGATAAAAGACAATCCCGCCATTGAGTGGGGAAAGACCTGTGCACACGAAGGTCTGCATTCCTACGATCCACCGGCTCGAACTGGACGCCCTCCAGAATTCAGTCCACAAAACTTAACAGCCACCATCATGGCACGCCTGAGTTTATACTTTATATTCATCATCACCCACTCAAAAAGTACATAACTAGGCTGTTGTACTCCAACACTGCTATCTTAAATATGGCCACTCTCTGTTCAGCTGTTGTTCATTCATGTACACAATCCCCTCATTAGAGATTCACATTTAAGAATACAGCTACTATGCTCTCAAGTTCATGACTATGCAGCTCCTTTTTCCTGCATGTGAGGAGTTTACATGCCAGCTTCTGTTCTCTGTCTGCAGTTTACAGAAAGAACAAGTGCGACAAACAAGCTGAATGACACAAAATGGATGGAATGTGTTCAGCACTTTTGGGCCAGGTATTTCCACATACTGTCCAGAGGCTGATAGGCAGTGTTGGCTCAGTTCCTTCAAGACAACAGGGGCAGGGTCACAGAACAAAGTTGCACCTGGGAATGAATGTGCAGTTCTGTTTTCACTTGACCTGAAATATGCATGAAGAGAACTAGAAAGTGCTGAAGTGGATAATCAGTGGGAGAATTTATACAATTTTTGCAAAACAGAAATTGCTATGCAATTGCAGTAGTGCTTCTACCCTGTACTTCACTTAAGTCTGCTACAAATGCGCACACAAATGATATCACACATAATGATATCAGCATATGTGCAAGTAATCAATGAAA
Source organism: Diplotaxodon limnothrissa (assembly GCF_057381915.1). Classification (NCBI taxonomy): domain Eukaryota; kingdom Metazoa; phylum Chordata; class Actinopteri; order Cichliformes; family Cichlidae; genus Diplotaxodon; species Diplotaxodon limnothrissa. The sequence continues at coordinate 60,548,010 of NC_140602.1, forward strand.
ACAATTAAGAGAGCTTTTCTACTTTTCACTCTAAATGATACACAGGATGTGCTCACAGTGATGACCATGCTCAGAAGCCCCACCCACCTGCTGTTCAAAACCTTCTGTTTACAAAGAGCAGCCAATCAAAAGGAGGTTGGCTTCTTCTTCTTTTTTTAAAAAAAGGATGTTTTTGGAGGAGGCAGAGGTAAGGTTCAACAAGTCCCAGTTTAATATAAAGAGGGATTACTTTGAAATTTGAATCATACAACGTTACTCTATTAGAAGAACAACAGGACAGAGCTGTAAGAACAACAATACAGAGCTTAAAATATGCATCACATGTTCACTTTAATAACATGGAAACAATGTTATGCATAGTTACTAATCAACAGGAGAACTTCTCAGCGTAGTCAAACATTTGTGTAGAGTCAGGTCTAATAAGATGACTAGATTTTCTAAATCTAAATTTGCAGTAGCCTAAAAGACAAAGAAAAAAAAGAAAAAAAAAAGTATTGATGTGAGTGTCAGCAGGTTTTGTGGATAAACGGATCATCTGTCATACCAAAAAACAAAAAACAAAAGTGAATGAAGTTAAAAGCACTTTCAACCTTTGAGAGGTTTAAAGTGCTCTTAAAAGAGGGTTAAAATGCACACCTATTGAAAAAGAACTCAGCTGTTATGAATACAGTGATAGATGCCTCTGCTCTCTTCTTACTGGTCCACTTCGGATTCAGTCCTCTAGTATATATTTAAATTAAAAAAAAAAAAATTGAAACAAATCAATACTGTTGCGAATGAGTACTATTAATACAACAGTGAGCTTTAGTATCATTTAGTATACGAAAATCCTTTTTTTTAGCACCTTTAATGTTAAACTATCTATGGTTACACATTATCTGAGCAGTCGATCTCAGAAGACACTGCACTACTTCCTGTTTTAGTTTGTTTTTAAATCATGGAAAAAAAAAAAAGTAATTTCAAAACACCATTTGTCAGTAGGAGAAATGAACAACTATTACAAACCAGTTCGATTTGCTGATAGTGTAAACATTACCTAGTGTTTGATAGTAAACCTCCCAAATGCGTATACACATACAACCTGTCATTCACACACCTGGGAAAAGAGAGTCCTGCCTCCTGCTCTGACTGCAGTGCAGCATCTACCATCTGAAGATCAACTCTTAACTGGCAGTTCTTAGAAAGATTATCACTCAAGAGATGTTGCCAATCTCAGGTGATCTTGACATTTGAGTTTCTGAGGTACCGTTTAGAAAAAAAAATAGAGATTGAAAACAATTAGATTCTTCCTTCTCACTCAAGGATGCATGCTTCCTACTACGAAATTGTTGCTTCTAATCTCTTTTTTTTTTTTCTTAAATACTGCTGCTTCCTCAAACAGCACGCTGTACAAGCTCACAGCTTTCTAGATACAGACTTGCTTGCAGTCTTATAGTTTTCCTATGAGGCAGTCTCCCCTGAGACAGAGAATAGACTGTACGTCTTTCTACTTAGCAGGGGGTTAACCCGCTGCTCCACAGCTTCTTCCTAGAATAAGAAAACTAGGAGCATTCTTATGGAGCATCGACCTCAAGCTGGGATCAAACATGCAGAACAATTAATTTATTTACTGATGACTCAAAAATATAAATGTCTAAATGGGAGTGTTTTAGATGGCATCTAAAACAGTGGCTTAATATTTAGAAGACTATTTCTTTCTTATTACAGTTATGGAATAAGCACGAAATCAGTTTAGCACTAAACTTTGGTTTCTCTTTTTCTGCAAGCAGATTTTCCCACAAACACAGAAAGCCCACCTCTGGCTAATAATATAGCTGATAAGAATAATAACAGTATTGAGATTCATGTCTGAAGCCCAAACTGTGGTACTTCCACTGATTTTTCTCTCCAGTCCACACAAATGTATATCACATTTATCACTAAACGGTTGATTTATTAATTTGTTTCCATCAAAAAACAAAGAACTAAAACTGCTTTAAAGTCTCAGAGTGTGTTTCTGCACTGGTGATGTGACAATGCCAGTTACAGCCAATCAGCAAATTATTAAAGAGAAAAAACAAAACAAAACACACACATTCGCAGCAGTTTCATTGGGAAGGGAGAGGGTGAGCAGTTCGTCAGCCATGAATAGAGAACGAACTATACAAATGTGATCTTTCACTGAAATGACTGGAATATCCTGTTGAGTCAGTTGGTCTGTCATGTGACCTACGTGTTCATACTTTCAGAATTTCACACCCATGGTAAATCAATAATTAGTCATCATTCAGAAAAGTAATCTAGTGACAACATAATCTACTCTTGGCGTTATATGATATTAAGAGCACATATCTTTAAGATCTGACCTGAGCTGACCCAGCAAGCCTGATTTTTTTTTTCCTGCTAAATGAATGATTAGAGAGACAATCCAGCACATAACAGCAGGGTGCAAGATGCTAGCAGGCAAGGCATACACATACGTGTGTGTGTGTGTGTGTGTGTGTGTGTGTGTGTGTGTGTGTGTGTGTGTGTGTGTGTATATATATTAGGGGTGCAACGATACACAAAATTCACGGTTCGGTTCGATACTTTGGTGTCACGGTTCGATATTTTTTCGATACAAAAAAATGTTCATGCCTTTTTAATTTGTCATTTATTAAAATTATAAATATATATTTTAACTCAAAAGTACAGTTTTTAAATTTAACCCTAACCCTTGTGCGTGCTTTTTATTTTGACAGCGAATGCGCACCTGCGGACCACTTATGTGCAGCCCTGGTTATTTAGCTCGTCATATTGCAGCCACAGAAATTATTTTGTCCATGAAACCATAAAGCTGCACTTTCTTTTTGCCTTATAGTCTCATTTGTCATAACTTCTCCGTTTTGTGGTAAGCTCTTCTTTGGCTGTCACTTCTTCACCCTGACCTGTCTTATTTGGCTCAGCAGAACTAAAATATATATTCTGCTGGTTTTACACACGCACTCACATAAGCTCAGCGATTCTCTGCGCGATCAACCTCTCACATGTTTAAGCTTGCTGCGGGAGATTGCACTTGTCATGTTTGCATAGTAAGCTAACGATTAGTAAGCTAATGATTAATAAGACGATGTCAGAGGAATTGGTGCGCAAATTATCATCACTCACAGATCAGTGCTGTCGCTCTCTATACACAGTTCGCACGATTGCAAAGTGATAGCAAAAAAACAAGCGCAAATTCAAACGCGATTTCAATATGTCACATATTGACAGTGGCTCACCGATGCCAATGACATAATTACCCAGCTACATTTCTGAAAGAATGCAAAAGCATTGACATATATTTTTCCTTCCTACAATAGCCCGACGGGCAGGGTAGCCCGTCTGAAAAAAATCGCTAGCCCAGGACGTCGGGCTAGCGATTTTGCGAGCCCTGTATCTGAGGAATCACTCATCTTTGGAAAAGAGAGTTTATTACAGAGAAATGTCTCTTTCCAAAATAAAAGCTATACTATCCGCTTCTTCTGGGCTATATTCTCAGCAGCATAAGGAGAATCATGTGCTAACAGCTGTCTAAATGACTCGGCTAAAGTTAGTAGCATGCTTGTTGTTTTTGTCTTTGCACTAGGATGATGTCAGCGTAAATGTGCAGTCATATTCGTTGTGTTCCCACTAGTGCTTTCAGGTTAATCTCGTTGAAATGACCTTAACGCCACAACACGGCAAATCTCCGTTAACGAGCTACCGCCGATCGCCCCGTGCATGGGGCTAGACGGCCAACACGTTAACGAGCTAACTGCGCTAACACACTAGTTCCCACCCATGTAATTGAGCATTGCATGGCACATCCAACATACTGTTTTACTTTAGTCCATGACTCGCTTACCTTCAGGGTCATACGTCACATGAAAACCAAAATAATTCCAAACGCCAGATCTGAATGAGGGTGGGGGAGGTGCCCTGCGCTCTTCCTTCTGACTATGCTGTCTGTGTTGAGCGCTCAGTGGATCTGCGCTCGACAGTGCAGCCTAGGCGGAGTAGTCGAACGCAGATTCACTGAGCGCTTTATTAGTCCCACAAGGGGAAATTTCAGATGAGACTGAAACCAGCTTTCTTGGGATTGGCTGTCCCTCACAAACCAAAAGGGTTAAACGGCATGTGGGAGGGGCTTCTGGGTTCAACACAGACAGCATCGTCAGAAGGAAAGTTGATAAAATAAATTACAAATGTTGTATTGTTCGATACATATGCGTACCGAACCGAAAGCACTGTATCGAACGGTTCAATATCGATACGAATATCGTTGCACCCCTAAAAAAAAAAAAATATATATATAAATAAAAACACCCAGCACGCCCCTGTGGGCGGTTTATCCTTCAAGCTCGGGTCCTCTACCAGAGGCCTGGGAGCTTGAGGGTCCTGCGCAGTATCTTAGCTGTTCCCAGGACTGCGCTCTTCTGGACAGAGATCTCCGATGTTGTTCCCGGGATCTGCTGGAGCCACTCGCCTAGCTTGGGAGTCACCGCACCTAGTGCTCCGATTACCACGGGGACCACCGTTACCTTCACCCTCCACATCCTCTCAAGCTCTTCTCTGAGCCCTTGGTATTTCTCCAGCTTCTCGTGTTCCTTCTTCCTGATATTGCTGTCATTCGGAACCGCTACATCGATCACTACGGCCGTCTTCTTCTGTTTGTCTACCACCACTATGTCCGGTTGGTTAGCCACCACCATTTTGTCCGTCTGTATCTGGAAGTCCCACAGGATCTTAGCTCGGTCATTCTCCACCACCCTTGGGGGCATCTCCCATTTTGACCTCGGGACTTCCAGGTTATACTCGGCACAGATGTTCCTGTACACTATGCCGGCCACTTGGTTATGGCGTTCCATGTATGCCTTGCCTGCTAGCATCTTGCACCCTGCTGTTATGTGCTGGATTGTCTCTGGGGCATCTTTACACAGCCTGCACCTCGGGTCTTGCCTGGTGTGATAGACCCCAGCCTCTATGGATCTTGTACTCAGAGCTTGTTCTTGTGCTGCCATGATTAGTGCCTCTGTGCTGTCTTTCAGTCCAGCTTTGTCCAGCCACTGGTAGGATTTCTGGATATCAGCCACCTCCTCTATCTGCCGGTGGTACATACCGTGCAGGGGCCTGTCCTTCCATGATGGTTCCTGCTGCCTGAGGTATTCACTGAGCACTCGGTCAGTTGGGGCCATCTTCCCAATGTATTCTTGGATGTTCCTTGTCTCATCCTGGACTGTGGTGCTGACACTCACCAGTCCCCGGCCCCCTTCCTTCCGCTTAGCGTACAGCCTCAGGGTGCTGGACTTGGGGTGAAACCCTCCATGCATGGTAAGGAGCTTTCTTGTCTTTATGTCAGTGGCTTCTATCTCCTCCTTTGGCCAGCCTATTACCCCAGCAGGGTACCTGATCACGGGCAGGGCGTACGTGTTGATGGCCCGGATCTTGTTCTTACCATTCAGCTGACTCCTCAGGACTTGGCTGACCCTCTGCAGGTACTTGGTGGTTGCAGCTTTTCTAGCGGCCTCTTCATGGTTCCCATTCGCCTGCGGGATCCCCAAGTACTTGTAACTGTCCTCTATGTCTGCAATGTTGCCTTCTGGTAGTTCAATCCCCTCAGTTCCGACTACCTTCCCTCTCTTTGATACCATCCGACTACACTTCTCCAGTCCGAACGACATTCCAATGTCATTGCTGTATAGCCTGGTAGTGTGGATCAGTGAATCGATGTCTCGTTCACTCTTGGCATACAGCTTGATGTCATCCATGTACAGGAGGTGGCTGACAACTGCTCCGTTCCGTAGTCGGTATCCGTAGCCAGTCTTGTTAATGATCTCACTGAGGGGGTTCAGGCCTATGCAGAACAGCAGTGGGGACAGAGCATCTCCTTGGTAGATCCCGCACTTGATGGTGACTTGTGCTATGGGCTTGGAGTTGGCCTCTAGTGTTGTACGCCACATCCCCATTGAGTTCCTGATGAAGGCTCTTAGGGTCCCATTGATCTTGTACAATTCTAGGCATTCCAGTATCCAGCTGTGGGGCATTGAGTCATAGGCCTTCTTGTAATCAATCCAGGCAGTGCACAGGTTGGTCAGTCTGGTCTTGCAGTCTCGGCTGATTGTTCTGTCTACCAGTAGCTGGTGTTTTGCGCCTCTGGTATTCTTGCCAATTCCTTTCTGTGTCCCGCTCATGTATTGACCCATGTGCCTGTTCATCTTAGCCGATATGATGCCTGACAGGAGCTTCCATGTAGTACTGAGGCAGGTTATTGGTCGGTAGTTATATATATATATATATATATATATATATATATATATATATATATATATATATATATATATATATATATATATATATATATATATATATATATATATATATATATATATATATATATATATATATATATACACACACACACACACACACACAAACACTTCTTGCTGTTGTTAAAACTTTGTACCCACCCCCCTTTATATTTTTTCTCTTGTTTCTATAGGTTTCGTTTCATCTGACTCTTGATTTCTTCTCACTTTGCTTGAAATTGTTGTGAATTGCTTCAATACACTTCTGTAAACAGTTTACATGCACAGTGATCTATAAGTCAAGGACTTTTATTGTGAAAGGGAGGAAGAAGCCTCGTTTGCCCTTGTGCAGAACACATTCTGGTACAGAGCAGACATTGTGCCAATCTGCCTTTGAACCCAGAAGCCCCTCCCACATGCCGTTTAACCCTTTTGGTTTGTGAGGGACAGCCAATCCCAAGAAAGCTGGTTTAAGTCTCATCTGAAATTTCCCCTTGTGGGACTAATAAAGGTATATCAATCAATTCAATTCAATCCTGAAGGGCATGATTAGTTAAAATGGCTTCTGTCACATAAAAGACGAATGAAATACGGATTATTTTGACATGAGTCAAAACAGGTCCTCCATACACCCAGTCACTGACCTCAGTCGTGAACTGCATCCAAATGAGGCACAATTTAGTCTTGAAAAACTCGTTTTTACATTGTTTTTCTTAGCTGCTGTTGTTGCTTCAAGAGACAAACACCAACATCACAAACAGCTCATGTGAAACGGTGGGAAAATGTGTGTTTACATTAGGGCTGAACGATATATCGCATTTGCGATAATATCGCGACATGATCAAGTGCAATTTTCTAACCGCAAAGGCTGCGATTATACTGCGATTATATTATACAATTCATGGGCTGCATCCTCCTGAGGCCGCATTTGTAGACCGATTACGTCACAGCGACGCGCCGAAGGCTGTCCAAATTACTACCATATCCCAGAATTCATAGCGCGGCCCAGCCAAACTCCAGTTTCCAGCAATGGCGGCCGCTACTAAGTTTTAAAATTACTCATACTAATCTTTCTGGGTCACAAAATAAACTTTTAACATATTTTCAGGCGAGAAAGTAGTTGTGTAAACATCAAATATCTGCTCGGTTTATCAAGATATCCCATATTTGCAAAAGTGCTTCGACGTTTTCAGAGGCGTCTGCTACCCACCAGCTCCACAGCTAGCCGGGAGCTCGAGGGTTACTGATGCGGCCGAGAACGGCACAACTCCCGGCACATCATTTTCAGATCACCGCGGAGTTTCGCTGCTCGGGTTAAACGTAATATATAAGTCACTTAGACAACCTAAAAATGTTATTGTTGGGCTTTTTTCAGTGTTTTGTTTGTTCGTGAGTAAATCGGTTTGGCTGAGATTAAAGTTATTAGATTAGATAAAATAAAACTTTATTAATCCCCCGGGTGGGTTCCTCCTTGGTTTTCACACAGCTGACTAAACGTCAAACAGAAAACTTATTAAACAGAAGTATGAGACAGTCGAGAATTTACACCAGTGTCTGGTTATATTTTAGATAGCAAGAAGCAGACGGCCGAGTTTATTAAACTCCACCGAGACAGCGGTGACGCTAATCAGAACTAGCCTTCTGATTAGCTAATCAGAAGGCTAGACCGTCCAATTTCACGCCTTTAAACTTTAAAGGCGTGTTTGTGTGTGTGTTTATACAATTGCTATTATGTTTGCACTTTATGTGTAATGTTACTGACTGCAGAGATCAGTAAGATGTGTGTATTTTTTATTTATTAGTTTTATTTATTTAATATTATTTTTTAATTGAATGACTGTCTAGTAGTTCACAGATGTCGAAAAACTGAGTGTGGTAAAGCCACTGATTTTTTTTATGTATATTTCTGCAATCTGCACATTGTACTGACTTTCATTTTAATGTTTACACCAGGGTTCCTTGTCAGCACTTTATGCTCAGATGTTTGTAAGCTAAAAATAAACTATTGTGTATGTTCAAATATACTGTTGTGATTGAAGAAGTTAAATAAAAATGTCAGTCATCAATTCATGCATCACCTCATGTCATCATAACAGAGGTCTGTCTTCCAGGAAAGAACAGTTTAAAATTAATGTAATATAGTATTGGCCATACTATATGATGTATTGCTTGTCTTTGTTTAATAATACAGAAGACAAATACCTTAAAAAAATAATCGCATATCGCATCGCAATCGCAATATTGGGGCAAAAAAAAAAAATCGCAATTAGATTATTTTCCATAATCGTTCAGCCCTAGTTTACATAACTGCCACGCAGATCCTCCATCAGCCATAAGCAAGACAAGACATTAAAAATGACAAATTAAAGGAAAAACCCATACGCTTGGCCTCTATAGTGTGGGGATCCAGTGGTAGTAAAAGGCAGGGTCTGGCATCTTTTGGGTCAATCTGACTCCTTTGTAGTCATAGCACCCTCACCCACATTTTGTCAGCCCCCCAATGCACATGCATGCATTGTCAACTACATGCATGTGCAGAACTCACAGCTGACAGACAAAGGGGTCCAAAAGTAATTTCCTTTGTACTTACAGCTTATCAGTCACTAACCCTCAAAGTCCCACAGAGCATTTTGTTAGAGCAGTTGTGTAAACTTTCTGTGCAGAGACGCAACCAACAAGCAAGGACACACGTGAGAGTGGGCAAGCCATGTAAATGTGAACTGTGTCTACAAGAGATTTATGCAAACTCCCTCCTCACACGCACAGAAACACAGAAACCTGCAGGACCTGGCTGGGTGTGGATTCATTTTACAGAGACAGAAGGGGGCATGTTTCCCCCCAGTCTGCAGCCCCCCTCTCCCGGGACAAGACGAACCAGTTTCCTTCTCTCGCCTTCTTTCAGAAACACGCACACAGGCACAGGCCTTGAATCATTCATTAACAGGTCTGACCCCTCCACACCCACCAGAGCTCACCAAAACCCCACAGGTCTCTCATGTCACCTGTTAGCCCCTCCCTCCTCCACCTAGGAATTACACAAGCATTGCTTTTCCATCACCAACACCTTACTCCCGTCCTCAATGATCAATACCAGTTCCCTTTTCCTCGTTACCTAAGAAGGAAAACGCCCAATAAAGTCAAATGAGAGCGGATTATACACCTGTTGCTCCAAGAGCCCGGGACTAGTTTCCTTCTCCTAATTCTGGGTCTGGAATCAAATGAAGTCTATAAACACTTCTAAACCTCCTTACAGTAGAAAATGTGAGACTGTTGACAGCTTTTTAACAAGGTGTGAGGAATATTGATCTCACCTGCCAGGGCTCGTGGGGAGGGGGGGGCAGGGGGGATTAAAGACGCCAAATGACAAACATGCGAGAAACTTCTGAAAGTTGACAACGGAAATCTGGGATCGATTTACATTTTTATGACTCTAAAGTCCACAGAGCTAAGTTCACAAGAAAGATATTAAACTTTAACCTTTCAACAGGTGTGTGGTTCAAAAATGAGATATCACTTTAACACATCTTTAACTACATCGACAGAAGATGCGGGAAAAAGGTTTTATTTCTATATATATATATATATATATATATATATATATATATATATATATATATATATATATATATATTCCTCTTAAGTTGTTTACTCTGAGGTCAGCGGTGTCATCCTAGCTAGTTAGGGAGGAAGGGAGGTACCTGTGCCTCGCCGGTGACGCTGTCTCTGTTCAGTTCCCCGATGTAGTACTGCTCCATCCACCGCCGGGCGTTTTCCGAGTGCCGGTGTGGGGGTCCCTCCATCGCCTGGCGCACGTCCTTGCCGGAGCGGCTGCGTATTAGTGCCTCCCCACCCGGGTGCATCCGCAAGAAGGCTGTCACGTCGTAAACCCTGGTCCCCATCAGCACCCAGCAGGACTCCTTGGTGCAGTGGCGGGCTACCTCCGTCTCCGTGAAGTAGCGGGGGGACGTGGACGGAGACATCCTGTTAGTGGAGATGTAAAAAGGTCCACCTGAACTGAAAACTGAGAGCAAGTCCTCCTCAGTGGAGAGTCGACCTGACTAATGAACTGACTTTCGTAATGACACCGGAGGCTTTAAACTCCTGCCGTTCGCGAGACACGGACGAGAGAGGCGGGGTTTGTGAGGCGTTCACCAAAGTCGTAGTTAGTAGGTCTTAAACTGACTTACAATCACGTCTGCATATACGCGCATCGAAAACTTCTAAATAATATGCTACGGTGATTACTTATTCTTTTTTTTATGATTGCAGATTTTTAATATTTTATTTTAATATTTTATAACAGTAGCCAGAAAAGCCGTTATATTTACACAATAGCAAAAGCAAACCCTCCCCGAATACAGCATAACTCTCCTAAGCACCTGTTGCTGTTAAACCGATACAAGCGACACAACCGCTTAAGAAGTCTGTTCCGTGGACCCAACCTGCTGCTAAAGACTATTATAAATTGCTTTACAATATAATAGCTGAAAATTAACATCTCTCATGTTGATTATTCCAAATGAAACCGTTAAAGGACGTCAGTCAGATGACATCACATTCATAAAGAGGAGTCACGTTATTGGTCATCACTTCCTGATCAATAAAAATCTGGCGTTTGCTGCGCAGTTTTTCAACGTTAAATAAATATTTCCTTCCTTTTATAAAAGACCACGTATGTATTCACCCATGAAATTTTCATGTTAACATCAGGACGCGTTGAATGTATCATGTTGAAGGGGTAGTCTATAGTTTTTAAAGGGTCTCTGAAATTTCATCTAAGGTCGCTGTTGCATTCACGTGGTTTTGGAAAAAGTGCTTTTCCAAGTGTAAGTAAATTTGGTACTAAGGAGTGCTACAAAATCGTGTTTATGAATTCTTTTCTTTAAATAAACAAACCTTTTTTTTAAAAAAAAATAAAACACTCGTTTGTAATTTGTTATGTTTGGCGAGAGAAGAACGTATCGTTGTTATAATGATTATTATTGTGTATTTATTTTACAGCTATTTAAAAACCAATTTAATGTAAATATTTAAAAAAAAAAAGACGAAACTTTGGTTTGGACGGCCTATTCAGACTTTTTTTTAAGTTATTTACGTTTGGATGCTAAATGAAAACCCCGATGTGGTTGTGAATTGTTATGCTTTAATTGGACAGAGATGCGATAATTACGTGAGCGTGAAGGCGACATAAGACCCAGCCTTTGTCCAAGAGCGCCGACCTGCGTGTTTCGTTAAATATTAGTTAAAACGGTGTCAAAACCTCGGTGGAAAAAGTGATCGAAATATGAAGTGCAATTAAACTATTCTGTGACTCATAGTGGCGTCATATGACTCTTTGCTGATGATGGGTATGTCATGCCTGATAATGAATGTTTTAAAATCTGTGGCCGTTATTCTGCATTGAATGCTTTATCATTTTAATACTTTGGGTCTATTTTCCTAATAAGAAACTTTGTGGATGCAGGACTTTTATATATGACGGAGTGCTTGAAGTACAGTGCACTACTTCTATTCGAGTTAGACACCACTTAGTTAAAAGCATCACCTAAACTTAGAAATCTCATTAGTGGTATTGGTCTTGCTCAAAGGCATCTCCAAAGGCGGTAATGAAAAAAATTGCCTGCATAGCTGTTGGCATCAGTCTGCAACAACAGTGACTTTCGACCAGGCACATGTACATGCAAGCGAACAAAACAATAACATTCATATTTAATCTTTCAATAGAGTAAAATAAGCCGTTCTATACAATAGACATTATACACTGGAGTCTGCTATATAATATGGCCAGCTAAGAACATAAAAAAGCAAATCCGAGCATTTATAACAGCGTTATTATACAAGGGACTACAACCCTCGATATGTGTTGACCTGTTAGAGGGGTGCGATACCAGCAGGGGGCAGGAAAACATCAAATTGCACAACGAACCTCACAGATGAAAATTTCCAATCAGTCATTTCACACGTGATTAAAATGGACATTTTTTTTTTCATTTTCATCTGCAAAGGTCGTGCGCCAGTGTAAAGGAGGCATACAAAAACATACGCTGCGATCATTGCAGTGTGACGCAATTCGATGCTCGACTCAACTGTCGAATGTGTAATTTCTATAAAACATCTGTATCCCATATAGGTATTGGTCCTCACAGTGCCCCTAGGCCAATGCAAAGTTAAGAAACATAAAAACATACATAGATATGCCGTGATATTTAATACTGTAATTTTAAGCTCTCATTAACAGGTAACTGACAGTTAATTAACATTAACTGTCAGCTAAGTTTTGAACACAGGTAACACGACGGAAGAAGCGGAAAACACCGGGGGAAGGTACTCATGTGTATGGATACTCATGTGAGTACCATACTATTTTATACTATTTTATATAGCTCCTATTTACAGTTTTTTCTGAATGCTTAAACCCTAACTGTGATTCCTGTAGCACAATCTCTAAAACTATTCAGACTTATAGCAAAACCACTCACTGAGTTTGCAAAACTAAAAGCACAAAAACTGCTTTGCACTCAGTTTGCAATTTTGTAACACACACTTTGCAAAACTGTAGGCACAATTCACTGCACAACACTCAATTACCAAATTTCCAACACACTCCTAGCAAAAGTATACACATGTATGGCTATCATTAACACTAATTTGCCAACTGTCTGGCACACTTTCACATGTGAGAACTTTTTTAGATAATTAGTTCACTTTGCAATCAGCCTAAGCACTATAATACAGGTAAGCTCTGTGTGCGGAGTACAATGGAGGGAGCAGAAAGAGTGAGAAGTAGAGGAGGCCGAGGAAGAGGACGTGGAGGTGAAGAAGTAGGATGAAGAGGACGACAAGGACAAGGAGGAGCAAGAGGAAGACGAGGAGGGGGGAGAGGAAGATGAGGAGGGGGGAGAGGAAGGGTAGGAAGAGTAAGAAATAGAATTGCTGATGACATCAGAGCTACAATAGTGGACCATGTAATCAACCGTGGAATGACCCTGAGGGTAGCTGGCCAACGGGTCCAGCCTAACTCGAGCCGCTACACTGTAGCAAGTACCATAAGGACATCTTGAAATGAGAATCGGTTAGTACAGTCACTTCGCACAAAGATTTGTAGCACTGCCATATGCCAATGAGAAACACACCAATACCACTGATGTAAAAATACTGAAATTGTTACTTTACAGAATTGCTAGATGACCAGATGCTGGGGGCAGAGGAAGCATGTTCACTGCAGACCAAGTAACCCATATAGTCATTATGGCGATTGCAAATAATCCTATACTTGGAAATAAACACTTGTGTTTGTTTTGATGTGTTTCAAGTACACCAGTACTTGAAGTTTGGATCCCTCTATGCTTATGGATCTATGACAGAAGTATGAGCTCAAACTGACATAGCCTACCTTGTGCACAGAGAAAGCAAAAGCCAGATGTGTTTTGTATTCATACCATCAGTGTGCAGTTGGCGCATTGTGTGCTTAGGAGATGATGGCTTGTGTGTACTGTTTGATACGGAAACACCATTTTTACGAAGGTGTGAAGAGTTAATCTAGCTGTGTTTGCTTTTGCAAGAGAACTACAATGTTTTGATGATTGGGTGACAGGTTTTCTTATTTGTGTGAAGAGTTTTGCAAAATTAGCCACTAGTTACAAAAAATGTGCTTAAGCAATCAGAAAAAACTGTAATACTAGTCTATTTTCCAGCTGCTCTGAAAAGTGTAATAACTAAAACCATAAACCATAGTATGATGCAATACTGCAGCGCTAGCAGTTAGTTATGGCACATGTACAACGCTACACGTACACGGCAATTTTGGATCACTAAAAACCGAGATTTTGAATACATTTATGATTTAAATTCAAATTTCTGTTTTCAGAAAAGGAAAGGTGGGATTTTTTTTGTCTTTCTTTGCCAAAGGTGTGCTTTTTCCCCTCCTTTTTTTTGAAGTGTGTGATGTGTTTTAACCACATCTTCTGTTGAAGGGGTCCCTTTGCGCCCTGCACACCTGGAGATAAGTAACTCACCTCACTCACTCACCATAGGGAGGAAATCCCTCATTTAACACCTGATCATTCCAGGTCCAATCCTCTCCGATTTCCATGATTTTCTTTTTCTTTATTTTCTACCTGTTGGAGCTTTTTATTTTTATTATTTTGAAATTTTGATGTTGGCTTACTTATATTTTGGGGTTATTTACAATTTGTTTTGATTCAGTAAAAAGGACTAGACTTGTTATTTCTCTTCTTCATTCTTCTGTTAAGTTTCCTACAGTTTAATTTTCTATTCACTGCAACTGAGAAATAATACTTACCTCTTTAGCATTTATGGAGCCTAACTCCTTCAAAAGGATAGAAAAGGTTGATAGAAATAAGTAAGACAAAGGGGACAAGATAGGAGAGAGCAGAGAGAAGAGCCGGAAGGGGGGCGCCCGATCTGGCTTTCCACACCTCCCTGATCCGGCGGGGTTCTTTTTTTCCCTTCTTTTTTTTTTGGCTGTTTATCTTGTTAAGTCAGCCAGGAAGACGTGTAGGGCCATTTTTTATAAGTAAAGGGACTGGTGTAGGACCAGTATGCACTGGGGTGGGTCTATGTTGTTTGTTTTTTTACCAGAACAGCAGAAGCAGCAGGAAACAATAAAAATTGGTCTTTTGTTTATTGCTTGCCAAACTGGATAAATAAATCATAAAATGCAACTTTCAAGTTTTGGACATTGTACTTGTTTTGCCTGCGTACAAAGAATTACAGCAGCAGTGACTTGTTGATTTTAAATTATTGGATGTTTGGTTGGACAAACAATGGAATCACCACTACACTACCAATAAGATAAGATAAGCCTTTATTAGGCCTGCAGTGACCAAAAGAAGCTTTTTGGTCACTGCAGAAAGTACAAGTTAAGAGCAGTAAATATTAAGAAAAAGAAAAAAAACAATACAGTAGCATAAGATAAGATAGAATAACATACTATGCAAAATAGAATAAAATATTATATACAATAGAATAAGTACAATACATACAATCTGACAGCAAATGAAATAAGCAGAAATTCAGATGTCATTTTTTTGGTGGTATTTTATTGATTAATGAATAATTTGTTTGGTATTATTATCTGAACAAAAAAATACCAAATACAACTTTCACCTCAAGGTCTCTTATACTGCAAAGGTAAAGACCCTGCAGTGTTAGAGAAAAAACCCAGCAAAAATCCCTTTTGAGCAAGCACAAGGCAACAGTGGGAAGGCAAAACTCCCTTCTAATAGGAAGAAACCTTCAGCAGAATCAGGCACAAAAAGGGACAGCCATCTGCTGCGACTGGCTGGGGGAGAAGTTCTTTTTACAATTTTATTTTAGCCAGTTATTTTTTGGGTTATATTTAAAATTTACTGGCCAATTTGAGGTGATCAGTTGTTTGTGTCCAATTGAATTTAAACAAGTGAAGCCCTAAATTTCATCTTTAAAAAAAAGTGAAAGTCATGGCTGCAGTTACTTGAGGGTGACTGTTGGGTAAGAAACATGAAAAGATGGCTTTGCGTATTGTGGAGAAAAAACGTTTGATTATAGATGGTTTCTTTTTTGGGAAAAGATACTTTTTGAAATAAAAACTAAGCACCCCCTCAAAGAGTGCTTGACCCTCCGTTGTTAGAGTTAATAGTAAAGCTGGAGTCAAGCGCACATCTTTATGGAGAGCTTTGTAAATTTTCTTTTCCAGGTTTATAATCTTTTCTGGGGTTATATTTAAGTTTTTCCCCTCAACTTCAGCCCAGAATTTCACGAACAACAACCTCTTTAGTGACTGGCAGAATTCTTTGTCGCATTTCATCTCCATTTTGCAGAAGAACCACTTACAGTTTTTTCTGATTGCTTAAGCACATTTTTTGTAACTAGTGGCTAATTTTGCAAAACTCTTCACACAAATAAGAAAACCTGTCACCCAATAATCAAAACACTGTAGTTCTCTTGCAAAAGCAAACACAGCTAGATTAACTCTTCACACCTTCGTAAAAATGGTGTTTCCGTATCAAACAGTACACACAAGCCATCATCTACTAAGCACACAATGCGCCAACTGCACACTGATGGTATGAATACAAAACACATCTGGCTTTTGCTTTCTCTGTGCACAAGGTAGGCTATGTCAGTGTGAGCTCATACTTCTGTCATAGATCCATAAGCATAGAGGGATCCAAACTTCAAGTACTAGTGTACTTGAAACACATCAAAACAAACACAAGTGTTTATTTCCAAGTATAGGATTATTTGCAATCGCCATAATGACTATATGGGTTACTTGGTCTGCAGTGAACATGCTTCCTCTGCCCCCAGCATCTGGTCATCAAGCAATTCTGTAAAGTAACAATTTCAGTATTTTTACATCAATGGTATTGGTGTGTTTCTCATTGGCATATGGCAGTGCTACAAATCTTTGTGCGAAGTGACTGTACTAACCGATTCTCATTTCAAGATGTCCTTATGGTACTTGCTACAGTGTAGCGGCTCGAGTTAGGCTGGACCCGTTGGCCAGCTACCCTCAGGGTCATTCCACGGTTGATTACATGGTCCACTATTGTAGCTCTGATGTCATCAGCAATTCTATTTCTTACTCTTCCTACCCTTCCTCTCCCCCCTCCTCATCTTCCTCTCCCCCCTCCTCGTCTTCCTCTTGCTCCTCCTTGTCCTTGTCGTCCTCTTCATCCTACTTCTTCACCTCCACATCCTCTTCCTCGGCCTCCTCTACTTCTCACTCTTTCTGCTCCCTCCATTGTACTCCACACACAGAGCTTACCTGTATTATAGTGCTTAGGCTGATTGCAAAGTGAACTAATTATCTAAAAAAGTTCTCACATGTGAAAGTGTGCCAGACAGTTGGCAAATTAGTGTTAATGATAGCCATACATGTGTATACTTTTGCTAGGAGTGTGTTGGAAATTTGGTAATTGAGTGTTGTGCAGTGAATTGTGCCTACAGTTTTGCAAAGTGTGTGTTACAAAATTGCAAACTGAGTGCAAAGCAGTTTTTGTGCTTTTAGTTTTGCAAACTCAGTGAGTGGTTTTGCTATAAGTCTGAATAGTTTTAGAGATTGTGCTACAGGAATCACAGTTAGGGTTTAAGCATTCAGAAAAAACTGTAATAAGGTTCCCGGCCAGAACTTCTACAGCTGTTTTGAGTCTTTCATCCTCAGCTTTTAACATCTGCTGAGACACTCTGTCATCTGCAGAAGAATCTTTTGTGGGATTTTTCAACTCTTTGACCTCTGAATCACCTGTAATTTTAGGCTTGCAAGCTGCAGAGGATATCTTTGAGGGCTCAAGGTTTTGAGGTGATTTCTCATTCAGCTGAGGTAATACAACTTCTCCAATGTCATCTGATGAAAGATTTTTGAGTTTTGTGATTATGTTTATTTGTAGCTTCATTTAAAGGAAGAAGAGCTTGTGAATTGGAACCACCACAGAGAAAGGGAGTGAAAACATATGTGCAGAGGAATGCTGTGACATACGATACTACTTCCTGTGTTAACAGACAAGTTAACGGTCTCTCTCTCTCTCTTTCTCTCCTTATAAGGGAATGTTTTGTTTTCTATACATACCAAGTTATCTCCTGTTTCAACGGACAAGCTAAAGGTCTGTCCTCTTAAGGAGATATGATCAGTTCCATACATGCCACTCCTACTGCTGTGGAAACTTGCTTGAAGTATAAATAAAGAATGCTCTGAAAGCCCTGGGCGGTTTTTCTGAGTCACATCTGCTGTGCACATCTGGTGTAGAGCAGATCGAACAGTGACCGCCCATGCGCATGTAAAAAATAGATATCTGAGTTGTGAGTTTCTTTATCTTATAAACAGTTTTCTCCTCACATTTTCTTGGTCCTTCGAGCCGGATAGGAAGCATCGGTCGCTGTGTCCTGGCGTCGTGGAAACTGCACTGAAAGTCTGTCGACAGCCTCTTCTAGGTAGGAGTGAAAGTCCAGAGACGTGAAATTCGGGTTCTGGCCAGTGTCATTAAGTGGTCCACGACGTTGGGATCCAGTGGCTGACTTTCAACATAGCCAGAGAATCTTGGGAAGGTAAAGAAACCACTCACTTACACTTGCATAAAACGAACTTAGGAGTAATCCGCCGAAAGGATTTTCAAAATAAAGGTTTTAGGAGTAATCCACCGAAAGGATTTAATGAGTCTGATCCACTGCACGGATCTGTAAAAAGAGGACTAATCTGCCAAAAGGATTTTAAATTAGGAACTTTTAAGACTGACCTGCCGAAAAGGTCTGCGTGACTGTGTAAATCTCTGTGTAAATGTTTGTGTTTTCTGTGTGTTGAGAGTGAATTGATTTAAACAGCACAATACGTTGCTGAATCACTCTCATTGTTATTGTTATTTTATTTCCTGTCAGTAGCTGAAGTACTGGTGACAAAAGAGAAGGGTTGAGTTCCGCCTCATAAAACTAACACCGCTCCACTAAATAGAGTGGAGGAGAAGGGCGTAGTCAGTAACCACTCTTTAAGTCTAATACCAGAGAAAGCTCTGCAGTTCTGTTTTAATGGGTAATCAGCCCACTAAGTTTACTGTTGACGAACAGTGGTTAGAAAGAAAAAAAATGTCCAGGCGCCGGACAAATTAGTGTGCAAAGATGGAGAAAACCTAAAAAGACCAAATGTTCCACCTGGGAAGGAAAATGTAGCCCATCTGCACTATCAGAACTTAAAGGAGCATTACTGAAAGAACTAGGAGAGACAAAAGATTTAAAGAAAAAAGGAAAACGCACGCAAGAATTAGAATATTTCCAAGTATGGAAGCGAGAGGCAGATAGACGATGTGAGAATAAACAAAAGAAACAAGAAAAGAAAAAAGAAAAGGCAGGAATATCAAACCCCCCACCATATGCACCGCTCTTTGGAGCAGCATTAATACTGAAGCCAACCCCCACTCCCGCTGCTGCGACCCCCCTTAAACTATCCTGTGATCTGTTTAGACCTCAATCTGGTCTTTATGCAGAGGCACAAAACATGTTAGATAAAATGGCACTAGGTGAAAATCCACAGAAAAAATAGGAAAAGATCGCTACGGACGAGATATGGGAGGTGATGTCGAACCACCTGGTCCTCCTGGCATTTTTCCCATGATAGTAGTACCAAACCCCAGATACGGCCAACCCACAGGGGAAGGTGAAGTAGATGGAGGGGCACAACGTGATAATAACCCAAATACATTCGTGTTTCGGCCGTGGTCACAAAAAGATAGGCAAAATGTGTTAAAAGACGTTCCCCCTCTTAATGAAGGTTTCATACCCTGGAGAGATGCGGTAGAAAAGATCAGAAGACAGTGGTATTTAAATGGTCATGAAATGTTCCAAGTAATACAAGACGTACTAGGTTTAAAAATGGGAACGGTTAGGGGAAATTTCACAGGTAGTGCCACTGATGGAACGCCCTTAGCACCTGTAAGTCAAGACCTAGAAACCGCCGTCGTAAATTTATATGATCGCATCAGAGTACGATTAGCTCCAAGTGTCATGGTCTCCGTGCCTGCCCGGTCGGCCCCACAAGGCTACATTTGCTGTTTCTGTTCTCTCCCTCTCTGCCTGGGTGGAGCTCACTGTGGGCTCCCGCCCTTGGCCCACACACACACCTGACAACAATCACCTGTCATCACTGGGAGCACTATTTGAGGCTGGAACACAGATCCTCTCGTCGCTGGATGATTGTACTACTGACGTTAGTGTTCTCACAGCTCCTGTGGACTTGTGCTTCATAATTCATGATTTGTGATTAGTGATTAGTCGGACCTGCGACCTCCCTGCCGTGTGAACGTGTGTGAGTGTGAGCAAAGAAGACGTGAGAGAGCTACCCTGTGATTCCCTGGAGTTTTGGATCCCTTCACTGTACATATATTGCACTGGCACTGTAAATAAACTACACCTTGGAGACACCTAAACGCTCTGCGTTTGAGTCCCTGTAACCAGATCGTGACACCAAAGGCTGACTATGGCAAAATTGGCGAAGTGAAGCAAAAAGAAAATGAAACAGCGTCCGATTTTTTAGATCGCCTGCGTCCGGTTTTTAGGCAACATTCAGGAATGGATTATAATGAAGGTCCTGACGGTCCTTACCAACAACAGCTAAAAAATGCATTCCTGAATGGCCTGCTACCCTCAGTGAAATCCCACGTTGAAAAACACTGGGTTACAATGAATACGGGACCACTAGCCGACGCATTGCAACATGCCGAGCACGCGCTCCGTGTAATAAAGAAAAAAAAAAACTGCAAGCACAGGTACTTTCACATTAGATCCAGAAACAGAGTTTATCGCATTTTCAGGAGGATTTAGAAGGTAACAGACAGGGACAGAGGAGAGGAAATAGAGGCAGAGGAAGAGGAGGATTTAGAGGAAAGGGCCAGAGATACGTAGGACAGACAGACTTACGCGAAAGAAGTGAAGAAAGAGATAATACGTGCTGGAATTGTGGCAAGGAAGGGCATTTCGCCAGAGATTGCAAACATAAAACAGACAGACGGCAGTATTTAAATGAATGACTAAAGGAGAAAAAGCCAAATAAAAATGACAAAAGTGACGCAGAAGTATTTAATGTCTATCAATTAGTGTCTGAAGTAGAAGGCAAACCTACACTGACAATATATGTAAATGACAAACCAGTGCAGATGTTATGTGATACAGGAGTATGTAAAACTGTTTTGAACAGAAAACCACAGGAAGTACAATTCTCAGAAGATACTTTAATAGTAAAATCAGCATCAGGTCACGCTACAGTGCAGTGACTGATAAAACCCTTATTAAATGAAAACTAGAGATCAAAGTAGTTTAAAGTAGTTTAAAAAGGTTGGAAACAGACCCCACCGAATAGATATAAATATAAGAAGTACAAAAATAAAATAAATAAAGACAAAATTACATTAGAATTTATTTTTAACGTATTGAAACTAATAATAGGAAGGATAACAACCTGTAAACTGATATTAACAAGGAAACATAGTTGGCATGACGGCCATGCCCAGAATGTATAAAATGAATAAAAGGAAATAATTCACACGAGAACCTTTTAAATAAATAGAGAGATGCATAAGGTACATTAAGGCTGTGTCATTGTTCAGCCAAGGAAAGTGTGTGAAAAGGTAAATGTCTCAAGCTTGGGAAAGGGTGAAACTGCAGATCACCCGAAGCCCTTGATGGATACAAAATAAAATATAAAATATATAATAATAAACTGCTTGGTTCGACATGCAACAGAGAGAATGAATGTGACCGAAGGTTGGATCTGAGATGAGGCAAACAGAAGACCAGTCTAAAAGGTAGGCACAAACCTGTTCAGAGAAAAAGCAAATTTGCACAGATTGGATGAATTCTAAATTATCTGTTTGCTGAGTAAGATGATCCTAACTATTAAATTGGCTCAGTAGTAGTATAGTGATATACACTAATAAAATATTGTAATATACTATTGTTATCATATAGAAAGAAAAAGATGATAATATTAATAATGATATAATATTAATAATAAGAAGCAACCTAGTCAGTTATGATGTGAGGTGGACGATTGATATGCAGTAGTCTGCATCAAGCTTAAGGTTTGCTCAAACTCAGTATAATGACATATGAGATGAAGAAAATAAAGAAACCATCTAAACTAATTAAGTGCATAGAGGCACTTAACCTGCTTAAAAACCTGTCATTTATCCTAGATAAAATATTACTGAGATATAGAGCACATCTATAATAACAACTAATAAGCCAAACCCTGTAGACAACAGCTAAAGTTACAGGATTGAGAAGCTGAATTAAATATGTGGACACCGCTAAGTTGATGAGCATGTTACACATGCTCATTATCTGAAAGCTGTAATAGCACAGGCATTTGGAGAAAAACAACGCTCGTTAGCATCCCTAGTGAAACTTAGACTCGTGTAAATTAGACTGTTGCGTCAGGCCTGCCTGCATGTGCAAGCCTACGTAGCCGCAGCAGAGGCAGTAAAAGAGTCAGCTGCACGTATGCAGTCATACGTGCATATGAATTGCACACAGGCCAAAATATAAATATATCCACTGACAGCCAGTTTATTTTTTCAGCAGTGCACCACTTTGCAAAAATTTGGCATAACAGAGGTATGGTCACCTCTACGGGTAACCCAGTGCAACACGGCAGCTTATTAAAATTCTTATTGGAAGTGATCACCTTGCCAAAAGAATTGGCACTTTGCAAATGTGCAGCACATCAAAAAGACAACTCCGTTGTCACAAAAGGAAATAACTTTGCAGACCAAACAGCAAAGCAGGCTGCACAACAAATGATAACGCTTCTAACATCCGAACGTTGTACACAAATACCACTTGACGTACTAAGAGACGAACAAAAAGCTGCAACAATCACTGAACAAAACAAGTGGCTGAAATGTGGAGCACCACTGAAAGATGACTTAATGGTCTGTGATGGAAAACCAATATTACCAGAGTCGTTACACAGGACAGCGGTTGTAGTGACACATGAAGTAACACATGTGTCAACAGGAGGGAAATATAGTATAGATAAACAATACACACTTTTACACTATAAATTTTTACACTATAAATTTTGAAACTTTAGCGAAAAATTTGTAAGAACATGCCTATTCTGTCAAAAACACAACTCACAAGGAAACTTAAGACCTAAGAGAGGCCAGTTCTCCACACCATCCACATGGATTTTATTGAATTGAATGAATGTCAAGGATCAAAATATGCCTTAGTGATCATAGATGTGTTTTCAAACTGACCAGAGATATATCCAGTAAAAAGCCGAGGCAATCTCCATTGCAAAATGTTTATGTAATCATTTTATTCCAACATATGGTATCCCTTCTCTGGTAAGATCAGACAATGGGACACATTTTGTCAATGATGTGATCAGTAAGGTCTCTGAAGCACTAGGATTCAGCATAAGAAATCATTGTGCTTATCACCCATGGAGTGCAGGGTTAGTAGAGAGAACTAACGGTACCATAAAACAGAGACTCAGAAAATGCCTGAAATAGATAAAAATGCAAAGAGTTTAGTTTATTTAAAAGGCAGTGTGTGTGAGAGGATTATGAAATTATTGTGTGAATGACGCTACATTCTAGATCAAAAGTTAGTTGAATTACAGAGGGTTTGTAGATTGTAATTGTTTTGAACTGCTGTGCGACGCTTCTCAAGTCTCTTGCAGATTAAACCCAGGCGATAAGGTCCATACCAAGTACTCCTAATGACACCAACAGCTTGCAAAATCGCTGAGAGGCCCTTTTGGATCCACCAGAGCTATTGCAAAAAAGGTGGAAGTGAGTGACAGCACAACCTAAAGACACCACCACCCCGACTCTTTGGTGATCTACAGGTGAAGGGAGGGCTGATTGGGTATATCCCGCCTTCTACTTCTCGCCTGTAGTCTACTCACCAGAGTAAATCGGTGTGTCTGGTAATCATGAAGATTATTCTGTTTACCACCTTGGCCCTGCTGCCTTCAGCATGGACCCTGATGCACTTAAAGGATCAAGAAGCCAACTTGCATAGGAGGGCATGGACATATGACAACTCACACCTGGTTGAAGTGACACAGGACCACATCCATCCCTGGATGAACAACGCCTGGTATAGATAATATAGCCCTCTCCTGTACTCACTCTACACCTACGACTGCACAGCCACTAACAACTCCAACATCATTGTGAAGTTTGCGGACGACACTACAGTGGTGGGTCTTATCACCAACAGTGATGAGACAGCTTACAGGGAGGAGGTCAGCGCCCTGACCCACTGGTGTCAAGACAACCATCTCACCCTCAACGTCGCAAAGACAAAGGAGTTGATAGTGGACTTCCGGAGGTGCAGAGAAGTACACACCCCCATCACCATCAGCGGCGCTGCTGTGGAGAGAGTGAGCAGCTTCCGGTTCCTTGGCGTACACCTGGCTGAGGATCTTACGTGGTCAGTACACACAAACAAAACAGTGAAGAAGGCGCAGCAGCGCCTCTTCTTTCTCAGGAGACTGAAAAGATTCGGCATGAGCCCCCGCATCCTCAGGACCTTCTATCGCTGTGCCATTGAGAGCATCCTCACTGGATGCATCACCACCTGGTATGGCAACAGCACCGCCTACAACTGCAAAGCTCTCCAGCGAGTAGTGCGGTGCTCTGAACGGATAATTGGAGGTGAGCTTCCCTCCCTCCAAGACATCTACAGGAAGCGGTGCCTGAGGAAAGTGGGGAGGATCATCAAGGACTCCAGTCACCCCAGCCATAAACTGTTCAGACTACTTCCATCAGGAAGGAGGTTCTGCACCATCCGGTCCCGTACCAGCAGACTGAGAGACAGCTTTTTCCATCAGGCCATCAGACTGCTGAACACTTCATAGACACCTCAGCTTCACTACTGGAACTTTAACATTATGCACTCCATACTGCACAGTAATGCCACTGTTTTGCACATGTCTCACTCTGTATATTTATTTTATATATTTTATTTATTGTTTACTCTATTTAATTTGTAAAATATGTACACACACACACACACACACACACACACACACACACACACACACACACACACACACACGTAGAAAAATATTTAGTATACACATCCAGAAATGCATATACTATTATATATTGTACATATATTTATTAGTTTCAGATGTAGCCATTCTTGTATTTTGCTTGTTTACATTATTGTATTTGCACAACTCTGTTGCTTGTGAAGCTCGCACACAAGAATTTCACTCACATGTGCTGTACCAATGTACCTGCACATGTGATGTGACAATAAAAGTGATTTGATTTGATTTGATTTGATATAATTGCACAGAAGGCAAAGATTGTTATATATGCTCACACATGCCTGCTACAACACAGCATGCTATATTATATGGCAGACCTATGAACATGACTCAAGTGACATGCACAACAAGCTTTGCCAGTCTAGGTTATCAATATTCAGGAATTGTCCTAAACCACAGCGACCCCCTGACTATTGGATTATCGTTTTGGGCTGTTTTAAAATGTATCGACCACCATCAACAAAGAGCAAAATCAGGAAATTGATGCCATAAGAATAACTGTTATGCAACACAGAGTTGCCCTGGACATGATCTTGGCAGAAAAGGGTGGACTGTGTGTTTTGTTCAATACAACTTGTTGCACATATATTCCAGACAATGTGCATTCTGACAATATGACAAATGCTCTACAATTAAATTGAAAACTGGTGTAAGTTCGAGCGCGAATATGACATCTTTATCGCCGCTGCCCACAGTGACAAAAATGCTAAGACTAAGGCCTATTTACTCCTCAATCTGGCGGGACCAGAGGCCATTGAAAGAGAGCGATCATTCACGTATGCCCCCGCAGTCATATCAGCTGAAGGCATAGTAGAAGTCGCTGCGGAATTGAGGGAAGACCCCGCATGTCTAAAGAGAAAGTTCAGGGAGATCTGCAACCCAGAGACCAATGTCATAATGGAGAGGCATAACTTTAACAAAAGACAACAGAAACCCGGTGAAACCATTGAAGCATATGTGAGCACGTTAAAGAACATGGCCAGAACCTGCAGCTTTGGTGCACTACAAGACGAGTTAATCAGAGACAGATTAGTATGTGGTATAACCAGTGACAGCGTCAGATGTTCCCTGCTTAAAGAGACGGAACTCACTCTTGCCAAGGCGGTGCGTATATGCCAAATAAGCGAGCTCACAAAAACAGGTAAATCTCGTTGCTTTCGGAGGCACGAGGATCAAGACCACAGGCACAGTTACTCTCAAGTGCAAGCTAGCTGGACAGTTATATGACCTGCAATTCCAAGTTGTAAAACACGATGTGCAACCCATCGGATTAAAGGACAGCGTGCGAATGAAACTGGTTAGTTTCAGCAAGGAAGTCTACCAGGTTGACACAGATCAGGATGAGACACTGGCGCAGAAAGTGTTTCATGAATACACAGACCTGTTTAAAGACGAAGTCGGTGACTTACCTGTAACTTACTCAATGAAACTCACTCCAAACGTTCCTAAGGATGCCCTTTGGCATCAACACCGCTTCTGAAGTCTTCCAGAGAGCCATGGAACAAATATTCATGGGATATCCATGAGCAGTGATTGTGGATGACATCCTAGTGGGAGGCAAAGGAATAGAGGAGCATGACAAAAATTTAAAAAAAAGTTCTGGAGCGGGCCAGAGAAGTAAAACTCAAACTGAATCCAAAACAGTGCAAGTTCAGACTTAAAGAAGTGAGCTATGTGGGACACATATTCACTGACGAAGGACTAAAAGCAGATCCAACTAAAATCTCCGCTATCAATGAAATGCCACCACCAGAGGACAAGACGTCTCTCCAACGTTTCCTGGGAATGATCAACTACCTGGGCAAGTTCATCCCAAACTTAAGTGAACTGTCAGCACCACTTCGCCAGTTGCTTCACAAGGATGTGGTGTGGAGCTTCACTCAACATCAGCAGGATGCTTCCAACAAACTTAAAGCATGCCTCACTAGCCCACCAGTACTTCAATACTATGACATGCACAAGCCAGTGACTCTCACATGTGAGGCTTCCCAGCATGGTCTAGGGGCTGCATGCCTTCAGGACGACAAACCTGTGGCATATGCATCAAGAACTTTAACTCCAACGGAGAGAAGGTACGCTCAGATAGAGAAGGAGTTACTAGCTGTAGTGTTCGCATGTTACAGGTTTTATGACTACATCTACGGAAAGCCAGTGGTCATTGAAACTGACCACCAGCCTTTGGTCACAATCCAAAACAAACCTTTCCTCACAGTCCCGGCACGGCTACAGCGCATGATTACAAAAGTTCAACTTGACTCTGGTGTACAAGAAAGGCAAACACCTTTACATCGCAGACACACTCTCTCACACACCAACGCTGGATGAGCAACCTCTAAAGGAAGAGAGGCGCGACTTCGAGGTAATGTCACTTCAGCTCATCTCACCAAAACGCCTACAAGAGCTCACCGAACACACCTCAAAGGACGCTACCCTACAGACACTTGCTCGCTACATCCAGCAGGGGTGGCCAAAACAAGCAAGTAGTGTGCCTATAGAAATAAAACCATTCTTCAGCTACCACGATGAACTAATCATCGACAACAATGTCATTATGAAAGGCAACAGAGCCATCGTTCCAGCATCACTACATGATACCTATCTGCAGGAACTACACAAGGGACATCCAGGCATGGAGTCTACAAAAAGGAGAGCAAGGGACAGCGTATTCTGGCTGACAATAAACTCTGACATTGAGAACAAAGTCAAATCATGCAGCATTTGCAACAGTCTAAAGCCTCACCAACAAAAACAACCCCTGAAACTACACCAAATTCCTGATCTTCCCTGGTCCATCACAGCCACTGAGTTCCCTCAGTCAAATGGACTCAGTGAAAGAGCTGTCCGGAGTGCTAAAAGACTCCTTGAAACATCAAAAAGAGATGGAACTGATTTCTATTTCTATTTCTCTTTCACGCCACGAGACAACATTCTTGGCACACCAGTACAGAGGCTGCTATCAAGACGAACGCGGTCAACCCTTCCTGTGTGCAAAAAACTGCTAACACCAACAGCAAAAGTGACAACCACTATCAAAACTCAACTCACAAAAAAGCGTAAAACTCAAAAACAGCACTACGACAAGTCCAGCAAGCTGCTCAGTCCATTAACACCAAGCGAGGTGGTGATTACAAACACAGAGAGGACATGACAAGATTGGAGTTGTAAGTAAGGTATGTGCTGAACCTCGCTCTTATGTCGTTGAGTTGGGTGGAAAAGAATACAGGCGCAACAGACAACATCTTCTGCCTGTGAGTGAGCCTCAACCCGAAAAGCTCACTACAACACAAGATGAACTGGACACGTCTCGACGAGCGGATGAAACTGAACCTAAAAAAACACAAACCAACAAACATGAAACAATTCAAGTTCAACTCGACCCACCACAACATGGCACAAAGCAGTCAGAACAGATGATAACACCTACAAAATGCCAAGTACGCTCTGATGACAACTTGTACCGAACCAGATCTGGTAGAGTGTTTAAACCGAATAGTAAATACGTGGATTAAAAGCACACTGGTGCTGTATTTTCTGTTTTGAAATGTGTTTTATCTCGTGTTATGTTATTGCATACTTGTCGCAGTTATGACAATGATTACTGTGAATTTCATTTGATATTTGAACCTTCATTTTGTTGTGTAATCCATAACCTGATAAGTTCTTCCATTACGGTGGTGTTGTTTGATTTGGGTTTGCCTGAAAAGTGCAAAATTAAGAAGGAAAAAAAACTGAAAAGGGGGATGTAGATAACAGCAATGTTATGTTTGTCCATACTGCCTCCTGTTGCTGCTGTTACGGAGAGTTCCAGCAGGTGTCGCTGTGGTTCTCTGTAGGGGTTATGTGTACTTCCGGTTACGAGTGTACGGACGTTCATGTTGACTGCTAATAAACACCTGGCATACAGTTACAGCGGACTGATTATTATAAGCAAACCTACAGGTTTGAAAACTGCTTGAAACTATAATTGTATTTCATTCACCACAAATAACTATCTGATTGAATAGTTTTCTTATCAGATAGAGATATCAAGTAGTAGTAATAAATAGTAGTAGTAAATAATTTCCCAGTATGTGTAAGTTACACATGCTATTTTTTAAAATTATCATTATTTTTTTCTTAGCTAGCAAAAAAAAATAAATTGTTGACATGCGTTTAGTGTAACACAATACGGCAGCGCTAGTATAGCAGTTAGTTTTGTTTTGTTTTTTTATTAGTAATATGAACATACAAACAAAATGCACCATATATTACAGATTCAGAGAATAGACATTTCTTACATATTAGCAACTTTCATACAAGAAAAAGAAAATATAAAGATGGGGTCACATAATTTAACAGATTATTAACTCACTAAATCAAAATCTTCTATAAAGGAAACAAAAAAAGCAGCCTTTTTCTTTTAACTAAGGTTAAAAGATTTAACCAACAGGTTTAAGTCGTTTTTCCAGTAAGCTAGTGTTGATTTAGTCTTAAAAAAGCGACATTTATGTATAAATTGCTTGCACAAGATTGATAACACATTAACACCATAATTAGCTTTCTTTTCTTTCAAAAACACTCCAAACATTATCATATTTAAGGTAAATGGGGTATTGAATCCCACTGGAATAAAGCCAGGTATGAGTATAGCAGTTAGTTATGGCACATGTACAATGCTACACGTACACGGCATTTTGGAGAGTTTGAATACATTTAAGATTTAAATTAAGATTTTCAAAAAACTAAATTTCGGTAGTCAGAAAAGGAAAGGTGAGATTTTTTTCTTTCTATGTAAAAGATTTGCGTTTTTTCCTCCTTTTTTGAACTTTCTCAGTGTTATAACCACATCTTCTGTTGCACGGGTGCCTTTGCATCCTGCACACCTGGAGATAAGGAACTCACCTCACTCACTCACCTCATTATATATGTTCACCATATGAACACACTATGAAAAGGATGTACATTTTTTACATACAATCTGACAGCAAATGAAAAAAGCAGAAATTGAGATGTAATTTTTTTGGTGGTACTTTATTGATTAATTAATTAATTTTTGGTATTATTTGTTGATTTAAAGAAAATACCTGGAATTAGACACTGATACAAAACTAGTGGAACAAAAAAGAAAGATGAGGAGGGAAAAACTGTTAGTGGTCTCCACCTGTATAATCCTTTCTACTTTGAGGGTTATTGCCCCTCTACCCTACCGCATGTTAATTTCATTAACACCAAACATTAACAACCCCCTCTGCTAATTAACCGAGCAGATCAATATCCCAGTTTTAACTGGCTTGATGCTATACGCTGGTTAAAAAGTATTCTTATATTAGTAGTAAACATCTGCAGCACACCATCTGGTGGCGGTGATGCTTCCTCCTGCTTTTTACAGTATTTCAATGAGCTTAGACAATAAGTGTAAGAGACAGTTTTCTCTGTAAACTAGAAACCGCATCAGAGCTGCAGTGCCTGTCTAATCATTTATTGTCACTTCCTGTCAGTGATGAGGATCCTACTGATTGACAATATGTTATGCACCAGTGCAGCGCATTGTTAAGGCAGGTCGCACTGACGAAGTCTTTTGTCTTTCAGCAGTTTTCTGTCTCCATCACTATATTTTTCCCAGTTTTATCATTTCTTCTTTCTGTCACTCTTCCCCAACCCCCCCCCCCCCCCCCCCCCCCCCCCCGCTCTAAAACATGTTTTTATCCCATGTTTCTCTGAACAACAGCTGCTTCTAAATATATCCTGCAAAACAAAAGAGTCCTCAATAATAGTTGGTGTCTATGTAACATGAAACAACAGGTGTGTGTGTGTGTGCTTTGAGAGTGACCTCACTGTGATGTGATGTGAAGTGATGTGGTGTGGGTGGAGTTAGTCTGTGGTTTCTGAAGTATGATTGGCTCGTTGTGTGGCCTGGCCATGCCACCATGTATAAAAAGGAAACCACTCACACACACTCATGCTTATTTCTTTATTGCAGACTACATTAACCGTTCTCCATGGCTGCTGTCGTTCCTGTGAGTATCTACGTGTGTCTGTGTGTGTCCATGCAGGTGTCTTAATCATCAGAAATAGGTCAGTTCTGTTATTTCTGTATTCTTCATTGTGTCAATGAACTGTGGTGCTGCAGAATCAGTGAAAGTGGCTGAATGAGTGCATGGGAATTTTGTTTCATCCTCAATGTTATTCAAATGTAATACCATTTTAAATATTGTAGGACAATAGAAAAGGTATTGATTTCTTTGTGCATGATCAGTGTGTGTGTGCGTGTGTGATCATGCCTGCATTAATAAAGAACTGTTGGTAGGCCAGTGCAAGCGATCAAGTATCAGTCCTGTAAATGAATCTGCAGAGCTGAATTCTCTTTGCGAGATCAATCCTCCTTTGTGTGTGAGTTTCTGACATAGAGGTCGATCAAGTCAGTGACAAGAAGACAGCCACTCCTGTGCTAATTAAAAGTGTGTGTGTGTGTGTGTGTGTGTGTGTGTGTGTGTGTGTGTGTGTGTGTGTGTGTGTGTGTGTGTGTGTGTGAGGGTGTGTAACATTTGAAGTGTGAATGTCAGAGGCAAGATTGCGTGGTCCTATTGTGTTCCGCTGCCTGAGCTACAGTATCTATTATGCTCCAATAGATTAACAGGCTGGGAAGCCAACAATAGCGAGATGCAATTAAATACTTATCTGTATTTCCCATGATGCATCAGCAGTTGAATGATTTGTTAGATAACAGGGTGTGCAAAAATAGAGCAGAACAAAAATAACAAATACAGTTCCAAAGAAGTTGGGACTGTGTAGAATGTAAATAAAAAGCAGGTACAATAGTTCGTGAATGTAATAATCTCACACAATATATCATGTTTAAACGTACATATTTTACTATTTCATGACAAACGTTACCTTAATTTGAATCTTGAGCAACACATCTCAAAAGTGTTGGGATGGGTAAAACAACAGGCAGTGACACGATTGGGTATAAAAAGAACTTGAACACAGCTGCTATAATACATGATTCATACACTGAATGATTTTGTAGGAAAATACTTTGTGCATATGCTAAAAATAACAAACTCTCCATCCTTGAATCCCAGTTTGTGTCCTGCTATGCCAGTGTTCAGCCCCTGCAGCTATTCGGAAGGGGACCCAGAGGGGGCAACTATTTGTCGCTTCTCACAAATCGGGGTCCCCGCTGCGCCCCGCGTCCCCGCCTGGCATGCCACGCTCCTAAGATGACCCTGCGGCAGATCTGTCGCATGCTGAAGGTGATGAAGCAGATCAGGAACAGAGAAGCTGCTGCCGCTGCATCTCCCACCAGGTGACTTACATCTTTAGTTTGTGATCAATAACCGGGGCTGTGATTGACAGAAAATAGTTAAAAATTCAAATGAATGTAACTGTAGCTTTAAATACTAACAGGTGCAATCATTGAAGAATTAAAGAGAACTGAGTATTCAAATTCAAAACGATTTCTTATTCAGAGGATATAGAGGGGTTTTTATATATATATATATATATATATACATATATATATATATATATATATATATAAAACCTCCATCCTATGTGTAAGATAAAGAGAGGGAGAAAAAAATGACCTAAATCTGGCCTAAACAAAATATATTGTTTGCGGTTTTAGGTCCTCTCCTTCATAATAGAGGTCTACAGAAAAATACTTTTCTTGTTGCAGGAGATATTTTTAATTGCAGTATCATAAATGATCACTTAGAAAGTGGCTAGCCTAATCGTTGGCGCCATTTTTAGCTCTCTTGTAATAAAGAGGCTAATACTAGTTTGTAAGTCAGCTGATGGTAGGACTAGAGAAGGACTGTATTCTTTGATTGGTGTTTTCTTTTTTTTTCTTTTTGTTAGCACAGCTGATCCAATGTGGTGTGTGGATTGTATATAAAATAACTAGTCCCTGAAGCTTGCGTTCTTTGTAATATCCTGAATGGGGTGTGTGCACTGCTTGCAAAAAAAAGACAAATTATGATAAATCTATGAGATAATGATCCTCAGATAATTATTAATAAAGTAAACATTTTGGGTATTTTGCAGTAAACTCAAATGTTATTTTACGGTTTGTTTGTTTAAAAAAGTATATTATTTATTTTGTAAGTTATTGTCCATGTAAAGTAAAGTAATAGTAAAACTGGGTGAGTCAATACGGGTGTGTGTAGCGTCCTGAAGTTCAATGTGCAATGTCCAAGCCTCATTTGTATGTTGTCACCAAAAAGCAGCAGTCTCCAAAACCTATAGTGTTACCATAGTGTGTATCGCATTCTGTATCTTATTTTAGGATAATAGTTTGCCAACAGCAGTTGGTTAGCAGTAAACACAAAGTGAAGCTTTTGGCCTGGTGATCATTACACTGTGTAGCACGCGTTCAAAAAATAATAGTAATAATATCACCTGGAGTTTCTGAGTATCATCTTTTGTGATTAAGGTTCATTAATTATAAGACATGAAACAGAACAGAAATGTTTCAAAGGATACAAACACAAAAAGACTTCGTAAAACAAACTGAGTACTTACTAACGCTGCTACCTCTAAAAACTGTCAAAAGTCTCAAATGAGGCCAAGTTTACTAAAGGGCAATATTACTGACTATGTTTAAATAATATAAGACAAACCATGTTCAAGTCACCTTTAAATAAACAAAAACAATTTAACAGCATTTATTTGTTGTCTGGTTTCACTTATGGTTAAATACATTTTATTGAGACTTGATGGCGTGATAAGTGAAAAACTAATGTAGGTATTAAAGCTTTCTGCCTGGTGATAATGTAGCAACAAATATTAACTAACGAGTGCTCAGTAATTCATTAATAAATGGATTCTGGGCTGTATTCATCCATTTTGCTTGGGTTAGGTTGAGCCAGTTAATAGCTCACATAAGGCTGATGCATGCAATTTATTATTAAAGCTTCACATTGCAGCGCCTAAAGACCAACCTTGACTATCAGTATCTGTACGATTGAAGCAAAGTTCAGAAAGTTTCTTTAGTGATAATGAAAAGCATGCAGATTTGTGTGTCCACCCATTAGGATGATTACTACATTATTGATGCATGAGGGTAATAACCACAGTGTCTGTGCTGGTCTTGGCTGCCCCAGACTGGACAGTGATCACATCAGTGATTCTACCAGCAGAGGCCACAGGAGCCGGCTGTTAATTATTAAATGCTCCCGTGTCACCACCAGAACAAACAATCACACTTCCTCTTCTCATTTCTCTGTGTCTGGTTTCTCTCTGTGTCCACAGGAAGCAGGGCTCTGCATCTCCGGCTCCAGCGTCTCCAGGCGCCAAGTCAGAGAAGAAATGTGTCCCCAGCTGTCTCAGGCGCAAGCGCAGCATAAAACGTGTGAGCTGACCCGTGACACCCGGATGACTTCAGACAAACTTATTACCCAGAAGAAACCTATTTACTATCACATTCACGGTGACGTGGGAGATCATCATCTTCAGTCCCCCTCCAATGAAAAGGCTTTAATGAATTATCTAATGATGCTGGAGGGGCAGACACTTGACTTGCAGCCCACTAGGAGAGGATGAAATGGTCTTATTCCCTCCTGGTTTAGAAAGCGGAGTTCCTCTTAAGATTTTTTTTAAAGACAAAAATACTTAAAGCTACAATTTTTAAAGCCAGATATTGTTGGTGGGAATCATTTGATGGATTGTTTGATGTTTATTTTTAATTCAATTTGTCCCCTTCAGTCTCCAAACTTTTATTAAATTTCCTCTACTTAACCTCCACTTTACCTCTGGACATGTTTTTGTAACTGTGTTTTGTAGTTGCTTTTCAAACACTTTAGACCAGTTTGATAATTATACCTTGTTTGCTTATTGAAGAAAAGCGTGTTCTATATGTTTCTTTCAGTATTGACACAGCCACCTCTGGCAGATGTGATGGTAGTCAACCGTTTCAGAAATCCTAAAGTTTAAAATAGTAAAATGGCAGCTGATTCCTCTGTGCTGTTCTTTACATGCAGTGTTTTATTTGTGTGTTTATTTATCTGTGCAATAAAGCTTTAAGAAGTTAGTGATAAAATGTTTTGCTTTTGAATAAAAACAAAAGAAAAAAGATTAAAATTAAAGATTTCAAAGTAGCCTTTGACTTCCACAGCATATTAACACACTCAACATCCACCTCCATCTGGTTAGTTTAGTCATATATTATTAAAAGTTATTACATTCAAATGTTCAAACTATAAGAACAGTATACATGACATCAGACTATGTAACGTATCCTCGAAGGGTAAAAATGCATCTTATGGTGTTCTGTTTGTGAAATGTGGGCAATCTTCTTATCTTTGATCAGACAGAGAATTTGAAGTATTGAGTGCACCCAATGACTCAGTAGCTTGCTGTTTCTCCTCTAGCAGGAATCACTTGCAGTATGTTTTCAGTCATTGAGGTTTGTGGGCATTCAGTTTTATGCACAGCATTTTAGGCTGTCAGACAGATGGCCTCACTCACTTTGACTCTAGAATGCTTTGTTATGCAAAGGATTTCATGGTCAATGAAACTGCAAATCATCATCCCTCTACCACTGTACTTGACAACTGGTATGAGGTGTTTCTGCTGAGATGCTGTGCAAATGTGGCATTGGATTATGGCCAAATGCTTCCATTGTGGTCTCATCTGTCCAAAGGACATTGTTCGGAGGCAACTTTAAAACCTAAAGATTGCTACAATGTTTTTCTTAAACAGCCCTTTGAACAAGCCACTCTTGTTCAGTCTTTTTTGAATTATTCTGTCATGATGCTGAACCCGAAATTCCTCCAAATCCATCCATCAGAGTGTGAATGTGGGTGTAAGCTAGAAAGAACTTAAAGGCGTAGAATAAAGTGCTGTATGAAAGAGTGATGAATGTGGCTTGCATAAAGCATTCTGAGTCCTCGGCTACAGTAGAAAAGCATTATAATAATGAAAGGCTCATACAGAGTCATCTTAGAGAAAGTAGCGCTAACCAGAAAACACTTTTTGCTTTTAATCCAGTGTTCGTGACCTCTAAGGTCCTGTGTCAGGTCTTTGCTACATTTCTTTCCTATTTATTAAAGAAATTACTTTCAGGTGTTCATCTGCTGCCACGTCTTTCTTTTGGGTTTTGATCGGTTTTGATCAGTGTTAACAGCTCAAAAACAAACAAAGAAAAAAAACCCAAAACATTCCTTTGAAAGTGATCAGGTACACAGACTGGAATGAAAACTTTGAAAGAGCTTCACAAAGCCAGGAGCCAGGAAGTCTGAATTCTAAGAAACAAAGTAAAAAGAGATGTAGGAGTGACAAGACTGTCACACAGCGCCCTAATGCACCTGTAAAGTAAGACAGCTTAATTACTGATCTTAAGAATTAGATGCTTTGGGGGAAAACACTCATGTCCATCCTTTTCCTTTTGCTCATCTGGAGCCGGGTCGCAGGGGCAGTAGCCTAAGCAGGGAAGCCCAGAGCTCCCTCTCCCCGGCCACCTTCTCTAACTTATCCGGGGAAAATTGAGTCGTTCCCAGGCCAGCCAAGAGATATAATCTCTCCAGGATGTCTTGGGTGTGCCCCGGAGCCTCCTCCTGGTGGGACATGCCCAGAACACCTCACCTAGGAGACACCCTATCCGATGCCCGAACAACCTCAACTGGCTCCTTTCGAGGAGCAGCAGCTCTACTCTGAGCCCCTGCCGGATGGCTGAGCTCCTCATTGTATCTCTAAGGGAGAGACCAGCCACCCTTCAGAGGAAGCTAATTTCTGCCGCTTGCTTCCGCAATCTTGACCTTGTGGTCACTAACCAGAGCTTGTGACCATAACTGAGGGTAGAGATATAGATCGACCTGTAAATCGAGAGCTTGGCTTTTTTACGATCAACTTTCTGTTGACCGATACAGCATCTGCAGTAGTTCAAACATGACGTACAAATGTGGGTTGCAGCAAAGATGTGAAGCAATATGTAATTTATGAACAAAACACACAAAGAAGCCGTGAGGCACCATTTTAGCAATAAAAGCATGGATGTAATTAATGAGATTAACAGTGACTTTGTTCTATTAAAGAGTCTAGTAAGGCTCAGAGCGAACCTACACAATATTAGGAATCTGTGGTAGATAAATGGAATTCTGCCATTGCTCACTTTATTAATTGCATCTTATTTCTAGAATTCTTTGAAAGTGTCAATCCAAAAAGGTGTCATATATAAAGCCACAATATTTTTTAACTAAAGAAGCTAAAGTGTTCATATTATTCAAAGAAAAGAAGACCCAAATTCTATGTAAAAGTAAACATGTTGATGAAGAGGTATCACGTGAACCAACAGAAAGGCAGTCAGATGGAAAAGTAGTCACTGTAAAAGGATCACAAAGTTCACAACTCGCTGTTTGTTTACAGCCCAGAATTATTCATTTGCTGGCTAAATAATGTGGAAACTACAGGTCACCTGTACATTTGCACACGAGCATGTGTGTGTGGACAAAGAGAGCGTGCAGTGGCCACCGCTGATCACACAACACTACTGTTAAAAGTTTGATGTGTGTGTTGGTGTTGGAGAGTAAGCGAACGTGAGCGAGGAGTCAGGTTGTAGGACAGGAAGCCTTCCTTTTTTCAGTATAAGAAGAAAGCCAATACTTCAGACCTGGACACAACAACAGCAACTAATGCTGGTGACCTGTAAAAGACAGCTATACATTGTGATCAACCATTCATTGTACAGGTTTAACATTAAATAAACAAACAACAGGTCAAATAGACTGGAGTCCCCTGACTGTGCTGTAACACAATCTCATATTTAGTCTCTGAAACCAATGCTAAATAAAACCGGTATTCATTTACAATAGAAAACATGTAGAAAATGTACAATTTAAAGAAAAAATGGTAATTTTGAATTTGATGGCAACAAATATGTCAAAGTTAGCACTGTGTAGCATTTTTTAATAAACAATAGTCTAAGTCTGAGAGCTGAGGAAACAAGCTGCCGAACTTTTGTGAGAGGAACTTTGTCTGATTCGGGATTCTAGTGCTTTAACTGTCCTGGTTCTTCTTTGGTGTATTTTGTATTTCATGATGCACCAAATGGTGAAAGGTTTGGCCAATCAAGGGAACACAGACTTTTTTTTTCATATGAAGCCCTGCTGTTGTCATACACCAATCAGACATCATATTATGACCACCTGTCTAATATTGTATTTGTCCACCTTTTGCTGCCAAAACAGCCCTGACCCATGGAAGCATGGACTCCACTAGACCACTGAAGGTTTGCTGGGGTATCTGGTACCAAGTCCGTACCAATAAAGTCCTTTAAGTCCTGTAAGTTGTGAATGTAGAGCCTCCATGGATTGGACTTGTTTTGTCCAGCACATCCCACCAATGGTTGATTGGACTGAGATCTGGGGAATTTGGAGGCTGAGTCAACATCTCAAACTCATTGTTGTGTCAGTTCCTGAACCATCTTTGCTTTGTGGCAGGGCACATTATCCTGCTGAAAGGGGTCGCATCCATCAGGGAGTACCGCACCGTTAGTCTACGTGGTCTACGGCGTACGTGGTGCCAGGTGATGCCCAGGTAAGCGATGCAAACCCACCAAGTCATCCACGGGATGTAAAAGAAAACATTATTCATCAGATCAGGCCACTTTCTTCCATTCCTGTTGTTGTCTGTCGTTGTGACCATTGTTGCCACTTTCGGTGGTGGACAGGGGTCAGCATCGGTGCACCTTCATCTCATATGCGACAAACTGCGATGCACTGTGTACCTTTCTATCAGAACCATCATGAACTTTTTCTGCTATTTGTCTGTTCTGGACCACATGGGTCAGCCTTTGCTCCCCACATGCATCACTAACTTCGACCCCACATGATCCTGCACTGGATCAGCACTGTTAATTTCTTGCACCCCACAAGAGCTGCAGCTTTTGGAGATGCTAAAACCTGTACATACTGTTCAGCAACGATGGCGCCTTTCCAGATGTGCAAGCTGCACCCCCATACTATGAAATATGCAGCCTCTTGAACTGAGTGTTGACAATCAGGATGAACAATACAGTGCCTTTCCTGGTCTTGGGACATATGGCTTCTTCTTTGCATGATAGAGCTATAACCTGGGTTTGTGGATGAACTGTAATTTCTGAAAGTCTTCCTGATTTCTCCAGATTCTCAGAACCTTTTGATGTTATGTTTTCAAAAATGTTATATAGTGAACACCAACAGATGAGGAACAGAAGAAGAAAATTTTGTCTCCCTGTTATCTTGTAACATGCAGGAAATTTGTGACTTTTCCTGTTTTGGGCACCAAATTGAGATTTGCATAATTTGCAAGTCATAACTCCCTGCAGCCCTCCAGATACAGGCAGCAAACATATTCCAGGAGCATGTGTTTTAACTATGACAAAGTCATGTGAATTTGAAGCAATATCAGGGTTCTGCTGGCTAATCAAACCAATTTATTAGCACAGTATTGAAAAGAACAATAACAGTGTTTCAGATTTGTGATGGTGAGTGAGTGACTGCAATGTCAAACGTGTTGAATATGCAAATATTTACCATGCCACTGCAGTCCTCCTCGATGCTTTGAATACTTATGTATTTTTCAGCTTGTACTGGTTTTACTTTCTGCCACTTTTTTTGTTTTTTTACACAGAGAAATGCGCACACTTTCACGGACAACACCAAACAGCAGAGGACAAGTTAGTGACCAGGCTGCAAAAGATTAAGGCTCATACCCCCTCATCAGCTAAACAGTAGCAATGGGACTACATATAGCACTGTGCAAAACTTTGGAGCTATCCCTCATTTCTTTATATTTTGCTGGGAAAATTGGAAACCTATTGGAAATACAGCACATCGCTCCATAAGACTTGTTGTCACCGATTTACAGTCCAGTTCTTGTGTAATTTGGGATCACTAAGCCTTTTCTCCTTGTTTCCCTTCATCAGGAAAGGTTTCCTCCCATTTTTAAGGACACACTGTCCCCCATGCTGCGATATACCAGGTTTTTTGCTAATAGCTCTTTGAGAATCACCACTTCTAACTAGGTTACCTTTGGTATTTTTCATAAATTCACTAACGAAATGGGAACAAATTGTGTATTTTGTGACAACCTGAAAAGTTGCTCAAAACCACTTTAAAAAATACAAAGTCTGGCTCTTTGGAAGCAAAATGCAACGAATGAGGGGTTGTTAAAGGCCCCTCTTCTGTGGAACCAGCTTCCAGTTTGGATTCGGGAGACAGACACTATCTCTACTTTTAAGATTAGGCTTCAAACTTTCCTTTTTGCTAAAGCATATAGTTAGGGCTGGAGCAGGTGAACCTGAATCCTCCCTTAGTTATGCTGCAATAGACGTAGGCTGCCGGGGATTCCCATGATGCATTGAGTTTTTCCTTTCCAGTCACCTTTCTCACTCACTATGTGTTAACAGACCTCTCTGCATTGAATCATATCTGTTATTAATCTCTGTCTCTCTTCCACAGCATGTCTTTATCCTGTTTTCCTTCTCTCACCCCAACCGGTCGCAGCAGATGGCCCCGCCCCTCCCTGAGCCTGGTTCTGCCGGAGGTTTCTTCCTGTTAAAAGGGAGTTTTTCCTTCCCACTGTTGCCAAAGTGCTTGCTCATAAGGGGTCATATGATCGTTGGGGTTTTTCTCTGTATCTATGAAGCGCCTTGAGGCGACTTTTGTTGTGATTTGGCGCTATATAAATAAAATTGAATTGAGTTAAAGACTTTTATACACCAATATATGATGAACATGCAAAAGGCGTTTTATTGAACTGAAAATGTTTTGAGATGTCGTAAAACTAAAAATTTAATGAAGGTACCCTTTTCTTTGGTCTTTTTTTTTTTTTTAAACCCCAAGCATCAAATTTAATTTTTTCTATCATCTAAAAGTTTGTGTTACTAACTGCACAAACGTCCTCATCACTTCTGTTGATTAGCTCACCGACTTTTAGTCTGTGTCCTCTTACAACACTGAGTGCAGGTTTTCCATTTCCTTTAACGCACCCAGGACACGCTCGGTATCTCCTGAGAAGAGCTGGAGGCGGCGGCTGGACAGAGAGTCTGGGCGTTACCTGAAAGTTGGCCCAAAATGCTGACACGGAAGTAATTTGATTGCATGTATATTTTCCGTGTAATTTTGTCAAATGAAAAACACTAAATTTCATTAAATCTAATCAATTGGCAATTATTTGACATCAAAGAGGGCTTTGTATGACCCACAGTGCAAAATGAGTTCATCATCCCGAGCTAAAGTAACTTTAAAATACCTTAATATTGGCTTTTATCCATCAAAACTAAATGCACTACACAGTTTTTGCTCACATGTTGTTTTAATACCCAAATATCTTTGGTTAAAGGCCATCTTGTGTATTTTAGGTAAACTGGAACCCTTTAACTCAACCCATTTTCCTTTATTAACCAAAATATAAAATAATCATAATAAATGTCACGCCATATCAAAACAAATGAGCAGTAAAAATCACTCACAACGTGTGCAGTTCATCTAAATAAAAATCATTTAATTTTCATTAATATTAATATTATTATCATCGTCATCATCATCATCATTCTATCTAGAGAGAGTCCACCATGCCACTTTCAGATCTGGAGTAGTGCTAAGATGCCTGTCTGTCTGAAGGGGGAAGAGGGTGGGGAGGAAAAAACAGGAAGGAGACAGACGAGTTAGGGTCGGGGGCAGGACCTGTACAGGTTCACGCTCCTGTTCATTCTCCATGCTGATGCAAACAAAGAGGGGGGCGCTATAAAGGAGGGCTGGACAGAAAGAGGAGGAGGAGGGACTGAATTGTAGTTTGTCTTCACTGGCCAACATGAAACTGAGCTGTGAGGACAGAGACCAGCTGAGGGGGACAATGGGTGGAGGGGGTGGAGCAGCTTCAAGCTCACTGGTCAGGTCTGCTGGACAGGGAACCAGGACAAGCCAATCACAGACTGATACAGAGGAGGAGGGTTTATGTATACACGTCTGCATCTGTGTTTGTACATGTAGAGGTGTGCTTGCACTGATGTGTGTATCTGTGAGTGTGTAACTGGTCAGAGTTACTTTGATCCATTGTCACTGTACACTTGTCAAAGTCACTGTCACAACCGGGTA
This sequence comes from Diplotaxodon limnothrissa, assembly GCF_057381915.1. NCBI lineage: Eukaryota > Metazoa > Chordata > Actinopteri > Cichliformes > Cichlidae > Diplotaxodon > Diplotaxodon limnothrissa. The sequence goes on from NC_140602.1 coordinate 60,589,910, forward strand.
CAAAGTTGAGGTAACAAACTTCTTTTTCCGCTTCTGTGAAGAGAGACAAAGAACGAGTGAGAGGAGTCGAATCAATTAAAGCAGCAACTCACGGACGTTTTGCTTCCAGGCTTCTTTAAAGCAGAAGACAGACATCATCAGGGAGTTATCGATGTATAACAAACATAAACACTGGTGTTGTGCTGATAATAAAGCCGTAACACGAGGATTTCATCGTTTGTAAAACCACACTGACAGCACGCTGCAGTTAGCTCATTCGTGACGGGCAGCTGTAGCGCCAATACCGGTCGCCTTCCACTTTCTGTTTCTGAGCAACAAGGAAATGAGGCACCTTCACGGAGCTTCACGATTGGCAGGCTTTATGAGGATGCCATTAGCTCACCGCATGCCAAATTAAATCACGATATGCTCATTATTGATAATCAACTTTGACTTTTCACACTTAAATTCAGTCTTGCAGACACCTGGATGAAACCTGACAATTAGGAGAATCTGAATTTTTGACTGAAACACTTTGTAAGACAATACCGATTCCTAATTAGTTACATATTTATCTGATTCTGAGGCCTACTACATGCCCTCAGGCCATCCTCCACCCCAAACGAGTTGCTTTAGTCCACCTTTTTCAGACACTGACATCACACAGAGCCAACCTGAGCCTTTCGCTCCTGGGGATTATCCTTGTGCAAACTCCTTGTTACCTCATTACTGAAGATTTTGGCCACGTTTAATGTGTGCATCCACCTTTTTCAGCTAATTTTGGATATGGCGGTAAAAGCACAGTGAGTTTATAAAGGGATTACTATTGCAAAAAAGTAATTAGATTACTGTTACTTTCCTGTAAGCACGTTGCGTTACTAAACTGTGATTTTGTTTGTCTCATGACAATGACACGACAACGACAGCGTGCAACGTCCATGGCAACAACGAACACGTGTGTAGATCAACAATGGATAATATGGAGTGTGGTAAACAGTACAACCGTGCAGCGTTTAAAGCTCGGAAATACTAACAATACTTTGAGTTTGATTCCGTAATAAGTGACAACATTAACATCCGCTGTACACTCTGCGTGGGAAAAAACTTCTTTCTACAGTGAAAAATTAAACTTAAAATCTGAGCACACGTGAAAACTTCATCTGATTATTGTTTGGACTTCTGTGTGTGCTTTCAACTCCTCACGGATGAGCTCTGATGATGTTCTTTAAGCCGTTACCTGTGTTTCATCGCGCTGTAGTGTTGCCACTGGAAACCATGTTGCTGTCAGAATTCGACAAAGACTGCTCCTTCACTACAGGGTCTGCAGGAGCGAGGGGAAAGGGAACCATGTTTAAAAACCAGAATATCTCTGAGAATAATAGATTTCCTTTTGATTTAGTCATTAAACCCAAAAAACCTACAGAAGTAGGGGTGCTCCATGGCCTCTGTGGCGGTCAGTCTCTGTTGGTGATCGTATCGTAGCAGCTTGTCCAGCAGGTCCAGAGCTTCGGGGCTCACCAAGTGCTGATTCTCCGTCTGCACAAACTGTTCCCAGCGCTTCCTGCTCTGCCTGCAGGCAAATGACGACAAACATGTTTCCATTTTTGGAGGCATGCTTCTGACTTGGTTCAAATCATAAAGAATAGAAGTTTCTCTGTACATGTGGGAGATTCTTCTTCTACAACAGCACCTTTCACTTATGGAGTGCCTCAAGGGTGCATCCTGGGCCCACTTCTTTTTTCATTGTATATGTTGCCTCTAAGTTTGACTTTTAGAAAACATAATTTTTCTTTCCACCGCTTTGCTAATAACATCCAGGCATATATCCTCATTCAATTGACAAGCAGATGCATGGGAGCATCAGTTCAGCTTTCTTAGCAACATTAAGTTCTGTGTGATGATAAATTTCTTATATCTTAATGAAAGAAAGCCCGAGGTTATTTGCTTTGGTAAATTTCACCCCTCAATCAACTCTTCTGACACGCCGAGTCATTCGGCTCATTACTGTCATGCTGCTGTAATAAAAAAACAAACAAACCTGGGCATGATTTTTGATAAGTTTTTTTTTAAAATGGATCAACAAATAAGGACTGCCTCTATAATTTACTTTTATCAAATCAGAGTCACTTCCAAAGTAAAACCTTATCTCTTGCAAAATGACCTGGAAAAGGTTATTGATATTTTCAATCACTTCCCACCTGCACTACTGTAATTCCCTTTGGTATCGAACAGTCATCTTTGGTTGCAGTTAGTCCAGAATGCGGAAGCTTGCCTCTCTACTGGTATTAAAAAGCACAAACATCTCTTAATTGGTTCCCTTTCCGTTTTTGAATTGATTTTAAGATTTTATTGCTTACTTTTAAAGCTTTGAACATCACATTCATACACCTGTAAGTACTCTGAGGTCACCTACCCAGTTGCTCTTAGCACCAGGTCTATGGAATAATCCATCTCTCCATATCCGTACAGCTCAGATGGTACACACATTTAAATCTTTATTAACAAGACATTTATTCCTCTTGGCATTTGGATCAAGTGTAGCATCCTTATAGACAAATACATTTTATTTGTTTAATGTTTTGCTTTCATTTTATTTCCCTTGTTGTTTTATTTAATTTTATTGTCTTTTATGAGTTGATCGATTGTCTTTCTCTAGATTTTCATGTAATTTTTCTTGAGGCCGAGTGAACTTACTGTCCTAGGAGGTCCTTGAAGCGTGGGTCTAGCTCAATGTGGTATTTACGCAGGTAGCCGAAAAGCTCGTCTGTCCCCAGGACTTTGGCAATCCGCACCAGCTGGAAAAAACAACAGTGGAAGAGCATACATGTTAGAGCAGACTTTTAACACCTTCCAAAACATTAAAAATTGTAACACACAAGCTTTAAGACAGTGGTTACCTCCATCTTTTAATATATAGTCTATGCTACCAAACTGTGGGAAACTCAGACCAATTACTGCATTTATTATGCCAAATTATGCTTCAGCGACAAACCCTGCCATTTATTGGTTTATAAGTTAGTGCCACATATGAAAACATCAGGACACTATCTCACTACATCGTCTATTAAACAGGTTACATTGTAGGCTCTACAAAGGTTCCCCACAGAAGTTAAGTTAGAATGAGCAACTGCACTGAAACCTTCTGGTAAAATGAGGACCCCTGGTGGTGAAAGGTTTAATTACATTTTACAAAAAGTAATTACAAAAAGTACCTTTAGCTGAGAAAAGGACACCACAAACAGCTGTGTGTTTGTGCCATGAGCCGAGGCAGACCCTCTGAGTTTTTTAACGCAAGTGTGCATGGAATCAGTTTTTAATGTTTACTCTTTTGTCTCATCTCGTATAAAAATTCGTGTGACAGGCACCTGATCGTAGTTGTCTTGTCCGTGGAAGAAGGGCTCTTTCTGAAAGATCATACTGGCCAGCATGCAGCCCAGGCTCCACATGTCTAGACTGTAATCATACATCTGGAACACACAATCATCAAACAGCACTGCAGATGAGGACAAAACAGACATCTCAATTATCTGCATGTGAGAAAACAGTGTGCGTGTTACCTGGTAGTCCACGAGGAGTTCAGGGCCTTTGAAGTATCGTGAGGCCACTCTGACGTTGTACTCCTGGGATGGGTGGTAAAACTCTGCCAAACCCCAATCTATAAGACGTAGCTAAAAAACACACACAGCAGAGACACATCCTGTTAATGCAATTTAAGGGTAAATTGGGTGAAGTCACATCTATATCAGCCTGCTGCCCCCTACTGGACATCTTACAGTCTGTTTTTCTTTTCTTGTAATAAAGATAAACCTGCAGTCTGAATTTCTTTCCACAGAGAACTTATTCTGCCCAGCATAGCCTCCACTGAGCTTCACTGTTCCCTGCAGAAACTCGTCCTTGAAGTGCCCTCCAGCTCACTGAACAAAATGTGGTCTGTTCAAACCAAATACTTCAAATTTTGACTCCCTGCTGCCATTTTTCTGCTCTCAAGCTTTGTGTGTGTAGCTGAGTTTGAGCACTTTGTTGCCAGTTCAGAGAAAAGGCTTTTTGGCTGCAAGTCCACACTCTGCTTGTTCCGAACATCTCCACGTTTCAAGGGGAAGTCGGCTTTTCGTCTGCTGCACGCAGATTTCTGCATTTCAGCTTCACATTGCTGCTCATTTCCTTGTGGCACCGCTGGAAATGCCTGTGTGCCTTTGAGACGTCTTACTGACAGGGGATGACATCCTTTGGATATTTTTGTTATGCTAACTGTTGGCAACATTTTTTGATGAATTTGATTTCTGTCACTTCTGCAGCAACCCATTTTTTCCCCCTTCTGTCATCAGATTTTATTCCCGCGACGCTGCTGTTTCTGAGTAAACTCAAGATCGCAGTTCGACCTACATAAGTTGCAACATTAAAAACCGAATTGTTTTCAATCAGGAAACAGGATCTGCTACTGCTTTCACACAAAGCACAAAAAAAACCATGATGTAAACAAATAAAACATGTAATTTCTTATCTGATATATAAATATTACTGGCTTTAAAATGAAAAATATCAAACTAGTCAATGATTCCTATTGTGAATACATTATTAGAAAGCGGGCTTTCTGGGGCATTAAATGTATTTAACTTCCCGGTGAAGGCTTGTTAATGCCAAATGTGTCAGAGTTAAATATGGCTTTGCTCTGAGCATACAGGACTTTTAATATTTTGATGACTTCATCAGTCTCGCTTTGGAGGAATTTTGGCCTTTTCTTCCGTTCAGTGTTGGTTCAATGCATTTGCAGGTATTTGTTTATGCATGGCTCTCTTAAGGTGCTGACACAGCATTTTAATCAGGTTGAGGTCTGGACTTTGACTGGACCACTGCAGCACCTGGATTCGTTTCTTTTTCAGCAATCCTGCTGTGCTCGAGATCATTATTCTATTCCAATTTGGGCCAAATTGACAAATCGCTTCACATTTTTCCCTCCCACTGTCGCCAAAGTGCATATGCGGTATTTGTCCTGATATGCTTGCTGTCTTTGGTTTTCACCAAATGTGCTGCTGCATGTTGTGACCAAGCATTTTCACTTCGATCTCATCTGTTCACATTCAACTTTACAGACCTAAACCATGCTGCGATGTTCTTGTTTTATAGAGAACATCCTTTCCTACAGTGGCCCTGAGACGTCAAATATACCGCGACTTAAGAAACCACCAGAAAATAGACAAACACTGCGAAAGCACACGAAACACAACAAAAGTTGAATTTAGCACAACAGAAAGTGTTTCTCGGGACACAATAACTTGACGGTCCAGCGGCAGAAGTGACAGAAACAAAAAGACTCAAAGCAGAAGGTTCAACCGTGCTGTGAATGAGAATAGATGCTAACCCTAACCCTTTGAATCACATATTCATATAATACTGTACATACATGTTTGCCATTAGCTGTTTACTGTTAGCATGCCACTTCCGCCACTGTTCTGTAACGTTATTTGGTCCCCAGAGGTTTGTGAGCTTTTACAATTTTTCTATTTGCTGGTGTCTTCTTATGTTGCAGTCTGTTTGACCTCTCAGGGCCACCGTACTCTCTCCTGGTAACACTTCCAAACAAGCCACACCTGATTCAATGTTTGTCTAATTGCGCTGTCATGAACTTTAACCTTTAATATGCTGACTGAGGCCTGTAGACTGAGATGTAGCCTGTGGGTTGCAGGTGCATTCATACACCCGAATGCTCCAGACCAGCACACTGCAAAAAATGTCTGTTTTAATAGAAGCGCTCCTATTTGCTGATGACCACTCAGGTGCATTCTGTTACTTATCCTCATAATTCATATAGAATTATTTATCCTGCTGCTTTTAAACAATTATTTCCCCTGTGGGATCAAAGTATCTATCTTCATGTATTTAAAATAATCTATAACCAGTGTGGCAGCGAGCTGCCTAACCTTAAGTCACTAAAGCTGTGAGCAGTTAAAGCAGACCAGTTTTTGATTTGTTGTGGTGTTTGTGCTGTGCTGATTAGTGGATTTCCTTTCTGTTAGTGTTGCTCACTCCTCACACTGGAAGTGGAAGAGAGACGAGAGAGACGGAGTGCCTTTCTCGGCACTCGGGAGCAAGCGACTCTCGACAGAAAATAGATCCATAGTCCTTCACATACACGTAGGACTACATGCTGTCAGAAGTAACCGAGAGAGTTGGAAAGGTCTTGTTTTTTTTAAGTAACATCATAACCTATAAAAAGTGACCTGAGGCATCTGCAGACTGATGATCATAAACGCTTTAATTATCTGATTCTAATAGCTAATGAAAATGCACCAACAGTGTGCAGTGAGCCTGACATTTACGTAGATGGAAATTACATCTGTGTTTATTTTAAGGTTCTCATGCCTAATGCACTCGCGCAGGGACGCTGCGTATTTGAAAGCCCACGCTAATGCAATAACAACTGCTTTTCAAAATGGGAAAAAAAAGAAAAAAAAAGAGAGATAACAAAAGATGGGAATGAAAAGCCGTGGTGAAAATAACCAGTGAGGGAGGGTGAGTGTGGGGGTGTGAGGGGAGAACAAAATAAGACTACACAGAGCACTGCCTACCTTTCTCAACTGGTGGTCGATCATCACATTGTGAGGTTTGACATCACGATGCATGATTCCCATACTGTGACAGTAGTCCAGAGCCTGACACACACACACATACACACCAACATAAAAAGGTATTAAAGTGCTTCTTTTTTTGGTAAACAGAACAGATTTTCAAGATAGCATTTCTAAACTCACTAGTTTTCTTTAGACAGCATTAATTATTTCTATAACAGAAATATTATAGACAATATTATTAGCCCCCTGAAAAACAGACCTTTTCATTAAGCCATAACAAAACACACTGCTGCGAAATGACGTCCTTTAAATTGGTAATACTCAAAGCTTGTAAAATTAGGTTAATCATCAAATTTGTAAACAGTTTAAAACTTTAATGACCTAAAGAAAGTTTATATATACTGCAGAGAGACACTGCTTATATTTGGAGGAAAAGCACCGTCCCCACAGCGGAGGTTGGCGAGTCTGGAACCGGGAATCTCGTCGAGGTGGAAGTAATCAAGAAAAGGAAGAAGGATCTGTGAAGATTTTCAAAGAAAACCTCAAGCAGTCAGGAGTGAAACTGGGTCTGGGTCATCGCTTTGTCTTCCTACACAACAGCAACCCAAAACATATGTAGCTCCTGATGAAAAACGAATTCTAGAAGACCAAAGTGACCGTTACTGACTGGCCTGCACAAAGTCCTGACTTGAAATCTGCGGGGTGAACTGAAGCCCAAGGGCCGTGCCAGAATACCATCAGAACTGGTCAGGAGACGAGGGGGCTAACAATACTGACACTGGTAGTTTTTGGTTTTTGTGAAATTATTTTGTTTCTGTAAAGTAGAATAATGTAAGCATCCAAAACAAAACTACGATGTTTGCTAAAGCTGAGATGTCTCACCTTCAGTAGTTCATACATATAGAAACGGATATCGTAATCTGTCAACTTCTGGTACAACTCCTGCAGGGGGAGAAAAATAACACAAATAAGCACTGAGGTTTGCTGCTCTTTCAGCCTTACTGATTGCAGCTATGAGAGACTTGGCACCGAGCAATGAAGGAAAGAGGCGAGGATTGTACCTTGAAGTCTGTGTTATTGATGCATTCAAAGACGAGTGCTGGCGTTCTGGACTATACAGCCACCACAGAGAGCATGAGAAGGGTGTGGAGAGAAATCAGGAGGAAAAACAAACAATTAACACCACAGAGAGAGAAATATATAAATCAGGAATACGCTTATTTCTGATTCAATCACCTGATAAACCAGTGATTTGGCAGCCCCCACCATGTGATTTCAACCCAAACGGGACGAACGATACAACCATTTGAATCATCCCTGATACTCAGCCGTGCACTCAAAAAGCTGTGCATACAATGATCATTTTCTAACCCAATGAAGTTCACAGGAACAAACAGACAAAGGACCCCGCAGGGTTCCCACCGCTGCACTGGAACAAGGCCTCCTGGCTTAGTCAGAGCATTTCCACTGCCTAAAAATATCCTTCCTTCCTGGTCGGTTGATGTGTCCCAGCTCAGAAAATTGTAAAACGGAGATATCCAGTCTGGTCGTCGCGGTGGATTTCAGATTGAAAACACAGAATATAGAAACAAATAAGTGGTCAAATGATAAAACTCCTGTAACTTCTGTTGACTACAAAACAAAAATTAAAACGCCACAAATTTTAGGTCCGATGGGAAGCTGAGAGCCAAAACAATCACACGGTAATTACAGCAAAACTGGAATTATAAGATTACTTTGTTTCTCGTGCCGACACAGAGTCTATCATTTGCTAAAGACAACGATGTCGTAAGGGGCTTCCTGCAGTATTTGTCATGCGAACAAACAAATGCTCAGGTGAGCACACAATGGCACAATAAACCAGCGATCCAGGTGCTAAAAAGAAAAGTTGCAGTTCCTCAAATGGCCACTTGAGGCAAAAACAAAAGAGAAGCAATGATTTCACACAGCTGGCCGTGTTAAAATATCCAACTTTACAGCAGCAGGCAAACAAGCTTGCTATGACGATGGCCCTTTATGACGACTGCATGGAGGTTATTTAATTATTTTGTTTTATAACTCATAAGTTTTCATTAGACTGATGTACAGAATTTAGCATGATAGAGTTCCAGCTGAAGTGTAACTTCCCAGTTTTCAACTGCAATGCCCCTGAAGTAGGATTTCGAGTCAGAGCAGCGCATTTGTGACTCGCTAAATGAGCCGTACGCAGAGCATTGATCAGGCACTATCCGTGAATGTGCTGCAGCACCTTTTTAAGCACAAAAAGAGCCCCGTGTTGTATTTCTACTGACGCACAAAGAGCTCGACCTCACTAAGGAGCAAAGCAAATCATGTTTTCCTTGATTTTCCAACTTCACTACTGGAATACAGTTTGAGAGTAAAGTCACTCCCAGCTCAACCATCCGTCTTCAGAGGCAAATGAAACGCCACAACAGCCTCGCTTTAGATCATTTTCGTCACCAAACTGAACGTCTTCACCTCGTCAGTGGTGCTAGTGCACTTATGAGGCGAAGCAAATCATCCTTTACATGCATTTCTGTGTGATGCAACCAGAAAACCTACAGTTGCATATTTCTAACCACAGCAGCTAGCATTTGCTTCCTTCTGGCTCAACGCCACCCCAAAAGAAAACAAAACAAGAGGGAACTGGCTGTAATAATAATAAAACAACAGTGTGAATACCTATGGAGCTGAAACATACTACAAAATCTTTTTGTACCATTAGGTTCACACTTCTCCACTCACCGACAGTCAGCAAATGCAATTCACCAAGAAGTGCAGCAATTTTCCAAACATACAATGGGAAGAACAACATGGCTGCCTTGGAAGTATTCAAGGTAAACACTGCAGCCTCTAAACTGACACCAACTTGTAGCTTAAAAGAAATGGTTCCAGTCAACCCGGTTTACTCATTTTAATCTGGGGGAAAGTAACAGTGAGAATGGCGCATCCCTTATTTGGCTGACATTAAATCAAAGACCTAATATAAATGTAATTATTCACAATGCTGTGAGCTTGGGACAGTTTGTTTTCTTGAGAGAATGACGGGGAAACAAAGAAGGCAGAAAGACGGAACTTTAATCTAGTAGCTGCATCTCTGGCTGACATTGTGGCTGCTCATACTCTAGCCCTAGTTTTACATCTCGATTCATTTTGACACTTCATAAAAACATAAACATGCTATTAGCAAGCCTACCACTGGGTCTTTCACTGTGTCCACCAGACGGATGATATTGGTCCCTCCTCGCAAGTTCTCCAGGATTTTGATCTCTCGCTTGATCTTCTTCTTCTTGACAGGCTAAAACAAGCATGAAAAACAAAACAGCCAGATTTAATAAAAAGATTTAACAGAGCAGTCTCAGAATAAATGAAAAACAGCAGAGGAAAAGATGTAAAATCTGAAAGGTTTGCTGCCCTGCTGCTTCTTCTCACTCCCGCCTCATATCTGCTGACTCTGCTTGCACTGTCGCTGCTGCTGCATTCTTCAGCATCTCTTAGCTTCACTCAGTCTGAGGTTTCCATTTAAGTGACTGTCAGCTAATCCTCATCTGTCACAGGCATCACTCAATTTTTTTTAGCGGTTAGACCTCTTGCACTTAGTCATATAGTTGTTTAGTAATCATGTTAAATAGTGACTACTAACTGTGACAAGACAAAAACGAATCAAACGCAGGGTCTACAGCTAAAAATCTAGATATTTATGCTGTGGCTGTTTTTAAGAAGGGCTCAAATGACTTGGATATGTGAATGTTGTGTACTCAATTAGCTTAATCCACCAGTAGTGAGGCAGCAGTAATAGAGCCAGTCAATCCAAGCCGGTTGTAGTGTTCGCACCACCTACGTCTTACAAATGGAGCTTTGTGTCAGCACCTAATTTAAGGAGTTTGGTTATTTCCCATATTTGCCTTTATTATTAGTTATATTTATTACTGATGTGATGCAAATGTTTGGCAGTTCTCTGCAGCACAGTAACCACACGTCATCATCCTGCTGGAACCAACTTCGTTAATCTTCATCTGGGATTTTCCAAAAGCAGCAGGGGGCTTTGCTCGCTGGCTTAACTGCAGGGCTGCAATTAGCTCCAGATCAGCAGTGATTGAGTGACCCAGAGCTGCCATCACTGGCCCGCTAGCTGTTTAGGCGATCGGGCAGAGCGGCCCAAGTTTGTTTGTTTTTTTCCATCTGGCAAAATGTTTGTCAGGAAAAAACTTTGGACTCTGATGTTGGAGTTTTTTTAATCACTAATTCAACAAACATGTAATCTAAACTTGACAAATGCAGGAAAACTGGAAAGCTAAGGTGCATCTATTTTCAGCTTACACGGTCTCAGCGCATTAGCAGGGTTTAAGACAAAAAATAATCCTTTCACGCTGCCAGAATTTTAAGAATTATGTCTTTGGGTTCATTTAAGCAGCTGGGATGAGAGTCAGCAACACCACGACTGAGGCCAGGTTTCTCTACTGCAAAATGATGGGGGAAGAGTTCCCCCCCCCAAGCGTGGTAGGTGCCTTCCTTTGGTGGTTTTCAGGGCACGCACAACTGACCTAAAACTCGCTGGAGAAACTAGACATCTCATCTGGTCTGGGAGCGCCTCAAGATCTTCCAGGAGGAGGTGGAAAATGTACTCAGGCAAAGGGATGTTTGGAATAACCTGCCTAGCCTAGCAAAAGACTAATTATTCAGGAAATACTCAAGACTAAAAAAAGCTATGTCTTCATTATTCATTAATTTAACAATTATGTATGCAGTCATACATCATCAGCTGGTCAAACTCTGCTTTGAGGTTTTCTTAAAATTCACATTAATTGAAGCCGAAATCTCCACGGCCAAAAACTGCAGTTCCTTAAATGGCCACTTGAGGCCTGTTCCAGAAGTAAATCGATCCCAAAAGGATTCCATGTTAAATTACCAAACTTTACAGCAAAAATAAGGATGTTTGCTTTGTGCTACAGGAGACTGTTTTGTTCTCAAGAGCTAAAATCCATTTTCATAACAACTATATAGGGGTGAAATGCACCTCAATGCAAAGAGCTGTAGCCAACAGCTCTCTCACCCTCATTTGTGCTGTTGGTTTAGGAGCATTTTAATGGAATGCTCTGATATGGATTTAAATGTGCTATAACAAGTTTATCCCTGAGTTTTGTTGAAATTGTAGTATTTAAGTACTAAAAGCTACTTTTAGCTACTCCCATATTCACAAGGGCTCACTACAGCAGGTAGATCCACATATCTAACTTAATGCAATGCCTGAGAGATTTTTATTTCCTGTTGGGATCGAACTCAGGATCTTTAGCATAGACAAATGCATACACAATTACACAGAATTCTCCCACCTTTTATATACAGTCTGTGTATTTATCTAATAGCTTTTCACAACTGGTGGTATGGTAAGTATAAGGCTCTATTGCAGATATATTTGGCAATAAAATATTATTAAATAATAGTTATTCTTTAAAATGTAATAAAAATGCCCATGATGGCAGTGCTGTCCCAATCAATCTGCTCACCTTCAGGATTTTGACCACCACCTTCTCATTGTTGGTGATGTTGATAGCCTCGAACACTTCGCTGTACTTCCCTCTGCCCAGCTTTCGAACCAGCTGGTAGTCCTCCTGGTTGCTATAGGGACAGCCAGAAAAACAGGAATATGAGGAGAGAGGAATTTTTTTCCAGATACATACAATTAAGCCAGTCTATAAGCTGATTCTAAATGTTCTACCCGCTGACTTCTGGTTCTGATACCAAGCCAAAATGTTATACAAGTCAGGCTGGATAGGTGAAAGAGATGGAGGTAAGGAGGAGGAAAGTGTCAAACAGTGAAGAACAGCAGGCTTGAAGGTCGGGAGACATGGTGTCATCACACCCTCACAGCTAAATGTATAATAATAGACGCCCATCTGCCATATTTCCCCTCCACAGAAATCCCTTATCATACGATTATCATGCACGCTGCAGTAATCAGAAATGTCCTCACTTCCAGTTGGGTACGTGGGCCTCGTAGTCCCAGTACTCGCGGGTCTTCAGCGTGTTGACGTCTGCGTACACACGGGCTTTGCTACCGGCCACCGGACCCGGCATGGCGAGACCCGTGGCTCGGGTGCCGTGGGGCGCCTGTCACGGAGATCTGCTGGGATGTGGATGGCAGACTAAAATGGGGGGGTGGGGTGGCGGGGTTGTATGAATGGGGATAACGTGTGTGGGTGTAAAGCGGAGCTGGCCAGCCAGCTATCGTGCAGAGATAAGCAACCAGAGTCAGAAAAGTGGAGGCAGGAATGATGAGAAAACCAGGGATGTCCGCCGGGAAAAGCCGCAGTCACTGCCCGCCGAGCAGCACTCCTTGGTGGGGTTAACAGAAGCAGCAGAGACGGGGAGGGGGTGGTGGATCTTGGAGTGATTAGCAGCTGAGGTTACACACAGGGACGGGGAAGCATCGGGGCACTGAGGTAGAGAAGAACCGGACCCCTGAAAGGCCACAGAGGGGGCTGGAAAGGAAGTCGGTGGTCTAAAAATTACGGGTCTAAACTCCGAGGCTAACGTTGCTCTTTGCGGGCCCCAAATCCGAGGAGAAACAGGCGGCCTTCCTGCGCTGGTCCGGGAATGAGGGGTGCCCACCGTGGGCCGGTGTTCGCTATCAACCGAAAACCGATGTGATGGATCGACAGCGGGGATCGATCTCGGGGAGAGGAGGGGGTGGAGTAGCGGAGAGATCGATGATGTTAGCTAACGGTAGCCTGCGATGCTACTTGAGCGCGAGGATGTCGCACCGACGGGGAGCGCTCGGCGCCGTGCACCACCATCGGCGGAGACAGCGTCATGTGCGATCGGCTGTGCGGGGTAAGCAGCGTCTCGGAGGCCCGGTGCCACACGCTCACGGAGACCCCACGATTCAAGGGGATTCTTCTGCACCTGCGGACCTCCCCTAGTCGAGAGCGCAGGGAAGGGAAGCGGATTGCGATTGAAGAGGCGCAAGAGAGCCGCCCGGATGTGAAAGCCGCTGGCTGCCGGGGTGAAAATGAGGAACGAGACCTTCCAGTGGATAGCCGGGCCACAGCGCCCCCTGGTGAAAAGGATGTGACGGATTTCTCAACTATTTAAAAACGGAGTGCAAAAGTAAGTAAAACAAAAACAAAAACAAAGCTGGCTCCGGTATGTAACAGGTGTCGTCTCGTCTGTTTGTAAGCAAGGTGCAAAAACTACCTCTCTAAGGCAGAACTCGTTAGATTTTAGTTGCTCCTGTCACTTTCCTAAAACTAGATATGCTCTCGAGCGCACTTGGAAAAATTGTAAAATCTTCACACTTTCACCCAGCAAAGCGCAACCTTGCTCAATTAGAATGTTCTCCAAAATGTGAAAACATTCTAGAGGAAAACCTTTAGGAAGCTTTTCCTGGAGGTTCCCTTAAGTTTGTTTGTTTTTGTTTTGTTTTTTTAAATAACCTTTAGGGAAACATCTGGGAACATTCTTGAAGGTCCCCTGGAGGTTCTACAAAAGCAACCTTCAGTTTTCAGATTGCCACCCTTGCTGTTCACTCTGTTTTAACGAAATTTGTCTCATATGAATTGGAGTTGTCTCAAGTATGAAATACAATTCATTGTTTCTATTTTACCTTTTGAGTTCAACTCTGGCCTTAAATTTGAACTTGGTAGCATGGATTTTCTTAAAGAATATACATATCTCACTATAGTATTTTGTAATAGTTCTACAATAATATTCTCCATTTTTTGTTAATTAATGAGTAATAATAACAACAACCCTGCTATGCTTTCTGTGTTTCTTTCATGTAAGAAAGAAACAGATTAGAACATGATTGAAAAAAAAATCAGCTATTTCAAACGTAATATTAAATAGTATTTTACATCTGAAGCCGAAAACGTCTGGTAAATTTCATATATTTTCATGGATGAATTCAATATTCATGAGACATATCAAGGCTTCTTTTGTTTTAATTTTAATTATTATTGATTGACAATCAGAAATTCAGTATTAATCAAAAAAAGGATTCCTGATAGAGAAATGTTCCAATTCTAAAGCGTGGTCACTTAGTACTTGGTTGGGGTTCCTTTACCATGAATTATTGCATCAGTGCAGTGTGGCATGGAGGCAATCTCTGCTGAGGTGTTACAGGTTACTTTGATATGAGCCTTCAGCTCATCTGTGTTTTTGGGTTGGGTGTTTCTCATTTTCTTCTGGACAATACTTCACGGAGTTTCTGTGGCGTTCAGGTGATGGTAAACTGGCTGGTCAATCAAGCACAGTAATAACATGGTCACCAAACTATTTGGTAGCAGTTTTGGCATTATGAGTAGAAGCTGAAAGGAAATTGCTGTCTCCATAAAGCTCTTAAGAAGATTTTACTGAATTTCTCTAAAAAGTCCTGGTAGACACTCTATTGACTTTGGAGTTGATCAACCACCAACAACACCACACTGCACCACAAATGATCACACAGTGCAGGACATTCACATGGGACTTCACTACCGCTCTGTTCCTTCATCTAAGAGGAGGTCCACATCCAGATGTTGTTCTCCCTGGCCCAGGTAAGACGCCTCTGACGTCTCTGGTTCAGGAGTGTCTCCTACCATAATAGGGTAGAAGGTGCATAATACCGTTAATATGCTTCCGTACAGCACTCTGCAAACAGCCAGCTGTTTCAGCAAATCGATGATCGTCATCTGGACAGCTGTCGAGTCAGCAGTTTTCCCCATGATTGAAGCTGTATGTGCTGAACTAAACTGAGAATTGTATAACATTTGTAATGTCTGAATGGTAATTGAAATGAAATGGTCTAATAATCTGACACACTGGATTTCAGATTTTTATTTTAACCAAGAAAAACTGTTTTCAGATGGACGTATACAGGTTTTGACACGGTCGAAGGGCTTCTCGGTATCTAACGAGGTGAACGTGCGAATTCCAGGAAGGCTTTAGTTCCAAAATACCGATGGGCTTTGGGCTGTGGCTACAATGTAGCTTGCCATCACCAGTGTGTGGAATGTGTGTGTGAATGGGTGAATGACTGAATGTAGTGTAAACCGCTTTGGGGTCCTTAGGGACTAAGTAAAGTACTATACAAATACAGGCCATTTACCAAATAACTTCATTAATCTTATAGATTTATAAATGGAAAAAAAGTTTTATTTGTTAGTGCCGTTTGTAATTGAATGCTACATACATACAGATAATCTTAGCATGAATGTACACGTACTGTATGTCGCCACAAAGTTTTTTTCTTTTCAAAGGTTTGTTTTCAACATCATTCACATGAACTACAGTACAATTTGGGAGGGAGGGGTTGGACAAAAAAAAAGGGAAAAAAAGAAGAAATGATATCTGAGGGAATGGCGCTGTGTGGAGGAAGGGCTTGGTGACACTGGTTCCCAAAGACAGAAACACAGGAACTAACACGGCAAGCATGCAGAGAGCAAGAGACACCAGGGTCTGACGGGGTTATTTATTGGAACTGAAAAGGAAACAGTAAACAACGGGTGGGTTAACTGGTGCCTTTACTGGCCTTTCACTGCAGGAGGGTAGGGAGTAATCATTTGTGCTTGTACAAAATGTTTTCCTCTGTTTGCTCATCAGATACGACAAATTTTTAAAAACCCACCCACCCCACTTGATTTTGAAGATTTCCTCGCTGTAACTTTTGGTCCGACCCAAACAGTACTCTACGACATAAAAAAATGAACAAAAAAGAAATAAAATAATGCATCCAGGCAGCCAAGGTCAGGAGTACTAATCACTGTAACAGTGCTGCTTGGCTGGCATTAGGTTAATCTTTGGCTTGGAACATACATTTGTATGTTGTTGTTATTATTATTAATACACATAAGTGAGGTCATTATTCTGCAACTTGAGCGACTATTTTCTATTATACACATCTAATGATGTGTCAGCACCGATCAACTAGTCCTTGCACACTTGCGTTTCTTGGCAAAATATGAACCCAGCCCCAATGATTCCTGATGTGTGTGTGTGTGTGTCATAGTAATTCTGCATTTCCAAAGCTGTGGCACACCTACCCCAAGGCCCTGGTCTCTCCCTCCAGGAATACAGATATTCATATCAATTCAAATAACATTAATTAAAAAACAAACAAACAAACAACTTACAGTACTTTTGTTTTTTAAACCTCAAATCCACCTTGTTCTGAACATCGTTCAATACCAGATTCATAAAAGTAAAAAAATAATTAATGATAATAATAATAATAATAATAATAATGATGATGGTGGATAGAAACAGAAAGGAGTAGATGAGGCAGAGAGGCACCGCGGCCCCACTTTTAAGGCGAAAACAAAAAGAAAAGAACTGCAAGCTAGAATTTAAAAAAATAAAGTTACTTCTGTCTCCTCAGTGTGTACTCGGTTCTTTTCAATACTGCACTCAAACCATGAATCGAGCATTCACGGCGTTCACACCCAACATGTAAACTAACTGGTGTTCCAGGACCCTTAAGCACAACTACAATCTCATAGCTTTCAGAGGAGAGGAAGGAGCCAATCTCTCTGGTAATAAACCCACCCTGACAGACACGACGTCGTACGTAGCAGGACAAACAGATTTAACAGGTCTTTCAAACCGTGGAAATTATTCAACACATGCTGCAGGACAGTCCCGCAGAAACAGCTCTCACAAAGACCAGTACAGTTAGTAATAACAACAGTAATAACAAAGAAATAGAAAAAGGCAGGTTGGTTGAAATAATTCTACTACAATTCACTTCAGTCTGAATTTCCCTGTTTGACAGAACACCGTTTACATTCACGCATTCAGACTCATGTGCGGGTTTCTCTTTGAGACTCCTCGCGACGCACTGGCACAGTCACTACATGGACTACAAAAATGAAAACGAAATACAAAAAAAAGAAAAAAAGAAAAAAAAGCATTTTTCATAACATTTCACGTGGTAAAAAGTAGCAAGAATACAAAAACAGCTCTTCAATACCTATTTTCATAGGAAAGACATTTCCGACTCATCTGGCTAAGCACACCCACACATCCAGAGTTATATACAGGATGAGGATGAGAGACTTTGACACTTTTAAATGCACGACAGCACTGACCTCTGCAGGAATAGTACATTAGTGTGAAATATATTTTTCTGTATTGAAGGATTAGAACAGCTGAAGCTTTTGCAGACTTAAATTTGGGCTGGCTGATTAGTCTACACACCACAGGGTGTAGCTTTATACTGTTCACACATAGAATTATTTAACCGTAGGACAACGCATTCCCAAATCCCCAATGCCGTTTCACTTCACATACACCGATCAGCCATAACATTAAAACCACCAGCCTAATATTGCATTAGAGCCTCTCGTGGAGCCAAAAAAAGCTCTGACATTGGCAGCAGATCTTTGGGGGCCTGTGGTGCCTCTGTGGATAGAATTTGTTCCAACACACTGGGTCAACACCTTTGGCTGCTATGTTATTGCTAATTGGTGTAAAATGAGGCCTTCACTGGCCACTTCTTTAATAAGAAGAGTAAAAATAAAAATGGAGGTTAAGGATACCCAAAGCATTTCAGACCACTCTTTACCCAAAGATATTAAAGTGAGTGCATGCGTGTCTTGGAGGGCGGTATGGAAAGTCACACTTTGCAAACTTCTGATACTAAACAGTGACAGGCTGAGTCAGGAAGAGCAGGAAGCAGAGGAAAGATGTAGGTAATAATGAGAGGGGGAGAAACTGAAGGGAGGCCAAGAGCAGTCATCACAAACCCATTGCAGACATGCAGTTTTTTTCCATTAAACTGACACCATCGAAATGAGTAAACTTCATGTAAATGAGCACTCGGGTCACTTTTATGTAAAAGTCGCAATGGCAATCCTACAAGATCAGACCTCGTAAACTCTTAAGTATCAGTTTTGATACAGGACAAGTGGACACGTTAACTGAGATTACACACGTGACTTCCTGAATTCCTCAGTTCATTGTGTGCAAAACATTTGATCTCTTTAAGTCAAATTCTAGTTTCTAGAATTATAGTTAAATAATTCCTCTGTGATGCTCTTCTGCTTTTCCAATTTCAGAAGAAACATCTCTCTGCTGCAGCGCACACAGAGAAAATAATCTAAAGTCTGGAGTCAATGCTGATGACACTCAAGCTTTTTTTCTTGAGGTATGAAAAGATTTTGCATGAGTACCATAGTAGGTCTGATGCATGTCTGAATGAGACCATGGGCGCCAATAACGTAAATATGACCTATGCCTGAATGACAATCTGCTATCACCTTAATGGAATGCTTTGCATCCCATGTTTGAAAAGGGCTATAGTAGCAAGAGGGGGGGGAAGAAGAAAAACAAGAGGACTCCACTTTAGTGGATACTAAAAGTTGCGACTCAGCCTGAATGATTTACTCAATACTCTCTTAAACATCCTACCAAACTGTTTTAAAAACAACAAATCCTGTCTTACTTTTTTACTGACATAACAGGGATGCTTCTGCTGCTCATTTCTGAGGGGAGGAAATTAGGGTGGATCTGCTAGATCAACCTGCAATATGGCACTTGTTCCTGGGAGTTATGTGGTTGTGGTAAGGGTTGGGTTTATTAAAATAAGGACCAGATTTAAGAAGAGACAAAAAAATGTTCAGTTTTTATGGAATGACAAGACTTGGAGTAACATTAACTGGGCAGATTAGCAGAGCAACAAAACCCTGATGTAGCACTGTTGGAATGAATAGAACAATTCAGGACTCTCCTGAAAGTGTGGTTAATGTTAGGCTGAATAAATAGCCCAGAAGGGACAGACAAAAGTTCAAACTAAGAAGTCAAGGGTTTATATGCACTGGGGCACAGGGTAGCCCCCTCCATCAGCTGTGTGCTGCACTGTGTGGTCCTGCAAGGAGCCCAAGTCACTGAAACGCTCTCCGCACCAAACACACTTGAACTGACCCTCTCTGGAGTGCGTGCTCTGGTGTTTGGTCAAGTGCTCGCGTTGTTTGAAGCCCTTATTGCAATGACCGCACTTGTACGGTTTTTCGCCTGTATGCACGCGCCGGTGTCGGTTCAGGTCCGACGAGTACTTGAAACGTTTCTCACAGTCAGGGCACTTCAGTGGCTTTTCCCGCGATGGGTCGCAGCGATGCTGCACAAACTCTGAAGAGGACAGGAAGCGGCGGTCGCAGAGCGAGCACTTGAGGGGCTTCTCCTGGCAGTGCGAGTTTTGATGACGCTGTAACGTGGAACTCTTCTTGTAGCCTTTGCCGCAAACGTCACACTTGTATGGCTTGTCAGGCGAGTTGTTGGACGACTCCCCGCACTTGTGCCTGAGCAGCTCTCCTGACTGGCTGAACTCCTTCTGGCATGAGGCACACTTGAACAAGTTGTCCATGCCGTGGACGTGCTGGTGGTAGAGGAGGTGAGAGGGCTGCATGAAGCCCTTGTCGCACAGATTGCATTTGAATGGGCGGTCTGTGGGGTCTTTATGAGTGCGGCTGTGGCGCACCAGTGCATACTGCTGCTTGAAACTCATCTGACACTCGTCACAGTGGAACGGACGCTCCTCTGAGTGTGTGCGCTCGTGCTGGCGAAGGTCAGATGGCCGCTTGAAACCCTTACCGCAGGTGGCACAGCGAAACGGCCGAGAACCCTGCGGGTGGCAAGGGTGGTGAAGGAGCTCTGAAGACTCTTTGAAGTGCAGTTCACATAAGTTGCATTTGAACAAGTGCTCACCCGAGTGCACGTACATGTGGCGCACCAAGTGGGAGCGGTGCTTGAAGCTCTTTTCACAGACAGCACACTTGAATGGACGTTCATTGCTGTGTGTTCGCTGGTGGTGCTGCAGGTGTGACGACTGGCTGAAGGCTTTGTCGCACGTGTCACATTTGAAGGGCTTTTCCCCCGTGTGAACCCTCTCGTGCCGTGTCAGTTCTGAGAGGTGTTTGAAGCCTTTCTGGCACACGGAACATTTGTAGGGCCGGTCTCGGGCCGAGGGGAACGGCAGAATGGACGAGCTGCTGCTGGCTGACGCCCCATCACTGCTGGGCTGCTGGGAGCTGCTCGAGGAGTTGGGTGTAGCGCTGCCAGAAGAGCCAGGCCGGTAGGTCTTCTCGCATATTGAACATTTCATTGGGTTGGTGCTGTTGTGCGATGTGTGGTGCTGGGCGAGAGAAGTGAGCAGGGAGAAGCCCATCTTACACACCCCGCACACAAACGGCTTCTGCTCCACCTGAACACACTGGTGCTCCAGCAAGTCTGTTGCCTGGTGGAAAATCTTCATGCACTGAGTGCACTGGAATGACCTGTCCTGAGTCACCATGCACTGATGTTCATGTGGGTTTGCCAGGTGGGAGATATCATGTCCACAAGCCCCACACTTGTGTCCTCCCTCTGTCCCAACCTGAAGGGACGTCTGCTGGGCCTGGGCAGGGTGCTGCTGCTGCTGACTGTGCTGCCCACCTACATGCTGCTGACTCCCACTGTGTTGCTGTCCATGCTGGCTCTGCTGTCCATGCTGCTGTAGCGACGTAGTGTCTGGCTGTAGTACGATACCATACACAGCACAGCCCAATGCGTTCTCAGCACCCGGAGGGATGGTGTGGACAACCTGAGGTGGTGCAACTGCATGCTGCTGCCAGGCTTCTGTCATGCGGGCTCGAGTGTAAGGATTGAGCTTGGCAGCTGGTGTGGCCCAACTGCAGGAAGAGAGGGAGAGCAACAGGTATTTCAAAGTACAAGCTAAAAGCTTCTGTGTTTGTGAAGGAGAAATGAAACATAAACTCACTCCATGTCTGCAGCTGGCACCGGAATGCAAAGGCTGCTTGGTGGAGATGCAGGTGAGAAAACAGCCAGGTGCCAAGGGGAAAAGATGACCAGGTGTGTGAAGTAGTAAAGGTAAATCAACTACTTTCACTTTAGTCTTTGCCTTCAGGTGGTATCTGTTTAAAAACAGAATTAAAGTGGGTTATAACAAACACTGCAACTGGCATTCAGTAATGATAATAATTTTTTTAAGCTAATGATTCCAGCCCTACACCCAGACTGAACAATCTGTTCAGTCTTTATATGTTTAACCAAAAATTTAAAGCCAGACCTACACCAGAAATGAGTACATCAGAGGGGCAGATAGGGTTGAGCAGTTTGGAGAGAGAAGTTAGAGGGGCAAGGCTGAGATGGTATGGACATGTGCAGAGGAGGGATAGAGGATATACCGGGCATTGATGATGGAGCTGCAGGCAGGAGAAAAGGAAGACCTTAAGGGAGCTTCATGGATTTAGTGAAGGAAAACATGCAGAGGGTTGTTGTGACAGAGGAGGGTGAGATCAAGGCAAATCAAAGGGAGGAGGAGGAGGAGAAGGGCTCAAATATGAGACTTTACAGGTCTGCTTGAATTGGTTTTCATATTTAACAAGCGAGACATTTTTTATACCACTGTCCCAAATTACAGTTCCTGATTCTCTTTTATGGTAAGAAAAGCTGGAAAAATATCAGGCTTTTATCTTCAATAGTTTTTAGCCATTTGTGTTCAAACATTGCCTCAGATTTCAAAGTGTGAAAATTTTAAATTACTTGCCATATGAAGCTAAAAATTTACAGCAATCATTAGATATGTCCATTAGGTTTAAAACAGGTGAATGACAGACTGTGCGGGTAACTACACATGTGGGCACTTTCTCTCATTGCAGTCATCATTAGACCTTCACTTACATTCATTCTTCAAAAAGCATATATTCATGGCAATGACAACGAGATCAATGATACTGGTCAAGGTGAGGCCAGCGCAATTAGGCTGTAAACAGTGAGGGTGTTTGAAGATATGCAACGTCTATGAAAGCAGCAGCAAGTGAACTCATTAACATACAGACTTAGATCGCAAAGATTAGAGCCGGCTTTTATTTAAATGGTATAATAGTGGCGGTGAAGTCCCCTCCCCTCTCTATGTACGAAACTAAATGCCCACCGACTCACGGTAAAAAGTGGAAAGCAGCGTCTGCGCATCATAATGTTTCTCGTCTCCAGGCGAAGATCACTGTAACCAGGTTAGCTTAGCTACCTAGCCTAGCCACTTGCTAACGCATCCACAGGAGCTTACGATGGAGATTAGCAGGCTAGTCACAGCAAAATAAGAGCCAGGTAGCAGCAACAGCAACACGCTAGTTATACGAGCCCTTCATGTAAACAACGATGGGAAAATGCCAGATTTACATACCCGGAGTGTCCAGTCAAGGCTGCTGAGTATTCTCTGTGTGATCGTAGGCTAGCTGTTCCCCATAAAAGCGCTGGGTCCCTTCCTCACATCCGCAAAAAGGTGCTCGGATGCTCTCTTGTTCAAGCGCTGTGGCTTCGGGGGGGCGAAAAAAATGTGATTTGCGGCTCATTAAAACACGCGGAAATTCTCCCGCGATTTCACCATCAGCCCCGCAAACAGCATCATTTCACGTAAACGTGCGTCCGACTCCTAGGGCATCCTCGCGGCTCACGGAAAGATGTGCATTTTGTAAGAAGTTGCTAGCCTGGTATCGACTAGCTACTGAGCCTCTGCCCGCGCGCACGGGAACATGAATAAAGCAAGAGTTAATTGGCATGCTCACACGCACACACACAAGTATAGAGCCCAGTGTGTGAAGGCTTTAATGTAAGATTTAGCAAAAAAAGAAAGTATCCCTGTTCCGTATCTATACTTTAAAGAATAGAGAAAAAAAAAAGAAAAAAAAAACATTTTCTAAATGACTCTATTAAACTTGGTATATTTTGTTCCGAATAGCTCACACTGCATTAATACACATAAGATACACAGCTGATACAGTATATACACATTTTCTTTATCCACAAACCATCGAAAGGGGAACTGATTTACAGCAGGCGTTATGTTACACCGGAACCTAATTTATGGTTACAACAGGTTGTTTATATCGGAAGTGAAGCGCAGAAGGCGCTGGAAGGCAGGCACCTTTCTTATGTGCATGGTTTAAAAAGTTATATGAGCTCCCGTGAGTTGATCTCTTATTTTAAATAATGTGGCGGAATATCAGGTAGTTTAAAATGTTGGTTGGCTACAGCAGCAGCAGCTCGGAGGAGGACGGTGAGGCTGGCGGTGAAGCTGAAGGAGCGAAAAATCAGAGTGAAACTACCTGCCGAAAGTGCCAAGAGGAAGATGATGGTTTGCCAACGAGGAAAAAACCCAAAACTGAGGAAGAGAGCCGCAAATCAAGGTGTGTCTCATGGCTGTGTAACCCTCTCTCGGGTGTTAGCGTTGGTGATATAGCTAAACTACGGAAGACCAAACCTGCCCAAACTATAAATAAATATATAACAGAATAAAACAGTATGGGCAACGGGCAATCTATAAAATGTGAAGTAAACTAAATAATAAATAAATAAATAAATGTTATTTCAAACCTGTCCTATCCATCTGCCTCTTTGTTTGCCCCATGAGATCATAACCTGGTTTCCCTGCAACTTTCTCAAATTGAATAGTCATAAAAACGGAAGTTCTCGTCATTGGCACCAAACTGACCTAACTACATAAACTGTGAAGGTCAGTAATACCCATATAAATCATAAACAGTGAACAAAACCCAAAAAGATTTCATAATTGAATACTATGAACTTTTTAAAGTAATTACGTAACTGCTATTTTCCCACTTTTTACTTGTGAGGATTTGATGCATTTCTTTGTCAAGCAAGATTTTCAGGTGTCTATCTTTGGATTTTTCACGCAGACAAAACAAAAGGTGAGAAAACATAACTCCATCTTTACAAGGCTGATACAAAATTTTCAGATAGAATAACATAAATTGGAGCAAATAATTGTTCAATCAAGCAATAACAAAAGTGACCGTTGAGTGAGAAATCCTGCGTTTCCCAGGACGCCCAGAATTCTTTACGTCACAGCTGAGGAAAATATAAATTATATTAAAGCGTGCTGGGTAAAAAGAATTACTCCATCCTGGCTGTGCTTTCTGCAGACTGCCTCTCCCTGGCTGTGTCTTGACCATGTTTCCAGATGAGGTGGACTCACAGACTGAAGACAGCTCTCTTCATGGTGGACGCATCCGCTCCTTCAAGCATGAAAGAGGAAACTGGGCTAGCTACGTTTATTTCCCATGTAAGGCAGTCACTGTGTACACCAACGACCGGTCAACGAAGCTCACGTCTTGATTTCTCACCTTGTGCCTGCTTTGCTCTCTGTCTCCTCAGATCATCCTGAAGAGGAGTTTGGGGAGCTGTTGGATGGGATTCTCTCGGCAGCATGTGCCCGGGGTGTGGTTTTGACTGTGCAGGATGAGTTCCACCTCAGCCTGTCCCAGACAGTGGTGCTCAGACACCACTGGATCCAGCCGTTCACACAGAGCCTCAAGTCAAGTCTTACAGGCTGCAAAAGGTTGTTTTATGTTGTTTTTTTTTAATTTATTATAATGATATGGATTAATTATTTACTTCAGTGATGTCAAAAAGAGAGCTATATTTTTTTTTAATGTAGAGTACAGCTCTGCTTTTTCTTAAAGCCTCCAGTTTAGTTTTCGGAAAACTCTTAACTTTTAAACCTTAACAAAACCCAGATGAATGACTTATTAAATAAGTTGAAAATATAATTTATAGAGTCAAAAACATTTTGTGTACCAGGCTGTAAACATCTAGATTTGATCTCTGAAGTTGGGTATTTTAACGCGGGACAACCCAGTGGGTGTTGGCTTGCTTTTGTAGCCACCCTCAAGTGGCCATTGGAGGGAGCTGCAGCTTTTGGCATCTCTGTGTTGGCTTCATCCCCAAGAAGCTTCTGTGTGAATTTGATCACAGGTGGTTAAAAAAAATAAATAAATAAATAAACATGGCCACACTTCTGTGTAGGAGAAGTGAAGCCAGTGCAGAGTGCCTAAAATCCTGCATTCAATCTTTAGGCCACTAGATGGCGATAACTGTGGGGGGAAAAGACTCAGGTCCTATAGAAGTGTATGGAAAAACAGAATTCTGTAAACACTTCCCTGCTGAGTTTATGGACTCAGTCATTCATTTTGGTTCAGATTGAGTAAGAAATTGTTGATTTTATAAATCTAGGTCAATCTATGTGTCAAATATAGGATTATCAGCTGTATTAAATAAGCCCACTCATGGGTTAATGATTTGTGACTGACAAATTTTTAGTCTAATAGCAGTTTGTTATGTTGGTGCTAATATGATAAAATGAACCTTGTTGTCATGGCACAGCTATAATATACTTAATTTTAATAAAAATCAGAAGTTTTATTGCATTTTCCCAGCTTTAAATGTCAAGCTTTCAAAGTCAGAAACACTGGTATTGTGACAACACTAATGTACTGGTAAGTAAGGTGGCATTATTTTATAAGATGCAAAAGAGTTTTAACATTTAAAAATCTAAAATCACAAGACCAGATGGTAAAAAGAGGAAAAAATAAAGGAAACAGTGTGCAGAAAAATGCAGACATCTATAACTCTGGTGACACACTTATTCTGGTTGTATTGCTCATCGCCAGGTTCGTGTGCTCGGCAGAGAGACTGCGCGTGTACTCTAATGCAGAGAAAACGAGGTACAGTTGAGTTTTTAATTCGAACAGAAGTCAGACTGTAAGTATTTGGACCGTTACACAGCTTCAGCACATCCACACCAGCTCACTGACATGTGTACTGATAAAACATGCATGCTGAGCTTTGTTTGAGACAAAGCCACAAAATTGCACAGAAGCGCTTCCACGTGGTTCGGTGTTGATTGTGAGATCGTGTAGATTTTAGGATCAACGTTTAGATGTCTGTGAACATTAGAAGTAAAGAGCTGACTGTGCAACTAACAAAGATTAGATTGCGAAAGCAAATGTTTAAAGAAGCTTTCCTTCTAAACTTGAAGGTGGACAGACATCGATCCTGGACAGCTGAAAGTCAAAATATGTGACTTAGTTAGCGGCACTCTTGCTGCAGCTCACAGCTGCGTTCCTCAACAAGGAAATAAAACCCACCCCAGATCAGCCAGCTAGGGGAAAACATAACATTTAGTATATCATCAAACTGGATGCACAACTGTCCTCATACTTTACACATATTGTCATTGTTGCACAGACTGTTCAGATCTGCTGCCAAAAAGTATGCTGCTCCAGTTTCTGTGTGTGTGTGTTTTGCCTGCAGGACATTCCTGGGGATGGAAGTGTCAACTGGGCATGCTCAGATGTTGGATCTGATCCGAGCTGTTGACAGGACGATGACAGAGTTTCGCCTGGAGACTTTCTACAAGGTCAGTTAAACACACACACAAACAAATCTGCAGCTTTACCCACTATTGTGTGATGATTTTGTATGCAGTAGAGTAATGCCACATTAAATGCAGGGTTCTGATTAGTGAGCGCGATGTTCTTCTATGTTGCACCGGCCTCTTCATTCTGATCGAAGGGCAGGCGTGGTGTTAAACACAGATACCAAGCAGCAACTTTAATATGACACATCAGAGAACAAACAGCAAATTTACAAAAAGAAAAATAATTTTATCATCTCATCTTTAGAAAAAAAGCACTGAAAGAGCCTATAATGTTCCTTAATGTGTTTCATAGGATCCATCCTTCCACGTGAGTCTGGCCTGGTGTGTGGGAGACCAGACAGTGCAGATGGAGGAGTGCATGCAGGAGCTGCAGGTACTCGGACAACTTGTGATTTTTCCTAAATCCTAAATCCCAGCACTGACATCTGTTTGTATTATCTTTATATGATTTCTTTGTTCCTCCTAATTTGTTAGATTTTTTTTGTAGTTCTTTAGTTGATTTTAAGGGCCCAGTCTGCTTGTCATAGCAAGCCGAGTCCAGGTGTGATTAATAAACTCAGTATATCTCAGATAAGCAACAGTCTGACTGAAATGTTTTTGAATTATTCTTAAAACTATGATAATAGTGGGTCACACATCAGTGCTGATATACCGTTTTCATTTCCTGTCTGTGAGAAATGGCACTTTAAACCCAGACAGGGATATGAAAACCTGTAGTGGCCAAGCAGTAATTACATAAAATCAGCTTCTCTTCATTTTTGTTACTTTATTGTCAGCTCGTTGTCTTTCACTGTAAAGGATCTGCTAAACAAGGATTGGTCAGCAGTCTGGCTTTTCACAAGTTATCAGTGAAGCTCGGATAAAAGGAGGATTCACAGTTACTTATTGATAAGATAAAATTGGATATAGTGTAATCCTGTATTTTAAATATGCTTCATTTAAACAGGGAAAATTTCAGTTATGTATTGTAATTGTTTGAGCTGCCGTAATGCCACAGTTTTAGAGTTTTGGAAAATTAATCCAAACGTGTCCAAAGATCTGTGTGTCCTTGGTCATGTGTGAAATAAGTTGTTCTGGTATGTGCTTTAATATCAACATACAAATGAAAAGGTGTTACGCTTTAGTCAGCTGCTTCAGGCTTGATGAGAGGGGAGCTCAGAGAAACTCGGGTTGAAGGAAACCCGACAGCGAGCAGGTTTGGTTAACAGAATCCTGAGTTTAACTGACTGAATTTAAGTTAAAGTTAACCCTCTTTCTGGAGCAGAAGACCCAGAGTTTCCTTCATTTTGGAGTTATCAAACTCTGTTTTAACAAAATTAGAGCACAGGTTCTTTAGCCCAGCTGCAGTAGATGTAACTGAATTTGTTTTATTTTTTGAATATGTTGTAGAGTCTAGTAGACGACCACGAAGACGGACCATTTGTGTTGAGGCTGGACTGCTCGGAGCTTCGCTGCAGGACGGGAAACAAGACTTTCCGCTTTGCTCTGGAATCCTAAAACATGAAGTTACTAATGGAGTAAAGCTGATGTTGTCTTTGCACAGATATGAGGGAGACTCGTTACCTCAGCTCTGACTCCAGTGTTCACTGAATTGCTAACATTTTAAATGTCCTTTTAAAAACTCCTGAAACGCCCCAACGAACACAATCACAGCTAACTGCAAAAGTATTGAAATGTTTTATGTATTTAAATAAAGACGTTACTTCTTTTGTATTTTTCCATTACGTATGGGACAGTGGTGAGAGCGCTGAAGAATTATGGCATATGCATGACTGAATCGCTGAAAGGAAGTTGTGGATTTGGTCAGCATAGAAACCTCAAGTGTCACAGCTGTACGTTTTACCAGAACAGTGGAAGGAATTCAGCGACTGGTTTCACTCATATTCAAGAAGTTTAAATGTCAAAATCTAGATTTCACATATTGAATGAAGTCAAAGTGAAGTTCTCTTAAAGTTGAGCCTTTTTTTTTTTAATTTTAGTTCCCTGTTTTTGTTCAACATTTTTGATTAGCTCCCCCTGGCAAACAGAAATATTGGGGCTTCCTGTGGTTAGAGCAAATGTTGTGTGTGCCTGACTTGATCATATAATTCACATAGTCCTAATCTTCCTAAACAACATCCATACATGGAGAAAATAAAACAGAGCTTTAGAGTAAGGTATACAAGAGGGATTCACTGCAAATATTTGAAAGAATTTAATGAATAGAAGGCAGCACGTGAATAAGTAGATCATCTTGGTCTGGCCCGGTGAGGGGCAGCATGGCACAATACAGTCACGTCAGAACACACTGTCCAATTTTGAACTTTTCACATCCACAAAAGAAAAACCCATCTCATGGTCTTGAGTCATCCCCCGGTGGCTGTAATTAAGCTTCAGAGCATGAAATCTGGTGTCAAGAACTAATTTATTGAATCATTCGGTCCTGATATATACAAAAGTCTTAGGATTTATTAAAATCTTTGTCCTGAACAAACCATCTTAGCATTTCAAAAAAGCATCAGCTCTTTAAATGATGGCATTCAGTGTATTCAGTAGCAGACACAGAAGGGGTCCCTCTTCCCCTGACTAGCCAGCCCAGGTTGGGCTCACCCTCTGAGAGAAACCCAAAACAGACCCTTTGATAGGTCTGCACAGAGTAAAGTTTAAACCCACAAATGTAAACAATCAGTTATGAAGTCAGTGTCATGTGTGTGAGACACCTCTAGTGTTTGAGTAAACGAAGGTAAGACCCAAAAAAAAAAAAAAAAAAAAAGTTTTATTCTAAGCCAAATCATGGCTTTTGCAAACCTAACCTGGAGCCTTCTTCCTGTTAAACAGGGATTTCTTCCTCTCCACTGTCATCCAATGCTTGCTCATCAAGGATTGTTTGATTATTGGACTTCTATTCTGCTGACTTTCCAGTGTGAAGTGCCTTGAGGTACCCACTGATCTGATACATATAAATTTAAAGTTTAAACCAGAAATACTTCTAGTATTCAGCAGAAATGCCACCTTTAAATGATAAGATAACCCCATACTAGCAGGATGGCAAGAGCAGCATGTGTCCTACGGGCCGGTGTCTAGACTGCACTGATTCTTCAGTTGACTTTCTGCCTTACATGCAGCCTCACAAAGAGTTTTTTGATTGGTAAATCTGAGCCTTAGGGTAGCTTTTATGTTGCTTTGGCCACTTTATGAGTTTTGTAAGCCAATTAAGTTGTCCTCATGAGACCCAATCGATAAGTTTCACTGATAAAACTCCTAGGTTTCACAAATTAAATCACTAATCAGTTAAAAACATTAAATTCCATTTGGTAGATATAAACTCCATCTTATGACCAATAGTGTGTCATCTTCCCTCAGGAACAGTTTGAAGGCTTAAATCAGGGAAAGGAGAAGTCTTTAGTCCAAGAAGATATCAAATTCAACCATCTTTGAAACCTAGAAATCAGATGTGTATGGGTCTAATCCTTCAGCACGCGCTTTTTGTAACATGAATCCTAACAACCAGCGATATACAGCTAAGATGAAATTTTGAAAAAAGGCAGGATTTATATTTAAAAAAAATAAATAAATAAAAAATCAGCTGGAATGAAAAGGCTGTAAATTCAGTATTTGCTTTAACTAGTTACAATTTTACCACAATACAGTCAGAGTTCAGAAATCTCATTGAAGATCAAAACATCAACCATTTTATTAAAGCACATGCAAGTCTACATGCAAAGAGTTTAACTCTTTGCATGTAGACTTTAGAGTAACAGCTATAAAAATCCAAAAAAAAATATATATATCAACCTACATTTGTCCTAAAGAACCGTAATACTTTCCTTGAGCATTGTGGCATAAATGGGGAATATTTGGCAATCATTGTTCAGACAGGTGAGACGTCAGTTCCCGTCTTGCTCCGCGTGTCAGTGTAAGGCAAACAGAGCAGTCTGCCTGCCAGCCAGCATCACGGAGAAAACACCACTTTCTTAATATAGTCCACAGTTGTCACATTGAGCAGCATGTCAACGTGCTCATTTTGTGGAAGTTCAACCAACGTCACAGGCTGCTTCTGCTTTCCTATCCAGCGTTTGCACTGGAGGGCACTGTACAGGTTCACCGTCCCGTCCCCCTCACCGGTCAACACTGTGGGCTCCACGTCTGGGAACTTTTCTGAGTACTGAAATGCTTCAGGAGTGGAAATGCCTACACCGTACAGACAGTGGACAGGCACGCCGGGGGGTGTGAAGTCAGCCACCAGCGATTCTGTGTCCTGCTGCATCATCCAGCCGTCCTCAAAATTGATGTCAGAGTAGAGGCGATGGTAGTCCTGCACAGTGTAGTTGGCGGTAGGTGTCTGGACAAAGACCTGGAGGTGGAAACACTTGATTTGGTCACCTCTGATGATCATATTCTGTCTAAAACTACATCACCAACCATTGCTGTAAGGCTGCTCTAACGTGTCAGGAATAAGTTTATGTTGACATAGAAGGAAAAATTAATTCCCATTTAAACAAACACACACCTTATCTTTGGGCCAGGAGCGGACAAAGGGAAACAGCCAGTTGGTGGAGACAGCAGAACGTTGCTGGGAGCGAATCCTGAGCGGGCTGATCACTGGGATGCGGTCATTATCACCTAGAAAGTGGAACAGAAATAAAAGGATGGAGAATTGAAAGATAGCTAAAGCTTTCGTTGAGTGGTGACTTAGAAAAGGGAAGCATGTCCTGGCAAACACCTGATATATGCCGCAGTCCTCAGTCTCTTGGTCAGGATGCTCTTGCAGAAGATATTTTATTTCAAATATTTGTTGTCAGTTTCAGTTTTAGTTTGGTGAACATTTCTCGAGTAGGCTAGCAGAGAGCAAAAAGTGGAAGACTGCTGTCGCAGAGAATTTTAAATTCCTGTAAACTCCGGTGTGGATTATAGATTTGGTCTGACATTAATAAACCAATACACTGGCCTGTAAAATTCAGTTGCAGCCTAATATCCTTTGTAAAACCAGACATTTATTTGACAAAAAATGTTTTAGTGTATGAAGATTACACAAAGATGGACTTAACTAATATTTTTCTAGCTGATCATTGCATTTCCAAAAATGCAAAAAACTTCTAGATTAGCATGCAAAGATGTTTTTCATCTTCACGTTCCACACATTTTTAATGTGAAGACTGCATCTGCAATTAGAAAGAAACCAGTCAAACTACATTTTGCTGATGTAGTTTTGAGGGCCCTCAATTTGGTGCTCAGCTGGGATTCTCAGTCTGAATCTTTGGCCAATTAAAGCAGCAAATGTCTGATAATTGCGATTAAGATGCTACAGTTCAGCATTAATTATACATACGATATATTTTGCATAGAACTAACTATGAATGAGGAAGCTAATGTCAGGGCTAGTAGCTGTAGCTCAATTAGCAGGACAGTTGTTACAGTAACATATCTAAACATAGAGCCAAGTATATCTAATATGTCTGAATATTCCCATCAGTAAATGTTTCATCTTTAGTGGCAAACTGTGAGCTGGTTGAACAACCTCTCTACATTACATTAACTGTTTTAATTTTATGCACAAATAAGCCAATTATGAGACTTTTTTTTTTTTTTTTAAAAGCATGTCTGATCCAAAAATGTTCTGTTCACAGTATTCTGGTGCCGAGGCACAGAGTTTGTGACTATGCCGGGCAGTCAACAACATGTATATCAGTACTTTTTTTGTAATGCTGGTTCGTCTCTTACCAGAGATGACCACACGTAAGGTCTTCACTACGCCGGCCCACGGCGCTCCGAGAGAGACGAAAGCCTTGATGTACCGATCTTTCCAAGCCTGTGGCTGCTGGTTGAGGAAGTACAGAGTGTACAGGTTGCCCATGCTGTGCGCGATGAGCACCACGGGCTCTCCAGCCTTCTCCACCATCTCTTCAATCATCTTTTGCAGCGCCAAGAAATAATCTTTATTCTCATCTGACGAAGACATGAGAGCAGATGATGACACACACAAAACGTTATGACATTCACGACTGTCAAACAAATAAAACTAGATGGCAAATCTTTAGTATGAGAAGAACACTCAAGAAAACCCAGTCAGCCCTCACGGTTTAATCAATTTTCTCACATCCATTTCTACACAAGTCTACTTTTTCAAGAGACAAAGCCATCATGGAAGACTTAAACCTTCCTTTTTATGCTCAGGGCATGAAAGCAGAAATGCAGTGCATGACAAATGTGTCAGCTGCTTTATAGCACGAACATGTTCTTCAAAATACTGGCTACTGTGCTTTATATGTCCTTCTGTTCCAGTAAAGAGATGCATGTTAAGAGTTATGCAATCACCTCATAAGACTAGTTCATTAGAAAACTAAGGAAAGTCCCGGCCAACCAAATATTGAGGAGTCACTCATGTGCTGCTGCAAAACAGCTGGCTGCATATAGATCTTTAATGCTTGTGTAATAAGCTAGTTGAAATATCACATGTCCAAGATACCACAGGTCATCACGCCTGAACTGCGTTGTTTCTAACAGACTGTGGACTGAAATACAAATGAGCTGGTGGTGGCTTCACTCCATTCTGGTACAGTTAGACTGAGAATATAAGAAGGCAGACTGCAGTTTCCAATTTGGAAATTCGAGAGCGCCAGTCGAGCCGAGGTGAATGCTTGGCCTGTTCTTATATCACAATGGGCAACAACCACAAAGTGGTCTATGGAGGAAAGTTAGAAATGAGGGATCTTTTTTAAAGACACCTGCTCAAAAATAAACAGTGGACGTCGGTTTGCATGACACGCTCACTTCAAGCACTTTGGGCATGGATGTAAAAGGAAATTTGACCCCGTTTGAGGGCAGAAAATATACAACTAATAATTTTAATCCCCATCATTATCTTCACAACTGCTGGAAACCAAAACTCAAGAGGTTTCTGGTCTAGAAGAATCAACTTTTGAAAGGGGAACTGGAGCAAAGCAGTTCTGGTAAATATATGAAATACACCTGTTACCCTCGACAGTTTTGTGATTTTTTATTTTATTTAAATATGCACCACTTCTGGCCATGTTTCCGCCTGGTTTTTCAAGTGTGGTAGCTTACTGGGCGCTTTCCTCCAATCATAGGGTGCTCCTCTCACATCATCATCTCTGGTGTAACCCCAGTCTACCAGTGCCTGCACTATACTGAAGAAATACATTCCTGCAACACACACACACATGAGAAAACATTAAGCATTAAATATGGTATCAGGGTAAATTTGATCAGCAACAAAATCTGGTCACAGTGAGAGGACGTCAGTTAAAAATGTGGCCATTTAACCCACCCACACTGCGTTTGCTTGGATCCAGGTACTCCACTGAGAAGGTCTTCCCGAACCCAGGGACGCGGATGTCCACACCTGGTGGGGAAGAGGTGGTGTGTGTGGTCTGGTTGTAGATCAGCCTGCACACACAAGTTTGCAATATTCAATTTATCTCAGTTCTGCATCTGTGGTCAACCAAAGACACACACGCGCGCCCTTTACAAGGCAACAGAAACACTTCTCGTTTTAGGTCTCCGTTATTCCACCTTCTTGTTATTTATGTGTGACAACAACTTCCACATGTGCGGTTTGTAGATATACAACGCAGATGAAAGTAAAGATGTTTGGTATGAAAAGCAGAAATGAGCATCTGAGAACATGCCAAGCTTTAAACGCATTTGGTCATGTTCCTTATTCGAGTGAAATCTGCCATTACATTGTACTATAGAGGCAACAAGTGGAGGTACCCTGCTGTAACCCAAACTAACATTTTACGTTGGGGTATTTCCAGTTAATAATTCTGTTATGTGTGTAGGACTGACTCCTTCAGCAGTTTCCATCCCTTTGTAGAAATGTGGGTAAATAAGGACTTTTCCAACAAAACTGAAATGACAGTAAGTGAAGATCACTAACAACATTGGCAAATATAAGCACTTCTTTTCCAGGGATCTCTACAGCAGAGATGCAAAGTGGTATTGGCATGATCTGAAGCCACAGAGCCACAATAATGGGATACAGTCACCCCTTGAAAACCTGGTAACCTGGTCAAGCTGCAGTACAAATGTGCTGCTTGCAGAAAAATCATTCAGTCAGGTGAGAACCGATCTATTCCCATTGCTTTGATTTCAAAATAAAAGCTCATACTTTGTGAAAATAAATTGCAGCGCAAAGAAAGTCAGGTTAAAATTTCCATGATCGATTTAGTCAACCCAGATTAGTCAATCCGAGTCCAAAGTAGGACTAAAGTAAGAATTTGTCTTACACGTCTCTCTCCAGATGTTTTACTTTATCATTCTTATGACTGTACTAAAGTACAGGTTTACTCAATTCCTGATGTCTTTGAGCAGATTGCACTTTGTTATCCTCTAGACCTTGTTGATAAAGGGGAGGACTATCTTATCCAGGTATTGGCACCTCAGCATTTCTCCACCAAAAAACAGCACATTAAGATTTTATATTTTTTACAATCAATGAAGACAAACAACAATAAAAGCTAGTAATGTAAAAAGGGGCAACTTGGTTAATGGTAATTAATTCAGCGACTGACAAACAGCACTTTTCTCTTCTTCACGTGACAAATTCAGGCACCGACACCCACCTAATGTTGTCTATCCAGCAGTCTATGGCTACAGGCACCAGCAGCTCCAGGTTGAGCCACAGTGTGAAGTATGTGTCAGTCTTCTTGTAGCAGATGTAATGGACCACAGTGGGTTTGTCCAGCATCGCCTCCAGCTGGTTTCCCAGATCTCCTGGAACTGCAATGAGCAACATTAGCAATGATTCACTTATCAGGGACATTGATCAGCACTTAGCCTTTAGACTATTAACATGCACTTATGTAACCATATAGAAGCTGTGCAAATTACTCTAAATCCCAAGAAGCCAGCGGAGGAGTGGATGAACTGCAGAAATTTAATCTGCCATTATGTATCGGTTAAGAAGCCATGGATCCAGCAGAGTAGTCAGTCTCATCATGCATGCAGCACATCTGACTGTACAATAATTTTAAAAACATGCTTTAGACATTCAGCTGCAATTCAGCCTTTGGTCTGAAGCAGTTGAGGAGTTTGTATTACTGTTCCCATACTCCAAAAACCTTCCCAGAACTTCCCCAGTGACACTTTAATCAAAACTATAGGTGGACACCATGTGAACTGTACTTTTATTTTAGTCCATGAAGTAGAATACAAATAAATCCTTTAAAGACTTCTGTCAAAGGGACGCTCAGTTTCTGCACACAGGTTCCACACGGGTGGACGTTAAGGGGGAAAACTGCAGTTTGTGTGAAGCAAGCCACAACTGACCAAGGCGGATGACCCACTGGTTAAATAAATGAGGAAATATAAAATCTAAACACAGAGTTGCAAAAAAAACCCCAAAAAAACAAAAACAATTCATGGCTTCAGCCAGATGTCAGCAGCTGTCGTGTAGGACACATGATCTGTCAGGAGAAGTCCCTAAAAAACCAATATGGTGCTTGCATTAAGTGATTTTGTAAACCACACAGAAACTGGGACTACTTCAAATTAGCACAGAATCTGAATCAGAAACAGCAAAGCTGAGTGATTGTGTGAAACTGTAATATGTATCAAGAAGGAAGCAAAAATTCCCTTCTGACAAAAATCCGAACAAGAACTACTGGGGCGCCAGAGGCTGCAGATACAGATGTGTCTTGAAAATCACTCGTCCTTGGGATCGTCATCAGCTCATGACGGCATGGGCGGCCTCTGGAGGAGTCAACTCCCAGTTACCTCCGATAGTGTGGGGCTCTTGCCCCTTGGCATCAGGGCGAGGAGGGTGGGACAAATGGTCCGGGTCTCCTGGGCCTCTCTGCCTCTGGCATTGTGGTTTTTTTCTCTTCCTCATAAAATGTGTTTCGTGACACTCACACGATCATATCTATTTTTATTTTTCCCCTTCTCTCTTTCAAGTGCCGTTTGTGTTTTTAAATAAAAAAATGCAGCAGTTGGCGCTTTGTCCCTTATCCTCATCTTTCTCCTTTTTCCACTACGCTCTTTTTTTCTTTCTAATATACTCCTACCTGTCTGTCAGCTATGGCATTTTTAATGCCGGACATAGTACTTGTAATGTGTACAGGTGTAATTATAACTCTTAACAAGCTATGCTTACATTCAGAAGTCAGGGAAGGTTTCAGCTGAATAAAACAAGTCACTACACCTGTGCTTTTCATTCTGTAAGCTGTATAAAAAAAAAAGAAAAGTCTACAGTACAGCCAAACAAGTATAAAACATGAAATGAAAAATGAGATTTTGAGGTAAAACCCATTTCATTTTTTATTCTTATTTATTTTAAAGTCACTCCTAAAGGTTACATGGCCCAGAAAGGTATGAGGGGAGACTCCCTCAGCGTCTGGAGGAGCTGATTGGCTGTTGAGCTGAAGAGTCGCGTTCTGTCATATGACCTGATGGCTGAGCTGTAAACGATTACCCTTTAACACAGGCACAGACGCAGCTGGCAGGTTTAAATCTTTCCTCAAATAACGTTAATCAGTCAGTCTTGTCCACAGCAGTACAGCTATATGTCTTTTTTTGTTTTCAGATAGATGAAGATAGCCTATTTCTTATTTCTTATGTAAATCGAACCAACCCTCGTTCAAGAAGCCAACAATTTAAGGACGTCTCGCTTGAAAGCAAATTTTAACTCTGCATTTATTGTGGGAACGTGTTTTAGAGTTTATTTTGATACAGCACAGCTAAAATAATGAAACGTCATATTATCTGATCATAAGAGAGTCTTGAACACCGAGATGCACACACGAGGATTTCTCTGTTTTGGCAGCTGATGACAAGCACAACAACAGGCCAAACATTTACAAAAGTTCAAAATGAATTGACTTATGTGTAATATGTTGAAGCCGAATTGAAGACTTGCCAAGTAGTAATATGATAAATACAGAATTATTTTTAAGTTAACATGATGGCTGATAAACATCAGGAGAACTTAAATTTGACCCCCTTTAAATGGAGTTTGGTCTCCTTTCGAAATCGCCAGCTGCCGATTAGCTAACTGACGGACGACAGCAAGTTGTGCAACTATTTGGCAACAGAAGACAAACTAAGGAATAAATTGATGAAGGAAACACTTACTGAGGACGACCGGGGGTTTTGGGGATGGACGAGGCTTTTCGCCGAGACATTTCCCCGCCGGTTTCTCGGAGCTGGGTGCCGACAACAGCATTAATAAAAGCCCGACACAGAAGGCAGTTACCCGGTGCCAACCCGCCATGACTCCTGATATATCATAGCCTGAAGAGCATAATACCTCCGCGATGTGTGGAGCCGGCTGCGGTTTGCCGTTAAAGCCCACTGCTGCGAGTAAACTACCACTGTGGACGATCACGAGTTCCGGATTTTAAGAGCACACGGTGTTTTGCGAAAAACAGTTACGCCTTTAAGAAAGTGCCCCTCCTGCCATCCACAGGAGGGGTAGGAGGAGTCACCTCTTTCAAAGTAAAAGCTTCCACTGTTCTGCAAGCTTCTTATTTCTGATAGGCCTACAAGTAGAGGAAATAATAATATTAATATCAATATATTAATTGTCTTGTCTTGGCAGCCGGGGGTCAGTCCGCCAGGGCCTCCGCTCCTGGCCGCCACCCGGCACACAATGCACCCGACCCCTATGGCGCCTCCTGCGGGTGGTGGGCCTGCGGGAGGATGGGCCCATGTCTCCTCTTCGGGCTGTGCCCGGCCGGGCCCCATGGACTAAGGCCCGGCCACCAGACGTTCGCCCTCGGGCACCCTCCCCGGGCCTGGCTCCAGGGCGGGGCCCCGGTAACCCTATCCCGGGCAGGGTAAACTGTTCCCTCGGTGTCCTTTTCATAAGGGTCTTATGAATCGCTCTTTGTCTGGTCCCTCACCCAGGGCCAATTTGCCATGGGAGACCCTACCAGGGGGCAAAAGCCCCCAGACAACATAGCCCCTGGGATCCCTGTGACACACAAACCCCTCCACCACGATAAGGTAGCGATTCAAGGAGGGGAGTGCCCACTCCGGGTCGGGGATGAGTTCCTGCCCCAAGTGGAGGAGTTCAAGTATCTCGGGGTCTTGTTCGCGAGTGATGGGAGAAGGGAGCCGGAGATCGACAGACGGATTGGGGCTGCAGCTGCAGTAATGCGGACGCTGCACCGGTCCGTCGTGGTGAAGAGGGAGCTGAGTGTAAAAGCGAAGCTCTCAATTTACCGGTCGATCTACGTCCCTACCCTCACCTATGGCCACGAGCTGTGGGTAGTGACCGAAAGAACGAGATCGCGGATACAAGCGGCAGAAATGAGCTTCCTCCGAAGGGTGGCTGGCCTCTCCCTTAGAGATAGGGTGAGAAGTTCGGCCATCCGGGAGGGGCTCAGAGTAGAGCAGCTGCTGCTCCACATCGAAAGGAGCCAGCTGAGGTGGTTCGGGCATCTGACAAGGATGCCCCCTGGGCGCCTCCTGGGTGAGGTGTTCCAGGCATGTCCCAGCGGGAGGAGGCCCTGGGGCAGACCCAGGACACGCTGGAGAGATTATATCTCTCGGCTGGCCTGGGAACGCCTTGGTATTCCCCCGGATAAGCTGGAGGAGGTGGCTGGGGAGAGGGAGGTCTGGGCCTCTTTGCTTAGGCTGCTGCCCCCGCGACCCTGCCCCGGACAAAGCGGATGAAGATGGATGGATGGATGGATATATTAATTGTACCGTTTGGATGATTATTTACCTTAAACTATACGCTACCAAAAAGTGTCCCCTCTTTCTATCCATATAATCCATATAATCCATCCTCTCTTTTCTACCATAATGTGTTTTATTTAGCAAATACATTAAAAAAAAACTTACTCATGAAAATAAAGATCTTTCTCCTTAACAAGTCAGTCCAACTCCAACCTCTTAGATCACGTGGTTGTACCTGTCAGTTATTCAAATTAGCTGAGGTTTTGAAAGCCTATGTTTTATGTTTTATGCCACAATAAGTGGCGCTGTTGTTTCTCTCGTCTTCCATGTGTAGAGCTTCCAACTATTGGCCCATTCAAACTTAATTGGCATACATCTATTAGCTGATCTGGGCGTAGTAAGCCAATTACAAAAGGGCAGCTCCCTGGCCAGCTGAGGCTGCTTCTGACTCTCTGTGACTTAGTAGATTTTGTGTGTGAATAGAATGGTTGTGTTAGGAGGTTGGACAGGTAAGCTTGGGGGTACCCTGTAGATATGTAACAGAGGAACAGTTATTAGAAACACTAGGGTGTGCGGTTGATACCTCTCTTGTGAAGATATGCGTAGCTTATTTGAGAGTTTAAAAATGTGTTAGGTAGGATGTAGAATTATTGTAGAGACACTGACACTGCCCTGGATGCAATAAAGGCCTGAGTGTGTAATGAATTTAGGAGTAGATTTCTAGGAGGCCCTTCCCCATTTTGAACTGTGAAAGTAAGACAAAGAGAAGTTAATGTTGAGTGGAAATTCCCCAGGGGAGACCTGGGTGGGGTCTACCAGTTACCAGTGTTTGTAATATGTTAACTCTGTTTTCTCTGTTGTGTAGAGGAATTTGGTGTAGCTTAGGTGAGGAGATTACTCTTACTCTTGCACGTCTTCCCTTCTAGGAGATGCATGCTTAAATGAAGATGAATAAAGATGAATAAAGGTTTTGTGAAAATGACTACTGAGTTCCGGTGCCGTCTCTGGATGCCCGAGGAATAAAAAGAACCGGGGTGAAACTGATTTCTTAACACTTGAATGGTTTTGACTGACCCCTTGTGTAGATGGGCCTTTTTGTTTGAGCATTGGTTGACTTGACCTTTAGAGAAGCTGTAGGCACTATTAATTTCTTTGATTTGCCTCAACCACCTGGTCCTCCTCCCCCACATTTTTCTTTTGTTAACTCTATTATTTTTAACACATAATAAATGGCAAATAAACACTGCATGACTTTTACACCTGCCCATATGTCAAGCTGGAGTTTGTGACACAAACATTCCACACAAGTGGAGTCTTTGTCACAAGTGTCCTCGCCCTGATACATTCTACTTTTAATTATTGTAGGAACCACAAGTAAAGTAAACCAGCAGTCTGAGAGTAAACTACTCTGAAGTAATATGATAATGTGGGGTCTTGAGTAAAGTAATAAGTGCAGTATACAGTATAAACTGTTTTTTAAAAACAAACAAACAAGCAAACAAACAAAAAGAACATGTGAAACATGTGACAAGACAAATCAATGTCCCTCTGCAGGGAAAAACAGTGTGATGCTGGCATCAAGTTATTTAGAGTTCCTTTGAAATCTTTTTTTAACTCTAAACTATTATTTTACAGATTCAGTGTGACATCAGTGTAAAATATCCGCCAGCATAGGAAGCTTTTATTTGTCCTGCATGTACATAATTGTTGCACAATGACTCCTGAAAAAAAAGAATAATAATATATATGTCTATGAATCTTAGCTTTGTCTAAAGATTAGCATTATGTGTTCCTTACAGTTTAAAATTCTGCAGTTAACATAAAGGAAATTAAATTATATTGACCACAATTATCCAGATTATTTCTTAAAACACTTGATTGCAGGACAGACTTTATTTTGAAAGAGGAGTCGCGAACTCTTCTTTCAGTCATGAACGCGCCGTGGCTCCTGCTCCTCTGCGCTCTCTTGAGGATGGGAAGGCACTTTCTGACGGGGGCAACTATTTTGGCACTACACCTGGCTGTAACGCAACTTCAGCGAGTCAAGAGTCCACAGCAGCAGATGCTGTCGAACAACAGATGAGATAAAGGCTTGACTTTTGTACTGGAACCAAACAAGTGACCCACACAGGTGGACTTTTGTGACCTTAAATGCTGTAATTTTAAGGTGAACCATTCAGACGGCTGTTTACACAACAGCACTTCAAAAAATATTCATGATCATTGCTCATAAC
The DNA here is from genome assembly GCF_057381915.1 of Diplotaxodon limnothrissa. NCBI lineage: Eukaryota > Metazoa > Chordata > Actinopteri > Cichliformes > Cichlidae > Diplotaxodon > Diplotaxodon limnothrissa. The sequence goes on from NC_140602.1 coordinate 60,631,528, forward strand.
TTATCAAAAACAAAGTTTCTGAGGGAATAATCCAATAATCTCACACAACAAAATGTCTCATATTTATTGGGTCTTTATGCATGAAAATAATAAAATGATAATGATGATGTAACAGGAGGACACAGATGAAAACAAGAAAACTAAAACCATCATAAAAATTTCTTACTACATTTTTAATTACTGTGATTATTATATTTCCATAATTGCCACCAAGTTTCAGACGTAAGGTAACTAAACACATGACCTCAGTTTAGTAATAATCAGGTCAGGGTTAAAACCCACATTGTTGAGTCAGCAGCGTTTAGTTTTGAGCTGTTGTACCTGCTTGAGATAAGAGACGGTACTGGTATTTGTTTTAAGCTTGATGTTTGATCTGGCTCAAAAGTCACCTATGTGAGACTCTAGCACTGTAAATGGCTTCAAACTCCTGAACGCCTGTATTCAGTGTCAGTTCTGACATCAACCTCTGTGGGTGTGTCCGATTTGCCCTCCAGGATGTCCTGGATTTGGTTGAGCACCTTTTCGTGAAACACCATATCCAGATGGAACAGCCCTCTGAACTCTGTGATATGGACGGGCTTCTCCTGCTTCCCCACCCAGCGTTTGCATAAACTCATGCTGAACGTGTCCACCGTGCCGTCTCCATCGGCATAAACAAAGTCCACTGGGTCCCCGTTGGGAAAGACCTCGTCGTAGATGTTTGTTACGGCAGTTGGAAGGCCCATGCCATACATACACCATACCTCGACGCCAGGAGGGTGGAGATCACTAGTGAGGTTCTTGGTGTCCTCCAACATATACCTGGAGCCAACAAGAGGGCATGATCATTGTTTGCTATTAGAAAAAATACACCAAAAAGAGAAGTATTTGATCTATATGCTAAAAAGGTATAGTTCAAGAAAAAGCAAGATGCTACCATTTAGATAGAAATAGAAGTAGAAGACAAAGAGCCCAGAAATTTCACACTTTCTGCTCTCAAAGGAGAGGTAAAGCAGTAAATACAGATGACCACTGGTACTATACAATTTCTGGTCTGCTTTTTTAACTTTTGGCAATCAAGACTTTCTAAAACCAACCAAACCAACCAAACTGTTTCTTACCAGCCTTCCTCATTATCAATGTCTTTGAAAAACCGTTGGTAGTCCTTTGTAGTGTAGTTAAAGTTCGGCGTGGAGATGAATACGTGGTCACTTGGCCAGATGCCCTCTACAGGAAGCATCCACGCATTGGTGGTTACCATCCTCTGCTCCTCCCGAATCTTTAGGTTCGAAATCATCGAGAGGCCATCATTTACTCCTGTAAAGAGTTTCAGGTTCACACCGCTTTCTAGCCCCTCCATCTGTATTCTGTTCTGTGCGTTCTTATCATTACCTGAAGCCAGGACCCTGAGTACTTTTACTGCACCCCCCCATGGCGCTCCTAGAGAAATGAAGCCTCTGATGTATTTGTCCTTCCAGGCTTGAGGCTGCTGGTTGAGGAAGTAGAGGACATAGTGGCATCCCAAGCTGTGTCCCACCAGGTAGACAGGCTCCTGATACTGGTTGTACATCTCCTCAACCAGGTTTTGCAGCTTTGCTAAGTACTCTGCATTCTCATCTGTGGGGGGACGAAGGGAAATAAAAACGTTACAGGCTCACAGCAAGAACCTTAAGAGGTGCACATCAAACGTCATTATGTAGTGTAATTAAAATTTGGTTGCATCTGGTCAAAATAACTTGAGAACCTGCTGCCACAATCAGGACATGCAACACCAAATGTACTCACAGTCAGTGTGTGAATAAAAACTAGTGAGTTTGTTTTAGAGTTTTGGTGTCCTAAAAGAAAATCCACTCCTCTCTCTAGGGTTAGCTCTAAGAACCAGCTGGTAAATAAAAATCACGTGGTCCTTAGCAGGTATTAAAATGAGGTAACTGCAACCTCAGATGAAAAGCAACCTGTGATATGCTACACTGTGTCAATATATATTTTTAAAAAGCTAAACCAACATGCAGAAGCAGTGTGTGAAAAACAAAATACACTCCTTTTACTTCCAGTGGAATTAATAGGATAAATAGCAGCCAGGCGCTGCTAATCAGAGCGTTTGATTATTGAGATTTTGGCAGTTTGATGGTCTGCAGCATTCAGATATGTGTTAACACAATGACAAATGGCCTGTATTTATATAGCGCTTTACTAGTCCCCAAGGACCCCAAAGCGCTTTACATATCCAGTCATCCACCCATTCACACACTGGTGATGGCAAGCTACATTGTAGCCACAGCCACCCTGGGGCGCACTGACAGAGGCGAGGCTGCCGGACACTGGCGCCACCGGGCCCTCTGACCACCACCAGTAGGCAACATGTGAAGTGTCTTGCCCAAGGACGCAACGACTGAGACTGCCCAAGCTGGGGCTCGAACCGGCAACCTTCCGATTACAAGGCGAACTGCCAACTCTTAAGCCACGATCGCCCATAAGGAGGAAATATATCAGCAATAATCAATAAGGCCATTCCCATACAGTCTGAAGTCCATCATTGTACAGTGAGAAGACGAAAACATTCATGATATCTACATACCAGCAAATTTACCCCAGGAGCTACATCTCAGACTCTACAGGTCTCAGTCAGCATGTTAAAAAAAGGCTGTTCAAGTTTGGCTTGATTGCCAACAGAAAGCCTCTTCTTAGGTTTGCAAAGTTGCATCTGAGCAAAGACCTCAGGAACAATGTCCTTTAGAAAAATAAGACAAAAGTGGACATATGGACCATAATGCACAGCATCACATGTAGCATAAACCAAATACAACATATCAGCACAAATCCCTCATATTAAATGTTTTCAACTGAATCCAGTGGTAGTGGAGAGGTGATGATTTGGACTTGTTTTGCAGCCATAGCACCTGGGTACCTTTCAGTAGTTGGGTCAACCATGAACTCTATATATAGAAGTATTCTAGAGTCAAATGTGAAACCATTTGTCTGACTTCAACCTGATTAAAATGTGGCAGGACATCAAAAACAATTGCCCAAAAACTTCAAGAAGAGTTGTTATAATGTGAAGAATGCGCCAAACTTCCTCTACAGCAATGTAAGAATCTAACAAAGTCACACAGAAAACAAATACTTGAAGTTATATTTGCTACACGCTACCAAATTATGGGGTGTACAATACTGTAGCATCAGCATATATTAGTATTCTCGACCGACAACTTTATCGCTTGGTTCAATCCTGCTTCTCCCACCGACATAACAAACTCACCTTTCCAGCACTAAATTCAGCAACTTGCAGAAGAACATAGTGAAGTATATAGTTGTTAAAGTGGCTAGTGAAGACTTTTCTTCTCAGAAGTTGGGAGACATTAAAAGTCAAAGTAATTACCACAATTATCTGTACTATACTAGGAAGCACATCTGAAAATTGCTCCTATTGTATTAAAAAAAGTAACATGACTTTAATACATGATTAAATAAAAGCATAAGTTAATGTTCTTTAGTAATGTAGATTTTTATCATTGACCCCCCTTGCGTGGCATAATTAGTAAAAAAAAAGAAAAAACAGCAGAAGCTGAGCTGCTCAGGAAACTTCTTTTGTATACTCGTAAGCAAACACATGCAAAGCACCGTGCTTTCTCTCTTAACATAAAAATAATACAGACTTACTAGGAGCTACTCTCCAATCATACGGTGCTCCGCGGACGGTCTCGTTTCGGATGTAGCCCACGTTGACCAGATGTTCCACCATGGTGTAAAAGTAACCTTCAGAGAACAGTAGCAGACTCGGTCAGTTTAAGAGTCCAAATCTAGTATGGAAATAAAGCACTGGGCTACATGTTCCTTTATATTTTTGCCTTCATGACCATTAAACATTTCTCTGTTACTCAGTGTAGAAATACATTAAAAGATGTCAGAAACTAGTCCCCCAAATTTACCAGTTTACCAACACAGATGTATTTTTCTCACCAGCCAGTCTGTTATAGTCAAGATATTCAATGGAATAGGTCTGCCCAAATCCAGGCACTCGCACCTGCACCCCGGGTGAGTTGGATGACCGCCGAGTTGTCCTGTTGTAAGCGAGTCTGCAGGACGCACAAATGTGGAAACACATGGCTAAGTTTTCAAATTCTGCAAAACATGTATTCAGTGATGAAAAACCTGACTAAAGATAAACAAAACTGACAAGCGTAAGCATAACATAAAAGTCTGTTCCTCAGCTGTCACCTACAGTAAGGCAAAGTTGTAGATCAAAGGTGTTGTTAAACTGCTTAAACGTGGATGTGAGAGCAGACAGCAGGTCTCACCTGATGTTATCGATCCAGCAGTCCACACCTATGGGTATGAACATGTTGAGGTCGATCCACAGTGGGAACCATTTCTCAGTTTTCTTGTAGCACAGCCAGTGGACCAGTGACGGCTTGTCTATTTTGGCTTCCAGACGGTTCCCCAGGTTCCCCGGTACTGAGCAGGAGGGCACATGCAAACACAACAGTGTGTCAAATGTTAATTGTACTGCAGGAAAAAGTGGGACCAATACACAGCACTGCAAACTGCTGCCGAAGTTCAGCAAACTTCCAATTCAATTCAATTCAATTTTATTTATATAGTGCCAAATCACAACAACAGCCGTCTCAAGGCACTTTGTGAGATAAGGTAGACCCTACAATAATACATACAGAGAAAAATCCAACAATCAAATGGCCCCCTATGAGCAAGCACTTTGGCGACAGTGGGAAGGAAAAACTCCCTTTTAACAGGAAGAAACCTCTGGCAGAACCAGGCTCAGGGAGGGGCGGAGCCATCTGCTGTGACCGGTTGGGGTGAGGGAAGGAAAACAGGATTAAGACATGCTGTGGAAGAGAGACAGAGATTAATAACAGGTATGATTCAATGCAGAGAGGTCTATTAACAACCATGCAACAAAGAACTGATGAACTGATGGACTTCCCAGACAGCTGTCATAAATCAATGATCCTAATCATATTTTTTTTTACAGATTGCGTGTCATCAGAAGGAATCAGAAGCTCTCTGACTTCTTCAGTTTCATATTGTATGAAATATGAAACATGAAACTGAGGAATCATTTAATTGAACTGAAAGAAATCAAAGAGATTATTCATTAATTAAAGCTGTGATAAGAGTTTGCAAAGTGACTTTTTGCATGATGAAGAGTCACCAGCTCAGAGAGCTGGGAACCACTGCTATAGATCACTGGTCATAGGAAATAAAAATAAAAACTATACTTTTTGGAAAAGATCATCAGAATTTTTTGACATTTGGAAGATGCTTCTGGAGCTATTAAAGACTGAGGAGGTTGAGATTAAAGACTGGGGAGGTTGAGATTAAAGACTGGGGAGGTTGAGATTAAAGACTGGGAACGTTGAGATTAAAGACTGGGAACATTGAGGAACTGGAGAAAGACTGAATTAAAATCTGCAACTAAATTTGGGAATGTATACAGTATACACTATCCTGTACTTTTTTTTGTATTTTATTTTTCAATTTTGTTAAATTTCATATATATAGAATTCAGTCAGAATTCAAAACAACAGGTCAAAATAAAATTAAAATTAAAACTAATTAGAAAATACAAAGCTATAATAACCCCTACCTACACTCTGTCTTATTGTGTTTTTCTGTTTCTCCTTGATATCCTGTCAATATTCTGTCTCCTGTTTTGCAATTAAAAAATGTGCACAGCTGCTTTGCTCTGGAGGATCCTGAGACCAGATGTTGATAAGCTAATTTCCTGCCACATTAAAGAGTTATATAATTTAAGTTGGAAATAAAAACCACACTACAATTTAGAAAACAAAACAAAAACAAACAGTGGAATCCAATTTATCTAATGTTGTTATATTAATGATCTCATTTTCACTTTAAGAAGGAAACGTCTGCGGTTGGGAAGGTCTGAGATTTATTCTTTGGTTGCTCTCAGACCTTTAAACATCACCAGGGCTGCAGCTGAAAATGATAAAAACTAAAACTATCTTTTGCTTATCTAAATATGAGTAATAACAATTATAATACATCTGTTCTTTTATGACTTAATGAAAGAGCACTTATAGCACAAACACACACTTTAGGTGTTTTCAGTGCTGTAATTTACTGTCTGATTCCTTTCATGTTGCAGTCGCTCACATCACTGCTTTTATGTGGTTAACCTCTTATAATAACATAGTTTTACCTGAATCAGTTGCTCTGCTCCCAGATATCGCCCCTTTCATGCGAACACACTCGTGCTTCGATAGATAAATCCTGGGTTAACTTATCAAGCTCATAATCACCTTTGATCGACGGCTTAGCCTGATTGCTAATGCTGAAACCAGAGAAAGAAAGGTGACCTGGTAATGTTGAACTTGCTTCAAAGTACAGGGCCCATGCCAGGATGCTCCCTCCACCATGCCTTAGAGTTGTGATGATGTGTTGCCTTTATTCCTTCAGACTTAGCATCTTTGCACACAAGACGACTGCTAAATAGGTGATGTGAAACATCGAGGTGGCATTTTGCAAACTTTAAAATTTCAGCAACGCTTTTTTTTGTTTGTTTGTTTTTGTTTTTCATTTTGAGTGGTTGCTTCCTTTCTTTGTCCTTCCATAACCACCATTCTTTTTCAGTGTTAAAGATATATTTCAGGAAGTTGCAGAGATTTCTGCAGGTGTTTCATGTTGACTCTTTGGTACTTCTACTCTCGCTGAACACTTTTAAGGTCTTGTCAAAGCTGTCGGTTGACACCTACCAGTCTTTCTTGAAACGAGCCGACAGTAATCTGCCTTTTTTTATAGGTAAGGACATTTCTACACCCATCTCTTCCACTTATTTCACTTACTTTTTTCACAAAATCATATTGAAGTCATGGGTAAAACTGTTAGTGCTGTTTAGTCACATTGTTTTTTGAGTTTAAATAAATGTCAGTCGATTGGTTCACTTAAAGCAATCAATGTAGAACTCAAAGCATTTTCTTTATCTCCTTTTAGTCAAAATCTCCTCATTTTGTTTGCCTGTCCTTTACTTGGAGCTCCTGTGCAGTAGACTGCACAAATCCCTGACTGGACGATGACTTTTTGACTGCTAACTGTGAATCACAAGCAGCAGAAAGAGGGAAATGGTACAGTGTAAGCCTAAAAGGGATAACATCATCTAATTTCTAATAGCACAAAACCTACCAAAACACTTTATCCCGGGGTGGGTGATTTACGATGATTACCTTGATGTGGTCACATGTTTTCTTTTAGTCTTAATTTACCCAGAATTCAGCAAATAAGGTGTATTTGACATAGCAGACAGTTTTGTGAAATGCAAATATTTGGATCTGTTTCTGAATTTGCGAAACTGACCCCTGACCCACAGGAGAAGCTGCATGATTTACCGTTACCCAGCTACACTATTTGCACCGCGTACACAGCAGTTCTTCTGCGATCTGGTCAGTCCAGTGTTTAAACATCATCATATCAAAGACAATAAAAATACCACTTCTTCAAATTCTGAGGCGAAAATGTCTCTCTCTGGATGTTTGAGATTTCATAAAAAGGCAAGCTGAACTTTAAAAGAAATTTCTTGAGATAGAGAGGACGATTTATTTTAAATTATATGTAGGAAAAGAACAGGTTTAATAGTCTTTCAGTTTGAGCGTGGAGGTTTATCCAAAGCACAGTCACTAAATTGTGTTCCTAAAGCTTTCCTGATGAGAAAACACTGATATTGCCTGCAGGGTCAAATGTACAGAGTGCTGTGTGTGACCTAAAAACACCCCCACCCCCCGACTGTACTGGACCTTCGTGCTACATGTTTCCGCATAGATGTCCAGCTAAATCAACAATAAATCTCGGGTATATATCACAGCAGTATATTTTAATCTTCCATACATATTAACAAACAGACAGACCCTGTACTTACCGATAATAAGTGGAGGAGTGCTGTTGCTGGGTACTTTAGGTTTGGCTGGGGGAGGAAAGACAACGTTGACGATCCAGAAACCTGAGGAGTGATGAAGCCCCAGCAGAAATGCAAGCAGCAGCACTAAGCTCAAGTGTCCTGCGGATCCCATCTTTTCCTTCGGGCAGCTGTGGCGCTCTGGACGGAGCTCAGTCTGTGCGCTGCAGCTGGAGGCGGAGGCAGAGGCGGGCCAGCCGGGAAGAAAACACGCGAGGTCACACCAGAGGAAACCCTGTGTTTACCATCTCTGAAGTAAAAGTGCATCCACACGTCCTGGGCTGCTGAGTGCTGCGGGAACCACGTTTAATTCTCTCAAGGTCTGCGCCAAGAGTGTCTGGTCAGAGTGGCATGCAGGAGCAAATAAAACGTGTACGGTACGGGTACACCGCCCTATCGATCCCTCCTACGTGTGTTTATTTACGCCTCAGAAGGCAAATGATTGACAAAGACTATTTTTTAATGAAAATGTTCTGATTTTTTTTTCAAGCAAGCAAAGCCAAATGTGATGTGTGCAACGTGAAGCTGAAGTGAACGTATCCCACTTCTCTTCACAGACCAGCTTTGAATGTATGCACAGAGAGATTTCCAAAAAGACTTTAATATAAAAATGATCATCTGCCCCCAAAAGGTTATTCCTGATGTTTTACATTTTTTAAATGTTCAATATCCTTATTTATTTTGGGTAATTATCTTATAGTCTACAGGATTTAAGAAGGAGTTATTTTTAAAATAATGAAATGACTTATTCTCAATTTCTGCTACCCTCTTGGCCAGATTTCTCTTTAAAACAACAACAACAACACACTTTTACTGTCAACGAGCCGTTTAACCTGGATAAATACATCATAAGTCGTTCTGAGCCAGAAAGAACGTTTTAGTCTTAAGGTAGATCCCCAATCAGTTTTTTTTTTTTTTGGCAAAGTGACTTTTATATAACCCCAATGTATCTAGGTGTAAAGTCCCAATGACGCGAAAAATGTCATTTTTGACAGAATTTGTAACAAATATGACATCACAGTCCACAGGACTGTCATTTCAGTCATTTCAGAGTGTTTTATATTGTAAAGTAAAGACCCTACAATACTAGAAAAAACCCTCTAACAATCAAACAACCCCCTATGAATAAGTATTTGGCAACAGTAGAGAGGAAAAAACTCCCTTTGAATAGGAAAAAACCACTGGCACAACTAGTCTCAGCAAGGGGCAGCCACCTGCAGTGAGTGGTTGGGGGGTGAGGGGAACGAGAAGAGAATTGCTGTTAAGTATAAATACTAATGAAATGACAAGAAATTAGATTTAGACAATGCTATTCAAGGAGCTTTATCTTATATATATCTTATACAATAGGGGTGGGCAACTCCAAGGCCTCAAGGGCCGGTGTCCTGCAGGTTTTAGATATCACCCTGGGTCAACACACCTGAATTAATGAGTAGTTCATTACCAGGCCTCTGGAGAACTTCAAGACATGTTGAGGGGGTAATTTAGCCATTTGAATCAACTGTGTTGGATCAAGGACACATCTAAAACCTGCAGGACACCAGCCGTTGAAGCCTGGAATTGCGAATCCCTATTATAAAAGCCTTATCTTTTATATCGTAAATACTAGTGGCATTTGGAAGAGGGCGCTAAAATGACAAACTACTACTTTTTCTCACAAAAGAAAAAGTGTGTGACCCGGAAGTGGGTGGGTCTTGGGTTGTGTAGAAGAAGAAGCTAACAGCTAGCCTCCGGGAGCTGCAGGTTCTGTCTTTAGCCATCAACATGGTCCAACTTGTGGGTTCCCTCCGAAAAGAGCTGGCTGATTCCATCTCCACCTGCAAGGTCCTGGTAGTGGGAGCAGGAGGGATCGGCTGCGAGCTGCTGAAGAACCTTGTACTCACCGGCTTCAAAAACATCGAAGTGGTCCGTCCTGTTCACGCTGTTTGTTTGTGTGGCTGTGTCTTTGGTAGCTAGCCGGCTAGCATGCTAACTGGTTCTTTGTGCTGCAATGAGTGTGTCAAGAGGAGACGTGTGGGCTCAGGCTAATTGCTGAGACGTGGCATTCAAAGATGAGCTGTATTACTATCTCGCTGGTGGTTTGTTAACACCGCGTGAACAGCGTCAAATGGACCGGCAAGGATATCTATCTGTGAGGGTGGAAAAAAGTCGAACAAGATCGTAGCGATGTAGCCGGGATATTTGGCGCCATTATCACTGCTAAGTTAGCCAGTCAACTTCTTTGTAAGGACACCGCGGGCTGTGTGCCACCATGGAGGTGCTTAGACATCTCCGTGCTTAGCCATGGACGGTGTATTATAGGGAAAAAACATCCTCACTGTATCTATCAACGCAAAACGCTCAGTTTCTTTATTCATAGAATGTATGTGCGTGCTGGTTGGGGGCTGAGCGTGAGGAGTTCACGGGTGCTCAGAAAGTGCTGTTAAATTGTGTATTAAATTCTCCCTTACGTACTGTGTGGTTTAGAGCCAAGGACCCCCCCCCCCTTTGTGTCTGTACCATTTCATTTTTTTAACTGCAGAATGCATAAATGGCCAATCTGACATTAATAAATAGAGGCTTTAAATTTCACAACACTGGTAGGAGGAAAAAACACCAAGCACACTGTATTGTCATCACACTGTTGTACCTAAGATATAACACAACCACCACATTGATTTAAGAAATGTGTTACTGAAAATGGAAATGGCAAGAGCACTTTGGAACTGTTGAGATTTATTATGTATAACAATTAGAGCTTACTTCTATATCAACTACCAGTTATTATATTATTAAGTTGTTATTAATTAACACTTCGGGCACTTAACCATACGTTCTTTGGGCATCATAATCTATACACTTAAAACTCTTTACCAACCTCAAATCAATGGTCAGTTTAGAATAATAAATTAACATAATGTGCATATCTTTTCACTGTGAAGCCAGAGTGAACAGCAAGAGCATGCAAACTTAACACACAGTCACCTCAGCCAGAAGCCTGCATGCTGTGAGGGGACATTTCTAACTACTGCATTACTGTGCCTATTACAGATCTTATATGTGTCAGGGCACCCTCTGACCTCTGTTTCTTTTGTCACTGTCCATAGAGTAGTGGTTTACACATTTGCCTGACAAGCAATAGATCTGATCAAATGATGTGCATTGACCCACTGTGGCAACCCTTTGTGAATAAGAGAGTACCCAAAAGTAGGTTTTGGTGTTTTGAGGGTCCTACATGACCTCGGCAAGTGCCATTCTCTTCAGGAAGCTGGGTAAATGTAGTGGGAACGCAGACATTTCCTTTTCACAGTGACAAGGTCTGCGTTGAACTTTGTCACCATTGAGGGTCTGTGAGGCTTCTGGTTTTCAAACTAGAGAGTGATGTCTCAAGTTTGCTCCTATTCCTTATTCTGTTCTTGTTAGAAGCAGTTTGCACTGGTTACGCTATTGTATTTCTTTATTTAATTATTATATTTTTGGTAACATTATAATTGATACAACCAAATAAGAACCTGCAGATTGATTTCAGATTTGCTTACCCCTCTCTTGAGTGTAGTGTCCTGTATTTGGGGGACATTTGAGAATGACATTGACATGATAAGCTAGAAAAGTCAGGAGTGTCTAGTTTGTCTCAGTAAACTCTTGATGACATTGTTTGAGCCTGTGCTCGCCTTCTCTCTTATCCTGCTGGTATCAGTCTCCCAGAGTCAAACATGAGACTGCGTGCATTTAATGTCTGCAGCCAAAATAACCGGCGCTGCAGTATTTTATTTATGAAAGTAGAATCCATCCTGTCTGTCCTCGCTCTTTACATAAACAGTTTCATTTTTTTTGTCATCTGGCATCCACCACAGACTTCATTAGTTAAGGCTACTACAGCCTCTCCCTCTTAAAAAGGGTCAACGACAGGTCGTAAAGTCTTCTGGTTATCTTTTACTTTACTGTCATCATCTCAGTGGTACCTGCAAACACCCTGTGTGAGGTTTTTTTGCTGCTTGTGCCTGTAATCCTGTAGCAGTTAACCAGCTACTGTTTAAATAATTTAATTAACCTCTTGGCTAGAATTGAGATAACATTGTGAAACTTTTATTTGTCACCGACTGAATTAGCAGCAGTGCTATACACACAGAACACTCTGTCTCACCCTCTCCCTATCATCCCCTTCTCTCACACCAACCTTGTGCAAAACCTTCTCTGCAGTCTTCCTCTCACCTGCCTGGCAGCTCAATATTCAGCATCCTTTGTCCAATATATCCATATCTATCTATTCCTGCATATGTCCAAACTATCTCAGTCTTGCCTCTCTAACTTTGTATCCAAACGCAGCACATAGAAAACACATTAATGCAAATCTAGAACAATTAAAATGCAGTAAAATAGTTATATGAAAAGAAAGACGTTCAGCAGAGAATTACTTGTTTCTCTTGGTGTTTAAAATGCTCGTGCAGTCCTCTGATTGTCGCACTGACTTACCCCTGTTTGTTGTGACCTAGCAGGCGTTTCTGTTCAAACAAATAGAAAAGTGTTTGATTGTTGGATTGGACTCGACTGACTTTACAACCCTGTTGATTTTGGCAGATTGACTTGGACACAATTGATGTCAGCAACCTGAACCGTCAGTTCCTCTTTCAGAAGAAGCATGTAGGCAAGTCTAAAGCACAGGTATGTAACTCACCTCTAGTCCTGCAGGCTGCAGAGTTCTGTCTGAGCTGCTATTTTAAACGTCCTCTGTGCACTTTATACATCCGTCCCTTACTCTTGTTGTCTTGTAGGTGGCCAAAGAGAGCGCCTTGCAGTTCTGCCCCAGTGCCAACATCACTGCATACCACGACAGCATCATGAAGCACGTTTCTTTCTCTTTTTTTTTTTTCACAGTTTGGTCAGTCTGAGGTTAGCTCCTTCAAGAATGTACTGATGTGGGACTGACCGTGGTTTGTTTTTTCCTTAACAGCCCTGAATACAACGTGGAGTTCTTCAGAAAATTCATGCTTGTGATGAACGCCCTGGATAACAGAGGTACCCTCGTCTTACAGCATTACCGAAATATCTTCTTTTACTGCTAACGCTTTCAAATGAGGTAAATAAAACCACGTGTTGCCTCCCCAGCTGCCCGTAACCATGTCAACAGGATGTGTTTGGCAGCTGATATCCCTCTGATAGAGAGTGGCACTGCTGGATACCTGGGACAGGTCACGGTCATCAAGAAGGTAGCACTGATATTTTTTCACACAGAGAACCAACAATTTGGCTGCATGTCTTTAAGCTCTTTTTACATTGTGTGTAAGGTAGCCAAGAACCCAAAGGGAAATGGGGGTCAGACTAAAATTCATCAAGGGCCTTGATTTTGATCTGTGCTGCAGATTTTTGAGCAAGGGCGGTGAACATGTCTCTTCTCTGCTGCTTCTTACCCAGGGAATGACAGAGTGCTACGAGTGCCAGCCGAAACCAGCACAGAAGACCTTCCCAGGATGCACCATAAGAAACACACCATCTGAGCCCATTCACTGCATCGTCTGGGCCAAATATCTCTTCAAGTAAGCCGTGTTCTTTTTACGCATGCATTCTTGGGCTTCAAGTTACATTTGATTGCAGTCTGCGTATTAGTTTAGCAAATATTAGTGGCTTTTGCCAGGCTTGATCTTGCAGGAAGAGGACAGGTTAGGTGAAAAACACATCATGAAATGTGATCCCACTGTGCCTCACTACCTCTAAATCCGGTTGTTCAGTGATGACGCGACGAATCCTACTTCCGGGTCTAAAGTAGTCTGCGTTTAATATGGCTTTTGTGTTGTTAACATGTTTAATGTTATGTATTTTCTTCTATTTTATCTCAAAAAGCTCCTAAAACAGTCAGTGATCCCTGTTGACCTCCCTCGGCTTTTATTACCGCTAATCATTTATTTAAGCTCAGTTTTTAAAACCTTAGGATGTAACTACAGCCCAGCCCATGCAGCAGCATGAATGACTAACCTCGTATTGTGGATGGATTATCTCAGTTGTTCTCCTGGCTGAAGTTTGGTCCTTTTACAGCATCCTGCCATGCGATTACATTTGTTCCTGACCACCGTGAACACACACGTTAACTTTTATCGAGTGGAAAAAAAGTTAGCTTGTTTATATTATGCTAACATAGCTGTGTCGCTAACAGAGCTGTACGTTTTAATTTGTTTCCAAAACCCCGCAGTCAGGACATACTATATTGTATTTAGATAGAAGCTAGCGAGCTAACTCCCTGCTAACTTCTAACTCCGTTAAATGTCATAAATTCCGTTTTCATGGATGCCTGGATGTTAAAGATGAAAGACTTTAGACAGTTTTTCAACTCTCAGTAATGCCACAGTGATCGTTTGATATATGGAGCTGCAGCGGAGTTTAGACCCAGACACGGCTAGTGACGTCAGACTGAACAATCGGATATTTTCTGCATGATCTGATCACTTTCTGCGTGCAGTTTTTGACACACGCGGTTTTATCTTCTTTTTTCCAGTTAAGACTGGACGTAGAGTAGAGTGTGATCTTGATTAAACTGTTCCTGCACGTGTATGAAAATTACTACATTCAGTTTCATTTATATAGCACCAAATCACAACAACAGTTGCCCATAAGGTGCTTTATACTGTAAGATAAAGAGCCTACAATAATACAGAGAAAACCCAATAATCAGACGACCCACTATAAGCAAGCAGCTGGCAACAGTGTGAAGGAAAAACTAAATTTTAACAGGAAGTATCCTCCAGTGGAATCAGGCTCAAGGAGGGGCAGCCTTCTGCTGTGACCATCTGGGAGTAAGGGGATGGAGACAGAAAGCTGGAGGCTCTGCCTCCCACACAAATATCTGAGGGACCAAAAGTAAATCAGCAGTCTGAGAACAAAGTGCACTGTTGGAGTGACTCAGTGCTATGAGGTCTTACGATTAGATGGGACCTCGTCAGTTGTTAATCACTAATCTAGATATGACCATTTCTAAACCATCAGATGATCTTTCAGAATCATCAGCGGATAATAGGCTGTGTGATGATGTCATCTTCTGTTGTTTGTATGTTGCCACTACAGTCAACTGTTTGGAGAAGAAGATGCAGATCAAGAGGTGTCGCCGGACACAGCGGACCCAGAGGCTGCATGTAAGTGAGAGAGAGAGTGGCATTAATGTGGATTCACAATTTTGAATTCCCTGTTTTGGTTTTTGCGGGGATCCTTTTTGATTGTTTGGTCACACAGCAGGATGAATATTAACGTAGGTTAAAATTAATTGCTGTGTAAAAGCTGTGAATTCGGTTAAAAGGGAATCCCGAAGAGACGGCGGCTCGTGCCACCGCTTCAGATAAAGATGGGGACATCAAGCGTGTTTCCACCAAGGAATGGGCTCGATCCACCGGATATGATTCTGTCAAACTCTTCAATAAGGTAATAAATAAGCAAGCGAGTATAAATGGGATGGGCACGAGATGTTGAGTAGACTGGTGGTTGCCCTTGCTATTCGACGTATTTGAACGTTAGATTAATGAGGAAAGGAATTAATGGTTTCATATTACACCCGAAGTACACAGTTTGCTTGGCAAATATTTGTTTGTTTTCTTTTAGACTAGTTAAATTTCAAGTTTTTTTCCCCTCTCCTTTAAAAACTAGCAGATTATTCGTCAAGAACACAACCGTTGAAGAAGCGATCATTCTGTCCTTATGTGGGCTGCAGAAAATGTTGAGAATCCTAGAGTTTAGTCATTTAGCATAGCATCACCACGGACGTAGAGTAGTTGTTTATGATTGCTCCTTTTTTTTCCAGCTGTTCAAAGATGACATCATGTACCTTCTGACCATGGACAAGTTATGGAAGAAGAGGAAAGCTCCTACACCTTTAGACTGGCACCAGCTAGAGAACAGTGGTATGTCCTTTATGCACGCGGAGCTTAAGCCCATCCAGGCTTTCAGCATCACCTGGCGTTACCTGTGCTCGCGCATGTGTGTTTAGGGGCCATATTTCAACTTGTTTGAGTCAGGAAGACCGAGAAAAGAACTCGAAATATTTTAAATTGTGAGTTTATTACTTGTGTATAAGTTTTACTTCTGAACATGTCCAGCTTCTTTTTGTTGGGAAGATACTGAGCTGCACATTAGCTGTAAGTTTAAACGAAGCAAATATTTTTTGTGTCCTCACAAACATAACAAAAGCACATGACACATGTAATAAAGAACAGCTGTTTGCACAGCGTGCAGCCTGTGGAGGAATTTACTTATGTTTACAGTTCGCTTACACAAGGAACATAACTGCGAGATGTCAGATTTATATTAATTATAAAAAGGGTCACTGCTTTAAAGGCTTCATTAACCACAATATTGTGTGCCTTTCTCTTGGCTTTAGAGTGTCCTAAGGAGGGGACTCCAGCTTCAGGTCTGAAGGACCAGCAGGTTCTGGATGTTTGGGGTTACTGCCAGCTGTTCCAGCACAGCGTGGAGACGCTCCGCTCACAGCTGCAGGAAAAGGGCGAGGGTGCTGAGCTGGTCTGGGATAAGGTAAAGACAAGACGTTCTTGTGAATTAGTTTTTCACTTGATTTTTCCATATAAAAATGGTGGATGCTTGTATGAAACATGCCCACAGCTTTGAAAATGAGGTCAGACTGCTCTGGATACTCAGTCTTTGTTTTTTCTACTCTGTATCATGTCAATGAGAGTGGCTATCCGTAATCCCAGGAAAATAGTTCTGGCAGTACACACAAAAGCCCAACAAACCTACTGTTCAAATCTATTTTTGTGTAGTGTGAGCCAGTCAGAAGTAAGTTGGCTTGAAGGAAGAGGAGCTAAAATTGTTTTAGTCAATGAAGTAGATGATTATTCATGCAAAGCTACTCTACAGTCCAAAAATATGGTGTTGGAAATGAGCTTAACGGGACCTATGAGCATAATTGAGTGTAATATTTTTTAAAATGCTCAAACATACAATGTAGCCAGTGCTTTAAATAAATGACACAGTATGACTGTATTGCAGAAACAATAAAGATGTATTAAGACAATGAATGAAAATTGGTGGACATAAAACAGCCCATTCACTCAGTGGAGTATGCGTTGTGAGTGTAGTGCTGCACTCTGCTGGCTGCCAGAATAAGTACACATTATAATAGTCAACCCTGGTCGCTGAGCTTCACTTGTTGGGCAGGTTTCATTTGGTATGTTAGTATAGTAATTGTACTTTGTACATTCATCTGAATGGCTTTGCAAACTGACAGCCAGCAGATACAATGTTACTCCAGTAGAAAGTTGCTCCAGATGTAATGAAATGCTGCACACAGATGATGAATACCTGCCTCTAATGCTGGGTCATATCATACCGTTCACGGTAATACCGGTATAATGTTGTTTGTTTTCATACGCACATGCCAGAAAAAGCACAGCGGCGAAGGAGAATGAGAAGGGTGAAAGTGGATCGTTGAATGAAACGGATGAACCAGAATTGTTTTGTAAAAATGCTGCAACTTCAGTGGTGTGGAACTGGTTTAGCTTTCGTCCGTCAGATACACAACAAAGCACTATTTTTGGTAGCACATGCTAGCGGACCGTCGTTATTACCGTGGTTTATGGAAAATACGGCACACTTAAAATCAATCCTTTGATTTTTCTGAAAATCGACAGTGCCCCTTATAATCCCGTGTGCCTTATGTATGAATTCTGGTTGTGTTTACTGACCTCGAAATGAGTTTATGTGGTACACGGCGCTCGAAAATCTGTCAAATGTTTTAGTACGACTTTGCTGAGCTACGAACCCGCACCGCTTGATGGATTGTCGGAGCACTACGACTATCGTAGGTAGGAGCCTCGCGGAGTGATACGTAATGAGCTTCAACATAATATTACCGTATTGTGTGTATATAACCTTTTTTGTTATTTGTTATCTGCTTTGTGGCAGTTTTGTGATATTATACATGGTTATGCTGAGGATATGTCGGCCAATTTCCACTGGAAATGCCTTTTTGGTTAAACTGTCTGCAAGAAATTTGGATTTGCACTGTTAAATTTTTATATAACTTTAATGCACATAAAAAACAGCTGCTTGTTTAAGTGAAAATACATTGATTTTTTTTTTTTGCACTAATAACGTTGTGGAGTTGTAAAGTATTTTGTGTAGTGTCAATTATATCGTCAGTTATATCGTTATCGCAAATTTTCAAATGTATATCGTGATAAATATTTTTGGTCCTATCACCCTGCTCTACCTGTCTCCCTCTCCTCTTCCTGTCAGGATGACCCTCCAGCCATGGACTTTGTTACTGCAGCAGCCAACCTGCGTATGCACATCTTCAGTATGAACATGAAAAGTCGCTTTGATGTCAAGTGTAAGTCACGCACAAAGGCTACAAAACAGTCATGTCAGAGTTTTTATTCACAAATCAGTACCAAAAATCTAAATGCGTTTTGCACCTGTGCATGTGCAATGACAATAAAGTTGAATTCTATTCAATTCTATTCTATTCTATTCTAAATGTGTTTGTTAATTTCTCTTCAGCAATGGCAGGTAACATCATCCCAGCTATTGCCACAACCAATGCTGTCATCGCTGGACTCATCGTGCTGGAGGGGCTCAAGATTTTATCTGGGGAACTGGAATCCTGTCGCACGGTCAGTTTGCTGTTATCTGTTTTAGCAGTGGATCATATATGACTCTTGACACTTGTGTACCTACTGCCTTTGGCTTCAGATGCCAAATTTAATGCACACTGTTAGATGAAAATGCCTTAGCATTTTGTCCAACCCACAGGTGGTAATAGACCAGTATGTTCACCCTCCTAAAACGTGTGATTTGCTAAAGCAACCTAGAATGGGGGAGTATATTTAAGTGTAATGTTGAAAAATATTGTCAAATATTTGTTCTGACTTTATGCCTGCATATTTTTGTTATTGTCCTGTGCAACTTTCATACACAAGCGACAAAGAGCAGCCTAGTTTTTTATGTTAAGAGCCACTACACCAGAGTTTGTCATAACTAGAATACGGCTCCTATAATAAGCCTCTTTTTATGTCCATCTTATTTTTTCTTGCATCAGATCTTCCTGAACAAGTGCCCCAATCTCAGGAAGAAGCTGCTGGTCCCCTGCGTGCTAGACCCGCCCAGCGCTAACTGCTACGTCTGCGCCAGCAAACCTGAAGTCACGGTCAAACTCAACGTGCACAAAACCATGGTGCTCACTCTGCAAGACAAGGTAATGTTACAGCACGTCCAGTATCGAAGACGATGTCATTAATTGGTAAAATTCCTGAGCATCGCTTATCCTGTCAGACACCTTTCCTTTGCCTTGTTCAGACTGCACCAGTTTCCAGTATCGACTGTGTCAGTTTATGCTTTTGTAGAATCGTAAAATCTTGCCGTGACAGATTACACCTTGTCCCACTGATGAATCTTTCCCGGTGCTTAAAGTTTTTGGTCCCAGAAATCTGGTTAGAGTCAGTTCAATTACATCTAGCAGGTTAAGTGCATTTGTAGGTAATGGGGAAAAGCCTCTAACTAAAGAGCTCCAGTACCTTAATTCACTGCCTCCATTGTAATTCACTGGCCCATAGAAATATGACATATGGAATGTGACATGTCTTTGTGATATCTTAAAACGATCAACTGTTGAGCAAGACTCACATTTTTCTTCCTGAACTGAAGCTCATAAATGTGCTAGTGAGAGTGTATTACTGCTCAGTAAACACTGCTTTTAATAATCAGTTAATCAAGTGCATATGATTATCAGCGCCTGGCTGCTACTATACTGTAATTCCTATGAAAGCAGTAAGGATGTATTTAGTTTTACATGGGATTGTAAAGCGTCACAAAAATGTCATTTTTTTCATGACAGGATGTTGTTTTACTTACTTTTTACTTTGTGTTCCTTGTCTTTCTGTGCAGATTGTGAAGGAGAGGTTTGGTATGGTGGCTCCAGACGTTCAGATAGAAGATGGAAAGGGAACCATCCTCATTTCCTCAGAGGAAGGAGAGACGGAGGGTAAGGAAGAAGGGGGCGGGGGGGATGTAAGACTTTAAGCTTTGACCGGGGGCTTTTAGAGGATAGAGGAAAAGGCAAGGCAGAGAAGAAAAGATGAAAATGATGGTTGTAATCACATCTCAAAGGAGATCTAGAGAGAGATGGTAAAAAGGAAAGACTGGATGGACAGACCAAAAGAAGAGGGACAGGCAAGAGTAAGTAAAACCATGCTGCCTTTTGTCTGTTTTTGTTGCTATGTAAGTCTCACTAGTGATAGGGAAGTGTTAGTGCATTAACAAATCTTCATGAGAACAGTTCCTCTTTTGCACAAATGGTATTTATCTTGCAGATGCTACGGTTGTTTAAATCTAGTCTTAAATTAGCAGTAGATAATTAGCAAGAGTAAGATCATTTACCCACAAGACAGGAGTGCAAAATAAAACGTACCAGACAATGATGCTAAAGATAATATCTGCCTATAGAGATATAGATGGGAGTTGTTTTTCATTTAGTGCAAGTGGAAAGTGTCCATATGGACAGAAGAGGGTGCTCTAATAGCATTTGTCAGGATGTCTGTAGGTAAAAGTCATTCCAGGGCAAAAACAGAAACGCCTCAGTTAGTCGGCTGGATCTCCGTTTTAATTTGTAACAGCTTTAATGATAAAACTGATACAGTGTTTGAAAGGAGTATAATAACTTTTTTATAGTAGGAATTAATTTAACTACTAACAGTTAGTTAGTAGTTGGTAGTTAAATTATGAAATTGTGTTATTTACGGTCTTTATAGGTTCAAGAATGCATTCTCCTTACATTTATACTTATTCTTTCTCTTCACAGGCAACAACAACAAATTTCTTTCTGATTTTGGGATCCGTAACGGCAGCCGGCTCCAAGCTGACGACTTCCTCCAAGACTACACACTCCTCATTAATGTCCTGCACGTGTATGTACCTGTGTGCATGAACGCATGAATGAAATTCACAGTTTACAGTCAGCCTCTCTAAGGGACCAAAGCTGAAAAGTGTGTGCATCTCTCCTTATTGGCAGTGAGGACCTAGAGCGGGATGTGGAATTCGAGGTAGTAGGTGAGGCCCCAGATAAGGCTCCACCCCCTCAGACTAACCAAGAGGAGGTTAACAGCATCACCAACGGCAACAAGGACTCCGCCCAGCCGTCAACATCCTCTAAAGGTCAGCATCGTAGTGGTCACGATGCTAATGCCATGACTGGAGGCGTTAACATACAGTCTTGTAAAAATGATAATAAAGTGACGCCCTCTGGAACTGCTGTGGACGTTTTCAGTACGTTTGTCCTCCTACAGAAAAGCCTACAGATACAGATTTCAGAAATATGTTAGTCCAAATCAAGACAAATATTAATAGTGTGACATTTGGAGAAGCCAAAAGTTCTTTGAAGGAAAATCGGAATCTGACGGTGGGAAATTTGACCAGTTTATTCAAAATTGCCTCAGTTTGGGGATCCTTCGGGGTTTTCCATTGCGCTGTCATTATCTGTATGCTTTTCAACATTTTGATGAGATTCTCAGCTTCAACTTATTCATTGCATAAGCTTTGGTTTCCTCTTTTTGAGTTGGTCCTTGGTGGTCCACTGACTTCTGGGTGTTTGTCTCGCAGCAAGGCTGCTAAGCAACCCCAAACAGTAACATTTCCACCACCATGACTCACAGTTGGCATGAGGGTGTTTTCCTGAAAACACACATTCAGCATGCCCATCACTGTGATGGCCAAACAACTCTTGAGTTTCTTCGTCTAGAGCACATCTTTGCCTACATGTACACTATTTTTGTGCTCTAAAAGCTCACCTCACATTCATGTTACATTTCTGCTGTCCTTTTGTAATTATATATACACTTTGACACAAGCAGTTAGAAGAGACTTAGTTCTGTGTCAGAAGTTGAGCTCTCAAGCCGATAGGTGTGCTCAACAGATCAGTCCTGAATAAGCTGGCAGTTGTGGAGGTTTGGCAAAAAGACCAACCAAGGGTCAGTGTCACTACTGTACTGTAAATCTGTGATGGATTAGTTTTACTTTAAAATAATCACGCACACAAACACACATTCTAAAAATGACTATATAAGCTTATTTTAACAAGAAAGAAAGAAATGATAGTATAAATAAAAATGAGCACTTAAGTGTCCCTCTTATCAGCTCCATCGAATGGAAAGTTTTTTTTGTTTGTTTGTTTCAATAGTTTTTTGGGGCGTTCCAGGCTTTGTTGAGACAGGCCAGTGGAGAGAGCGCTGGGGCAATCCCAGCCTCTGCATTAGTCTTATTGAAAATGGGTTTTCTCCTTAACACAGCGAGCTAAGCCAGTGCAGCAAAAACTAGGCCCTATTGGAGCACTATCCACTTGCAGCACTGCATAATGTGAGAGCTGTGTCCTGCTCCAGACTTTAGGGTAACCGCTGCAGTAATTAGTGAATATAAGTGGACATATTTTAGCTGAACAACCAAAATAAATGGCTTGGTTTTCTTTTTTACTTTTTTCTACTATTTATCTTGTTTTTGAGCACTACGGTCTAAAAGGGCAATCGTTGTTTGTTCTCTGTTGTGCAAATAAACCTGTATCGTTTCTTCTTCTTCGATCTCAGCTCCGTCAGAGGATGACGACATCATGATAGTCGACTCTGATGAGGAGGATGGGGCGGCTTCCAGCTCAGCAGCAGCAGCAGCGACGGGTGGCACAAAGAGGAAGCACTCAGACGCCGAAACTGGCGAGACCTCCACCAAGCGCCCACGGACAGACCAATCGGCAGGCGACAACAATGACGACGATGACATAATCGCTCTGGACTAACTCCCCTCCCTTTCTCCTGAGGGACTGCAAACTCTTTGACTGCTCGTAATTTTGACTCGAGACAGACAGTAGGTTTAAATAAAACACCTCCTTCATGAAGAACCGTTTACAACCCGGGCTTCTCTTTCAACAGTTTCCCCCCCCAAATGTGTTTGTGCTTTGGTACTCCCTCCACTCTCTGACATGATGCTGTAAATAGATCCTACAATATATCCTACGGGGGGGGGGGAGAAAAGGTTTTGACGAAAAAAAATACATAGACTTCCTGTTATGTCACTTCTACTTCTCTTGTTGGTTAAATAAACAAAAAGTGCATTTTTTTTGTATTTTTTTATAAACGTACTGTATTTCTCATGCTACACAAGTCAGGGTGTTTTTGTGCTTTGATGTCAAGTTTCAAAGGAATAAGATTTAAAAAACCAAAACATTTTCTTGGGTTGTAATATTGATCTCAGTTTTTGTGAAGATGGGGACAGAGGGGTTAGGGGGGCAGGTTGTGCTGAATCAGTCTGGGTGGGTGTGGACAGGGGCTGGCCTGTAGGTGCTGTTGACGTCTGTCAGCAGGTCAGTAAAGCACAGAGGCACTGATGGCAAGTTTGTGCCAAGGGGTGTTTGTTAGCTACCTCTTTTCTAGAACTGACATGTTTAGGCTCCAAGAAGGTAAACATGCCCTCCATCACTTCATCGCAGTGAGGTGTCCAGCTCTTAGAGAACAAGTTACTCGAACAGCCACGGAGACGAGACAACACACCTCCCTGGGGAAATGGCAATGACTGAACTGTACACTTTTTAAAGGCAGTAGTAATTCAATGTTAAACATGTTACAGTTTTATTTTTCTTGGCTCTGTTTGAGTCTAGAAACGGTTAAAAAACAGAGCAGCAGTTTGTCCTGTTTGATGCTGCAGAGGTTAAACTAGGTTGTCTGGCAGCAGTGTCCTGCACTTAAATAACGTGAGAGCCACGGGCACTTCATGACCTGCTGTCTTCTCCCGTCTAACCCTTGTGTTGATGTCCATAATTTCATGTTTTATTGTGATCTGACTTATTGAAAAGCTATGAGAGCCCTTTGGACCAATTTGATGAAGATAATAAACTCAAAAATTGCAGATGCTTCCTGTTTTGTCAGGTCTTTGTGTCCATGTGAATCTGTTGCCTTCTGGTAATGGAAACCCTGATTGGGGAAAGTATATCTGAAATAGACCAGGAGGTTTTCTGTGGTTGAACACTTCATATGTGTAGGGTTTAGAAAGATCATTAAACCAACACAACAGCACAGAAGATGTCGGGAGGGATTTCAGGAAATGAGAGGCCAGTTTTTTGAGACTCTGGCATCGACCAGGAGTGGACTCCCTGAACTGGACAAGTGTATGAAAACAGATGGGAGTTTGTATGACAAGCAGGATTTAGACAACTTTTTAAAGCAGCTGACTCTCTATGTGTCAATAAACACATCCATGAAAGTCTCTGACAAGTTTGATACGAAATTACCAAACTAAACAAATGCTAAAACTGAGGAAATTTCTTCTTTATTAAGGATATTTTGTATTTTTCTTTAGTTTACTGAGTTCATAACATAATTTATTTAGGGTTTTGGGTTTTTTTTTTTTTTTTTTCAAAAGTCCAGGTTTTACTTTGCATTTTTCGCATCTAGTTGTACTTCTTTACATCTAGTTTTTAGTTTTAGGGCAATAAAATTCAGTTCAGTTTGATTTGTATAACACCTTGAGGCAGCTTGTGATTTGGTGCTATATAAATAAAATTGAATTGAACTGAATCTTAGTTAACTATGATAACCATGTTGCCTGAGTTGGTTGTATTAGCGATATAACCTCTCAATGGCTTCATACAGACCCAAGTGAAGGAAACACTTGCAGGGATGTCCAGCACATATTCTGACATCATCAACTGAAACTTTGGCTGTGATAATATGAGATCCATAATTCTAATATGGATCTCATATTCTATTCTAATGGTGGTCAGAGGGCCCGGTGGCGCCAGGGTCCGGCAGCCTCGCCTCTGTCAATGCGCCCCAGGGTGGCTGTGACTACAATGTAGCTTGCCATCACCAGTGTGTGAATGTGTGTGTGAAGTAAAGCGCTATACAGATACAGGCCATTTATAGAAAAAAATGCAAACTGCCATTTGGAATAAAAGAAATTAAATAAACAGATTGTAGCTTTTTACCCTTCCCTCATTCCAGGATATGCGCTAAATACTCACAGTGTCTTTAAAGAATGAGATATGCATGAGCCAAATTCCTGTGATGCAAAACAGAGACTAGACTTTACTATAAACAGTTTTAAGAAAATGTAGCGTGATTAGGTTAAATGTCACTGTTTCCAGTAGAAAATTAAGATAAGAATATGAAAATGTAGGATAAAAAAGAAATACTAAATAATAATATGTGTTGCTTATATAGTATGATTTGTTGATAGGGATAAATTATTTTAAACTAGACTTTAAAGAGAACTATGGCTAACAAATAGAGAGATTGGACATTTATATGTGTACAGGAAGCCTAAAGGTTCACTGCTCCATGATTCAAGAGACAGAAAATAAAGTCAATAAAATGTACAAGTATTCTATATGAGCTGAAAGCTCAGACCTTACACTGCTCTAAATGCTCAGTTTCAAACATCTTTTTCCACTCTTGGCTCTGTATGATGTCAGTGAGAGGACATCTCTAATCCCCAATCACAGAGTTGTTGCAAGGAAAGCTCAAAACAACACCATTCAGGCACACTGATGTTCGTGCTGTGTGGTTTGGTGCATTTTAAGTGGGGTTTGTGTGCAGGAACCATGAATACAGTCGCAATCGCTGAGGTGGTGGCACGGAAGGTCCTTGTAAGCCTCATGGATGTGTAAACATAGCAGCTTCCCCTGTTAGTATTAACATTCACATGCGGAAACCTGTCTGCCCGCACTTGATCTTTGACCTTTTAGAAGTAAAACTTCATCACTTAATTTTATTCAATTAATCATGCATTAAATGGTTTTTTTGGGGTTGTTTTTTTTTTTTTTAATAACTGGTGCATTAATCCTTAAGTAATGACCTAAATCATGCTTGGTCAGTGACCTTTGACTTGACTCCCACCTCATGAATGTTTGTGCCAGGTTTGAACATATTCCCCCAAAGGTTATTATCTTAAAATGTTGAAATAATCACTCACAATTTAGGATAAAAACTCAAAATCTTAGATTTTAAATCCAAATGTTAAAATAATAACTCAAAATTTTTTTCTTATGGATGGAAAAAAGAAACATTTATCTATTTACAATTGGTGTCAGAAACAAGCCACCATACAAAACAGCGCAACTTAAAAATTCAAAGAGCTTCTTTGTTGATTGTTCTTGTTAATATAGACTTGATGTGTAGTTTAGTATAGTTTTACATTTATATAAATATAAATATTATAATATAAAACTTCATCAAACAACTACCCGATGAAGGTTTTTCGTACTGAAACGATAATAGCAGTAAGAAAGAAAGTGAATTATATTGAATTGTTTTGTGGATATAAAACTCGGAGGCTGAAAAAAATTACACTTTTCCAGAATCTTAAGAAACCAAAACAATAAATTTTCAAAGGGAAGCTCAAAGATATAAGTAATTTTATCCCAGAAAAATTTCCTCACGTAATGTTATTTACTCAAAGGGGGCTGTACTTCCTCTCGACGTCATCGTGCACGTTAACGCCCATCGAAGGACGTCGCTGATTGGTCCGCTCTACACCCCCTCCCCAGCCGACCTCTCTAGCGCAAACGACAACCCTGTTATCGGTTATCGAAGGTGTGCGCCGAGAACAAGTGTGTTTAACCGTGTTGTTCTGGTGCTATTGCTTCACTGTAAAGCCTAGTAGAGTCTTGTTTGCTTTCTGCGGTCACAATTTGAATGTGTGTTGTTTCCCCCGACTTCAGAAAAACGGTAGGAGGGCACGGGAGGAGGAGGGCACGGGAGGAGGAGGGAAGCCAGCCGATATATTGTTTTCGGCAGGCTAGCTAACTTTAGGAGAGTGTAAAAGCTAACGACTCGACTCGTTTGCAGGGAAGCAGGTAACTCGGTTAAAATGATGACTTTCTCGGCTCTGGTTAGACCTCTGGCTTCACAGATTCACCGACAGCTCGCCAGACAAGCCAGGAGTCACCGGATAACGCCTGTCAGAGGATGTAACCTGACTGCGTGCTCAAGCAAATATGTGCTGTCTCAGAGTGAGTACTTTTGTTTATAAGGCATGTGTGGTAACGTTAGCTGGGCATCCTGCCTGCCAGCCGGCGGTCAGCTGGTCATTGTCACACAGATTATCTCTGCAGCCCTCACTGTGTGTGTGTGTGTGTGTGTGTGTGTGTCAGCTCGGCAGTGGTCGGCTTGTTTCATTCATTGCGGCTGACACACAGCATCGTTTGTTGGTCACTTTTGTTTTCATGCCACAGCAGCGCGGGGAGCTGTGCAAACCTGGAGCTGGACTTTGATCATCCCTGGATTTCGATCAGTCGCCTCTCTGGTGACTCGGCAGTGTTCAGACTCCAGGTTTTCCAAACACCTATTGATAACCGCTGATCGGTGTGCCCCACACCGGGGCCCTTTGACGCCCTTTGACCTATATACCTTCTACTTGTATGCACTTTATGTCATACTAAAGAAATTTCGCCTTAATCGCCGTTTCCACTGTGCATATCCTTATTGAGAGCACATAAAAATTAAAAAAAATTGTCACGTGTTACATTACAGTATGTACTTGTGCTCCTGGCAGATGTGTGACATGAAACATTCGCATGTTTCACAACTAATGAGTCACCACCTTTTATTTTCATGAGACCACAGACTTTCTGAACCACTCAAGCTTGTCTGAGCAGTTTTAATAATTTCACTAACACGCCCTGGTAATGTCAGTATTGCCTTGTTTGCTGTCTCCAGCCAAGTACAAGAGTCAACATTGAAAAATGCAGTATATTGGCGAAAGTAATTGCTCGATTGCCTTAACATGCATATAAACTTGAATGACATTTCATTATTAATTCATAAGGTTTAATATGATGTCAGCCCACCTTTGGAAGCTATAGCAGCTTAAACTCTTCTGGGTAGGCTTTCTACAATATTTAGAATTATTTATTGTAATTTCTGATGTTGGCCTGACTCGCAGTCTCCACTCTATTTTCTGTTTTGTATATATTTCTCCTGTTTGTTATTTATTTCAGCTGTCTTACTTTTTATAGTTAGTAGGTGACCTGTGCTATAGTCACAAATAAAAGGTTTTCTGGGCATTTACTAAGAGAGGCTATGAATCAGTATGGACATGAACATGCTTTATTTTTAAATTTGTCAAAATACTTAAAAGTATTAAATCTATCAAATTCACGTGACTGTACTTCTCATAGCTGTATGCCACCTTTTCTTATTTGACTGTGCAAAATTAAATTTGACATCTCAAAAATTTCTTTAAAAACATCGATCAAAATCTGACAGGAATATGAATAATTTCGGATTAATAGACATTAGGGCTGCCACAAACGATTATTTTGATAGTCGACTAGTCACCGATTATTTTTGCGATTAGTCGACTAATCAGATCATCATCCATTGGACGTACAGCTTATTGCACCAGCAGCATCTGGTCTTATATAACTATCATTAGCTTACAGCTTGAAGTGTTTGTGCTAACTAAAAATAAAGACAAGATGGTAGTTTATTAATTTTTAATGAAATTTGCAGATTGTTTCGGTGAAGTTTAATAAACTCCTTGCTTTCTAAAATATAACAGGACACCGGAGTATATTCTCCAGAGTCTCACACTTCTGATAATCAGCTGTCTGCTTGACAGTTTTAGCTGTGCAAAAACTATAACTTTAATCTCAGCCAAACCGATTTACTCAGGAACAAATAAAATACTAAAGAAAGCCAAACAATAACATTTTTAAGTTATCTAAGTGACTTATATATATGTTTAACCTGACTAGCAAAAGACGGCGGTGGGTTTGAAAACGATTTGCCGGGAGTCCGGTGTTCTCACGGCTCTAGTTAGCCTTGCCCCCGCCTAGCTAACGAGCTAGTGGGTAACAGACGTCTCCGAAAACGTCGGAGCGCTTTTGAAAATATGTGGTGTCTTGATAAACTGAGCAGATATTTGAGGTTTACACAGCTACATTCTCGCCTGAAAATATGTTAAACGTTTATTTTGTGACCCAGAAAGAATAATAAGAGTAAAGTTAAAACTAACTAGCTGCCGCCATTGTTGACAACTGCGCTGGGCTGCGCTATGAATTCTGGGACACAGCTTCTTCTTCTTCGGGGTTTAACGGCAGCTGGCATCCTTGTACATGCAGTGCTGCCATCTTCTGTTTCAGTCCGTTATTACACTCTTAAATCCTGCTACTCATTCCTGCGTCCTTTGTGATCTTACAAAGCTTCAAACGATGCGTCGACTATTAAATTAGTCGTCGACGATTTTAATAGTCGACATAATCGTGACTAGTCGACTAATCGTGGCAGCCCTAATAGACATACCTACTTTAAAGCTGGGCCATCCTGAGGCCCTCCAAGGTATGGAGGCCTATCTCCCCTCACCACACTCCCTGCCAGTGGCTGATGCCCTCAGATGTCGGTGCATTGGTGGTTCTTGGTATCCAGGGCTGGGCGCTCGGGTTACCCAGTGGCTGCTTGTCAAGTCAAAACAACTTTATTTATCCCCAAGGGGCAATTAAGATAGATGACAGGGGTTGGTGCCCGTGGCTTGGTTGGGCCAGTTCAGGGGGGTGGGGGGCCCTCAGGCCTCTGGCCCCTGGACCTGGGTTTCTGTCCACTCTGGCGCAGTTGGCTGCTGTTATTTACTGTTAGCTAGATTATTGCGATGGTGTTGTGTTTATTATGTTGCTCTCCCCTTTGCTTGTTTTCTCTTCTGTTTTTTCTTCTCTCAACAGGTTTTTTTAAGTGCCCTTTCTCACTGTCCCTCTTCCCCTCTGTCTTTTTTCCCTCCCTCCCTCCTTCCTTCCTTCCTTCCTTCCTTCCTTCCTTCCTTCCTTCCTTCCTTCCTTCATTCTCCCAGTCATGTCTGTCCCATCTGTAACAACTGAAAATAAAATAAATGCATAATAATAATAATAATAATAATAATAATAATAATAATAAAGGTCAATCAAATGGACCAACATGGCAAGGCCATTATGTTCCACTTAGTAAAAAGGCAAAATAAAAAAAACTGGTGAAGTAATAAAAAGTGATAACAAGTTCTACTAGTAGCTTTAAAAATAGTCAAAGGGAAAAACCTATTAAAAGGTAAAGTTTTTACTATAATTTTGACTGACGTCCAGCTGAAGCTCAAGGATGTATATTAAAAAATGTGCCAGGTGTGCTACACTCTTACTTATTGTTTGTTTTACACAATTTTCTGTGTGGATTTTTTTTGTGGAAAGCTGTGGTTATTTGCTGAATCTCTTGAAGTGGAGTCTTTTGTTCCTAAAATAAAAATAAATCAGTCTCAGCTCCTCTCAGCTTTCTTATTGGAAGAAAAATAATGTTGTTGGTCAGACTTAAATGAGTAGTTGGCTGTTTGGGAGTAGAAAAACTGTCCATTCCAGCAAAGCTTTTATGTTCAACCATTGTAATAAACTAGAGTTTATATTTAACTTTTACCAGCTTGTTGTGTCCGTCTGTGTCTGTACAAAGCATTACCAAAAGACTGGGTTGTTTTGAACTGGTCAGTGGGATTTTTTTTCTTCTTTTTTGCTAGTTGCTTGGTCTTCAGTTTGATATCTGTGTAAAGACACATTCGCTCTTCGTACACTCTTAACAAAAGTAGCAGGGAGGCATACTGATATCTTGCCAGCTTCAGAACAATGGTGCACTCTGTTCCCTCAGTAGTGCCTGTTGGGTAAAAAATTTTCACCTCAGTGGGTTCAGATGGTTTACTCAGTCCAGACCTCAAGCCTGAACATAAAGAGATTCTACCTGCAAGCCTCAGCTCAGGGCACAAAGTTTTTCGCTGCAGAGCTTTGGAGTTACTGAGGTCTTTGGAGTATACAGAGAAAACAGTATTTTGTTACTGTTTTTGCTGAAACCATTCCTTCTTTCAGAACCATTATACATAGTAATCATTTAGTCGGCGAGGAGTCCATTTTATTTGACATTTATGTAATATATTACTCAGATCATTCGTTTCTAATTCTTTTTTAATTCCTTATTTGTAAGTTTAATTTGCCAGAACCTGTTAAAAACTTTCAGATTATTATTTTTACGAGCTCGCTTATATCAGAGATTGTTTGCTAATTAAGAAGAATGACTCCAAGCACACTCTTCTGTTTGGTAGCAGGAGTGACTGGAGCTCAGCTGTGATGGTCCCCCAGTGAGGTGCAATACACTAATTGGCTCAGAACATGTTATTAGGCTGGTTACTCAAGACTGTTGTGAAAGTCTTTGAAAAGATTCAGGTCCCTGTGTCCAGGATGTGGAGCGACACTATCATATCACAGTTACCAGTCTTGCACATTGGATGGTATGACTTTTTTTCCCCTGCATTTGTGAAGCTTTTATTATGATGCGTCTATGGGAAATGAAATGCGAGCTTGGCAGATTCGCTGATGTCTGCAAGGCAAGATATAAACATCTTGTCCTGTGCCAGGAAAACTCGAGCAATTGCTCGGTACCTCCACCCTGATTTAAATTAGGATAAGTGATTTGTGATATGCTCCTGAAGTGAGTCCCTTTTATGGATTCAAGGCCATATAAACTCCACAGTTGATAATTGCAGTGCAAGAGCATGCATGGCTTTGGAAGCAGTTATTGTTCATGCAATAACTGAGACAGGCAGCCGACTCTCCTAGGAGGAGCCACTGAAATCCCATGAAGATGAAGGTCATGTCCCAGTCGGACCTGTTGAGCTTGGCTCTCAGTGGAAACCTTATGCTCCGGAGAGAATGAATGATAAGGAAAATAAAAGACTGAACTGCCTTTGTGCCCTATGAACTGCGCATGTTCTTTTTCTTGTTGATCTAGGTTCAGATAAATGAGTGAAATAGTCTTTTAAACTGTGTGTGTCCTTTTCTTTTTCTAAGGAAAAGACTTTTTAAAATAGTTTTGGATGTATTTCAATAGCAGAGGCACAACACCTAAATAGGGAGGCAGAGAGAATAAGCAGAGCTTTGAGTAATTAGAAGTCAGGTCTGTTGACAGATGTTGGACTGAGCATGCAGTTTGACTGGCCAGAGGTCCTGGTCAGGTTCTCCTGCTGTGGAGGCGAGCTGAGGGCGTGCCAAGACATTCCGCGTGTCACTTTCTGTACAGCCGGCCCACTTCTCTCTTATTTAGTAATTTCCTTTAGGGAAAAAAAAGTAAGCGGACTAAAAGGAAGTGAGATTGCTTACTTGCTGACTTTTCAGTCAGTTCCTTTTAAGAGCTCGGGGAAGAAGGATTGTACCTGTCTTTCTAATACTGTCACCATTTGAATCTTCTTTTTATGAAGCATTTTTAATTATTATTATTTTTTAAATAATGGATTTTACAAAAATGCAGGAAGCAGCGGAGTGCAACATGAAAAGTAGGTTTAAGGGTTTTTTTGGGTAATCTTTTCTGCTGTTCCCTTTGTCAAGAATTTTTAACTCTGACTGGAAAACGATAATCTTCAATATCACTAACTTGTGTTTTGTTTTTTTTACATTTTCCTCTTCCTCCTTCTCATCTCCTTCAGTGCATCCCATGTGGCAGGGACCCCTCGTGGTACCAGGAGGGGATCGTCAGTCGCCAATTGATATTGTCGTACGCAAGAGCATCTTTGATTCAAAGCTGAAGCCTCTGGTTACCAAATACGACCCGCATACTTGCCAACAAATCTGGAACAACGGTTACTCGTTTCTGGTCGAGTACGATGACACTACAGACAAGTCCAGTAAGTACTCTTTTGTAATCTGCATGTATATATTTAGTTAAAATACTCCAAACAGTACACATTAAGTTATTCAGGTAATTACTCCCTAGAAACCTAGAAAGTAAGATTACAGTTTGTACCATGTAAGTTCCTCTTTGTTGCCTGCTCAGATGGCAGCAGGTCTGTAGCTTCCATTTAAATCGGGAAGAATTTAAGGGAAATCTCAGCTGTAGGAATGTATGTTTTGGTCTACACAAGGGGATTATCTTTTCCTGCACTCCCCCTTAAAGAGCACTCAATATGTAGGAAAATCCAGTAAGCAATACTGCTCTTAAAGGTGCCATGTGGGCTGTCATGTGACTTGTATGTTTGTGCTGACCCTTAAAAGTGCAACGTACCCTGTCCTTAAAGTGTCATTTTGGTATAATTACTGGGGTGTGCCAAAACACTAACTTTACTACCCATTAAGATTCTAAATATAAATCATGTTTTGGTGAGATTACAACAATACACTTTATAGGGTGTCACATGCTGCCAGTCTTTGTATTAAAAGCTTTAAAGCTTAGTCTGCGAGAACAATAACAGGTTTATAAACTTCACTTTGTGAAGAACTTTAGCCTTTATTTTTTTGACAACAGAAACCTTTATGCTGCTGTATTTGGAGAACGAGAGGCCTTGTCAGTGTACAGATACTGTGAGGACAATAAAACATTATTCTTTCATAGCCTCGTTCTCACCTTAATGTTTCCTGGATGTTTGATGTCAGTATTACTCCCTGAACAACCTGTTTCTGAACAGTCAGTCTTTGTCTGATAATTTCCACCCTTTGAAGGAGGAAACAAGTAATTAAAAATTCCTTGAAACATAAGCTATTTCCTCTGGACGAATCCATGTTTGATGCACTGATTTTTCATGTCCTTGAACTTTATGGTTTCAGCGCTACAAGGGGGCCCCATGGAAGACAAATTTAGGCTTTGCCAGTTCCACTTCCACTGGGGTGAGACCAACGCCTGGGGCTCAGAGCACACCGTGGACAAGAAGCTGTTCCCCGCTGAGGTACAGCAGTGCTGCCACCTCCATACACCAACACAAACACATGGAAAACATGGGGTCACGTAAATGTTCACAGCCATCATTTTTACCATGAATTTATCCAAGTCCCCTTCTGATGTGCACTAATTTTCACTAATGTTGTTTGATTATGTCGCTGGTCAATCTAAGAGCTCGTAACATTTATATATTACTTGGAAAGTATGCACAAGATTATGTGTTGTGGGATTTGTAATTTATGCTGACCATATACAAGTTGCAGTTACACAACTAAGACAGGCTCACCTGGAAACTCTTAAGGTTTTAATTTAAGAAGTTGAACATTAATATTTATATGCAATAATAATAATATGTCAAAATGCAGCTATTTTATGCACAGTTCCTTATTTTCTGGGTTTTAATTTTAATAGGATAAACTCGCACAACAATAACAGAAGTGCTTATTTTTCATGGACGTCACCAAAGACTGGCTTTCCTCCTTAGTGGTGTTTTGCTAACCTTCACTGTGGCTGCTTTAAGTGGTTGTTTGTGGGTCTTTCTGCTTTTAGTGATGTTCAGCTCCGTCTGGTTGACATCGGGGAAGAGACTGAGCCAGTGGAGATTATTCCACTTCTTTACCATTAAAACTTCAGCCTGAAAGGCATTGTTTTAGTTCTCTCTTATTAAAAGTCTGTTGCACATCTATTAGTGACTGACTGAATGGACTTCAGCATCAGTGCAGTAAATTCAGATGTTAGATGCTTTTTAATAAGATTGTTTTTTGTTTGTTTTGTTGTTGTTGTTGTTGTTGTTGTTTTTTTTACAGATTTTGGATTTACAAGATTTTATTTTTTTAACAAAAGCCACAATATTAGCATCACCTGAGATCAAAACACCACCAAGTACATGAGCGTGTTCATACCTGTAACAGCAGTGTTCCCCTATGCACACACTCTGTTGATGCTTAAAAAGCCCTGACCTTGCAGCAGCTGGATTAATGTAGCATGCTAAGTGCAGAAGCACTGCACACTGTATGCTATTGTTTAACGAGCCGCTGAATGGAAACTCACATAGGTATTACTTAAGAAGCAGGTAATTGAGAGAGAGGGGAGGGGGAGGGGGGGTAATTCGCTGTCAGTCATTTGCAATTACTTTCTGCATCACTGGATCTTTACATAACCCCTCACTGAACCCACTATTGTATTGATGCTTGCCTGAACTCAACTCAAGTAATATTACAACCCCAACTCCAAAAAGGTTGGAACGCTGTTTAAAATGTAACTAAAAACAGAATAGAGGGATTTTAAAATCTTATAAACCCCTACTTTATTCAATATAGAACATAGAGATGGACCGATCCGATATTACGTATCGGTATCGGTCCGATACTGACCTAAATTACTGGATCGGATATCGGAGAAAAATAAAAAATGTAATCCGATCCATTAAATATCACGAAAGCACCTCACAAAACTTGCAACACGCCGTAACTCGCCTCAGAACGTTAGCACGTCGGAGCAGTATGCATCACGTGATAGAGCGGCTGTGGCATGTGGGACCTGTCGGTGGTCTGGATAGCATGTGGAGCTTCGCTAGCAACCCGGCATTTCATCTCCGACAAAGTTATCCCCGAGAGAAGTAAAGCAAGTGTGTAAGTCCATCTCTGAATGTTTGTAAAGCATTCCTGCGTTAAGCTTAACAAGCGACTGCCTCTTCTTGCTGCTACTTCAATCATGAAACTGCTTAACGATCAGCTGATCGGCTTTTCTGTCGGGACTCCATCTCTCTTCTTTGTTTTTGGCCCACTTTGCACCAGAAAGAGGAAACCAGCGGCTGAACAACAGCAGCACGTTTAAGCTTGATAAGCTGTTGTTAGAATGTATTTAATATTACTTTCTACTCGAGGATCCTTTTCTACGTAGCTGACAGCTGGTAACTGTGCAGGGGCGGATCAAAGTTTAGCCAGGGGGGGCGATAGGGCATTAACAGGGAAAAGAGGGACACAAAGTCATACTTTTCTTTCTTATTCTCATTTAAAATGTCTAGCTTTTAATAAATAATTATCTGACACCCAAAGTTTTAATTTGATGTAAAATGAATAGAAGTCAATTACTGTATATAGTGACTATTAAGTCTAATATATATATACCCTAGTAAGCTATAGTACTTTTTCCTTTGGGAAGGTACCATCTGTGCAGTCTGCAATTTTGTTGAAGAAAGATGTTGAATCTATTTAATATTTCTTGAAAAATAATTGATTTCTGTGCATTTTCTTTCACACTGCATCAAATTAAGGTTGATTACGTCGATTAAGCATCATGAGGTGGAGGGTGGGGGGTGGTTCCCTATTTTTTATTTATTTATTTTTGTTGTTGCTGGGAGTTGGAACCCTATTAGTTAGGTTGCTTAATATTTACGCTAAGTACTCTTTAAAATACCAGAATAGGGAGGATGGTGTAGGTTTAAGTTTATTAGATTGATCAGTATTTCGGAACTATGAAATATTTTTTTTTGCATATAGGTATAACAGAATAGCTTTAGTGTAGTTGTTGTTTTAAACTTGAGTATGAACTTATACAAAATGCAGCAAGATATTTAAAAAAACAAAACAGTTTTGTTGATTAAAAAAGACTACCGTATTTTCACGACCATAAGACGCACTGTACTAAAAGGCGCAGTCTCAGTTATGTGTGCCATTACTGTATTTAACACACACATAAGGCGCACTGGATTATAGGGCGCATACAAGTACCGTATGCGTATTTAAAAATAAAGCGGGAGCAAACCTGAGTTCGGTACCTTACTCACATTTTTATTACCAGTAATCGTCATCATCAACAACACACAAGCATACAAGTGTGCATATTTAAAAATAAAGCAGGAGCAAAACAAAGTTTGGTACTCACATTTTTATCATCAATCAAACCCATCGAAGTCCTCATCCTCTGTGTCTGAATTGAACAGCTGCGCTAAATCTCCATCAAACATGCCAGGTTCACTTTCTTCACTGTCAGAGTCACTTTCCGTGCCGTGCGGCTCCTTGGAAATGATGCCAGCTTTTGCGAAAGCTCGAACAACAGTGCCAGCAGACATGTTAGCCCAAGCATCTACAATCCATTGGCAAATTGTGTCGTAACTCGCCCGGCGCTGCCTTCCACTCTTGGTGAAACTGTGGTCTCCATCGGTCATCCATCGCTCCCAGGCCGCTCGCAGCCTTACTTTGAACGGGCGGTTCACACCGATGTCCAGCGGTTGGAGCTCCTTTGTCAGGCCTCCCGGAATGACAGCAAGCTCACAGTTCATTTGTTTCACTAGTTTTTTCACATCGGCTGTGAGATGGGCACGCATAGAGTCACAGATTAAGAGCGATGGTGATGCGTGGAAAAAACCACCTGGTCTTCTTACATACACCTCCCTCAGCCAGTCTTTCATCATTTCCTCATCCATCCAGCCCTTTTCATTTGCCTTAATGATGATTCCTGCTGGAAACTTCTCTTTAGGCAAAGTCTTTCGCTTAAAAATCACCATAGGCGGCAGTTTCTGTCCATTAGCATGGCAGCCAAGCACAACAGCAAAAGAAGACTTTTCATACCCCGTTGTGCGTATCGCTACCGTGCTGGTCCCCTTCTTCTCCACAGTGTGACTCACCGGGATGTCAAAAGTGAGCGGGACCTCGTCCATGTTAGTGATGTGGCTGGGCTGGATGTTTTTGTCGGCGATGCATTTGCTGCAGTAGGAGCGGAAGATGGCCAGCTTTTCCTTATAATCCGCTGGAAGTTGCTGCGCTACCGTAGTCCTGGTCCGGATGGAAAAATGGCACCGTTTCATAAAACGAAAGCACCAAGACGGACCTCCTTGGAAATGTTCAATGTTTAGGTATTAATGTTTCTCCCAAGCTTGCAGATCTAACTAAATTAAACCATATCCCACTTTTAAAGAAGGTAGAAGATGATCTGGCTAGATGGAAATGTCTACCCATATCACTCATGGGAAGGGTTGCCGCTATAAAAATGATGGTCTTACCAAAAATAAATTATTTATTCTCAATGATCCCAACTAAACCGCCACAAGATTGGTTCAGATCTCTAGATTCATGTATGTCCAAATTCCTTTGGAAAAATAAACCCCCACGTATAAGCTTAAAAACACTACAAAAGACCAAGGATAAAGGAGGACTAGAACTGCCTAACTTTCAGCACTACTTCTTAGCCAACAGGCTTCAGTTTATCTCAGGATGGCTAAAACACACCCTCTTAGATGAACCTTGGCTAGATGTAGAACAAGCACTCTGCAATAATCTAGAGATCTCAGACCTACCATTTATCAGCTCAAACATCCAACGACATGAATGCTTTAAAAGCATCAACATCAGCTCTTCTCTGACAGCATGGTGGGAGTTTCTAAAATTGACGGCGTCTTCATTAATCCCATGCAAACGTACACCTATCTGGAACAACCCTGACATATTACAAAACAATAATATGATAAACTTTTCAGATTGGAGTGATAAAGGAATCAAATATTTAGAACATATACTAGAAGGAACAGAATTTATTTCATTTGACGGACTAGTTACACAATATGGGATCAACAAGAAAAGATTTTTAGAATATCAACAAATTAAATCCATAGTAAAAAAGAAATTTAAACCGGGTCAAGTTGAACTACAAACACCACCAAGTGTGGTTCAATTTCTTACTCTTAAACCCCCCAAATTACTATCCAAAATATACAGAATGCTTTCTAAAACAGATGAATCAATATCACTTCCTATTGCAAAATGGGAAGCGGATTTATCAGTTAACTTAGACCTAAACTTCTGGTCTCAGATTTGCTTAAAAACCTTTCATCTAATTAGAAATCCCAGTCTTCAATTAATTCAATACAAAATATTACATAGAGTGCACTATACAGGTAATCGGATGTTCAAGATGGGCTTTACGTCTACCAACAACTGCTCACACTGCCAAACCAATTCACCGGACAATTATATCCACGCTCTTTGGTTCTGTCCACCAGTTCAGAAGTTTTGGCGCGAGATATGTGAAGACTTATCGAAGTGTCTGAAATGTAACATTCCAACTTCCCCCTTAGTGTGTTTGTTGGGCAGCTTAGATAATGTCACTTCAGAAAAGAATATCGCCCATATGGTTTTCACTGCCCTATGCATAGCCAAGAAAACAGTCCTCATGAACTGGAAAAATAAAAATAATCTTAATTCTAACCAATATAGAAATTATCTATTAGATTACATTAGTCTTGATACAGCCTCTGCCACCACATCAGATCAATTGCTCTGGGCTCCTTTGATCAGCTCCATCACCTAGTGGGGGTGGGGGGTCATAGTTTGGTCCCGCCTTCACTGTTGTGATTGGTGTGGGGGTAGGGACAGGCTTAGGGCGTCGGGGGGTTCCCCGGAGGCATCTTCCTTGGGGGGCTCAACCCGGGGTAGCGGTCATGTCCGGTTAGGGGCTCTGTTGGCTCTCCGGTGACTGTTTCCTCGCGGCTGCGTGCAGCGGGGCTAGGGGAGGGTCTGTGCTGACGG
This sequence comes from Diplotaxodon limnothrissa, assembly GCF_057381915.1. Taxonomy (NCBI): domain Eukaryota; kingdom Metazoa; phylum Chordata; class Actinopteri; order Cichliformes; family Cichlidae; genus Diplotaxodon; species Diplotaxodon limnothrissa. The sequence goes on from NC_140602.1 coordinate 60,670,611, forward strand.
ACGTGGGTTACTGACCTGGTAGCCTGGCTGGCCCTGGGTGGGTCCGGGATGGGCGTGAGGTTCTGGGGACGCTCCGTCTCTGGGCTGGGACCCGGACCGGGCCTCGGGGGCTTGGGTCCTGGTTGGTGTGTTGCCGGGGTTGTGGGCGGGTGGGTGCATGGGGGCCCAGCCCTGGAGCAGGGTGCCGCCGGTGCGTCGAGCCACCTGGGGGGCTCTTCAACTGGTGGGGGAGATTGTCACATCTTGCAGGAGCTTTCCTCTCCTCAGGAGCTCCCTCTGCAGGAGGGGGAGATACAGGAGAGGTGGAGGAAGATCTCAGCCTGGGTGTTTATTGTCTTATGTAGTCTGGAAGATGAGTGGATGGTGGGGTGGGTGCAGTTTTCTCTGTGGTGGGGTTGGGTGGACTGTCCCGGGCTCTGTGGGGCCGGGCGGCGCTGCTGCACTGGGCCCGGTCTGGATGGGCCTGGGCCCCCTTTCCCTGGCGGGTCGCGGAGTATGGGGGTCAGCGGGGGAGCTGGCCCCAGGGAGGGGTCACTTGCCCCTCCCTTCCTTCCCTCCCCATCTCCAGCTGCCTCCCTCTTCCCGCTCCACCACAACCACCCACACATGCAGGGCCTTGGAGTAGGGGTATGTCACCAGGGTGCAGAGGAGGCTACCCCCCCCTCTGTCCCCTTCTGGCTGCCTCTGCCTCAATTTTATCCCACAACTTAGACATTCACATTACTCACACTCTCATTACACATACATATAGGATCTTGGGGGTGGGCACGATACACGGAGTCCAAAGTACCATCAGGGTGTACACCCCACCCCTGGCATCGTTGCCCACCTCTCAATTTTAAATACACGTAGACATTGAGGGCTAGCAGGAGGGACCATGCGCTTACCTGCTGCTCTCTGGCAGGTAGCTCCATGCCCTCCTGGGTTTTAAATGCACCTTAGAACACACATGCATCAACATTACAATGAGCGGGTGGAGGGAGGTTTGGAGTCTTCTCTCACCCCCGTTCTCTGCGACCTGCTGGAGCAGGGGGGCTAGGACTAGGAGGAGGAGTTGGCCGTCCGACTGCGGTCTGGAGTGTGGAGCCTTCCTGCTGCTGCGGAGTCGGGGCGGTCTGCCTCCCCCCACCGCAGGGAAAAGGGAAACACCACCTGGGTCTGGGTGCAGTTCCCCCCTCCAGGGGCGGGGGCACCTAGACCCGGTTTGTAGAGTACGCTTGGGGAGTGTGATCGTGTGTACAACGTCTCTTTATGTCTGTCTCCACGTTGGTTGAGTGTGGAGTAAGTGCATATGAGAGCATGAGGGTGGGAATGGATGTTTGTATCTATGTGTGCCTGTATGTCTGTGTCTATATGTCAGGTTGGGTGTCAGGCGCCACCTCTCTGGGGACATCTCAGGCCCTCCAAGGTTTGGAGGCCTATCTCCCCCTACCACCACTTCCCCTGCCAGTGGCGGACCCCCTCAGACATCGGTGCGTTGGTGGTTCTTTGTGTCCGGGGATGGGCGTCCAGGTACACACCGGCTCACTCCTTGGCGGCCGCTTATCGGGGCCTGGAGCCTGGGGCTCGCTCGGGCCACTTCGGAGGTGGGGTGCCCCCGGCCTCTCGGCCTGGGGCTCGGTCACTCAGGCGCAGCTGGCTGCCGGCGGAGCTCACGGGCGCGTCACTGCAACTCCCCCTGGCTTCTGCTCCGCGGCTGCTGAGTGAGCCCTCATCTGGGACTCTCCTCAGCTCTTTCCGGGACAGTGGCGCAGCTGCCCCTCTGTTGGTCTTCCTTGGTCTCTTGTGTTCTGGGGGCCTCTGGATGTCTGGAGTTTTGATCTCCTCCACACCTGCTTCACGCCCTGGAGGACGGGGCTGTGGCCCCCCCACACCCTCTAGCAGATTATTACATGAAGGAACCTTTTAAAAAAACAAAAAACAAGCGCGTCCATGCTCACAGGTGTACACACGGGTGATCACACCCACAAACTACACCCTTTTTGGCTCCTACCTCAAAGCACACTGTGTTCTGTTGATCTTATGTGCTGCACAATAATGTTTAACATTTAGTATTTACTGTCATATTCCCATATATCATTGTGATGTTGTTTATTCTATTACTTGTTCTCTTCTGCTTGCTTTCTTTTTTCTTTCTCAGCAGGTGATCCAGGTGATTGATATATGCATTTTTTTTTCTCTGCCCGTTCTGTTGGTTTTTGTCTTTTGCCCTTCTCCCCCGTCCCTCTTCTCAGCTGTTTCTCTTTCCCTCTTTCTTTCTCCCCTTCTTTCCCCCAGTCAAGTCTGTCCCGTATTCAGTAAGTGAAAATAAAATAAACAATAAAAGGTGAATCAAATGGAAAAAAAAAAAAGAAATAAAAAAAAAAAAAAAAAAAAGGAAATGTTCAATGTTCATCTCTTCAGCTAGTGAAACTGCTTTTAGCCGAATGGTGACCGTCGAAACGCTTCTCCCGCTCGTTCTTTGCTCGATGATCCACCGCTCGAGTCTTTCCTCCAACTCGGGCCACCTCGCCTTATGTCCGCGGAAACTCAGCTGCGATTTCTTGACCTGCCGGAGCTTGTTTTCTAGCTTCCTCCATTTGTGAACCATCCATTCGTTAATCTTAAATTCTCTCGCCCCTGCTCGATTTCCATGTTCCTCCGCATAGCTGATGGCCTTCAGTTTAAACTGTGCTTCATAAGCATGTCTCTTTGCCATTTTCAGGGTTGTTAAAACAACGATGTTCCACATAATGCACATATCTGTCCTTTTATGCAGGTATGTGCGATTGTCCGGTATATACGATCAACGCCCACACTTCACCCTTTAGCGTTCTCATGGTGTTCTCTACTACGTCCTCCTTACAACACACAGGGCGCGCTGCGCTATAGGGCGCGCCGTACTTTTTGAAGAAAATCTAAGACTTTTAAGTGCGCCTTATGGTCGTGAAAATACGGTATATCGGATTCATATCGGTATCGGCAGATATCCAAATTTATGATATCGGTATCGGTATCGGACATAAAAAAGTGGTATCGTGCCATCTCTAATAGAACAATATATCATGTGTTTGAACTGAGGAAATGTACAATTTTCAGATTCCTTGTTATCCACAGGTTAAAGCTCTATCATGCAAAGAAGAATCCATATATGAGCATGATCTGGAAATGCTTGTCTTGTTTGGGACAAATCTAATTTAAAATGGAGTGAGGCAAAGAGGAAAACTGTTGTTTGATCAGACAAATCAAACTATGAAATGCTTTTTGGAAAATTTGTTTCTTTTTTTTCTTTTTATAAATTTTATTTTCAGTCACAGCAGCATGTTAACAAAAAAACATTGAGCATACAGTAGTATGCTGTTCAGTATTTACAATACCCCAAAAGATAACAGAAATAGAAAAGGAAAAAACAAACAAACCAAAGAAACCCCTACAAAACAACAAAAAACAAATAAACAACAACAAACAAATATAAAAATAAAATGTATAAGGGACATTCAGTGTACAGTTAACTATGATAGTGATATAGAGATATGGCATCCGGTCATGATAAGGTGGTCATTTTAAATGTTTCCATGTACATCAGGAATGGCTGCCATGCCTTAAGAAATTTGGTGGTTGAACCTGCCAGTGTATATCTCATCTTTTCTAAATGTAAAAACCTCATGAGCTCTGCAAGCCACTGTTCATGTGTGGGAGGAGCTTCCTGCTTCCATCTTAAAAGTATAAGGCGCCTTGCGATAAGTGAAGCAAAGGCAATAGAATTCGAATAGCATTTTGGCAAAGTGATGTCTTGAGGTATCACCCCAAAGATAGCCGTTAGAGCAGAAGGATCATATTTAACGTTATACATCTCTGACAGAGTGCTAAATATAGACACCCAATAGTTATGAAGATTGGGGCATGTCCAAAAGGTATGAAGGAGCGAACCTGTTTCTGCTTTACATCTGTTACACAGAGGGTCAGCTCCTGGATAGAACTTGGCTAACTTTTCCTTGAAGATATGTAATCGGTGTAGGACCTTAAATTGAAGGAGCCCATGCCTGGCACATATCGAAGAAGAGTGTACCCTCCGGAGAAAAGATTGCCAGAGCTCATCTGTTATAGTCATCCCAAGGTCTTTCTCCCACTGTGCTTTAAGGATGAAGAGAGAAGGAGATTGAAGATCTAATAGTATAGCATAGATTTCTTTAATCGCCCCTCTCTTATGAACGTTTATATTAATAATTTTATCCAAAGAAGTTTCCTCAGGTAGTTCCGGAAATGAAGGAAATCGACTCTTTACAAAGTGACGAACTTGTAAATAGCGGAAAAAATTTTGCCGAGGAACATTAAACTGCTTCAGGAGCTGCGTGAATGAGGCAAAAATCCCATCTACAAAAAGGTCTTTGATATTTCTAAGGCCATTACTTTCCCATGTTTTAAAGGCAGAATCCATCATGGAGGGTGGGAACATATGATTTGAGCAGGTAGGTGCTTTAATTGACATTAAGTGTAACCCCAACCTTTTCCTACATTGCACCCAGATTCTGAGCGAGTCATACAACAAAGGGTTACGTTTATAGGTGTATAGTTCTAATGGGAGAGCTGAACTCAACAAAGCTGATAGGCAAACTTTGCCACAATTGATTGACTCAATTTGGAGCCAAGCTGGAGTCTCTGTAGTAACATTACTCATCCAGTACAGCATATTACGAATATTTGCTGCCCAATAATAAGACTGAAAGTTTGGCAAGGCTAATCCACCCAGTGGCCTAGTCCTCTGCATGAAATCTTTACGAATTCGTGGACTTTTGCCATTCCAAATAAATGCAGAGATATGCTTATTCAGTGTTATAAAATACTTATTGGGTAAGTAGCATGGGATACATTGAAATAAATAAAGGAACTTGGGTAGTATGTTCATTTTGATAGAATTGATGCGGCCAGTTAATGACAGTGGTAAATTGTTCCATCTCTGAAGATCTGTCTCAGTATTTTTAAGCAGCGGGACAAAGTTTCTTTCATAAAGATCTTTGTGGGTAACCTTAACCCCCAGATAGGTCACATACCCTGATTTAACGTTAAATTGAAAATCTGAAAATGAAATCTTTCTGGCTATAGAGTTGACACAGAGAAGTTCACTTTTATGCAGGTTCAACTTGTAACCTGAAATATTACCAAAACATTCAAAAATGGCAAGAGCACGGGGAAGAGAGCATAAAGGCTCTGACATATACAGCAGGAGGTCGTCAGCATATAAGGATATTTTGTGCTCCTGGTCACCTTTGAAGATGCCCTTAATGCAACTGTCAGCTCGCAGTTTAATTGCCAGTGGTTCAATTGATAATGCAAAAAGAAGAGGGAATAAGGGACAACCTTGTCTCGTACCACGGAGAAGTGGGAAATAAGAGAATAACGAATTTGTTCTAACACGTGCCATAGGTGAGGAGTAAGGTAACTGAATCCATGAAATGAAATTAGGGCCAAATCCAAATTTATGTAGAGTATAAAACAGATAATCCCACTCCACCCGGTCAAATGCCTTCTCAGCATCGAGTAATAAGGCAATTTCAGGGGTTGTAGTTGACTTGGTGTGTAATATGTTTAAAAACCTGCGCAGGTTGAAAAAACCATGCCTACCCTTCACAAAACCTGTCTCATCTGGAGAAATTAACAATGGTAGATATTTCTCTAGCCTGAGAGCAAGTGTTTTTGACAGTATTTTAAAATCTACATTTAAGAGTGATATAGGACGATATGATGTACACTCTAATGGATCCTTATTTGGCTTCAATAGGAGTGAGATGGTCGCTTGTCGAAGCGTTAGGGGAAGACATTTTGAAACCAATGACTCAATGAACATGTCTCGTAATAAAGGTGATAAACTGTCTTTAAAGGTCTGGAAAATTTGTTCCTAAAGAGGAGAAGGACTATCCTGCCTGTTATCAGTCCTTGGTTCCAAAGCCTCCATCTCTGACGGCATGGGGGAGTCGTAAGTTATGATGTAGATTTCTCACAGAATCTGAAAAAAAAGCTGACCAGGTTTATTTGTAAGCGGCAAAATACTTTTTATAACTACAATGGATGCTCCTAAGGCTCTTACATTGACACCAACCTGTAAAATTCATGTTCCTTTAAACAAAATGCAATCACTCAGTTTAAATGTAAATGTATCCTTTCAGAGACAAGTGGAGTTGCTCATTAGAGGTACAGTTTATTTTCAGGTTGTTAGGCTGCTCATTCAGTGCATTCCTCTCAGTGTAGTACACAAGAATGTTATAACTAAAGCTCAACCCACATGTTTAATAGCTAATACAACACACACAAACAGAGAAACAAGCCTCCTCGCAGTGGCATGTGGCCAATAAGAAAAGATGCGACTAAGATGAAGTCTCTGACATTTTTTCCTGAGTAAAATAACGATTTTCAACTAAACCCTTGCAGGTTTTTCTTGGGTCTAAATTTAATTTTTTTTTCCTGTTGTCATGCTCTGAGTTAGCAGTTGTCTGCACACCTGAGCGTCACGGTGGTCCTCTTAGTCTGAGCGTCTGTGGGTCTGTACCTCTGACACTTGTTAAAAGGTGGACAGTGGAACAGCTCATTTAAACTTCTGCAATAAAACTTTGGAAGATTCATGCCTACGACGTAATCTACTTTTACATGTTGTCAGTTATCTTGTGCTCATGTTTCTTTGTTATGTGGTGCTTCCCATGGGGGAAACAAATTTAAACCTGGGACTTTGTTCCCCTCCTGGGTCCTCATTCTTTGTTTGCTCAGTTTACTTTATTTTTTAACTTTTGGTGATGAACATATTTGTCCCACAGGTTTTTCCGTTTCATATGTTTCCTGACATTAATAGTTCCCACAACTACCTGACATTTGTTTGTCCTTACATTGAGGTGATAAATATTATGATTTCTTTTTTCTTTTTTGATTGAAAAACTGTGAAAAACGTATCTGCAAATGCATCAGAGACATTGGCAGTACTGCACAGGCCCGTCACGATAGCTGCAGGACGTGTCGTTGTATTTCCAGGGGAAGTGCGTGTTGGGTTAGGGTAGGCCACATTGCAGGTTTTCAGAGGGTTTTGTGCTTACGATGTAACTAGAACGTAGATTTAACGGAAAAGTATTTAAAAAAAAAACATATTTGTAACAATTCCAACTGCCCATAGCTAAAACTGAGATTAGTCATGCAGGTATTTTATGCTTACTATTTGTAATCTTACATGTAATATCCTTCAGTATAAGTCAGTTTTTAGTTCTTAAGGTTAACAGAGAGGAGTAATGGAAAAAACAACAGTGTGCTGTTGAAACAGCGCAAATATTGCCTTAGTTTGTGGTCCTTTTATATGTACTCATGTACCCTGTTCGAATTGTTTGTTCTTCAAATGTTTAAGCGTTGTGCAAAACTGGTTACATTGTTTAAGCCATACAACTGTGGTTCTTTCATCCAGCTGTGTTTCTCTAATTCTTTTTATATCGCCAAATTCGGACTCGAACCTCAAAGTGTGTGTTTGTCTGTCAGCATCTGAGTTTACAGACTCGTACATTTGTCCTGTATATAGAACATCTATTTTCATGTTGTTCCGTTACATTCACGCACACTTATGTAAGAAGCTCCACTCCAGTGACTGTGTGCGTGTGCGCGCGCAGAGCATCAAGTTGCAGTTATGAGTCACAGCTTCATGGGATCTTTGTGTCATATTTTAATACAATTAATAAAGCTGTAATTTTTACACTAGGTCAAATAAAAATATAAGAAGGCAGGAAGGATTTAACAGGAAAACAAAGATTATAGCTGTTACAGTTTGGGTCACATACAGACAAACTCATGTCTTTGCTTTGTGTGCCGCTTTAGCTCCACTTGGTCCACTGGAACTCTGACAAGTACAGTCTGTTTGAGGAGGCAGTGATGGAGGATAACGGGCTGGCGGTTATTGGAGTTTTTCTGAAGGTACATCACACACTGTCTTTCAAGTCCTTAAACAATGACCAAAATCATATGTTTTGGGTTACTTTTGATTTGCGTTCAGCAGTGTGTTTATGTGAGAGAATGGTAACAGCCGTCCAGCTGATTTGTGAGTGACGATAATCCAGATTATGGTCTAATCTTTGCATAGGTGGGAAAGAGACACGAGGGGCTGCAGAAACTGGTGGACGCTCTGCCTGCAATCAGACACAAGGTTAGTCACACACACATATGTGTGTATACCTGTTGTGTTTTTTCTCTGCTTTAATGAGAAAGTGTATTTACCTTTGACAAAGAGCATCACAGACCAACAATTCTGTACCTGTCAGTTTATAGGGAGGTGGTGCCCTCTAGTGGTTCAGGCTTTCTTTCACACAGAGAATTTCATTTTTTTTTTTCACCAAGTAGTCAAAAGAACTGAAGTCAAACTGAATCAGTAGCTGTGTATTCACTGCATCCAAGGACCTGAAGATGAGGTAAATTACACTAGCTCTGTGCATTAATAAATGTAGCATATGTAGGCAGCTCGCTATATGAAAAGAATGCAGGCAAGAAACAACAGGGAGGAAGCAAAAGAGCTTAGTGCTTTTAACCTTGGATTGATTATTGGTGCAGAAATTATTGATTATTGGTGATATGCTTTTTCTGGTCTGCTTTTTTTCCACGAACAACAGTCTAGTTCAGAGAGTGTAGCAGAAAATTACAAACACTCAATAAACTACAGTTCTGTGGTTGGAAAGCTGTAGAGGGTGGCGTGCAAAAGCGGGCGGTTGCATCAGCACTCTGTACTCTATTAACTTAGAACAGGAAACCAAGACTATATTGGGCACACATTTACCATACCTAGACAGTTTTCATCTTGAAACGACGACAGACTGTCCTGACAGATCATGATTTCTGCTCCCACATCAGATTGTCAAGTCAGAATTTGGTGATAATGAGACGAATCCGTGGTCCACAATGCGTGGTGTTAACAGTTCAAGCTGCTAATGGTGGTGGTGGTGTGATATAGTTTTTCCCTTGATTTTAACATGTTGATCTGTCATTATAGACCTGTCCTGAGATATGATTATATTTCCTTTACACTGTTGCTTGTAGTTTTTGAAGGTGACTCACTGCAGATTGTATTTTCCCCTTGTTTTTTATCACTACTAATTCACAGCTTATCACTAATAAGGTCTGATATGAATGTTGGTTCAACAATATAATAAGAAGTGTGTGCTAAATAACAGATGTTGTGTAACACATACCAAACAAATTTTAAATATATTTATATTATAGTCAACATTTAATGATTTTAAAAATTTTACAATTTTCCACAGAGTGCATCCAGTCTGCTGTTGTGTATTTTCTGTAATATACTTGTACTGTTACACTTGCGGATGCTAATATCAACACGGCTGTGAGTGGAAGCTGTGAACTTGAGACGTACGCAGAAAAATGTTGACTCACAGGGAGAGGAGCTAAAACGGCTTGTTTCAGGCAGAACTAAGGATCAGTTTGAAGTGTGAATCATGCAAAGTCCACAAGCTTTAACTGAATATTTGTTTCTTTGGTCTTCTGCAGAACAGTGTAGTAGCGTTTAACCGGTTCGACCCCGGCTGTCTGTTGCCCACCAACACAGATGACTACTGGACGTACCACGGCTCTCTGACCACGCCTCCTCTGACAGAGTCTGTTACCTGGATGATTATGAAACAGCACATAGAAGTCAGCCATGAGCAGGTAAGAACGATGTTTTTAAGAATCACAACACAAAAAAGTAAAGAATGTTAACAATGGGTCGACGTTTCATGTGCAGTGTGATTGGTGGTGTCTGTTTTCTTTTTTTCAATCCTTCTTCCTCTGTTAAACCTTCCTCTGTTAAAATCCTAAGATGTTAAAAGGTTTAACATCTTAGGATGTGGTCCATCCTAAGACCAAATACAGACAAATAAGGGCAGAGATGTAAATGAACACTGTATTAACACATGTTTGAGTGAGTGGGGATCAAAATTGAGGATAAGCACTGTTCCAAATGTGTAGAACTGGTTGCTAACGTGCTATCCATGACTACTATTAACCCTTTTCCACTAGTACCTACTCAGCCAACTCAACATGGCTCAGTTTGGGATGTTTGGCATTACAATAGAGTCTGAGGTTGTTATAACAACATTGTGGCCAAACGTCCTGTCATTTGTATGCAACACTAACACCACAACAGTGGAGGACGTTGAGGCAATGGCATACCTGCTGCCAAAGTAGTGCTTCTTTGTGTAGCTGTTTCCCTCGTTGCCAGGTTTTTGATTTTTGTGAGTGAGATGCTCTAATGATTCATGATGCCACTGACTAGCCAATCGGTGGCATGCAGTCTCTTGATGTCACATTTTCAGATCATCTCAGATCGATTGGAATTCCAGCCGAGCAGGTACTAAAAAAGTACATACCACCTAATGGGAAACCCTAAAAACTAAGATAAGTCAAGCTGACCCGAGCAGGTACTAGTGGAAAATGGCTGTATGAGAGTTATTGCTGCCCCATGGTGGGCACGAATCACTGGTGCAACTTTAAGTTGAGTTGCACACCAACCTTTGGATATGTGCTGTTGTGTTTTGGGAACAACTGTTCTTTCAAGGTAACTTTCAGTAGTGGTTTCCGATGACAGTTGAGGTTTATGTGAAGGTGTGTTTATTTTCACCCACACCCATAAAAACCAGCACAGCAACATTTCAGCTTCAGGATTCCCAGTTCATTGAAATTACCCAGAAACTAAAGATATTATCTTTTGAAGAAGTTTGATATAAATCTCTGCTGTCTACCGCTGACTCTCTTGCCCTATAGTTGGCTGTCTTCCGGAGCCTTCTTTTCACCTCAGCCGAGGAGGATATGCAGAAGAGCATGGTGAACAACTTCCGTGTGCAGCAGCCTCTCCGGGGCCGTGCCGTCCGCTCCTCCTTCAATCCCTTCCTGAAGGAGGCGCCATCCACTGAAGGCGACAAGCACAACCACTGATGCTGCTAGACCCTTTTGTCTTCTCTTAGAGTAACTCACACAGTGACCACTGTCCACACTTCTGTTGTTTTCCTTTCTTCATGCTGTCAGAACATGTTGTTGCTCATCAACATCTGATGCTGGAAGCAGGTTTTTAGAGTGTAGCACAATGTAGGGGGGATGTAAGCAAACTGTTTCTGATTGGTTGCGGTTTTTATTTTCTTTTACAATTTGGTTTGACTGTTGCAGACCAAAAGCCAATAAGGGATGCTTGCTGTGGGGAAAAAGAATATTGATAAGAATGGTATTTATTCTATATTTACAGTCTTTTCAGTTACTGTATGTAAAGTTTGTAGCTACAGCTGTGTGTAGGGAGTCACACCGAGCTGCAGGTACAAACTTCATGGTCACAGCTACAGCAGAGAGTGCTCTGATCTCCTCGCTGTGATGTTTTTATCCTTATAAGGAGGCAGGAGCTACTGTAAGTTTACAACACAATGCCCTGGAGATTTTACCAAACCGTCAGGGGGAACGTGCCTCCCCAGTAAAATACTCAACATATCTAAAATCATCAGTGTTTTACCACTTGTACCACAATGCCACTTTTTTCATTCTTAAAGTTGTAAGATTTACTGTTTTGTTTTTTTCCATCTACACACTTTAAACCTTTAGTGTCGTAGCCTATAAAGAGTCATTTATATATTATACTTTATACATCTTTGTTTTATTCGGACATCCTATAATTTAAAGAGTCTGAAAGCTGACTCTAAGCTTTGGTTCTTCTACATAGAACCTGTGTAATACGCACAATCATGCCTGGTTACTATAGCACATACACGCATCCTGATTGACCCAGAGTGCATGTACCTGTGTCACACTGGTGCACCCAGTTACTCTGGCTCACAGTGATCTCCATTAGACACTATAACCGCCGTGCCTTTAAATGTTCTCTGTGTGGCTCACTGCTTTTTGGCAGCTTCACCCTCACCCCTCTCAGGATGGAAAGTATCTGTTCCCCCAAGATATAGCTCGGGTACAGTGGTTGGTGGTCACTCTCAGAAATGGTGGAGGCTCAGCTGCTATTTACTGCGATGCTCACCTCTTACTTCCCAGACAGGTGTACTAAGAAGTGAAGAGTCAGTTTTCAGTGTTACAAAGGAAGCTCTGTTTGCGCTCTATACCTACTTATGGTGAACTCGTAACCTGGTCTGCAGCAGAGTCAGTTATCAGTTCAGCTCATTTTGGCTTGGCCAAAAACTAAACTGATTCCACTGATCTCTCTTCATTACAGTATGGGACGGCATCAGACCTGCATGCACAGGTGTAAAGCTTTAAAGTTGCAGCTGTCATGGTAACCTAAAGATGTATTTGCATATAAAATCCCAGAATTAACAGTTTTCTTCAGCATTGAGCTTATGACTTATTGGTAACATCACTGTTGGTTTTATTGACCTCTGAATAAAGCAGGCCAGCAGTCTGGATTAACCACAGTTTGAGGCTTTGTTGAACCAGCCAACACAAAGAAAGCCTGACTATGTTGAACTTGCTTCATAGTACACCTGTCTGGTAATTTGAATGAATCGAGTTGTAATTGGGAGGAAGCTGCTGTCTTTATTAGTCTCTGTGGTGCAGTTGTTGTGTTTTAACAGAAGATTAATCGCACTAATGTGATAGAACAAATCAGTCTGCTGTTTTTGGATTGGAAGGGGTTTAAAGTTACAGTTATATTTAGCATAAAATGTAATGTAGAATCCACATCATCATTATTATTATTATTATTATTACGATTGATGTTTTAAAGCTAAAGACCTTTTGCAGGATGTACTTGGATAGGTCACAGGAGGATAAATTACCTCTAATGTTGCAGCATGTTTTTATTTTTATATACAAGGATTCCACTATTTGAGTTTCACCTGTAACCTATCCAGAGGGGACCTATTATGCTTGTTTCCATCGACATATTTTTATTCTTGGTCTCTACTTGAGTAGCTTTGGTTAATTCATGGTTCAGGATGAATTTCTTTCTTCTGATTGGCTGCTGTTCATAAACAACAGGTGGGTGGGGATTCTGCACTCACAGAGAGCTGTGTGCCAGAGTGCTTTGTCACCTGTGACATTGTACAGGCAAAAATATCTGCCATTTAGAGCAGCGATAAGCCTGTTTTTTGTCTCACAGTGCACCATTTAAAACTGAATATGAAGATTCATCATTTTAGCATAATTATATGACAGAATATGAAGAAAAAAAGCATAGTAGTTTCCCTTTAAAGATGTAAACTAGAATAAATTAAAATGATATGCAGATCCAGTGCAGGGACACAAAGGTTTTGAAATCGGGAACGATTTTAATGCAATGTTACATCATCTAGAAAGGTTTAGCAGTTGTCATGCTTTGGCTCATGTCCAGCAGCCGCAGTGCTCGAAATTGGACTGTGCAGCAACGTCAGAAAGCTAAAAGGAAGTTTGAGGTAAAGTTGAGAGAGGAGGAGGGTACTGATGGAACGATAGAAGGAGACATGCATGCAGAGACCTGTCTGGCTCTGAGATTGGTCTTATTTCAGGACTGCAAACTGGAACATCGCACCATATCTGGCCACTTCTAACGTCATCTGTGTGCAAAGGTTTTCTCCAATAAATGGCCTGTATTTATATAGCGCTTTACTAGTTCCTAAGAACCCCAAAGCGCTTTACATATCCAGTCATCCACCCATTCACACACACATTCACACACTGGTGATGGCAAGCTACATTGTAGCCACAGCCACCCTGGGGCGCACTGACAGAGGCGAGGCTGCCGGACACTGGCGCCACCGGGTGGTGAAGTGGGGTGAGAGGTCATGGCTGTCTTAATGATCCCTCTGTAACAATGCAACTATCCAAACTTGCCCTCCTCCTGTCACCGAGGCTCACGTGATTCTTTAACGCCCTGCTCCATCTCCCCCGCGGGTCATCCGTTGGCCCCCCAGTCGAAGCAGAGCACGAAGCTGCACAGCGACTGGACTTCAGTGGACATGTATTGAAAAGATGCGATGTGCACTGGGTGATGTTAATTGTTGTGACGGCTGCAGACTGGCTAGATAAACAGTGAGGGGCCCGCAGAAGGCAGAAAAGATTTTAGCGTGAAGTTGAAGTGGAATTTGATATGGTGGTGTGCTTGGGGTTTTTTTCTTCTTCTTTGTTCAGTGTATTGTACTAACACGGGAGACAAGGGACCCAGTGCTGCCTTCATCGTGTACAGCTGTATTTTATTCATGTATTTGAATTGTGCACCATCATCTGCTGTGGTTTTTCATGGCTTTTTACTCATGTTGTTACTTTCTTATGCCTTTTTAAAAAAAATTGCAGTGCTGTTAATATTAACATATTACAATGCTCACAGTCAGTGCAGACTGATTATTTAAATGGATTGATCTATCAAAGTATGAGGCACTAGAAATCTGTTTTTGGTGCTTTTCTTGATTGACTGCTAAATATTATATATATTTTTGCATCAATGAAATCTAATAGAATATAAAGTCTTCCATTTTTTTGTGTTTTAATCCATATCATTGCCTGCTTTTCTAATCATGGAGATACTACAGGTTCTACTGTACTTTATTAAAAAATATTTTGCATCTTTACTTCATCTTTCCTAGTCTTCTGTGGCTCACTGTGATGTTTTAGCAGGTGTATGATGTGTACACTGTATGCAGTGCATATTTTAGCTGTTTATTTGTTGAGTGTGTAGCCCACATTCCTGCCCTGCAGGGCCCTGCTAGGCCATCCAGCAGTGCATGTTGGAAGACCCTCCTGATCCTCAGGTGGCGATATTGAAAACCACCCAACATCGATGGAAACATGATTGTAGTTAGACTGATGTTAATAAATGATGTAAAATAATAAAGTATCATGTGATGTAAAAATGCTTCCTGTGCTATCTTTGTATTATTATTATTATTATTATTATTATTATTATTATTATCTTATTTTATGATTTTATTTGTTTTTCTTAAGTCAGCTGCATACTAAACAGCCCGTCAAAGTCACAGGAGGTTCACAAGCAGCAATCTCTCAGTATAAACGAAATTCAGCTGAATTGTTCAAAAAGTGCAATCCCTCAAATGCCCATTTGAGACTGACTCCATAAATGAGTCGCTTCCTACAAAATGTCTAACTTCAGCACTGAAATGGGCTTGTTTACAGCATGATCCAAAAAACTGAAAAGTTTTTTTTTTTTTTTAAATAAACCACTTTAATTTTTTGAGGCTTAGAATTAGGAGCCCGGTTACTTTAGTTGACAAGTAGCAGTAGCAGGAAACTGTCTGCTAGACCCCATCTCTGATGCAGCTCATCCACACAATCTTTGTAGTGCTGGTTCAGCTCCAGTCTTTTCAGCAAATTTAAACAACCCCCATTGTTCCTTAAAAACACACCTCTTTCCTAAAACACTGAGGAACCAGGGCAGAAACATGTTTGAGATATGAAAACCACTTCTAACTGCCTCAAGCTGCCTTTGAAACCCTCATGACACAGAGAGGGGATGTTTGCTGGCCCCCACCCAGTCGCCTGGGGTCCTGGGGATGGATTGTTTATCCTCTTTTCTACACGGCTACCGTGGGAGGGTGTGCTCAGCTTCTCCACCTGAGTCGAGCCTAAGGAGAGGCGATTGAAGGCGACCTCTGGGGGTGTTTATTGTGTTTACTGGTCTGCAGGCTTCCCACGATTGTATGAATGTGGACAGACTGACTGGACACCCCTCTGCTTTGAACTGTACAATATGTTTGCGTGTGTGTACTATAAGCGTGCACGTGTCTTTGAAGTGGATGAATGACCAAAAGATTTCAAACCTGCTCAATGAATGTGACTAATTTTAGACTTCAAAGCATATACAACAACGATTATATACAGGATATATATATATATATATATATGTGTGTGTGTGTAGAGGATAACAGGGCATGCTGAACTGACAATATCAGAAAACTTGGACAGAACCAGCTTCCACAATCTTGCATTTGTAGTCCAGTTTGACACGATGTGACGACAAGGTAGTTTTGAATTTCTCATAGTGGGTTGTACATTCAACGTTGTGGTTAGTTCTGTGTTTTTTGGGATGCTCTAATGAAAGAAATGCCCCAAATCAAGAAACAGGAAGAAGCATTAAACAGGTGAGATGCTGTCTTAAAATATTCATCAACTTTTAAAAATGCCTCTTTTGCCGTCCACTCTGAGATAGTTTTAAATGAAACTTGTAACAAAGGCAGGTTTGGTTTGCACCATAGTGACTTGTTTAATGGCCGTCAGTGAAGATGGGAGATGAAACAAAGACGAGACCTCATCTTCATCTTTGCTCGAGGGGAATTGTTTTAGGTCAACAAGTCACAATCCCCTCTACTTAAAGGCACAGATATAAACAGGAACCTGCATCCAGAGCCCCTTTCTTCCTCTGAACTCCAGGCCAGCTGCTCCTCCTCCTCATCGACTCTCATGTGTCCTCTTCAGCCTCTCTGATGTGCCTGTTTAGTTTTTCAGATATTTGAGACAAAGGGCTTCAGTCAGTGGGATTCCTGTTTGGTTCTGAATGCAGTCTAAACTGGTTTGTTGGGTTTTGGTACTTTATAAAATACCAACTTGTCTTAAATGCAAATATCAACTAAATTCTCTAATATTTAATACTCTTTCCTCTCCTTTTTATTGTTGTTATTATTATTATTATATTACTACCACTGCTGTTTTCTGTTATTTTCTTCTCAATATACAGTGGGGCAAACAAGTATTTAGTCAGCCACCGATTGTGCAAGTTCCCCCACTTAAAATGATGACAGAGGTCAGTAATTTGCACCAGAGGTACACTTCAACTGTGAGAGACAGAATGTGAAAAAAAAATCCATGAATCCACATGGTAGGATTTGTAAAGAATTTATTCGTAAATCAGGGTGGAAAATAAGTATTTGGTCAATAACAAAAATACAACTCAATACTTTGTAACATAACCTTTGTTGGCAATAACAGAGGTCAAACGTTTACTATAGGTCTTTACCAGGTTTGCACACACAGTAGCTGGTATTTTGGCCCATTCCTCCATGCAGATCTTCTCGAGAGCAGTGATGTTTTGGGGCTGTCGCCGAGCAACACGGACTTTCAACTCCCGCCACAGATTTTCTATGGGGTTGAGGTCTGGAGACTGGCTAGGCCACTCCAGGACTTTCAAATGCTTCTTACGGAGCCACTCCTTTGTTGCCCGGGCGGTGTGTTTTGGATCATTGTCATGTTGGAAGACCCAGCCTCGTTTCATCTTCAAAGTTCTCACTGATGGAAGGAGGTTTTGGCTCAAAATCTCACGATACATGACCCCATTCATTCTGTCCTTAACACGGATCAGTCGTCCTGTCCCCTTGGCAGAAAAACAGCCCCATAGCATGATGTTTCCACCCCCATGCTTCACAGTAGGTATGGTGTTCTTGGGATGCAACTCAGTATTCTTCTTCCTCCAAACACGACGAGTTGAGTTTATACCAAAAAGTTCTACTTTGGTTTCATCTGCCCACATGACATTCTCCCAATCCTCTGCTGTATCATCCATGTGCTCTCTGGCAAACTTCAGACGGGCCTGGACATGCACTGGCTTCAGCAGCGGAACACGTCTGGCACTGCGGGATTTGATTCCCTGCCGTTGTAGTGTGTTACTGATGGTGACCTTTGTTACTTTGGTCCCAGCTCTCTGCAGGTCATTCACCAGGTCCCCCCGTGTGGTTCTGGGATCTTTGCTCACCTTTTTCATGATCATTTTGACCCCACGGGATGAGATCTTGCGTGGAGCCCCAGATCGAGGGCGATTATCAGTGGTCTTGTATGTCTTCCATTTTCTGATGATTGCTCCCACAGTTGATTTTTTCACACCAAGCTGCTTGCCTATTGTAGATTCACTCTTCCCAGTCTGGTGCAGGTCTACAATACTTTTCCTGGTGTCCTTCGAAAGCTCTTTGGTCTTGGCCATGGCGGAGTTTGGAGTCTGACTGTTTGAGGCTGTGGACAGGTGTCTTTTATACAGATGATGAGTTCAAACAGGTGCCATTCATACAGGTAACGAGTGGGGGACAGAAAAGCTTCTCACAGAAGACGTTACAGGTCTGTGAGAGCCAGAGATTTTCCTTGTTTGAGGTGACCAAATACTTATTTTCCACCCTAATTTACGAATAAATTCTTTACAAATCCTACCATGTGGATTCATGGATTTTTTTTTCACATTCTGTCTCTCACAGTTGAAGTGTACCTCTGGTGCAAATTACTGACCTCTGTCATCATTTTAGGTGGGGGAACTTGCACAATCGGTGGCTGACTAAATACTTGTTTGCCCCACTGTAAATGCACACTCTCTATATGCTCATGTAAAGCTGAGGAGCACAAGCCAAAGAATTTCATTATGGATAAATGTGGCTACACTGTTATCTGTACATGACAATGAAACTTGAAACTTCTTTTATGTCACATAGAAACTGCACTGAATGTGCAATTCCGGACAAAATGATAAAATTTTTAAAATTTCCGTTTTATTCATATAGTGCCAAATCACAACAACAGTCGATTAAGGTGCTTTATATTTAAGGGAAACACCCTATAATAATACAGAAAAAAACCCAACAATCAAACATGCCCCTTTGAATTTCAGGGTGTTGACCACGAAAATTAAAAACGCCCTTTTAACAGGAAGAAGCCTTCAGAAGAACCAGGCTCAGGGAGAGTCAGTCATCTGCTACGACAGGTTGTTTTGTTTTTTTGTTTTTTTAAAGTAGAATAATTTACTATATGTAACTAAATAAGTAACATTTTCACCTCAAAGTATGCATTGGTGGTTTTTGGTCCCTTATATCCAGATGTCACATGTATCCAAAATGTTGTTTTTTCAGCATATTTTTCGAATCTGTTTGTGATAATACGGCAATAAATTGAAATAAATCTGGAAAATTGCAAATATTTTGTTGTCCACATACACAGAAATTCAAACTTCTTAAGTGAAGCCAAAACTCACAGATTTGAAAATAAATTCTTCTACATATAGCAACGTAGTTGCTGCATGATGGCAATTTAACAACATGACATATGTGCTCAATATTCAGGCAATTTTGCTTTTATGTAGGAATACAACTACAATATACCGAGGTGGCAACCAGCTGAGTCAAATCCCCCATTGCACAAAGCAGATGAGTTGGACTCATTAGCGCAGACTGACTCGGGTTGATTGCACCATGTTGGCAATTATTTGCAAACCATTGGCAGTTTGTCTGAGTCAGTCAAGGATTATCTCGAGACAGGTTACCACCCATCAGGTAACCTGTGCAGTCAACTTGAGCTTAAAGTGGTTGACTAGAGGTTGAGGGTGTTGCAAGGTGAATCTCTGGACAACAGTTGGTTGCTGCAACTACTTGCAAATGGACACAAAAATATTAATTAATCAAATCATCAGGCAACCACAGATTTTTCTTAGCTTCAAGGACGTTGATGTCTGTTTTTTTACTTTAGTGGGATTGAGCCATACAGTGATGAATGATTTAGTTTGTCTTTATTAGTAGATATACTGATATCAGCTAAACAGGTAAAACAACTCAATTTCGTTATATTTCTTTCATTCTTTAATACTTTGTGTTTATTCTTTATATATATATATTTTACTTTTTTTTATTTGTGAAAATAGCTAACTTTAACAATAGGCTAACGAGTGCCATTAGATAATTTAATAGTTTTTTCTATAAAAAACTGCAGCTCTCTGGTGGACAGGATAGGATTAGCTTTCGAATAGATGGGTATCACTGTCCTGACTTTTTGAAGACAGAATGACCACATTTAAACAGGATAACCTCAGCTTAAGTTTTCTTGTTTAACATTTAATGCTAATGCTTGCTAACATTAACTAAAAATATTAGCTAGCATGGTTACCAAGGCACTAGCAGAATTTCTCTATGAACTTAAGTAATGGTGTTTGTCAAATAATTTTATTTAAAAATGTTCTAAAGGGCACACTAGAGAAAATATGTTCAAGAAGTCTAGTTTGGTTACCTGAGTTACCAGAGGGGAAGTGTCTTTTCTTTTTTTTTTTACCACTGAAAGTTTCTGTTTGCTGCACATGTTTAAGAACAAGCTAAATTTTGACCTAACACCTCGCAGACTCAGAGAAGTTTATAGTCTCAAAGTATACATGTTCACAACTTAAACTCTAACCTTTCTGTTTAGCATGGATTTGCTTTTCCACAACATTTTTCGAACTAAAACCATCCACCTCCTTCTGCTGAGAACAATTTGGCTCCCACTGTTGAGTTGGTTAATTATTCTCTTAGGCCTCATGATTACTGTTGACTAATTTCATATCTCACAGGATCAGTTGTAAAAGTCAAGTGTTGATTAATGCATGTTTAAAGTGCCCAGTTCAAAGAAAAAGCATTATGTAAAAGTCATTTAAATCTTAATACAGCAAAACTGTGACCTACCATTTCAACAGCAAGGAAGGTGTATTAAATGCCACTTCTACTGCTATATCTCACAGGTTTGCAAGAAAGTATCACTGAGAATGATGGGAAGCACTGAACAGTCCTGACTTTGACTGTATATTTTATTGTGTATTTGATTATTTCATTGGTCAGCCTACCCTCAGATTCCTTTGAAAAGGAACAGGAAACAGCTGCCGAACAGGCACTCGCCCACAGCGCTCTGTCACGTCTTCGCTTCCCAAACCTTTTCCCATCAGTGCTGTACTCCCTCTTGAAGGGACAACTTTATGTTCCCAGACAAAAAAATCCTTTCGCTCCTTTGAAGTGGGCGGTGAAATTTATGTCTGGGACAGTTGTGGGAATGTGTTTTCATAATTGTAATGCAGAGTCAGCACTGTAAACCAACTCTGTGCTATGTGAAGAATTTCAACATGAATAACCTCTAAATTCATTCTGACATTATTCCTAATATATTAGTCGGTAGGATGTAAATGGAAACCTGTGGGAAATACACGTCTGAAAGGGAAATGGCAATCTTCGGTCTCTAGACTGAAGAAGTCACTTGCATGAGTGACAAATTGTTTCTCCCACTGAAAACGCTATGTCCAGATGAACAGAATCAAGTCTGTTTTAAAAGCATAATTTTATACTCAGTTAAATGTGAAACTAATGATTGAGACTGTAAACTGTTTCCTGAAGGTGTTAGAAAGAATGGACGTTTAAGTCATTTTTTTATCAATTTGTCCATCTTTAATATACTGTTTATTTTATTTTTAAAGCACCCACCACTTCAGAGGTCTGTCAGCTGAACATCAGCCTCCTACAATGACCATAAAATTCTGCTACACTTGTTCCCAGGTCTCTTGGGGGTCTTGGTAACTGTTCTGCAGGGTAACTGAGACAGACAGACGTAGCTACATGAGTCAGACACAGCAGACACGGATTAAGGTGCATCTATGATATGGCATTCTGCAGGCTTTGAGCAGATCGACCGAGACAAATATACAAGTGCACCTTTAGGGTGGATGTGATCATTCAATTTTGAGCGTGTTTACCTGCTCTAAACACAGGAAATTGTCTGTCTGTGTTTGTTTGTGTGTCTGTGTGTATCACAAAAACACAGTTGTGTATTTTGTTTAACCTCAGTATATATGACAGTCATCTGCTGTCAGAGTCAGATTTCAGTGGCGGTGTTGCCCATCCTGGATCTACTCCCAGCACTTATAAAGTTATCCCATAGACTGACTTCAGTTTCCTTGATCCTGCTATGCAACCAACCTTGAAACAAGACTCCAACTCATCATGTCCCTACTGGCACTCAGTGTAAAAAGATAAAAAACTTTCATGCACAATTTCATGCCTCGCCCTGATGCTTCTCCTTTTGTTGATGGACTGATGGCCCTTTTCTTCTTAGTAAATATGTGGGGGAATTTAACAGGCGCTTAGCTTGTTTTCCATCTACACTGAACAAAAATATAAACGCAACACTTTTGTTTTTGCTCCCATTCCCCATGGGATGGACGTAGAGACCTAAAATTCATTCCAGATACACAATATAACCATCCCTCCCAAACAGTGGTCACAAATCAGTCCAAATGTGTGGTAGTGGGCACATCTGCCATATTGAGATAATCCATCCCACCTCACAGGTGTGCCACATCAGGATGCTGATCTGACAACATGAGTAGTGCACAGGTGTACCTCAGACTGCCCACAACAAAAGGCCACCCTGGAATGTGCAGTTTTGTCTCACAGCAAAATGCCACAGATGCCACAAGCAATGAGGGAGCGTGCAATTGGCATGCTGACAGCAGGAATGTCAACCAGATCTGTCGCCCGTGCATTGAATGTTCATTTCTCAACCATAAGCCGTCTCCACAGGCGTTTCAGAGAATATGGCAGCACATCCAACCGGCCTCACAACCGCAGACCTCGTGTAACCACACTAGCTCAGGACCTCCACATCCAGCAGGTTCACCTCCAAGATCGTCTGAGACCAGCCACCCAGACAGCTGCTGGAACAATTGGTTTGCACAACCAAACAATTTCTGCACAAACTGTCAGAAACCGTCTCAGGGACGCTCAACTGCATGCCCGTCGTCCTCATCGGGGTCTTGACCTGACTCCAGCTCGTCGCCGTAACAGACTTGTGTGGGCAAATGCTCACATTCGATGGCGTCTGGCACGTTGGAGAGGTGTGCGCTTGACGGATGAATCATGGTTCACATTGTTCAGGGCAGATGGCAGCTGAGAATGTCCCAGTTCTTGCATGGCCAGCATACTCACCGGACATGTCACCCATTGAGCATGTTCGGGATGTGCTTGACCGGCGTATACGACAGCGTGTACCAGTTCCCACGAATATCCAACAACCTCGCACAGCCATTGAAGTGGAGTGGACCAACATTCCACAGGCCACAATTGACAATCTGATAGACTCCATGCGACGATGTGTTGCACTGCATGAGGCAAATGGTGGTCACACCAGATACTGACCGGTTCTGGGTCCCCAGACCCCCAATAGCGCAAAAAACTGCACATTCCAGGGTGGCCTTTTGTTGTGGGCAGTCTGAGGTACACCTGTGCACTACTCATGATGTCAGATCAGCATCCTGATGTGGCACACCTGTGAGGTGGGATGGATTATCTCAATATGGCAGATGTGCCCACTACCACACATTTGGACTGATTTGTGACCACTGTTTGGGAGGGATGGTTATATTGTGTATCTGGAATGAATTTTAGGTCTCTACGTCCATCCCATGGGGAATGGGAGCAGTAACAAAGGTGTTGCGTTTATATTTTTGTTGAGTGTACTTCTCACGATATGCCGCTCATATTTTAGAGCACAAACCACGTGACAAACTGAATGAACACAATGGTGTTGAAGATGATTCAGCTGTGTTTTTTAATGATGTTGTACACTGTGTTCCCCAAATGAACCTGTGTATGAATTGTAAACATTCACAGAGTCCTAACTGGTCTGTTTGGAAAGCAAACAGTGAAAATGGAGGCAAATCTATTGTATGACCTCTGGACCATGCACATCTGACCTGATTCACTCTTGCTTCAAACAGCCACTTAAAAGCCACTGATGGCATTAACAAAAAAAAGAAAGAAAAAAAAGAGTTGAGTACTACGTGTCAACACGCTGGTATTCACTTACATCTAGATGCTTACAGAGATAGAAACTCTGTTGACGGAAATTCTATACTCATGATGTTTCTCATCCTCAGGCAAAGTGAAAATCTAGCAAGACAGGTCTATGACTATGTCTGTAAATTGCACAACATGTCCTCATTCCAGTGGGACCAACTCCACTTGTGTTATTTTCTCTCAGAGTACAAGACCATAAAACCAGTGCAACTGGTTTCTGTGCGTTCTGGAAAGTAAGTATGAGTTTTTACTACTGTGGTGCACTAGACTTTCTTGTTTTATGTAGTGTGTGCACACTGTGGGGATACATGGTTAATAAAAGTGTCCACTATGGACAAGCCCAGGCCCAATTTCAAAAAATCTCAATTTCTTTAAAATTGAGATTAACATATCCTATTGCAAAGTATCAACAACAAGACATTAAACAACAACACAGAGACTAAGAAGGCTAGAGCCTGACTGAGGTATTCATCACATAGAGTGGGTAAGAACACCTCTTCCACCCTTGTGGTCAACACCGGTGCCCCTCAGGGGTGTGTTCTGAGCCCTCTGCTATACACTCTCTTCACCCATGACTGTATTTCCTCCTGCGCGTCCAATCTCATTGTTAAGTTTGCAGATGACACTACAGTGCTCGGACTTATATCCAACAATGATGAGACAAACTATAGGACAGAGGTGCAACAACTAGAGTCATGGTGCCACGACAATAACTTGGTCTTAAACACCAAAAAGACCAAGGAGATCATTGTAGATTTCCGGAAGAGGGGTCATAACAACCATCTGCCTCTCTTCATTGGCAGTGAGGCGGTGGAGAGGGTGAGCAGTTTTAAATTCTTGGGGGTAACTGTGACCGAGGACCTGTCCTGGGGCAACCATATCACCTCAGTTGTACGGAAGGCCCAACAGCGCCTCTACTACCTGAGGAGACTGCGGAGCGCACACATTCCCAGATCTCTGATGTTGAACTTCTACAACTGTGCCATCAGCAGCGTTCTGACGTATGGATTTCTAGTGTGGTTCCCCAGCTGCACCAAGGCCGATCAGCAAGCACTCCAGCGGGTGGTGAAGGAAGCTGGCAGAATTATTGGAACAAGTCTGCCAGAGATCAGTAATATCTTCCCCACTCGCTGTCTGAGGAGGGTGCACAGTATCCTGCGGGACCAACATCACCCTGCGCGCCACCTTTTCCATCTGCTGCCCTCAGGGAGAAGGTACAGGTCTATACAGGCCAGAACATCCAGACTGGCCAACAGCCTGTATCCACAGGCTGTGAGGCTCCTGAACTCTCTGCCCCCCTCTCACGGACAATAACCATATCCAACTTCTTAATAGCAATGAACTGGTCTGCATTGGTGCATCATATCTTTATTCTCTTCCCCCTCCTGCCCCCCCCCCCCCTCTTTCTTAAATAGATAACTATCATATCTGATATCATATCTCACAGTACAATAATATTGAATGGGTTGCATTGTTGTATTTTGTCATGTTTCTCAGGTCTTTGTCTGAATTTCTACGAACATTATTGCTAAGGATTGTCTTATTGCATTGGAGTCACACTGGGTTAAATATGTACACTTGGGTTTTAAGGGGTATTTATTATTTTCTTCTTTTTTTTTTTTTTTTTTTTTGGGTTGTATGGAAGCCCCAAACGCAATTTCATTGTTCTTGACAATGACAATAAATAAATAAATACTAAATACTATTTAACAGTAGTGGCAAATATGTTAGGTCCAAAATGACCCAGTGTGAAAAAGTATACGCCCCCCCCCCCCCCCCTTTTTTTTTACAGAACATAATGCGAAATAATATTTTAAAAAAGGAAAAGATCCTTGGAGTATTTTATAACTAGCTTCATCACTCTCAGCACAATTAGCTGTGTTTGAAGTCCAAACTTTCAGAGACTCAGCGTGACTGCAGCTTGTTGCTATGTCAGCTTATTCACATGCCGGTCATGCGTTTTGGAGATGCGGCACACAGTGTGTTAATAACACTCACCATCATTCTACCTTCAAAGTGTTAATGCTGCCTTATCTTAAACCTGTCTTAATAAACAACAATGTCATATGAAAAACTAGGGTGACACTAGGGGTGGCAAGAGATCATTTCAGGATGGCACATGCCAACCCTCTAAATCCGCCCCTGGGTGGTGGAGACCTTCATCTAGAAGAAATGCTGTAAAACTTGTGAAAATACAGTTAAAAAAATGCCCTCACTAACATCTTCTAGTGTCTCCTTAAACTGGTTGTGTTACTTTCACGCAGAACAGTTACCCGGGGGTGGCCGTGTCCCATGATTTCTCTGTGATCTGGTCCCTGAAAGCCACGGGTGCTGTGTGGGCTTCGGGGGTGAGGCGGAGCAGTAGCAGATTTCCGACGCTAGGGGGTGTAAAGAATAAAGGAGGGCTTTATGGAGGATAGGCTCTGACGTAAGAGACGTCGTAATTTCCACGATTCTTTTATTCGTTCAGAGAGTAGAGCAGAGAAAGCACGCCGCTCTGAGTCACATAACAGACACGCCGTGGACTCCTCGTGGCTGAGGCCGGCCTGAGCATCAGAGCGACCGGCACATCAAACTGACGACAGAGGGGGGCGAGACGGGAAGCTTTGTGCGGCAGACAGAAGAGGAACCAGCTCAGCCAGCGATGTCAGGGCTGAAGAAGAGAAACTCCAACTCGTCCGTGGACAGGGAGGAGGATAAGCAGGTCACTGAGAGGATGCTGTCCCCGGGTAGCGGCAGTGATAGGGGGGGCTTCGGTCAGGATGGAGGACCGGGAAGCGACCTCAGCAGCCCCGGCAACGTCACAGCAGGAGACGGAGCGGAGGAAGGGGTCGCCCTGAAGAGGACCATCACGCTGTTGAACGGCGTGGCCATCATCGTGGGCACCATCATCGGCTCGGGTATCTTCGTCACGCCGACAGGCGTAGTGAGGGAGGCTGGCTCTGTGGGTTTGTCCCTCATAGTGTGGGCGGTGTGCGGGGTCTTCTCCACAGTGGGCGCCCTCTGCTACGCGGAGCTGGGGACCACCATCACCAAGTCCGGCGGCGACTATGCCTACATCTTGGAAGTGTACGGCTCCCTGCCGGCATTCCTCAAACTCTGGATCGAGCTGCTTATCATCCGGCCGTCCTCCCAGTATATCGTCGCCTACGTCTTCGCCACCTACCTCCTGAAGCCGCTGTTCCCCGTGTGCTCGGTGCCGGAGACGGGGGCCAAGCTAGTGGCCTGTCTCTGCATCAGTGAGTATCGGAGCTCAGGCACCGGGCGAGATGATGCAACTTTAGTGTGTGTGTGTGTGTGTGTGTGAGAGAGAGTCCCTATGCAGGCGGTTGTGGTTGCACTTCCTGTATATCTATACTATAAAAACACCTGTGCCTCGTGGGCACCTCCTGAGATAATGAACGACTATGCTCACACACAATATATAAAGCCTCATCCTATGGAGCGCGTGCGATACCATCAGCACTCGCACACGCGCGCGTGTAGTAGTGGAAAAAATGCGGCGATATTACATCAGCTGCCGGGGTGATGTAGGTTGCTCACAGGTTATAGGTCTTAAAAATAACCCAATTAATTGCTTTGAAATAATTCCTGGTGTTTATCATAAATAATATTTTCTACTGTTTTCTTTTTTCAATAAAAATATTTTCAAAAAAATAAATAAATAATATTTTCTGTGACGTGATAAGCAGCAAAGAAATCAAAATAAATGCCTTCATTTTAATTACTTAAAGCTTAGATATGATAACTTAATGTAAGTTGGTTTTATTAAATCAAATGCAAGCAAATATACACCAATAGATGATTTAACCCCAGTTTTAGTGGTGCGGTTTAAAAACAAGTAGTTTATCATCAGTTTTCCGTGTCGCATGTCTAAGTTAATAAACAGCCGCACATTTATGATGGATGTGCAGAGAGTTTTCTATGTGCACTGGGCTGTTTTACACCTTATTTTGTCTTAAAGCAATTATTTCAGGATTCTCACCTGTTTCATCACTTCATTCTTCTTTTCAAGACTTCATGGCAGCCTGAACATAAGTTTAGAGGTGTGTGTCTGTGTGTGTGTCTGTGTGTGTGTCTGTGAGGTGGTCAGGGTCGCTGCACATTCATAGCTCCTAAAGTCTATTTTAGTGCCAGGTTTTGTTTAATTTGACTGCTGCTGGAATCTGTATAATTCAGATCAGCGTGTCTCTGTTCCCTTCAGGTTTGTGAATATACGTGTACGCTACATGCCCAAGTATTAGCCATTAGTGTGTGTTTGTGGGTCTGGATGCCAAAGTGTGTCTACCCCTGTACTGTACTTGGCCTCCTTCTCCTTTGTCCTGGTCTCTCAAATACAGAGCCTCATTGTGCCGTCTCGTCTTTCTATTGTGGCCCCGACCTGATTTAGGAGCTTTGAACAGGCCTGCTGCTTTAGTTAATCACTTCTAACAGGCTACTGCAGCAACTTTGCGTGTGTGCGCTTATGGAGGATAGGGTAGGCACCAGCCGGTACATGGGCATTTAAAAGACAGATGGGTACAGGAGAAAAGACTTTATTCTCTTAAAATGTGTCACCCCTGTAACTTCTTCCTCTGCTCGCGTCATGTTGACAGCAGAACGTACAATCACACACACTCACTGTAAGGTCCCACAAGTGGAGCAGAAGAAACACATTACAGGGTAAAGTTGTGCAATTTGACTGGTTACAAGATTGGTTTCC
The DNA here is from genome assembly GCF_057381915.1 of Diplotaxodon limnothrissa. Classification (NCBI taxonomy): domain Eukaryota; kingdom Metazoa; phylum Chordata; class Actinopteri; order Cichliformes; family Cichlidae; genus Diplotaxodon; species Diplotaxodon limnothrissa. The sequence goes on from NC_140602.1 coordinate 60,698,832, forward strand.
TATACGCGTAACACACCTGTAAGCTTTATGTGTCAGTGGCCTCTTTTACTCTGTGGTCTTATTCTCTGCCTCCTTTTCTTTCGCAGTGTTGTTAACCTTTGTGAACTGCTACAGCGTGAAGGCGGCCACCAGAGTGCAGGACTTCTTCGCGGCAGCCAAGCTTCTAGCGCTCGCGCTCATCATCATCATTGGATTTGTCAAGATTGGACAAGGTACCTTGCACAAGCACACAAATGCACAGGTCACCTCTTTGCTCTTATGCCGGCTTTATTTGCCCAACCCCTCTCGCCACAAGAACAGTTTCTTCCCCTCTGCTGTTGGACACATGAACAATAACCACATGATTGTCCCCGCCACTAACACATGACCCTACGCTGTGTCACTGCATCATTTCATGTTTGGCACTGATCACCACCTGCACTCATGTATATATCTTTCTACGTAGCACTCATAATTCTTATTCTCATGTATATATCTCATGTATATCTCATGCACATATCTTTCTTTCTACATAGCACTTTAATTCTTATTGTCTGCACTGAAGCACCGCAGCAATTTCCTAATGTTGTAAACCTCAACATCTGGCAATAAACCCATTCTGACTTTATAAGCATTTCCCTCCATCCCTCCAGACACACCTTTAACAAGTTAAAATGTAAATGACCGACATGGCTGAAGACGGGCTGAGGTAGCCACAAATATGCAAATGACACGTGCTGACAGTTTGGACTTGTGCATCTCCGTGATTTATAGTTCAAAGCACTCTTTTTCTAATATACTCAGGCTTGATGAACCCACTCAGTCTGTTTTTCCTCCCTCTCCTTTTCACTGGCTGTTCCTAAAAAGCAGGAGGTTTGAACATCAGGTGGGTGTGGCTTCCGTGCTCGCCGTCTGAGATGCCCACATTAAGGATTTCTGCTCTCTGTGACACCATACTGATCCATTAGCTCTTATTAAACATTGTCCATGTTTAATAAGAGGATAGACCATCGTGACAGTGTATCAGAAAGTAATTAAAAAGCATAAAAAGGTTACTTTAAGAGCCTGACACACATTACAAAAGTTAAACAGTAAATAAACTCCATGGTAAAATATGTGGATTTTATGAACTGTGGATTTTAATGTTCCGTTTATATTGTTATTAGATTCCCTTAAATGATTTAGGCAGTGTAGAAAGTCTTTACAGTTTGAGTTGAGTGATTGCATCAGCGTCAAGGAAGTTGACGGACCAGTTTGTGTGCCACGCGACATAAAACAGGAAGTTTCAGCTGTGTTTACTCCAGCTGTGTATTCCATTGACACAGTAGCTCGCCTGCTGGCACAATCAACCCTTACATAAGCAGGTAATCTCAGTTTCAAGGGGGAAATCCTTAAATTAGATTACTTAACTTAATGGATCTGTGTCTCCTTCACTAAGAGATTTGAAGAAGTGTTGTCGTGTACCTTTTTCCTCAAAGTCAGTCTAAGATTAAAACCGGCAAACTGACTGTGACTGTGAGGTTAATTGTGTTAAAAAGAAAGTCGTGATGGCCCAGACGTATAAAGCTTTCATGTCTTTCATCGCTTGTGACTCCTAAATTGTGTCTGGATTGCCTCTCTTTCAGCTGCTGTGTTCCCATCCCGAGTAAATCCTCACACACATGATTTGTAGATATTTGATTTCATGGAGTGACTTCTGAATTTTATTACAACCAACAGGATCTGGTGAAGCGTTGTGTAAAGATAGGACAGATAAACCATATAATGGCTCTTATGTAGGACACATTTGGGAGTGTGCTCATTGACTGTTGCAAGTCTGAGTCACAAATAACTTCTGTTTGAACAAGCACGAACATGTGCTCAGCTCACTATAAACCACTGAAAAGTGTGCTTTTAATCAGACAGGAAGTGTGCTTACGCGATCAAACTGCCCTCTAGAGGAAGGGTTTGGCACTCTCAGCCAAGACTGACTACCACGGTCTACATATCAAAGCTGACACAAGACCCCTCTGCTTCTTTTGTGAGGTTAAAGCTTCTACCAGGCGACTGGAGGCTTGTACCCAATCTGCTGCCCGTGTTGGCTCCTAACTGTGCTCTCATGGCTGGCTTTCTTCCTGCACGCAATGAAGCTGTTGTCCATCGTATTCCTCTGAGAGAGACGGAGGAAAATGGAAAACGGGGGTACATTAGATCATTAGCATTAGATCAGAGTAGCTCTCCTGGACAGAAATAGTAAGAAAGAAATGCAATAAAAGGGAATACAGCAAGCACTGTGTATTGAATGAGGATGAGCTGGTACATCTGAGTATAAGGAGATTGACCACAGGGCTTATTTTGGCTCTAGACTCTGTACATGACCTGTGTATTTTCACTGTATGAAACACTGACGTCAGTGTAAACACACTAACACCTTATATTCCATCGATGTATTGAAATTCAGCAGATTTTGTGGCAGTACTGGTTTACTTAAAACTGCAGCTGCACTGCAAAGTTGATGCAGTTGCACAAGTGTCCACATTCAAAATAACAACAACAAAAAAAGGAAATAAGCTAAAATATTATGAAGGAAATGCATCAAAACACAACACCGAAAGCAGACTGGGTTTAGTCTGGCTTTACTTCAGCCTGTTTCTTTCGTGATAAATGTGTATCTAAAATTACATTAACAGCGCACTGCAGCACCAGCCAGTCTCTGCTGCTTTTTGTTTTCATATCAAATCCAAATCCACTGTTTATGTTCTGATCCCTTATTAGTTGCCGCTACTGCCAAATTGTTGGTGTAAAACTTCAGCTAACTGTTGCACACAGAAGTAAGTGAGCAAGGGTATCCTGTTATGGGGCAAGATTACTTAATCAGAACCAAACTGGGATAAATTTAACATGTTCAGCTGGAGCTGTGAGGTGCACTGGAGCCACAGATGCACAGGCTTAGTGGGTAAAATGACAGGTCGGAGATCATAGGTCCGAGATCACCTGAGTGGCGGTCGATTAAACCAGAGCTGCGTCTGGTTCAGCATGTCTCCTTGTCAGACTTTTAAAGCCAATATTTTCGACTCATACACCGATGTTCTGTGCGGCACTCGTTAATAAATCTTTGTAAAGTTGAGGTGACTTCCCAGTTTGTTAGTTTAAGGTGCTCGACCAAAATCGTGCCGTATGGATCCAATATTGAATATCCAGAGGTAAAAAGGTTGCAGTGACTCACAACATTCGATAAAAGTTGCCAAAATATCAACTTAAAAGTGCTATCCACTTAGCACTTTTAATTCTTATTCTTATTTTTATATTTTTATGACAGTATGTTTGCACTGAAGCACCGCAGCAATTTCCTAATGTTGTAAACCTGCTCAACATTTGGCAATAAAACCCTTTCTGATTCTGATTCTGATTCTGAATTTCCGCTGTTTTTGTTCATGTCAGCAAACCTGTGTCAGCCTTGTGTCAGTAACTGTGGGGAATTCATAGCAAACTGTGGAATCTGTAACATCAGCAGCTGCAGGGAGCAGCCTCTGACCTTTGTGCTCTACTCTCACAATACCGTTAATTACATTAATACTTTTGAAAGTAATTCTTCCCCCAGTAGTGTGAGAAAACTTCATCAAAGTGTTCTCAAGTAAATAACAAGCATGAGCTGTACCTGCTTTTACTCTGCGGCTTCATTCATCTTTCCTTCCTGATCCGTTCCCTGTAAGCTGAATGCTAAGTTCACCTATCTAGTGTCTGTTTTGGTTTGTAAATGAAACACGAGGACGGATTCTACCAATTTGTTATTCTAGTCCTTTTCCAAGTGTCATTTCTGGTTTGGTGTCTACTCTGAATCAATTTTAAGATCTTTAATCATCACTCTGCTTCTAATAACTGTTTACCTGGGACGTCTGACATTACATAGACTTCTAGAAAGACTAGGCATGTGCCTGTCATTATATCAACAAAGGAAAGCATAATCCCTCTTTCTGTTGTAGCTCTCCCTGGCTCGTGACTGGTTGAGTGCGCCTCGAAAGCACCTCATGCACTAACGGGTTCACTTTAGATTCAACAATTCCAAATATTTCTAGCTTAGTGAGTGCATGGGAATTGTTAAAGCACGGCTCTGAAGCTTTACACATAGGGCCCTGTTCATGAGGCCTGGAGTGTCAGATTAGAAGGCAGTGTAATCTGATTAGCTCCAATAAAGCCTCCGCCTTCTTAGTTTGACTGCCGCCCACACTGTTTGTAAGAGAAGCAAACGGAGAGAAGGTTGGCCATCTATCTGTAAGAACAAGTTCTCCCTCCCATCGTCTTCATTTACTTGACTGTAACAGGAATTATTCAACACAGCCGCTCACACCCAAAGTTACACTCACAAACCAGTGTTCTCTAACCTCGTGTGAAAATCCACTGCTGGGTCACACTTCAGCACGGCTCTCCCTGCCCCAAGGTGTCCAAAAAGTAAAGGCGTGTTTGCTAGAAAGCCTGTTTACCATACCTGATTCACAGGTGGTTACCTCCCACCTATGTACAAATACTTCATCTCATTTCAAACAGTATAACTAATCCATGTGCTACCGCTAACTGTGAGTCTGAACCACATCAAGAAACATATTTTCTGATGTAAAACCAGCCTATTCACTGTATTGATGTGAAGAAACAAGAATAGTTGAGATACTTTAAAGCTTACACCACAGCAGCTTCTAATAAAGGCACAAAAGCCTTTATTAGCAGGGAGCTGTTGAGAAAGCCAGGAAATGAAGGGAAAGAACGCAGGGGAATGACAAGTAGAAAGGCCCTGTATTTGGAATCAGACTCGGGGTTACAGCTGACGACATCTGTGCCAATTTGATCTGCTCACCAACAACATGCATTGGTACTGGGCCTCACTGAAATGTAGAGAACTCTTTGCGTGAGGAAGTGACTGTAAATGATTATAAGGTAAGCAGGTTAATATTTCTTACAATAAATAAGTGGATTAAAACCATTGTCATAGCTGCGTGCTAAAGACCTTGACCGATTTTTGCCATTTCATGATCTGTCAATATTTGTGGTTGTAAAGAGCGTGACTAAGAGAACTAATATGCACTTGAAATAAAGTGTGCTTATCAAAAAACTAAAGAGGTGTCTTTGAGTGCATTGTCAGAGTTGTGCTTTGTGCCCTGATTCTACACACAGAATGGAAAAAAGGCAGGAATTTAGTTCATTCAGGTGTTGCTGGCAAGTTATCGGCTGCGTGTGTGTTCTCTGTCGTTCATGCATATTTGGTTGTGTGTGTGTGTGTGTGTGTGTGTGTGTGTGTGTTACTTTCACTGTCTGGTGCCTGTATCATGAGACCAGCTGGTGGTGGGTCAGCGTGCCCAGACCGATATGGTGGAATGTGATGAGTGGTAGAAACAGAACTGTGAGGAAAGTCCCCCACTCTGACTTTAGGCAAAGATTTAAAGGTTTCACCATACGCATGCCTAATAATAGGAGGTCTAAGTGTTATCAGTTCAAATAAAACGCATCATTTAGCTATGAAAAGAGGCTTATTTGGTTGCTTTTCTGTTGGATCATTCACACAAATGGCTTGCATGAATGATCTAACAGAAATGTGCCTTAATTTGGTTGCTTTTCTTAAAGATTAAGTTTCTGTGTTGTTTTTTTTTTTTTTTGTTGTTGTTGTTGTTTTTTGTTTGTTTTTTTGTTTTGTTTTTTCCCCCATTAAATATCAAAGGTCAGTAAGTCCCGTAAAAATGTCATATCATATCAGAAAAGGAAAACAAAAGGAGCTGTGATGAGTCAGACTTCGCTATCATAGGAATCTGTAAAGGTTACTATGAAATTGGCCATTGCACTGATTTTTAAGCCTGATCAGAAGCTGTGAGTTTAACAGGAATTCTGTCGAGTTGAGACACGGGTCAACATAAGGCCTGAGGTGGATGACATGACTTGTGCAATGTGTGGCTACTCACATGGTTTAAAAAAAAAAAAAAAAAAATCTATTCTTCTTCATAGAAATGTCAAACCAGCATGAGCAAGCTGCTTTGTGACGTTTAACTGATGCTGGAATATGCAGCAGAATATTTAAAGGCAAACTCAGACGACAACTGTCTCAAATATTAAAAGCAATCCATCTTAAGGGGGACCCATCATGTAGATTATCAGTCCATACTTTTATTCTTGCAATAGATATTTTTGCATTATTCACAGTTCAAAATAATCAAACTTCTTCAAAGTGAGCGCCATGGTCTCTTGACACTGTGGCCACACATCTGTCTGCTTCATCAGAGGTGGAGCAATGCATGAGGCTGTCCGTTGGACCAGGCTGCACAATAATCGGGCGTTTCCCACGCTGCACATTGGCTCAGGGCTAACCCTCCCAGTACCAACACTGCCGGGGGCTGTTGGTTTAGCAACCGTCGCCATGTCTGAGAATGAGAATGCATGTCGTGGAGAGCAGGAATTTGTACACAGATCCCCTACAACCAGCAGAAACCTGAAGGACTGGAAAAAGAGGCAGTGATCAGAATGTGATAAATCCCCATAAGGGCTCAGGATTTGAGAAATACATATGCTGTCTGCTGGAACAAGTTGCATTTATATCAGCGTTAGCATCTCATATGCCATTGGATGGAAGGCGCGATTCATAGAGCTATGATAATTAGAAATGACACAAATGTTAAAAAGTTGAACTATCCTTAACCACAGACTTTCCCCTGCTCCTCTCCCTCGTCTTTTACCTCTGCCTCTTTTATAGGCTGCGTGAGCCTTATGTCAACCCGCATAGCCTTGCCACTGTCTGGGTTACTTATTGACTGTCTCAGCCAGGTCTTAACTCCAGTAATTCTGCAGTCCTTCACTGATCCGCATAGTGGGGCGGATTTAAGCATGATATTAGACATTTTCCCTTTCAAAGGCTCTTTGGCTTGTGGATTCACTGGTCAGTGTTTTATGTATTATGCCAGAATGACTGGTCAACCTGCCCGTGGCCCAATAGCGCAGACGGTAAACTGGGGCTTTTTTTTTTATTTTTATAAATCCTAATCCTTTTGTCTTCTCCAGGTGACACAGCCGGACTTCTTCCAGAGAATTCCTTCAAGGGGTCCAAATATGAGTTTGGAAGTATTGGCCTGGCACTCTACAGTGGCCTGTTTGCTTACGGTGGCTGGTGAGTTAACACATCAGCCTAGCTGTGCAATTAGTTTGCTGTCCACTGTCTGCCTGTATCCAGTTTCCCTCAATTCAAATGTTAAACCTGGTGCTTGGAGACGGTGTGAAAATGGATCAAACGCTGGGGCATTTTGTCAGTAACATATCATCTGATAAGTCCAATGAATGGCTATTACAAATAACACTGAACATACTGTACATTACTAATGTTTCTTTTAAATAATAAATATCAGAAAAATAAAGGTTCAGTGCATCTTCATTGCTTTTTACTGTTCAATACCTATTTGTTGTCTCTTTTGTTTCCAGGAACTACTTGAATTTTGTTACAGAGGAGATGATTGAACCTTACAAGTAAGTTGATCACAATTGTGATTTTTACCTTTAAAATTCATGTGGAGTAGTCAAAAGTCCGCAGTTGTAATCAGCCTGCCGTTGTTGTACGTTTTCCTCAGAAACCTTCCTCGAGCCATCATCATCTCCCTGCCGATAGTGACAGCAGTGTATGTCCTAACAAACTTGGCCTATTTCACCACACTCTCCCCCGATCAGATGCTTAACTCAGAGGCTGTGGCTGTGGTGAGTGCTTTGAGCTGCAGTAATGTACAAAAGTCTTGAGCCATCCCTCATTTCTTTATATTTTGCTAGGAAAATGGGAAATTGGTTCGGTGATTTATTAAAAGATATAAGACAAAAACAGAGTTTGTACAGTTCTAACAAGCTTGAAAGTCTGTATTTGGTATGCTTTAAGTGCTTCCTATCTAACATTCACACACATTCATACTCCAATAGATGCTTCGGAGAGGAGCTTGGAGTCTTTCCGAAGGATATTTGACATGCAGACTGGAGTAGACTGAACCAGCAACCTTCTGATTAGTATACAACCTGCTCTAATCTACCTCCTGAGTTAAAGCCAATCCAAAACCACGCGTGAAGCAGAAGGGAAATTTTCTTGTAATTCCTCTAAGTGGTCTTAGGGAATAGTTCTCCAGGCTTCTTCAAGGACATTTGAAGCTCTTCTTTAGATGCTGACTGGCTTTTGTTCCATTCTTTATCAGGATGATCGCATACTACTTTAATAATGTTGAAGCCCGGCCTCTGGGGAGGCCAGTTCATGAGTGATAGTGTGTTTTTCTATCCAGGTGTGCTTACTGCATAGTGTTTGGGATCATTGCCAATTTGAAAAAATGAAGCCATTGCCCTGACAGAGCCTCCACCTTGTTTTACAGCAGTATTTTAAGGCAGCCAGTGTCCAAAGAAAAACTTTAAGACACCTTCAGGAAGCCTGGAAAACTACTGCCCGGGACCATTTTATGTTTAGTTTCCAAGAAGTCGGTCTTGATTGTAATTGTCTTAAAGAAATTAGCAGCACTGTATATTTGGGTGGGGGGTATAACGGGTCCAAAGATGTGAATACTTGCTGCTGAATGCTGAATATATGTTGCTGATGTTGTTGTCTACAGGATTTTGGTAACTACCACCTGGGTCCCATGGCGTGGATCATCCCGGTGTTTGTAGGCCTGTCCTGCTTTGGATCAGTCAACGGCTCACTGTTCACATCATCCAGGTAACACTCTCACACCAACCATGTTTAAAAAAAAACTCGTGCGCACACACACACAATTAGCAAGTGTTAAGAGTCAAGATTAGAAACACCCGGAGCCTCTTCATCTTTCTTTTCACAGCGATTAATCACATATCTGTGTCTTTCTATTCATCTCAGGTTATTCTTTGTGGGTTCTCGGGAGGGTCACCTGCCCAGTCTGCTGTCAATGATCCACCCCACTCTGCTGACCCCACTCCCCTCACTTATATTCACTGTATGTTTTTGGTTTTTTAACTTTCTTTATTGGCACGCAAGAGAGTACATCTTCTGAAACCATAGCTAAAATAATAGTGTGCGTGTCTTTTTAGTATTTTAATTTGTGGGATCTCACTTCACTTCACTGCATAATAGGTTATTATATACAGTTACAGAATATTTTTAATTAATTTTGAATAAAAGGACAAAGGTGAACTTTTCTGAAAACAAAGACTTTTTGCTGCTCTCTTACACAGCGGAGAATCAAACCATACCAACATGCTAGCAACTTACACCTGCTCAGTTGAACTTCAATGAGTTACTTTATTTAATTGCATGCAGAAAATCTCATACTTGGAGGCAGTGTCACCAGACTTAGAGAGGTAATGTTTTCCCTTCTCTCCGTCTGTCCAGTGTTTAATGACGCTGCTCTACGCCTTCTCCAACGACATCTTCTCCGTCATAAACTTCTTCAGCTTCTTCAACTGGCTCTGCATCGCCATGGCAATCATAGGAATGATGTGGCTCCGCTATAAGAAGCCTGAGCTGGATCGACCAATAAAGGTGAGTCAGCCTCGAGAACTGTTTTTAAGAGGTTTTCAGCAAAAAATGTGGCTGGTGGTGGAGAGAACTAGTCTGTCAGGCAGGCCAAAACAATGGATCTTCTCTTGGTCTTTGTCATCATTGACTCCCACTGAAGTTGGCTTTGGCAGCAGGAAATCTTCCTTCTTTGTGTAAAGCGACAGACAAAGATCCATTCAGTGCAGATGAACAGATACTGATCGCAGATTAAAAGACAGGAGGGGAGCTGGATGCTAGTCAGCTGGTGCTGAGGCTGTGTGTGTGTGTGTGTGTGTGTGTGTGTGTGTGTGTGTGTGTGTGTGTGTGTGTGTGTGTGTATGCAGTGTACTCGTGTTACCCATGCTGTGGGGACCTGAATGTGTTTATACAGTCAGTGTGGGAAAAGCAAAAAAAAAAGTCTTTGAATGTTACATTTGAGGTTGAAAGCTTTCACAATTAGGGTCCAGATTTGGAAAGTTAGCTATGGTTTGGGTAGGTTTGCACGATCTCCGTGATGTCCTCTGAGGTGATGGAAACACAAACGTGTGTGTGTGTGTGTGAGTAAGAGGAAGAGCGCTACCGCTGCACTCTCCGCATCACAGAGGACCCTTGTTACAATTTGAGTGTGTGTTTGATGGTCAGAGGCGGAAAAGTGAAAGAGGCAAATGGATGTACTGGTCCAGTCCTGTGTGAAAGCGGGTGGCTGGGACAGGAGCGGCACTGTCCCTGCTGACCTCCATCTCTCTTTCACTCTCCCACTCTTTTCCTTTCTCCTTTCTTTGTCTGTCACATTCCTGCTGTTCAGCCAATGAGAGTAGTGGAGAATCACAGTTAGATTTATTCCTTTTTGTAGGAGAGATAGGGCACAGTGTTCTAAGAACAGCTCAGTTATTGACAGTGTCCACTCACATTGATGCTACGTGGCCAAATGCATCTGAACACATGTGCATCGCATATATGATTATTGAGCACAGACGCTATCAAACATAACCCGGTAATAAGGATTATTACCGGGATTATTATTACTGCCCTGGGGCGCCTCTGTCAGTGCGCCCCAGGGCAGCTGTGGCTACAATGTAGCTTGCCATCGCCAGTGTGTGAATGTGTGTGTGAATGGGTGAATGACTGAATGTAGTGTAAAGCGCTTTGGGGTCCTATGGACTAGAAAAGCGCTATACAAATGCAGGCCATTTACCATTACTACAGTGGCGCTGGGAGGTCAAATGCACTGCAGCTTAAACTTAAGAAAGTATGAGCGAATGTAAAAATACTGCAAAAGCTTTCAAAACACAACAGTTTAAATTTTTCTGGGAGACGCATTCACAGCTTATGTGTTGTGAGGGAGCAAAAGATGCAGGTAATTTTAATTGGATAATCCATAAGATACTGTAGATGCATGTTTGCTATTAGCCGTTTACACTTCTGTTGTGTTTTGTGAGCTTTTTCTGTGTTTTTTCTATTTACTGGTGTTTTCTTAAGTTGCAGTGCATTTGGCCTCTCAGGGCCACCATAGATTATAAGGACAATCTGTGAAAGATTTAGACTTTATTGAATCGTGCCACCTGCCACATCCTGGCATCCCATTTTATCACCTCAGCTAACCAGAGCTGTGAGGGTGGCGGTGGCGGTGATTCGATATTTTACTTGGCTGATGATTTTTACAACTGAAGGGTGCTAATGGAAGAGTCCATTAGTTGACACTAGTGGTTAAATGAGTTTATCTAGCATACATAATAGGGAGCATCCTGTCTTATTGCATCTAGCTTGGCCAGGTTAGATATCACAACGACTGTATATAAAAGATGGCCGTAGGTTCTGTGCATAGAGTATAAATGATGGATTTAGCCACCATGATGTCCCTCATTGGTTTAGGATTGGATTTTGAGCCTTCCTTGTTAGCATTTCCGCTGCCACCTTATGTGGATGAAATGGTGGAGTGCTAATGTTGTAGCTGCCATAGGGGCAATGCAGACACGCCCGTAGCTCAGTTATCCTGGTGGATACGTTGTAAAACAGTTTACGTCATAACTGTTTTTTGTAGCATATTGCAAATATTCTTTTTCCTGCTACAAATTTGGGTATTTTAGGAGCTTTTGACTCCCTTTGCGAGCCTGTCTCAAGTGGCTCATGGAGGAACTGTAGTTTTGGGTCACTTCGCGCTGACTCTAAAACATCGAGCCAATGCAGAAGTGGCTTACAGCGGCGTTATTTCTCAGCAAACACTCAGTTATGAGTTTTTGTGCTTCTCCCTGCAGGTGAACATTCTGCTACCAGTGAGCTTTGTGTTAGCCTGCCTCTTCCTTATCATCGTCTCCTTCTGGAAGACTCCAGTCGAGTGCGCCATCGGCTTTGGGATCATCGGCACTGGACTGCCCGTCTATTTTATTGGTGTGTGGTGGCAGACTAAACCCAAGTGGCTGCGAAATGGAATCCGTAAGTATCAGAATCAGAATCAGAATACTTTATTGATCCCTGGGGGAAATTATTTTAAAACAAAGTAAAACAAACTCCTCCCCCTTGTCTATGAATATGTTACTTGGAGCATTTTATTCCACCTGTTTTTGTGTGCGCTTTTAATTTGTGCATTAACCTCCTAAGACCCAAACTCTTCCATGGCATGCATTTTTAATTTCTCTTTCATATTTGGGCATGTTGGGGCCCGATGAATGTAAAAACAAAGAATTTCCAGATTTATTTATTTATTTTTTACCTTATTTTTGTTTTTAAGAAAAATAAGAGCCACATATGAGGATATTTGTTTAACATTTTGATAGAACAGTAGCAGTATAATGTCCTTGTAAGTGGATATCAGGCCCTTGTAGAGCAAAATTGAGTATTTTGGTCTAAATAACCCAAAATGTGATGTCCACGTATGTGGACGCCAGGTCCTATGAGGTTAATATAAACTCAGTTGATTTTTACTTATCTCAAATTCTGCGTGAAAGTTTCAATGCTAGGTTCAATAAAAACATGACAAGTTTTTCTTCTTGAAACTTTTTAAAATTGTCCTCCGTTCTGCTGCTGATTAATATTTTAGGTTTATACCTTTGGTGTGTTGATCCGTATTTCTCTCTTCAGCTGCTGCATTTTGTCCTTGTCAGTTTCCAGCTAAATAATAACATTTAACAATCAAATGTAAAATTTGGTAGGATTTCAGATTTATCATCTCAAGGCTTTACGTTGGGTAAAGAAAGATATGGTGTTGGTCCACACTGATAGGCTTTCATATTTCAGCTCCATTCATTTGAACATTTGCTTTGCTCTTGATTTATATCCAAGTTTTTTTTTCTTTCATCGCTGAGTTAAATGTTTAACTCCAGGTGACCTCAGCTGTTTTGGCCCCTGAAACCCAGTTCAGGGTTCAGGGTTAGACTCGGTTTGCTAAATCTGAAGGAGGTCCCTGTTAAAGGTTTTTATTAGTGGTGATCTCATGTTTGCCTCACTCATAGCTCTCCTGAGTGGAAATAAGAACGCCGCTGTGGCCTTTAAGGACAGATAAATGGGACTTGGGATGCAGTCGGTGTATTTGAGCTCTGTTTGGGTGGAAACTTAGGTGAAGTGATGATTAACCGTCTCCGATGTTTGTTTTTCAGACTCGACCACAGCTCTGTGTCAGAAGTTCATGGAAGTTGTGCCTCAGCAGTCCTAAAAACCAAGTTGCCCTTTTACTTCAGCCAAAAGGCCAAGACGATTGGGCTAAGATATCATAAGTGATGATGTTTGAACTCCGTTAATGCTTTTCTCACACACACACACACACACACACTCACTCACTCACTCACTCACTCACTCACACTCTCTCTCTCTCTCTCTCTCTCTCACTCACTCACTCACTCACTCACTCACTCACTCACTCACTCACTCACTCTCTCTCTCTCTCTCTCTCTCTCTCTCTCTCTCTCTCTCTCTCTCTCTCTCTCTCTCTCTCTCTCTCTCTCTCTCTCTCCTTTTAGTGTCAATAATTTGTAGTTTCTTTTTTTCTTTTCTTTTCTTGTTTTTTTTTTTTTACATTTTCACTAATTGTTCTGTGAATACGTCTAATCTGCTGTCACCAGAAACCTGTTGTATTTAGCGGTGCCTTTACGTTGCAGATGAAGGTGAGCGTAGGTGGGCGATGATGCAGAACCAGCTGTCAAAATAAACAAAAAACAAACAAACACAACAACAACTTTTCCCTTCAGGAAGTTGTTGCTGGATATCACTACACACTCTGTTTTGCTCCTGCAGTCTTTACAATTTCAGTGTTGTGTTGTTGTCTGTGCTGCTGTGCTTTTGACAGTAAGCATCTGTCTGCCTCTCAGTGTTGGTTATTTGACCTGGCATGTTGTGCGTCTGTGCACAAAGCTGAACAGAGGCTGTGCTTTTTTTTTTTTTTTTCCTTTTTTGAAATATTTAAAGACGATCAAAGTGCTGACGTCCTCTCACATGTAGGCCTGCTGCTGTGGTTTTATATCGGGTAAACGGGCAGTAAATTAAACCTAATGTATGTTTCGTTTGTCTGGCTAACCAAAGCCCGACTTAAATTTATCTCCGAGTATAAAAAATGTGCAGTCTACTGATTCCTCATAGGACTTCTGTGTCTGAAGTGTCTTTTAAATCCTCATGTGGTTAAGCTTGACAGAAGTGCCCATGGGAAATAGTATTTTCTGTAAAGTGGGTCAAAATGTGCAACCTTTCTGCTGTTCTTTTTGTGTTTTTTATTTTTTTTTTAGGGCGGGGGTGGGGTTGTCACTGATGTCAGTGATCAATATGTTGGATAACTGAGCCTGGCTCCCAGAGTGCTGCTTTTACTCCATCGCACTGAAAGTGTTTGAGGCAATGTTTCCAACTACATGCTGCAGTAAAGCCATGTAACACTCACAGCACGAGGTTAGAATGGAAAGACAGAAACAATGCAGTTTTGTGTGTGTGTGTGTGTGTGTGTGTGTGTGTGTGTGTGTGTGTAACATAGTTGTTTTTCTGGGCACAGACATATGGAGCTTAAATGCTCCCCTCCAAATTATTCCATGCAGCCCTGCTCAATTTTTGTATTTTGGGACCGTTAAAGTGAAGTGACACAGGAGTTTCTGCCTAGTTATACCCAGACTGTCAGAGAGGAAGTTTGATGTTTTTATTTTTATAATGGGTTCGTTGAGAGATGCAGCACGTTTTCACATCACAATATAACTGCTAGTTTTTCATTTTTCATCCTTGTCTTTTGTTTGTATTTCACGCACAGTAAAAGTTACAAACAGAAAACTAGAGCTGCATTATTAGTGTCCACCCCGCTCCTCCTGGAAAAAGGACCAAAAGTACAGGTTACCATGGCTGCGGTGGATCCAGGAGGAGTGATGTGTATGTTATAGAGTTAGAGCCTTCTAACACTCCAGCCATCGCTCAGAGCTGATGGAGAAACTAACATAAATGCGACTGTAGGAACTTTATTTATTTGTAGCAAACTTTTGATGTGTATTATTAGTCGCTCTAATTTGTTTACAGGGCATTTTGTGAAAAGTGCTTGTCAAATAAATCTTGAGGTTTTTTTCCAGTCTTGTGTTCTGTTTTGTTTGGTTTTCATCGTTTGCTCCTCTCAGCTTTCTTTGCATTAATTTATTTGTAAGGAGTATAAAGTACAGATATTAGTGTTAAAATTTAGAGAGGGTGGGGGAAAAACTACTTAAGTACAGATAACTAAAAATTATACTTAAGTACAGTAATGAAGTATTTGTAGTTTGCTATTTGCCACTTCTGCTGACAGTTAAAAGCATTTCTTCCTTCTGCAGCCATAGCTAAATGCCATCATACCAAGGCCACACCTCTGCTCGTTCCGGCCAACTTTACAACCCTAATATAACATAACCCCGATAAAATATAAAGACTATAAAGTACACATACAGTAAAAAAATAAATAAATATTTAAGTAAAGGAAAGATACCTGAAAATTCTACCTAAGTACAGTCATGAACTATTTGTGCTTCATTACTTCCCATCCCTGCATTTAACCCTTAAATTTCCAGTTTACATGATCAAACACCTTGTTTTAGGACGTCCATGTGCAGCGGGCTTGCTGCATGATTTGTTGTTATTAAAATTACATTAGGTCCTTACTGTATTTTAATACAATAAATGTATTTCCCGAAACGTAGTAAAACATTAACTAGAGAAACGCTGACACAATCATAAAATCCCATTGCCAGCACCTGAGAGCTTCCATGCTGGACTTGTGCAAACCAGCCACACAGACATCAGCGTGCTTCCTCCTGTGTCTGACGTTAGCAGGTGTAACACTGGCAGCATCTGTATAAACTTTGAAAGGAGGCCAGCGTAACAACAGAAAGTTTGATTTTTTTATTTTCTTGGGGAAACAAGAGCAACTCCAGCATGTTGATATTTCCATGGAAAAAAAAAAACCCAAAGTGGTGTATGACTAGCATGGTGCAAACATGGTTAAAATGTAACCTTAGAAGATCTACATCTTTAAACCCTTCACTAATAATAGTAATGCTGTTTATTGATAAAGTTTTTTTTTTTTTTAGACCAAATCACTGGTTCCTGGTCCCCTTATCCAGGTTGTACCTTTAAGCTTGCTTCCTTTGTTTAGCACTTGAATAGCTTCTCATTCAGCTTGGTAGGAGTAGATGGGCAGGAAGTAAGAGGCTGCCATGTTTGGTCTCCCTGCTGCTTGTTGGATATCTGCAAAGTGCCTCTTCAGGCTTCACTCTGCTTCTTTTCAAACTCTTGACCGGTCCATGTTCACGTGCTCCAGCATCCGTCAAAGATCTTCAAGAAGTCGGAAATTCCTTCACCCCGCTTTTGGCCCCGTGTGCAGACTACAGCTGAATGGATGTTGGACGTTTAATTAGTTGAATTAATTACATTTACTTTGAAAGCTAGTCTGAAAGGCATGTTTTGAGCACGAGGGGTTAAAAAGCAACATTAACGACTGTGCTGCTGTTTCAAGTTTTTCTTTTCTATTTTTGTAAGAATTTGTGTTTTTTGTTTTTATTCAGGACAAAGTAAAAAGAGACTTCACAAGACTACAAAATACTACACAATCATATTAACAGACACTCACTGAAACATTTAGATGGAGTTAAAAAGCTAATGGTACAAAGATCATGTAGGTGTTAAATAACTGTTGCTGCTGCTGTGGATAGTTCTGTGAATGCGTACTGACAGTAAACCGTTGTGCTAGATTACAGCAGGATGTTTGGTCTTTAAGGTTAACATGACACACAGCTGATTGATGTTCAAACAAACATAATCCTCTCAAGCATTCAGAACATGCAATGCAGCCAGGAGTGGAAGTGGATGACGGCTCCGAGGTCACTTTACAGGCTTGTGGTAAAGGTAAGGCATGGATACCTGAACCTCTGAACCCTGTACAACACTACAAAGAAGTAATATTTATGTCCTGATATGTAATTTATTTTGAAATCTTAAACTTTCATTTACATTTAACCTTTTGTATTGTCTATATTGGTACCTAACGTTCTGTTTATTTTAGCCTTTTGTGTACAGGGCTTTGTGACTGCCTGTCTATGAAAAGCGCTTAATATATAAAGTTTACTTACTTACTAGAGCAGTATTCTACAGTTGCACATGTCAGGAGGTCATCTCTTGCAGGTCTTAAAATTAGATATATACAACTTAAGGTGAGCCACACGACATATTACATTGAGTCATTTTTTTTTTAAACAAATATTAAGAATAAATGCAGAAGCAGTGTGTCAAAAACTAAGTACACCCTCAGCTGCTGCTGATCAAATACACTTGAGTGACAGATTATCAGCAAGACATATAAAAGACGCATTCAGTGAAAACCAAACACAGGTTGTCTCATAGCAACTGTCAGCATGGTGGTGGAGGGGTGATCTTTGAGTTGAACAAGAACTTCTCTACATACTAAAAGATTTGAGTGTCAAATATAGGGAATAGGAATTGATACGAATTTAGCGATTCCGATTCCATTATCAATATTGCTTATTCTCTTTGGGTGCACTTTAAGAGTCACCACCATCGCTAAGCAGCACAGACATTACATTCCTGCAAATCAGTTGCCTGCTGTATGATCAAATGTTTGTGCCGATCACTGTTTTGGTCATTACTCAATAAAAATAATATATTACACATATTACCCAGAACACTGACCTAAAGTAATGCAGTATGTTACTCAGTTACTCCCATGAGAAAGTAATCCATTATACTACTTGCTACATTACTTTCAGATTTCTCTGTAAAATGACCTGAAACACAATGTCTCATAAATACCATTTAACACTATAAACCGACAGACCACAGTCCTACAGCAAAAATGAAAACCAGCACAAACAGACTAAAGCGCTCGTCACAGTGATTCTACTTTAAAAACATGAACAGGTAGAAACGGGAGCTGCACACTATCTGCTCATTAGTTTTGTTACCTGTTGGATCTCAGGGTCTGGCTGCTGGGCTGGGGTCAGCATTCACTCAGCTTTATCACCACTCTGGGTTCTTAGCTAGCTTAGTGTTAGCATGCTACCTGTGCAGGTGCTTGTAAAGAGCCAAAGTTGTGTTAGCAGCATAATGCAGTTGTTTCTGTCCTGGATGCAGTTTGCACTTCACCATTGCACTCTTGCCTTTTTGTGCAATAAAAAATAAAATGTCCACATCAGTGCTGCAGAATATGGCACTATTTTACACTATTGTATTTCACATACAAACTGAAATCAGCTGATGGTAGCATAAGCACAAGTGGTGATAAGCGGGATCACTGAACTCAGCTTCCTGAATGGTTTTTACAAGTTTGTGTTCTGAGTCATAAAGGATTATTTTCTTTAATAAGTTCCTACTAATCTTGTTGCCTTTATATTGCCTATATGAATGCAGAAACACATCCACTGCATGTCGCACTAATCCTGAAATTCATAAACGTACAAGTGGGTATTGTAAAAAATGCTCATAAAATAATTTTTCCAGCAGAATCTATAAAGCAGATATCATCTATTGTGCAATATTTTGCAGAGACGCCTCGGTTCACCTTGTGTATCCATGCCTGAGAAAGGGAGCGAGGTGTTTGTGTCAGAGCTGATCATGGCACACCTGGTCAAACACCAGTGTGTGCGTGTGTGTGTGTGTGCGCAAGGGTGAAAACAAGCGTTCAGTTACTCTGGTTGCAACAAAATTTACTGCCACTTTAGTAGGTCGAGATCGTGTTTTTACTGCTTCCTATATGTGACTCTGTTGTAACAGACAAACTAACAAACTCGTTCTTTATTTTTAATGTAAGTTTTTGTTTTTGAAAAATGACACAGTTTTTGTAATTTTACCTGAACCACCACAGTAGATTTTTTATTTTCATACTAAGTTCCAGTTTCAGTTTATTGGTAAGCCCATGACCTTCCACACATTAAGAACTATATTGTATATTGTACAGTTTAAATAATTACTCTCTGAAGTGAGATTATTATTGCGTGTATCTATTGTCCATCGCATATACTCAAATGTAATGATCTCCATTCATGAGGTGCCATGGTCTTTTTCATGGTTCTTGGTTATTGTTGTAAAGCTGCATCTGAAAGCTGGGTTTTACTCTATTCCCTGTTTTCAGTTTACTACAGCTCCTTTTTTCTGTTTTTATTTCCCTTCATATCCCTTGTTACGGTATTGACTGATTTCCCCAGTGCCATTTAAGGACTTTTATTTTGTGTTAATACCCTTCTACTTCTACCGTTCTTCCAGCTTCCCCCTTAGTAGGAATTTAATTTTTTCCAGTTGCAAATGTCTCATTACATCTTATTAATGCTGATTTGATAGGAGGCACTCTTTGCTTCCAGTTTAGTAAAATTAAACAACGTGCTAGCAGCGTCACAAAACGTATTACATTATTTTGGTTGGTTAACAAATCTACAACAACCGGCTTCACTCCAAATAAAGCGCAAATTGGGTCTGGCTTAAGTGTTTTGTCAGAATCTTAGACAAGTTTTGAAAAACATTATTCCAATATGTTGTTATACAGGGACAATTCCAAAACATATGTGCCAGTGAAGCAGGTTGCTGTTTACATCTTTCACAGGACGAGTTTACATTGGGGAACATTTTTGACAGTTTCAACTTCGATAAATGGAGTCTATGCAGCACTTTAAACTGTAAGAGTCCGTGACGGATACATACAGAAGAAGAATGTACATTTTCTTGGGCTTTTGTCCATTGTGATTCTTACATAAGGTCCTTCTGCCAGGCATCTTTCAGATGATCAAGCGTAATAGTGCCATCCAGTTGTGACAATATATTGTGAATTTTTGTTATTAGTCCTTTTTTGAGTGGATCAAACTGGAATAAGTTATCTAAGGTAGAGTCTGGGGGTCGATCTGGAAAGGATGGAGACTCTTTACAAAGCTTCTGATCTGTAACTATTTAAAGAAGTCGTTACTATGCAAGTTAATTTTTCTTGCAATTGCTGGAATGTGGGAAAAACCTGTGTGTGCCTGTTTGTCTGTGTCTATATGTCAGGTTGGGTATCAGACGCCACCTCTCTGGGGACATCTCAGGCCCTCCAAGGATGGGCGTCCAGGTATACACCGGCTCACTCCTTGGCGGCCGCTTATCGGGGCCTGGAGCCTGGGGCTCGCTCGGGCCACTTCGGAGGTGGGGTGCCCCCGGCCCCTCGGCCTGGGGCTCGGTCACTCAGGCGCAGCTGGCTGCCGGCGGAGCTCACGGGCACGTCACTGCAACCCCCCCTGGCTTCTGCTCTGCGCCTGCTGAATGACCCCTCATCTGGGACTCTCCTCAGCTCTTTCTGGGACAGTGGCGCGGCTGCCCCTCTGTTGGTCTTCCTTGGTCTCTTGTGTTCTGGGGGCCTCTGGATGTCTGGAGTTTTGATCTCCTCCTCCTTCATGCCCTGGTGGACGGGGCAGTGGCTCCCCCACACCCTCTAGCAGATCATTACATGAAGGAACCTTTTAAAAAAAAAAAAACAAGTGTGTCCATGCTCACAGGTGTACACACGGGTGATCACACCCACAAACTACACCCTTTTTGGCTCCTACCTCAAAGCACACTGTGCTCTCGATCTTACGTGCTGCACAATAATGTTTAATATTTAGTATTTACTGTCATATTCCCATATATCATTGTGATGTTGTTTATTCTATTACTCTTGTTCTCTTCTGCTTGTTTTCTTTTTTCTTTCTCAGCAGGTGATCCAGGTGATCGATATATGCATTTTTTTTCTGCTTATTCTGTTGGTTTTTGTTTTTTGCCCTTCTCCCCCGTCCCTCTTCTCAGCTGTTTTTCTTTCCCTCTTTCTTTCTTTCTTTCTTTCGTATTCAGCAATTGAAAATAAAATAAACAATAAAAGGTGAATCAAATGGATCATTACGGCAAGGCTGGGATGGTCAATTTGGTAAAGTAAATCTGTTGGGCATCTTTCTTCGCCTTTAGACAACAATTCTGATGGCAAAAGAGCCAAACGGGACAGGCAAGAAAAAAAAAAAGGAATGTGGGAAAAACCTTACTAATGAATAAATCCTTTATTAAATACAGCCCCTTGAGGTTCCACTGGAGAAATGAAATGTTTGAGAGTGATCGGGTGAATGTTGCGTTATTCATGAGTGGAGTTAGTATGGAAGCTTCTTTCCTTCCATAATGTTTCCTTATCTGAGTCCAGAGTTTAATTGTATCAGAGACTACCGGATTCTTAAACTCATGTTTAGGGATAGGGGGAGCCGAACAGATCATAGCTTCTAATGAGGAGGGATAGCAACTTTCACTTTCCAGTTGAAACATTTTTAATGCACATTGGAACATCCTACATATACAATATAATATTTTTTCATGACATTGATTTTTTAAAATGTATTTTACATTATGAATGTTTTTTTTAATGGAGTAATTATAGCTGCCAGCTTGTCTATCTCTCATCTGACAGTGTCTTTCAATTATCAGGTCCAAAAAATGAAGTCTTCAGAATATTTTGACACAATAAATATATAAATATATAAATATATATATATCTCTACATCCCAGAGACTTGCTGTTAATTCATCCTTTGACTTATAGACCCCAGCCAGGATGAGGATGCCCAAATATCCATCCTTCCACTTCTTCGTCCTTTTAGATTATTCATTTCACGAATGACTTTCTATACTGACCAGCTCAAAGGCTGACTTGTAAAATGAGTAACAGGAGGGTCAAAACACAAACATGGGGAGTCTCACAGCGATCTGCATTATATGACAGCTTACACTTTATCCTGTCTTTGAGAACTCCCTTGCATCCTTGAAAATGCCCTGAAATCACCACTGATGACTGAGCATATTCTTATCTATGACCCCATAAGTCATAAACAACCCTAGATATTTTGTCTCTCTGGTAAGGACACAATATCCCCAAATGTACTCACTCTCTCAAAACATGATAGTATAGTAAATCACATCCATACTGCTTAATACTAATAATAAATTCACGATTGTAGCGTACATAGCTTTCTGTGTCTGAATATTAACAGGGATGAGATAAGGCACATACATCTATATGCTTTTAAGAAGGATCTATTATAAATCCTTTTGTCAGGATCTGGGTCTGTGACCCATCATTTTGAGTTTATTTTTGTATTTTTGATTTCTTATGTTATATTGAAAGGTTGCTAAGTTCTAGTATTATTATTAGTTTGCCTTGAGGTTTAGTCTAGTCCTTTTTTACGATTCTTTTCTTGTCCTCTGTGTGGTCTCAGTGTTTTACTTTCAATTATGCCTGTGAGTTTGGCTCTCCGCATGTTCTATGTTCTAATTGTCTTGCTCGTGTGGTCATGTCTACGTCTCTCCATGTTTCATGTTTTATTTTGAAGAGTCTGGTGTTTCCATTAACGTGTTTAGTTTTACTTCCCCTGTGGCGTCATTATGTTTATTCCAGTCAGCTGTTTCCCCCGTGTGTTTCCACAGACTGAATACCTCCTGTGTGTATTTAGTCTGTGTGTTTTCATTCAGTCTTTGTCAGGTTGTCTGTTTTTCTCCCTCCACGTTACTTCAGGTTTAAATTCTTTCATGATTCTGTTCAGGGCATGTTCATGTTACCTCTTCATAGTTCCTTGCATGCACCTATTTAGAGTCATGTTCATGTCACTTTTGTCGTAGTCGTCACAATTTAGTTTTTCCCATTTTAGGTTTTAGTTTTAGTTCTCGCCCTGCTTTGTTTTTGTAGTTATGTTTTTTCAGCCTGATAAACAGCTCGCCTTTTCTTTAAACTCAGTTCTGTCTCCTTCCATGTCTGCACCCGGGTCCTCCTTCTCACTCCCACACAGTCAGCTTCAGCCAGACTGTGACACCTTTTCATTTTCCTATTCATCGTCCTCCTGCGAATACGACAAGATGTTCTGTGCTTGCATTTATTTCATGTATCACATACATCGCCTGCATGTAACTTCACAGTTATCAAAAGTTGTATCTGCAACAGTAATTAGCTCATGGGAAACAGCCAGATGCCGGTCATGTGGTGCAGTCGGCAGTAAGTGTATGGCTGGTTAAGGAAGATTTAATCATTTATTTGATAGAATTTAAGCTCTACTTAGATTATTTTATTCAACTAAATTCAAATCTCTTTGATTTCAGGCTACATTAAGTTTTTATTTATTTATTTATTTTTTATATAATCAATGTTAATTCACCAAATCCAAATGTATACAGTTTAATGGTATTTAAATTTGCTATAAATTTGAATAGGTACATGCATTTGTGGACTTTTTGTGTTTAATTATCTAAATATTTCATTAAAAATCTCATCACAAGCCGGTCACAACAGATGGCTGCCCCTTCTTGAGCCTGGCGCTGCCAGTGGTTTCTTCCTGTAAAAAAAACAAACAAAAGAGTTTTTCCTTCCCACTGTCGCCAAGTGCTTGCTCATAGAGGTCCTCGTGACAAAGGGCAGTCCTGGTATAGTCCAACACCTTATGGGAAAGAGTCCGACTTACTGCTGTGCCCTGAATGCTCGTACAGGGACCGAATCTCTCGTAGCAATGGACCACACACCCCATTATCCTGAAGCACCCCCCGCCCCAGTTTAAATCTTAAAGTATTAAGAATATTTCACATCTTGAGTGTTGCTAGTGCTTCTTGTGTCTTATACTGTGTCCCCCCCCCCCCCCCCCTTTTTTTCCCCCTAATTGTCTCCCCAAACCAAGCGGCAACACCAAAGCCTAAAAAACGAAGCCAACACAGAAGCCAAAAACTGCAGTTCCTCTAATATCCACTTGAATCTCTAAACATGAGTCAATCACAATACGTTCCAATGTTAAAATAGCCAGATTTACAACATTAATAGGCACTGATCAGTTTTATACTGCTTGGTAAAACCAAACAACTGGGGTACTTGGCACCACTCCGTTGTGATCATTCCCTTCGTTGACCAGCCTAGATGTTGTAGCCAACATAAGATGACATTTCTAGTTCTTTTGTGAGTCCAGCTCACTGTGTTTAACTGCTGTTTATGTATTTACTGAATGCTGTACTGCATGTGTGTGTTGTTGAGTGATATGAACCTTTTGATGATGAAAATATTTGGTATTATGAAGAAATTTGAATAAATGAAGGTTCTGCGTTGAAGTTGCCACGACAGCTGTGTAGTAACCTTTATTTTCACAGTTGCTTTTGATAAACAAATGTACAGTACATTGTGTAAAGCAACACACTTTTATTTAGAACTACAACAGTACATCAAGTCCACGGCGTCTGATAAAGGGTGTGAGAGGAAACCCAATAGAGCAGTGACTGCAGTTCAACAAACAGTCTGAGTCCACACAACAGGGGAACACTCACAGGTGTAAGCTCTTGGCCCTGTGCTTCGTACGTCGCTTACTACATCCAAGATCAAATGAAACATCCAAGACCAAATCATCGCGCTAACTCTGAGCTCGCTATTCCGGTTCCCCGAACACACCTGTTGTTGACGATTAGTATAGCTGGATGAAGTAATGTGAGATCACTGGGTGGCCCAACAGGGGCTACGCATCGATAGTAGAAACATTGATCGGCAACCCTTTGATTGGTCGGCGAAAATGTCGAAGGAGCGCGCTCGGTATTTTTCGGCAGCAGAGCAAGAACTCTTGAGTGAGGGATTTCAGGGGTTTCAGAGTTTAATTAAAACGCAAGGGAACACTGCAAAGGCTGCAAAAGCAAGGAGAGAGGGCTGGCAGAAAGTTGCTGACAAATCAAACTCGTAAGTAATTCAATAATAACAATAATAATGGAGTGGATTGATATAGCGCTTTTCAAGGCACCCAAAGCGCTTTACAATGCCACTATTCATTCACTCTCACATTCACACACTGGTGGAGGCAGCTACGGTTGTAGCCACAGCTGCCCTGGGGCAGACTGACAGAAGCCAGGCTGCCATATTGCGCCATCGGCCCCTCTGGCCAACACCAGTAGGCGGTAGGGTAGATTTATCATATCACACCATATTATCCAATATTATATTACATTATATTATATTACATTATGTTATATTATATCCCCTTTCACATTAGAGCCACAACAGGACCCACTAGAACATGGGAACAAGTAAAAGTGAAATATAAGAATATTCTACAGAATGGTAATATTTATCACTTATATTGCTTGTCGTCTCTTGGAAAGAGACCCTGGAATACTCTGTTTGTTTGTTCATAACAGCAACCAAGAAAAGGGCAGAGCAAAAAAAAGACAGGTGGTGGTCCTGCACCCCCTCGTCAACAAGTTGGTTAAGTGAATAATACCCTCACGGGAAAATCGATATCT
Organism: Diplotaxodon limnothrissa; assembly: GCF_057381915.1. NCBI lineage: Eukaryota > Metazoa > Chordata > Actinopteri > Cichliformes > Cichlidae > Diplotaxodon > Diplotaxodon limnothrissa. Next base: position 60,724,020 of record NC_140602.1, read on the forward strand.
CTCTATGAGCACACTGTCGCGCTGAGCTAAAGGATCCTGTCTGTCCCGCAATATACGCTGAATTCTGAGGACTCTCCTTATCAATCTTGCACCTTCCGCAATGGGTTGCTCGCGTATACGGACAGGATATGACTGCGACAGACTTCCCAAATCCACCTTCGCTTTTATAGCCGTGGTCTCCCATCTTGATTACACGAAGTAATTTACAATTACTACTCTGAAATATGAATTACATCTGTAATAATCACATACATGTAATAGAATGTTAATAGTTCATTTCCCTTTTTTAGGGAATGACCTGTATGTATCTGTGTGACATCAATAAAAGGATCAAGTGCTGCATTATCTTTAGTTACATTGATGTTATTTATTTATGGTGAAACAGTGGTGGAATATCGCTGTTGCTTTCGTATGAATGACGCGGACATACCTGCATGGCCGCGATCTAATCCTGTTTACATAAAGTAAACCTGCTCCTCAGCAGGTTTACGCTTACGGCTCTGTTGCTATGACAGCAAGTCCCGGATGGGCTTCGGGGAACCGAACGATCCAGGATCACGCGAAATCGTCAACAATCTCATCCAGCTAACTCACTTAGCGCGGTACGAAGAACAGGCCCCTGATTTTCAATTCCCCATATAAACAGTCACACACAAGCTGAAATGTCCGCAGACAGTGGATTACACACAGACACACCCACTGGGTGGAACACTGGGATCAAATACTCACTTGTGTTTGTCTTTCTCTATTGTTTCTGAAGTTTAAAGGAACAGAGGTGCAAGTGCAGAGTAAATGTATTTTTGACTACAGAATTCTTTTAACAAAAAAAAAAAAAGTGGAAATGTAGATGAAATATAAAATTCCAAAGTTTTTGGTAGAAAAATGTGATTAAGATCAGCAGATGGGGAAAGATGTCAAATTAAAGCTGTTTATATAAAATGAGAAAAATATGTTTTATGTTGTAGAGAAAGACAGGAAGAAAGGCAGGGAAAGAGGAAATAAGCAGAGTAACATGTAAGACATATCAGTCATGTCAGGTTTTACATCTCACTAACTTGTCTGAAGGTACAATTTGGTCCTCAGAGAGCTCGATAATTTAAGGAATACATTGATAAATGGCACGAGACAGTGTGAAGCCACCGTACTTCTCACACCACTGATTAAACTTAAATATGTAACTGTACATTTCCTCATAAAAAAAAAATTACAGAAAGTTACATAGTCACAAATAACTGAACACAACACATAGATACTTAAAACAACGGAGGAAATCTAGTGGGAAGAAGGACAAAATTGGCACAAAGGGATATAAAATGACAGAAAAGAGCAAAATGGTTCAAGAATAGCTCAAACCAGTCTCTTTCATTCTGAGAATCCTGCCTCTACACCAGGGGTGTCCAACTCCAGGCCTCAAGGGCAGGTGTCCTGCAGGTTTTAGATCTCACCCTGGGCCAACACACCTGAATCAAATGATTAGTTCATCACCATGTTGAGGAGGTAATTTAGCCATTTAAATCAGCTTGTTGGCTCAAGGACCAATACGTTCTCACTCTCCAAGTGTAACATATTAGGCTATGGGACAAATAGTCGGTATGTTACGCGTTCGGAAAAAGGAAGCAACATGAGAACTGTTTGGACTGAATCTACACATGTACATTTATTTTACTTTCTCATCATGAATTGCTTTGGAAAACACTATCTAACATGATTAAGGTTGTGGTTAAGGTTAGGGATAAGGTTACGGTTACGGTTAGGGTTAAGATTAAGGTTAGGGCTGGAATACACAGCTGAAATGTGTGTTACCGCCGGGAGCGTCATTCTACTGGATTTCATTCACAATCCAGCGCGTATCATAGGGATTCCTCGGGACGTGACAAATCGTCGGTATATTACGCATTGGGAATGAGAATGGCCTCCAAGGACACATCTAAAACCTGCAGGACGACGGCCCTTGAGGCGTAGAGTTGCACACCCCTGCTCTACGCAGAGGCAGACATCCTGCTATCAGCTGCTCTTCAGTCCTTGTATTCAAAGTGGCCACACTACATTATTTAAATCTATTTAAATCTTTCTTAGAGGAAAAAAAGAAAACAAACAAGATTAACAAAAATTAACAGCTGTGAGAATATTATTTCCACAGGTGAAGTTGAGGAATTTAAAATATGGACGTTGATGGAACCAACCTCAACTGGTCATTAGAGGAACTGCAGTTTAAAAAAAACAGCAACTATTGTTTAGTGTGCAGTTTGCTGCTTTCAGTTAAATTAGTCAAATCTAGCGTTGTGCTTGGTTTAAATGTTAACACCTGGGCCCTGTTTCAGGAAGCCGGTTTAGTGGAAAAACTGAGTAAGTATACCCTGAGTTAACGAAAACTCTGGGTTTTCGGTTTCACAAAGCGAGTTCAGCTGCAGCCTGAGTGAGTCACTATGACGACACACTCCGTGAAGCTAACCTGCCCCCTAGCAGGTTTACTACAACTAACCCTGACTGTCTCCGCCCCTTTGTCGGAAACCTGACAGTAGGAAGTGTCGGACATGGCGTGCCACTTCCTTGAAGAGCCAGTAGATCGTGAAGCCCAAATTCTCCGCAGAGCTCTCCGCCGGGAGAGAGTGATCAGAGCGCGTTTGGACATTTTATCATTTCCTGATGATTTTCTGTGCGAACGTTACCGTTTCTCAGCACAATCTATAATTTATTTGGATAACATCCTCAGGCCATATATTACGCATGTGACACATCGCGGACATGCTCTCAGTTCATTGCATATTATTTGTATTGCACTTCGGTTTCTTGCAAACGGGAGCTTTCTGTATAATATTGGTGACGCTGAGCACGTTTCCAAGGCTACCGTCTGTCGGGCAGTCAGGAATGTTACAGTTGCACTGAAACGTCTCCTGTACTCGTCTGTGGTGTTCCCCGGTCACAGACCCACAAGATTTATCAAAGAGGGATGCCACAAAATTGCAGGTATCAGGATGAACAAAACTTAATTTATGATGTGGTGATACTTGGACTACTACTTAAATTGCACATTTATTTTCAGGGTTCCCAGGCGTGATTGGCTGTACAGATGGCACTCACATTCCAATCATTGCTCCTTCAGTAAATGAAGGAGACTATGTGAACAGGAAGTCTTTCCACAGCATTAATGTACAGGTACATAGTTCCCTGTAGCATGTCAAACTAACAAATTATTTCATTATAGTAATGGATGCTAATTTGTGTTCTCTGCACTGTGAAGATCATATGTGATGCTGCCAACATTATCACAAATGTGGAAGCCAAGTGGCCAGGCTCTGTCCATGACTCACAAATATTCCGTGAATGTACACTGAGCACAAAATTTGGACATGGTGAGTTGAGAATACTTTAAAATATATAAAGACCAATTGCTTCAGGGACATTTGAACTGAAGTGTACCCTTCTGTCTTAGGAGAGTTCACTGGCTACTTGCTTGGTGATAGGGGGTATCCATGTTTACCCTATTTGCTTACCCCTTACCCTGACCCTGAACCGGGCCCACAGCAGCGATATAATCTGGCTAATTGCAGGACAAGAGCCAGAATTGAAATGACTATCGGAATGCTTAAGGCCCGGTTCCAGTGCCTGCAAAGACTCAGGGTCACCCCAGAAAGGGCATGTGACATTATTGTGGCATGTGTGATTCTTCACAACATTGCCACAATTAGAGGAGAACACTGTCCTTCTGAACCAAACATCAGCAGTGATCCAAACCATGAACATCCTGACCCTCCCACGGACATACAAGATGGAAGAGGAGTCAGAGACACCATATGTCACAATCATTTCTTTTGACCCATCACCTCAACATGTTGAAAGAAGAATAAACAGATTTTTTGTTCAACTGGCTTTATTGGTCGCCTGTATTTCCTGTACACAAAGTATTAAAAGATGTAAACCTCATAAAGTGTCTCTGTTGCTTCCTCCTCTGTAACAGCTGTCAATGTTTCTTCATTATTTTCCTGCAGTAAAGAAATAGACAACATTGCTGTTCTACTGTAAACTCATATAATCTGTGGAGTATTACTCACAACTGCATGTTGGTCTGGCTCAACAGGAGGCTGCACCAGATGCAGTACACCATCACCATCAACTGATAGAATATGAGGTTTATACAGGTCACTTATAACTTACAAGGGACCAAATGGCAATTAACAAACATACCAAGCACCTTACACTTCATTGTCATTATGCTCTCAAAGACAACCAAGACTGAGGGAAGGCAAAATCAGTAGGAAAATAACTTCACTACAAAATAATTCATTATGGTAAAGAGTTTATCAAATGAATGTGTCGCACTGCAAAGGTGACTGTGAAGAAAGGATGTATGCACATCATGTATTATTTTGAATTTACCCCTTATGTAGGCACTTGTGTCTTGCGGGGTTATTGCCTCAGAGGATGTCCCCGCAGAGATGCCTTCGGCCACAGGGCGCCCACTGTTTTGGCTGAGGGCCAACTGCTCAGCCTCTGTGAGTGGTGGTGGTGGAGGACCCCCACCTGTTTTTCGGGCCTCCGCTTTTTTTCTGTTGGCTATAACGGGCCACATTTGAGCATACAGAGTAAGCAAATATGTACTTGTAATGTGCTCAGATAATTTCAATAAGTGCTTACAGAAAGAAAATTAATGTAGCCTCTAACTGCAATTGATTTACATGGGACAAACAGACCAAGCACTATGGCTCATAATACAATTACACCTTACCTGTTTGGACTATATTTTTATATTTCATTTTTACTTGCTGCCAGGCACGTTTGGGGCCTGTTGGGTTGCACCTGCGCTCACATCACATCACAAAATAAAATGTATAAAATAACAAATAAAATAACATATGATAAAATAACGTGTTAAATGGGTGGAAATCCCTCGATCAATGTTTAAATTAACACTCACGCATTGACTCTGTCGGCTATGTTTTGCCATGCATGCTTTTGCAGCTGTGGCTGTGTTACTTTTTTCCGCGGAATTTGCATGTTATCGGCATATGCTGCCATCAGAATTTCGGCCTCAAGCGCTGTGAAATACATTGACCGCGCCTTCTTTCCCTCCGTCTCCATGGTGACTCGCTTAATCTGTGCTCCGCTTATCAGGGCTTTATGTATCCTCGTCCGCGCGCTTCACTTGGGGTTAAAGCAACTCCGCGTTGACTGAACTAATTGTTATCAGCCTTTCTGAAACGGAATATTCCGAGTTGGACAGTTCGGGGTTACTCAACCGTGAGTGTCGTTTTTCACTCTGAGTTTTCCAAACCGGCTTCCTGAAACAGGGCCCTGAACTGAGGCGTGAAACAACAACAACAAAGGAGACGATTTTTTTGCCGTCTCCAGTCGTGGAGCAATTCAGAGGTGCTGTCGGGTTAAAATAGCAAGTGAACAAATGTTTCATAGGGCAAACTGTGACAAACAGCCAGAACAAGGGGCTCAGAATAAAACTTGATTCTATTTGTGATTAGGTTAGGGTTAGAAACTGAGATATATGAGATGAATGCTTTGTTTGATTCGTTTTGTTTCAGGAGAATGATATCAGTTTTCCATGACGCGTCGTAAATCATGTTCATGTGCGCGGCAGCGTCTATTTGAAGCCTCCTTTATAATCACAGCAGGGGTCATTTCCTATCTTTTCAGCTGTCAACATTTTGGATCATCTCATCACAGCTCTCCTTTATTACCTCCCTGCAGCTTCAGTCACGGCCAGACTCTCAGATTAACAGGCAAACAGTTCCATGCCGCTGGCAGTATTGACGCAATGATTCTGAGCCACAGCGGTGTTTGTTTGTTTGTGCATGTGTGTGCGAGGGACACAGGTGCAACCCAGCCATCTGTTCTTATCTTTTCATCAAAGAGAAGATGTCCATGTTCCCATGTGACTCATCGCCCAGGCTCTGGGCGATGAGTCACATGGGAACATGGACATGTGTTAAGAAGTTATGTTAAATCATCCCGAATCAAGCAGAATTAGATCCAGTGATTCTCAGAAAGGATGTGCCAATATATTAAATTAAATGAGTTTAAGAAGAAGGGTAAAAGTTCACGGTTGATGAAGTCCTATTGTGAAGTCTGTGCTCGCCATCTCGGTGTAGACGTGAATAAAGACTTAATGCTCTGATCAACATTATTTACTTATCCTGCAGCATTCTTGTCTTTATCTTTCTTGTTTGTTTGTTTGTTTTTTACTCTAATTGGAATCATAATTTACAAAATGAAGATTATGTTGTTTTAAACAAGGTGTGAAACTGGAGACTGAGACCATAAACCTCTCAGAAAAATTGTTTAATGATGTCACAGATCGAGTGAGGAGTAGGATCGTTTTCTCAGACAGTTCAATTTCGTTTTGCAACCAGAGGAGTCGCCCCCTGCTGGCCTTTTGAAAAAAGAATGCTGGTTTAAGGCATTTCCGATTGTCCATCTTTTCGATACAGTCTATGCCCAAGATCCGCTAAGACAGTCAATGTTAGCTCAAATAAAACAAATCCAAACCGTGATAAGTCAAGTCAATGTATGTAAACTTGACCCAACAATAAAACATTACTTTTTCTGAATTGCTAAACCACTGTAAAACCTAAACTGTCAACTATGAGAACTCTTTCATCAAATCAATCCCACAGTTGCCAAAATCTTAAACACTATTCATCTGGTTAGCACACCATTTGCAAATCTGAATCTCTCATTTACCAAAACTCTAAACATATTTCTAACACAAAACACATTTAGCAGTGTGCTGCACTTGTACCCAGAATGTTGCACTGAGGATTATCCTCATCATCTTGATCACACCACCACTTATAGACCTCTAAGGCACATCTTTGGCTGCTGGGTGCTGAAATGCATCCTGCCTACAAAGGTCTGGAAGCCAGTACTGCTCAGAGGCCCAGTCTCGTGGAGCCTCACATGACTCCTGTGAAATGTTTCAGTAGTGAGTGTGTAGCGAGTGTGACGTAAAAACATCTTGAGTTTATGTTAATTAGCTGGTTGGAAACTGTGTGATATTATGTGTGATGCTCTCCTGCGATGGCCCGAGGTGGAGATAATTACAGTTTTTTCTGATTGCTTAAGCACATTTTTTGTAACTATTGGCTAATTTTGCAAAACTCTTCACACAAATAAGAAAACCTGTCACCCAATCATCAAAACATTGTAGTTCTCTTGCAAAAGCAAACACAGCTAGATTAACTCTTCACATCTTTGTAAAAATGGTGTTTCCGTATCAAACAGTACACACAAGCCATCATCTACTAAGCACACAATGCGCCAACTGCACACTGATGGTATGAATACAAAACACATCTGGCTTTTGCTTTCTCTGCGCACAAGGTAGGCTATGTCAGTTTGAGCTCATACTTCTGTCATAGATCCATAAGCATAGAGGGATCCAAACTTCAAGTACTGGTGTTTATTCAAACACATCAAAACAAACACAAGTGTTTATTTCCAAGTATAGGATTATTTGCAATCGCCATAATGACTATATGGGTTACTTGGTCTGCAGTGAACATGCTTCCTCTGCCCCCAGCATCTGGTCATCCAGCAATTCTGTAAAGTAACAATTTCAGTATTTTTACATCAATGGTATTGGTGTGTTTCTCATTGGCATATGGCAGTGCTACAAATCTTTGTGCGAAGTGACTGTACTAACCGATTCTCATTTCAAAATGTCCTTATGATGCTTGCTACAGTGTAGCGGCTCGAGTTAGGCTGGACCTGTTGGCCAGCTACCCTCAGGGTCATTCCACGGTTGATTACATGGTCCACTATTGTAGCTCTGATGTCATCAGCAATTCTATTTCTTACTCTTCCTACCCTTCCTCTCCCCCCTCCTCATCTTCCTCTCCCCCCTCCTCGTCTTCCTCTTGCTCCTCCTTGTCCTTGTCGTCCTCTTCATCCTACTTCTTCACCTCCACGTCCTCTTCCTCGGCCTCCTCTACTTCTCACTCTTTCTGCTCCCTCCATTGTACTCCGCACACACAGCTTACCTGTATTATAGTGCTTAGGCTGATTGCAAAGTGAACTAATTATCTAAAAAAGTTCTCACATGTGAAAGTGTGCCAGACAGTTGGCAAATTAGTGTTAATGATAGCCATACATGTGTATACTTTTGCTAGGAGTGTGTTGGAAATTTGGTAATTGAGTGTTGTGCAGTGAATTGTGCCTACAGTTTTGCATAGTGTGTGTTACAAAATTGCAAACTGAGTGCAAAGCAGTTTTTGTGCTTTTAGTTTTGCAAACTCAGTGAGTGGTTTTGCTATAAGTCTGAATAGTTTTAGAGATTGTGCTACAGGAATCACAGTTAGGGTTTAAGCATTCAGAAAAAACTGTAACTCTTCACACCTTCGTAAAAATGGTGTTTCCGTATCAAACAGTACACACAAGCCATCATCTACTAAGCACACAATGCGCCAACTGCACACTGATGGTATGAATACAAAACACATCTGGCTTTTGCTTTCTCTGCGCACAAGGTAGGCTATGTCAGTTTGAGCTCATACTTCTGTCATAGATCCATAAGCATAGAGGGATCCAAACTTCAAGTACTGGTGTTTATTCAAACACATCAAAACAAACACAAGTGTTTATTTCCAAGTATAGGATTATTTGCAATCGCCATAATGACTATATGGGTTACTTGGTCTGCAGTGAACATGCTTCCTCTGCCCCCAGCATCTGGTCATCTAGCAATTCTGTACAGGAACAATTTCAGAATTTTTACATCAATGGTATTGGTGTCTTTCTCATTGGCATATGGCAGTGCTACAAATCTTTGTGCAAAGTGACTGTACTAACCGATTCTTATTTCAAGATGTCCTTATGATGCTTGCTACAGTGTAGCGGCTCGAGTTAGGCTGGACCCGTTGGCCAGCTACCCTCAGGGTCATTCCACGGTTGATGACATGGTCCACTATTGTAGCTCTGATGTCATCAGCAATTCTATTTCTTACTCTTCCTACCCTTCCTCTCCCCCCTCCTTATGTTCCTCTCCCCCCTCCTCGTCTTCCTCTTGCTCCTCCTTGTCCTTGTCGTCCTCTTCATCCTACTTCTTCACCTCCACGTCCTCTTCCTCGGCCTCCTCTACTTCTCACTCTTTCTGCTCCCTCCATTGTACTCCACACACAGAGCTTACCTGTATTATAGTGCTTAGGCTGACTGCAAAGTGAACTAATTATCTAAAAAAGTTTTCACATGTGAAAGTGTGCCAGACAGTTGGCAAATCAGTGTTAATGATAGCCATACATGTGTATACTTTTGCTAGGAGTGTGTTGGAAATTTGGTAATTGAGTGTTGTGCAGTGAATTGTGCCTACAGTTTTGCAAAGTGTGTGTTACAAAATTGCAAACTGAGTGCAAAGCAGTTTTTGTGCTTTTAGTTTTGCAAACTCAGTGAGTGGTTTTGCTATAAGTCTGAATAGTTTTAGAGATTGTGCTACAGGAATCACAGTTAGGGTTTAAGCATTCAGAAAAAACTGTAAGCACATTTTTTGTAACTAGTGGCTAATTTTGCAAAACTCTTCACACAAATAAGAAAACCTGTCACCCAATAATCAAAACATTGTAGTTCTCTTGCAAAAGCAAACACAGCTAGATTAACTCTTCACATCTTTGTAAAAATGGTGTTTCCGTATCAAACAGTACACACAAGCCATCATCTACTAAGCACACAATGCGCCAACTGCACACTGATGGTATGAATACAAAACACATCTGACTTTTGCTTTCTCCGTGCACAAGGTAGGCTATGTCAGTTTGAGCTCATACTTCTGTCATAGATCCATAAGCATAGAGGGATCCAAACTTCAAGTACTGGTGTTTATTCAAACACATCAAAACAAACACAAGTGTTTATTTCCAAGTATAGGATTATTTGCAATCGCCATAATGACTATATGGGTTACTTGGTCTGCAGTGAACATGCTTCCTCTGCCCCCAGCATCTGGTCATCTAGCAATTCTGTAAAGTAACAATTTCAGTATTTTTACATCAATGGTATTGGTGTGTTTCTCATTGGCATATGGCAGTGCTACAAATCTTTGTGCGAAGTGACTGTACTAACCGATTCTCATTTCAAGATGTCCTTATGGTACTTGCTACAGTGTAGCGGCTCGAGTTAGGCTGGACCCGTTGGCCAGCTACCCTCAGGGTCATTCCACGGTTGATTACATGGTCCACTATTGTAGCTCTGATGTAATCAGCAATTCTATTTCTTACTCTTCCTACCCTTCCTCTCCCCCCTCCTCATCCTCCTCTCCCCCCTCCTCATCTTCCTCTCCCCCCTCCTCGTCTTCCTCTCGCTCCTCCTTGTCCTTGTCGTCCTCTTCATCCTACTTCTTCACCTCTACGTCCTCTTCCTCGGCCTCCTCTACTTCTCACTCTTTCTGCTCCCTCCATTGTACTCCGCACACACAGCTTACCTGTATTATAGTGCTTAGGCTGATTGCAAAGTGAACTGATTATCTAAAAGAATTTTCACATGTGAAAGTGTGCAAGACAGTTGGCAAATTAGTGTTAATGATAGCCATACATGTGTATACTTTTGCTAGGAGTGTGTTGGAAATTTGGTAATTGAGTGTTGTGCAGTGAATTGTGCCTACAGTTTTGCAAAGTGTGTGTTACAAAATTGCAAACTGAGTGCAAAGCAGTTTTTGTGCTTTTAGTTTTGCAAACTCAGTGAGTGGTTTTGCTATAAGTCTGAATAGTTTTAGAGATTGTGCTACAGGAATCACAGTTAGGGTTTAAGCATTCAGAAAAAACTGTAAGACGTGGTCCCTCAGGTTGTCTACTAACCTTTCCTTATGAACAGACTGCTCTCTGTGTCTTTTACTATTTACAACAACGGCACACAAGAGAGATTGTATCCAGTGTTCCTGTTAGTGGCATCGTTTGTTCACATTTGAACCCCAGTAAAACACACACCCCGGCTGCTCACAAAAGTAACAAAGACTATCAGTCAGAGCGAGTGGTGGGCAGAGAAGTCATGTGCTGCGTCTTTGTAGTCAGCTGATACTAGTGAGTATATGTGTGTGTATGTGTGTGTCTAGGTGTGGGTGCAAATGAGCTTTTGTGAGTATAGATGCTGGGAAGGAAAATGAATATCATAATATGCCGGCAGATGGTTGGAAAGTGCTGATAGCTGCAGCAGAAACTGGCCTTGATAAATAAATATGTCGCTTCTATCAGTCGTGTCTTCTATGTTTAATCACAGTGAACGGATAGGAAATTATTAGAAGGGATGGAGATGAGAGATAAAACTTCCATTTAATCAGTGGTTGTGGAAGGTATACGTGGGAGCAAAGAAACACACAGCTGTCCCCTTCTGACAGTTTGCAGTGCTTTCCATTTTTAAATTGTCTCTGTCACAGTGTGATTTTTAAAAAAAAAATTACCTAATAAAAAATTATTATTTTTTACTTAAAATAGAAAAGTATTTACTTTTACTTTTTATGAAAAAAAAATCAATACGAATTTGGTTTTACATCTCTGTAATATTAAATAACGTTAAACTTGCCCCCCGCCCTTCCTACAGCTTTTGTTTTATATTACAGTTTTTTTCAGTCGCTAACAAGCGTTTGTCCAAACAGTTGTCACATTTGCAAAACTCTAAACACAATTAGCACAGCATTGGTCTGTTGTAGCCATACCATTCACACATTTCATGTCGTGTTCACCCAATATGCAGTCAGTGAACACATTTCCACAATGCTTACATTTTCTTAACAGACAAGCTATACCTCCCAACAAAATTATGGACTGTTTCTGTAGTATCTACGAATGTTAACACACAACATCCCACAATAGCAAAAACAATATTCCAAACCTTAGATACAGTATAAAAACCTCTGCTTCTGCAATGATATCAGTACAAAAACAATATCAATATCAAAAATAGATCTCAGCTGATAATAAACAAACAATTGAATAATTGACACACAGCTGATTTATGTTGGGTAAATTGGGCCAACCACAGCTTCTTCCATTCTGGCTTAGAGTCAGTGGGGTTTATAAGGCAAGACCTTGAGGAGTGATGTTTTTGGAAACAAAAAAAAGACAAACACTGTATTGTCTGGTCGAGGAAGAGTAGGAGCAAGGGGCCCAGAGAGAAGAGCAGGCCCAAGGAGAGGGCAAGGTAGAGGTGTAAGAATGCGTGGTGGTGGCATTCCAAGGGCTGCAAGAACAGTAGTCAGTGATGAAATTCGTGCCACTATCGTTGACCATGTAATCAACCATGGTCTTTCACTAAGAGAGGCTGGTGAAAGAGTGCAGCCCAATTTGAGGCGGTCAACGGTTGCCTCCATTATACGCATCTTTCAACAAACCAACAGGTAAGTATTGCATTTTACATGGATTGTTTCTATTCTCACTTGACATGTCAATATGGTCATACAGTAATGCATATGTTGAATTTTTTGTCTTTCTAAAGAATGCAACATCTTCCACCCTCTGGGGGAAGAGGAAAGCTCCTCAGTAATGATCAGGAGCTTGCCATTGTAGAAATGGTTACTGCAAATAATGCAATAAAACTGCGTGAAATTCAAACTAGAATTGTGGCGGACCATGAGATATTTGACAATATCGATAGAATCAGCCTCACAACCATTACGCGGACATTGTCCAAACACAGAGTGCGGATGAAGCAGCTCTACACTGTTCCCTTTGAGAGGAACAGTGAGAGGGTCAAGGAGCTACGGCGACAATATGTCCAGGTATAGTGTATATTCAATCCAATGTCCAGTTCTATAAGCTTTGCACTTTGCAAGTAGGTAACCTACACAATACTAGGTTACAGTACAGTATGGTATACAGTAATAACATGACTTGCATAAACTTTGTTTCAGAGAGTTATGGAATTGGAGGCCAACCATGCCCCTCATGAATTCATATACATCGATGAGGCAGGATTCAATCTGGCCAAAAGGCGTCGACGTGGACGAAATGTAATTGGAAAAAGGGCCACAGTTGATGTGCCAGGACAGAGAGGGGCAAACATTACCATGTGTGCAGCAATTGCAAATGCAGGATTACTCCTTCACAGATGTCAGGTTGGACCCTATAATACAGAGCGCTTGCTTGCCTTTCTCAATGATCTCCACCAGTGCCTGGTTCCAGAGCAGGGTCAGGAGGGTGAAAACATGAGGACCTTTGTAATTACCTGGGACAATGTGGCTTTCCATCACTCGCAAGCAATAACAACATGGTTTGAAGTCCACCCAAGACTGGTAAGTCTCTTCCTTCCACCCTATTCACCTTTCCTCAACCCCATAGAGGAGTTCTTTTCTGCATGGAGGTGGAAGGTTTATGACCATCAGCCACATGACCAGATGTCCCTCCTTGAAGCCATGGATGCTGGCTCCAGGGACATCACAGTTGACGATTGCCAAGGGTGGATCCGACATACCATGCGGTTTTATCCCAGGTGCATCGACTTGGATAACATCAGATGTGATGTTGATGAAAACATGTGTCCTAACCCTGAAGATCACAGGGATTAGATGCAAATTTTTTGCCTTTTTTTAGCCCCCCTCCCCCTCCCCCCCTTTTTATCTTGGCTTTTTGCTGTTGTTTTTTTGTTCAGAATGCGCTTGTGTGTTTCATGGATATTTTGTTCACTGTAAGCAATACTGTAGAACTTTCTCTGTCCTATCATACCGTGTTTCTACTGTACCTCCTGTAGTAAACAGTAAAGAAACAGAAACTTGTTTGCTTTTTACTGGAATGCTTTTGAATGTGAACATTACTGTACATGTGGACATACAGTTACCAACCAAGACATTTCTGGTGTCAAAATGGTGGATTGCATGTTTCGCATGCAAATACCTGTAAAACTGAATCATAAAGGTCTATGCAGTTTTTGTAATGTCAATAATAGCCAGTATTTTGAAACCTGGTGTACTTTGATTGACTGCATGTACCTTGTGAAGTGAAAACAAGTGTTATTCTTTGACAGACTAATTTCATTTTGAGTCAGATTTATAGTGTTTTTGTACAGTTAGTGTGTGCAGAGAAAGATGTGTTCTATTTTGAAATGAAGAGGTAGTATATATTTAACAAAATGTATTTTTGAGAAGAAAATTATCCATTTGGCCAATTGTGTTTTGTAGGTGTGAGTCTGTGTTAAGAGTTTAGAAAAAGTATCTGAAGTATGGGTAGGCGCTTGTTAGCGATTGAAAAAAACTGTAAATGAATAAATATCACATTAGAAACTGCAGCCAACATGTTGTTTCACTGCTGCCTGAGTCAAAGGCAGGTCAGAGGTGTTTAACTGACAAATAACTGGCCATTAGTTTCTCTCTGTGAGATTCCACACAAAGTAAAGACAAACAGACACGTGATGTTAAACAGGTGACTGTCTACACGTGTCCCTCAAAAACTTTCTGCCACTGGTGCACATTTACTCTTAGTTTATTTTATATTTTATCTTTATCTAAACGTTTCTGAAGACTAACAGGACTGCGCAGGACAGTAAGGAGCATACAAGGAGTCCACAAAGGCATCAACCAAACCTACCTCAGGACTCCATGAGCGGTGCCCTGTCCAGACTTTGATGAAGACCTACACAATATTAGCCAGTAGAGCTTGGAGTAGAGAAGCTATCTGTCTTGAACCATCCATCGTATTAATTTACTTTGCTTCCAAGGAGCCAGACTTTTGAGGTGGTTTTGAATAATAGTTCTCCAGACTTTCTGATGATCTTTTAAAGTTTATATCTTTACATGATCATTTTCAGAAGTTTTTTTTGTTTCAAGCATAAAAAGACACCTGGCTAAAGGGATGAAGCAGTGTTGTGTCTACACATAACAGACAACTTTCCAAAGAAACAATTTTAAAGTGCATCTTCAGATGCTTTACTTTGTGCATGTCACAAAAATGGGGCGACCGTGGCTCAGGGGGTTGGGAAGCGTATCTGTAACCGGAAGGTCGCCGGTTCGATCCCCGGGCTCTCTGTCCTGGTTGTTGTGTCCCCATGCCACTTTACCCTACCGCCTACTGGTGTTGGCCAGAAGGGCCGATGGCGTGATATGGCAGCCTCGCTTCTGTCAGTCTGCCCCAGGGCAGCTGTGGCTACAACTGTAGCTGCCTCCACCAGTGTGTGAATGTGAGAGTAAATGAATAGTGGCATTGTAAAGCGCTTTGGGTGCCTTGAAAAGCGCTATATAAATCCAATCCATTATAAATGCAAATTTCCATGTCTTTAGTTACACAAATTGTCAAAAATACCACAGTTTGACAAGCATTAAATAGTATTCCTGCACCAACTACATGATTCAGCTCTTAGCCAAACAAATTTGGCATACCTCAGCAATGTGTGTATTGTTTTATTTATTTATTTTGAGGAAACTAGATATTTGGAGAATAAAAGTAGTAACATGTCACTTAAAAAAATAGGAAAAGAAATCCGCAAAGACTGATCCAGGGCTTGAGACCTTTCGCTGAACAGTGACGGTCTCAGTGGAAGTGAAATCATTCTTAAGAAAAGAAAACAGGGAGAAAGCTGAAGTATGTCAAACTGCACAAGAACTGGACTGAAAATGAATGGCACTTAGTCTTATGGAGTATGAATACAACTTTGAAATACAATGAGTGTCTACACTCACTGTAGAACATGATAGAGGGTCTGTCGTGGTTTTGGGCTTCATTTGGCAGTTCAGTCCTTTCAAAATTGATGGAGTAATAAATGCAGAAAAGTCAAAGGAGCTTGCAAAGAAAAGCGTCTGGACTTCTTTAAGTTGCTTGAAGACGTTTCACCTCTCATCCGAGAAGCTTCTTCAGTTCTAAGGTCAAATGGTGGAGAGTCCCAGATATAAACCTAGTGGGAGTATCCCCCCACAGAGGGACAAAAGGACCCCCTGATGATCCTCTAATCGCCTGAGCCAAGGTGTGAAGAAGCTTCTCGGATGAGAGGTGAAACGTCTTCAAGCAACTTAAAGAAGTCCAGACGCTTTTCTTTGCAAGCTCCTTTGACTACGATGACCTGGATGACTGAGAACCTTCACAGACAAAATGCAGAAAAGGATTTCTGGAGCTTTCTGGTGTAGTAAATAAATTAAATGTATACATAATTAAATAATTAATTAAATGTGTCTTTCATTCATTAAAATGGAGATAATTAATTAAATATACAAATAATTAATAAAATGTCAATTAATTTCATTGTAAGCGTTTGATATGTTACTTATTAATGAATTAATTAAACATTTAATAAATTAATTAGTGTCACATTTCATTATTTATTTAAGGACGCGTTTATTTGATTCATTTTGGCAGGGAATGAGCGCCTTATCGGTTATGTAGTCCTCCTCCGCGACTGAGGGCGCTGTTACATCCCAACAGCGTGCTGACGTCAGGTTTGTTGCCGGAAGTACCTCTCAGTTGTCAGAGGAAAAGCATCGAAATCCGGCGTGAGAGGCTGTTTTGGCTTCCATGTGGCACTGAAGTCAAAAGAACTGAAGATTTTACGAGTAACTGTCCGCTTATAGAGCAGCCATGGGGAAAAAAGGCAAGAAGGAGAAGAAGGTTAAGGGAGCCGAGAAGACAGCTGCCAAAATGGAGAAAAGGGTTTCAAAAAGGTCCAAACGAGAAGAGGTAACAATTAAATCAAAGTAAAATAGGATGAATCGGAAAGCCCTATCCTGTTGCAAACCTTTTACGTTTCGCAGATTATTTATTTATTCTATTTATTTATTGAATCAAATTATCTTTAATATGAGGTGAGCACATAAAGGCGTTTTTGATTTCTTCTCCGTTTAACCTTTTCTGCCTGCAGGATGATTTGGAGGCTCTGATCGCTGAGTTTCAGAGTCTGGACGCAAAGAAAACCCAGGTTGTCGAGACGACGTGTCCGCCTCCATCACCGAGGTGAAAAACATAGAGTCAGGCTCAATATTTGGAAAATATAAATAAAATTCAGTGTCATAAGCAACATCACAGTGACCCACAAACAAAGATGCAAAACAAGAGATGCAAATTAACATAAATTGCACATAAAAATCACCAAAATAAGGCAAAAAACCCCAAAACAAACAAACAAAAAACGTGCGTAAAGAGATGAATGAATCAAAGATACAGAGTGACTAAAGAGAGAAGCAAAACATCAACAAGGAATGCACAGTGACAGAAATTCACAAGAAATCACCAAAATAATGCAAAAGAAAGTGTGTAAGAGGGATAGAAAACAACCACAGATCCCAACCTTTGATTTTTTTTAAAAGATATAATTTTCTATAATTTTGTATTTTTTATCGTGGTTTTGACGTAGTTTTGTGGTCAAAATTACAAAAAAACTTAGAGTTTTGGATTTTATATTATTCACTCAAATGACTTACAGTGTAGACAAGAGAAATGCCAACTCAATTTTTTGCTAGTCCCTGTCATGAATGAACAAATCCATTATTTATTAAATTAAATGCACTGAAATTAAAAGATTTAGTACATTATAACATTATTCCAATGTTATAAAAAGTACAGTTTGGGGGATTTGCTCCTGTTTAGCACCAGTGAGGACATTTTTCTGCCTCTTTCCACTTGTTTTCATTATTACCAGTGTTTTCTACACCATCACAAGTCTTCTGCACAGTACAAAGGATGTGCTAGTTAGCTGTGCACGTAGTCTGCAGTAAAAACACAAAAAGTTTAATTCATTCATTCATTCATTCATTTTGATGCCGGTCCAAAAGTAGAACTTCAGGGATCAATAAAAAAGGATGTGAATCATCCTTTGACGGAGTCGTTAATGAGTGCACTGAGTGCAATTTCACCAGAGTCCATCCAGTATAAGTTCAGAGATTGTATTCAAAACAACACATTTCAGCCAGACTGTGGTGCTAAAGAAAAGACTCGGGGACTATTGAAGTGAACAGGAAGAAGAATCGCTTGATGATTTACCTCTTCATGCTTTTTAGATTGAATGGATCCCTCTCTGCACATCCTGAGAAAGATGAACTCATCCTGTTTGGAGGAGAATTCTTCAATGGAAAGAAGGTAGCAGATTAGTCCAATAAATGATATTGTGCATTAGTGCTCAGTCGTGTGTACCAACCTTCAGTATATGTCTCCTAGTGTGAATGAGCAGCTAATTACACAGCGAAACAGTTCATCTAACACTCTTTTCACTGATATTTGTTTTTCTTGCAGTGTTGGTTTGTTATTTATTTGGTATTTTTGGTAGTCCACTTTTGCACCTTTTTCTATGTATTTTTCTCCCTGTTGCATGGGCTGCACCTTATTATTTTTATTACAACAACATCAAATGTCATCACACCGACCTGTGTCACTAAAGAACGAGTATGGGCCATCTTGTGTTCAAAGGCTGCTGCACCTGTCAGGACAGCCAATGCTAGTTTGAACCTGCTGTGTGTTTCAACTGACCCTAGCAACCAATCAGAGTAGAGACTAAACATTTTCAACAGAAGTTACCAAGGTGATTTTCGCAGGTTAAGAGAGAGTGTCTTTGTGATGCTCAAAGACCTCACTCACCGGTTATTTTTACTTCATAGTACAACCCTCCGCTTTCTGATTGGATTTTTTTCACAGTGTGTTGATTTCGAATTAAAAATTTTATAATTATTTGCAAGCATCACATGCTTAAATCTCTCCAGCCTATGGTTAATATGAGCCTAAGGCTTCCGTGGCTGATTTTGTGTGGACAGTTTTAAAACCCCTGCTGTGGTTTTCTGTTTTTGCAGACGTATCTGTACAACGATCTGTTCTTCTACAACATCAGGAAGAATACCTGGGTTAAATCAGAAATCCCCAACCCTCCTCCACCACGCTGTTCTCATCAGGTACACAACATCCCAGATGAAGAGTCTTAAGTGTCTTTTGGTACACAGTTTACAACTAAACATCTCAGGGGTTTCTTAGCATTTGATAAACCAGCAAACACCACACTTTTTCACCACACAGCCAGTACCTGGGTCAAATTTGTGCTGTCATAGTGTTGTGATTTATCATTTCAGCCACAAGGGGGCAGTCTGCTGTAGCACAGATCAGAGGGCAACTTTAAAACTTATCAGCAATCGCACATCATCACAGCAAGACAGCCTTTTACAAGGGAACCAGTTAAATCTGAGGACATCAAACTGTCTTATCTCGTGCTGTTTTTGCAGCCGTCTTCTTCCCCCCCGCCTCACTCCTCCCCCTCTCCTTTCTTTCCTCCACTCAGGCGGTGGTAGTTCCTCAGGGCGGGGGACAGCTCTGGGTGTTTGGTGGAGAGTTTGCCTCTCCAAATGGGGAACAGTTCTATCACTACAAGGACCTTTGGGTACTGCACCTTGCTACACACACCTGGGAGAACATCAAGTGCGTACAAAGGCTGCTAAGCATAGATGCAGTAATTGGAAGTTGTTGCTGATAGATGGATTGTGTAAATACAGAGTCTCAAGTCCAGCTGCTGTACAGATGTTATGTTAGTTTTTACTTTTCAGGGCACCGGGCGGTCCATCGGGCCGCAGTGGACATCGGATGGTCCTCAGCAAGAAGCAGCTGCTGGTGTTTGGAGGTTTCCACGAGAGCACCAGGTAAACAGGCTCACTGAACAGGTGTCATGGTGGTCACGGTCTGCTTGATATCAGCAACGGATGAAGTGACAAAGAAACTGAATCCACTGAAAATCAATCATTTATTATTTGAAATTAAATGCAAAAAATCTAATTAATTTGTGAAGACGTGTGTAAGAGATTGCGTATATACCATTCACAGCAATCTGAGGACATCAAGCCTCCTTATCTCACTCTGTTTATGCAGACATCTTCCTTCCCCTGCTTATAATGGAAGTTTAATCAGGCTGCGAAATGTTGGCCGGCTCAAAACTGTGTCAGAATTTGACTCGTCGATCGTGGGGACTGGTAAATGAAAATCACTTCAAGCATGAATACAACTCAGAATATATTGCTCCTAAAGTTCTACTGCGTTCCTTTACTGTTAAATAAATAGATAAGGAGCATGACAGTAAATTAGAAGATTGCGTCGGCATTTGGACATTGCTCGGTGTTTGTTTCAGACTCTTCTTGTAACATATTAACACTTTTTGTGGACAGAAATTTTATGTTTTGGACATACAATCTTGTGAAAAACTAAGTACACCTTTACTCCTTCCAGTCAAATGCCTTTGATTAACTGATAATCAGCACCTCTATAAAAGCACAGGTTTTGTAGGTCTGGAGAATTCAGGTGTTTAACACATTGTCAAACTCTTCCCAGCAACTTAACCCCAATTTCAGTCTGCAATGACATGACAATAAGAATGGGAATGTACAAGAGTGGTTTGTTTGGAAGGGTTAGCAGGAGAAAGCTTCTTCTCCCCAAAAAGGGCATGACAGCAAATTGCATCTAAACAAATCACGAGATTTCTGGAATAATGTACTTTTGACCGACAAGACCAAAGTATAGAGCTATTTAGACTATGCTTAGCACCTTTTGGAGAAAACTAAAGATAGCATACCTGCGCAATTCGACCATGAACTACTCTGTGTACTAAAGTATTCTAGATTCAGATGTCAGGCCATCAGTCCGACAGCGAAAGCTTAGATGAAACTGGGTCGTGCAAAAGGACACTGATCCTGAGCACTGCAGCAAATCTGCTACTGAATAACTTCAATAGAAAAGAATCGAGGTGCTGCAATGACCCAGTCAAAGACGGGCATTAAGAGAGGACCTCTATCTATAAACACATTCCCACAAACCTCAAACTGAAGCAATGCTGCAGAGACGAGTGGGCCAGAATTCCTCCACAGTGATGTGAGAGATCGATAAAGTCATACAGAAAATAGTTCAAATTGTTGCTGCCCAGGGTGGCTCCACAAGCTATTTCATTAAACATCCACCGCTGCTGACGACAGTAGTGACACTAGCTGATGCATCTGTGGATCCCTACAGTTTTTCAGTGTAAAAGCCCAGTGTCCTTATGCTCCCGCCTCTGCCTCCTCACCCTGCAGGGATTTTATCTACTACAATGATGTCTACTCTTTCTCCCTGGACACCTTTTCTTGGTCACGCCTCTCTCCATCAGGCTCCGCCCCCTCCCCGCGCTCTGCCTGTCAGATGACCTCCACTCCAGACGGCATGGGCGTCATCATCTATGGGGGATACTCCAAAGTGGTGCGTGTGTCGTCTGACAGCCTCCCCCGTATTGTTGTCATTTTTTTGTTGTACAGCCTGATTAAACTGCGTGTGCGTTCATGCAGAGGGTCAAGAAGGATGTCGAGAAGGGGACCATCCACTCTGACATGTTCCTTTTGAAACGAGAGGGTAAAGATGGTCAAGGTACACAACACTCAGTTGTTAACGACAAAATCATTCAAGTCTAACGATGTTGCTCCTGTCCTCGTGGTATATGTTGTGACTTTTCCTCTGTCCTGCAGAGAAGTGGTCGTGGTCCAGACTGAACCCTTCTGGCAGTAAGCCCCCTCCTCGCTCTGGTTTCTCCTTGGCGGTGGGCCCAGCTGGGCGGGCGGTGCTGTTTGGTGGGGTTTGTGACGAGGAAGAGGAAGAGTCGCTGGAGGGCGACTTCTACAATGACCTGTACTTGTATGACACAGTGAAAAACCGCTGGTTCCCCGGTGTGCTCAGGGTAAGCTACGATCTATGTCTGTCCTGATGAGAGTGGTCCTTTCCAGGATGAAATTACCTCCACCTATAGATCTGAGTGGTTTGAGTGTGGAAACTGATACACTGTGGTGTCATTCATAATTGCTGTGTGTGCATAAAAGAAGGAGTAGTAAATTGAGATCTATAAAAGCAAAGGCTCTGAATTATAGCTCAGCATAAGCAATACGTCGAGCCACAGTTTCATACTTTCCTTCTAGATCCACTTTATCACAAACATTCAGCAGCTTTGAGCTCATCTGGTCCATAGTTTGTATCGCATATATGTAGCCCAGTGCAGAGGAGGGGGTCTGATGGCATGCTGCTGTGTGTTCAGTAGGGCTGCCACGATTAGTCGACTAGTCACGATTATGTCGACTATTAAAATCGTCGACGACTAATTTAATAGTCGACGCATCGTTTGAAGCTTTGTAAGATCACAAAGGACGCAGGAATGAGTAGTAGGATTTAAGAGTGTAATAACGGACTGAAACAGAAGATGGCAGCACTGCATGTACAAGGATGCCAGCTGCCGTTAAACCCCGAAGAAGAAGAAGCTGTGTCCCAGAATTCATAGCGCAGCTGTCAACAATGGCGGCAGCTAGTTAGTTTTAACTTTACTCTTATTATTCTTTCTGGGTCACAAAAAAAACGTTTAACATATTTTCAGGCGAGAATGTAGCTGTGTAAACCTCAAATATCTGCTCAGTTTATCAAGACACCACATATTTTCAAAAGCGCTCCGACGTTTTCGGAGACGTCTGTTACCCACTAGCTCGTTAGCTAGGCGGGGGCAAGGCTAACTAGAGCCGTGAGAACACCGGACTCCCGGCAAATCGTTTTCAAACCCACCGCCGTCTTTCGCTAGTCAGGTTAAACATATATATAAGTCACTTAGATAACTTAAAAATGTTATTGTTTGGCTTTCTTTACTATTTTATTTGTTCCTGAGTAAATCGGTTTGGCTGAGATTAAAGTTATAGTTTTTGCACAGTTAAAACTGTCAAGCAGACAGCTGATTATCAGAAGTGTGAGACGCTGGAGAATATACCCCGGTGTCCTGTTATATTTTAGAAAGCAAGGAGTTTATTAAACTTCACCGAAACAATCTGCAAATTTCATTAAAAATTAATAAACTACCATCTTGTCTTTATTTTTAGTTAGCACAAACACTTAAAGCTGTAAGCTAATGATAGTTATATAAGAGCAGATGCTGCTGGTGCAATAAGCTGTACGCTGTACGTCCAATGGATGATGATCTGATTAGTCGACTAATCGCAAAAATAATCGGTGACTAGTCGACTATCAAAATAATCGTTTGTGGCAGCCCTAGTGTTCAGTTATAAAGCATCGCTGCTGATGCAATGCAGAATTCAGAAGGTAGGAAAAAAGACAACATCAAAGAGGAATAAAGAAATGCAGACTGTATCGGGGCAGGATGACGGTGCAGTGTTCAGCTGTCACAGCAGGAAGCTCCTGAGTTCAAACCTGCCAGCCAGCTGCGATCTTTCTGTGTGGAGTTTGCATGTTCTCCCTCTCTGTGTGGGTTCTCTGTGGGTACTCTGTCTTCCTCCCACAGTCCACATGCATTCTTTACATGGCCATCAATTTAATTTAGTTTTATATATGTAGCTCAAAATCACAACAACATTTGCCTCAAGGCGGCCATCCACCGCAACCAGTTGGGGCTGAGGGGGGTGGAAGACGGGAGAAAAAGCAGCCTGTGGAAGAGAGCAGAGATTAGTAATAACTAATGACTCCCTGTGCATTGTTAGATCCAAACCCAACCCAACTCGGTGGATGAATTTGGCCTGATGTGTTAGTGTTCTTATCACTTCACCAGCTGTAGTACAGCATCTGTCTTCAATGGACATTTGGAGATTTTACAGGATTTACGTCACATCTGACACTTGCTGCTCTGATATACGTTATTTTGCACATCTCCATGAAACAGAAGTTTAAAACAAAGAGCATTGATATGATCAGAAGGTTGGTGGTTCGATCCCTGGCTCCTCCAGTCTCGATGTTGCTCTCCGATGCATCCATCGGAGTCTGATTGTCGTCAGGAAAAAGCACTCAGTTTAGAGACAGCGCTTGTGAGAATGGGTGTGATTGGGTGAATGTGGCATGTTGTATGCAGCGCTTTGAGTACTCTGGGAGAGTAGAAAAACGCTGTATAAGAATCTGTCCATTTATCATTACCATTTACTTTCTGTGTGCTCAGTTTTATTTGATTTCTTCTTTGTGTGTCTGTCCAGGGAAACAAGACAGAGAAGAAGAAACGGCGGAGGGTGAAAAAGGATATGGCAGAGGGGGAGGAAGCGGAGAGGGAGGAAGAGGAGGCAGCGGCACCTCAAGGACCCACTGAGATCATCAAAGAGATCGTCACTGAGGACGGAACAGTGATGACCATTAAGGAAGTGATTCCTGGTCCTCAGGTGCAGGAGGAGGAGGAGGAGGAAGAGGAGGAAGAAGATGGCAAGATTACACACACTCGTGCTAAACTAAAGGAAAGAAGTTCTCAGCATCTTTGTCTACCTAACTTCAGGGTCTTTTTTTTGTTTTGTTTTGTTTTTATCGTCATTAGGCTCGGCCACGGCCCCGCTCATCGAGCCTTGCCCGAGGTCCAGCGCCATGGCAACAGTGCGACAAGGCAAGCTCTACCTGTACGGGGGGATGTTTGAGGTGGGCGACCGCCAGTTCACTCTGAACGACTTCTACTGTCTGGACCTGCACAAAATGGACCAGTGGGAGGTTCTGGTCGAAATGGACCCAAGTGAGTCAGCCGGACAATAAAAGTCCAAAAGCGACAACAAAGAGGCCTTAAACGAAATCCGTCAGCTCAGCGCACATAATTAAAGCAGCCAGTGTGTGCGTGTGTGTGTGTGTGTGCATGCGTGCATGCGTGTGTGTGTGTGTGCGTGCGTGTGTGCGCTAACGTCTGAATATCCTCTGACGCAGGAGAGAGGTGCTGTTAAGATGGGAGTCAGGGGCGTGAGGTTTCATTTGGATTTATGATGGTCTCTCCACAGAGACACAGGAGTGGCTGGAAGAGTCTGAGTCAGAGGACGATGAAGAGGAAGAGGAGGAGGCGAAGGGAGCAGAGGGGGAGGAAGAGGAGTCCGAAGAGGAAAGCGAGGACGAGGAAGGCAAGAGATTATTCAGGTTCTTCGATGGCCGACACTTATGTGCTCTCTTTATTTATAATGAGCAACAAGTGCAGAGTCCCATTCAGGATGTGCATGACATCTGTTTATATTGTACACTGCCTGTTGCAGTCTAATACAGCAGCTTCATAAAGGTATTAATACTTCAGTGAAATGTTTTAATATTTTTCCCTGCTCATGTTTTCAAATGAGCATCGAGATCATGTTTCTTCATCTTGAACTTTACTTTGCATACGTTTGTTTTTTTCCTCATTTGTTTTAAGGACACACTGCACGCCGTGCTGAGAGATACCTCGTTTTCAGCTAATAGCTTTTTGTAAATCATGTTGTTGCGAAACTGTCAAACTGTTTTACAGACACAACTTGTGTGTTGTTTTTGAAAGGCCACGAGAACTGTTGCTTAAAAAATGACAAGAAAGTTCCTCCTGAGACATTTACACAGTACCGTATTGTACGTTATTTCATAATCGAGTTTCTCACCCACCACATCTGTTTTTAATCTCATCATTCTTGGTCTGTCGCACACACACAGCAGCGTGTCACGACATTCATACTAACAGTGCAGTATCAGGCAGTTTAGAAAGTTTTTTGAACGTTTAAAATTCTCATGTGCATTTTTACTGGCCTAGGAAAAACAATGTCTGTTACTTTATATACTGTTAATCATATTGATTTATATGTATATTAATAATCTTAATCTATAAAATAATGAGCAGTGACCATTGTAGGATAAATATAGCGCAAAGAACAATAATTGCCTTAAAAATAAAATGTAGGTAGGAGCAGGAAGTAGGTATGGTTTCAGTGTTTGAGTCAATGGACATGTTTATATTCCATTATTGGTCCTACCTCTGCTCCCACCCAATCGTGTGGGGCATTGAGAGCACACAAAGCCGATGGCGCTGGGCTGGAGTGTGTTCGTCACAATCTGAGAAGTTAACCTGCAGCCACGTTTACAGCAATGTCCCAGATTTGAAGAACCATGACTAGAGTCTCTAGTGTGCACGCCAGTTTTTAATTACTCACACGACTGCTGTTACGTTTTCAGCCTTGATGCTGAGATAATGTAACAGAAGCTGTTGGGCTGAATTTAATTGAAATGAGTTCAGAAGCCCAACTTCCCACATTCCCACGTTTGAATCAGGATTTCTGAGCTGATGCGGTGATTCCAGGAAGTTAGAGAGCTGTGTTTTAACCTCTGCTTCTTGCCATTTTTCGGTCTTTCCACAGCTATACTCAGCACGAAGATATTAACTCTGAGAGAGAGCATCTGAACACATGCAGCGTTAGTGTCTCCCTCTCTCTCTGTTATGGACAGGTTTCTTTTGCTTTGCTTTTGCAGTTGGCTGTTCTAAACAACTCAACAATGCAAGCATATGCATGTGTGCAAATGGGATATTTATTTTGGCACCCAGGTGTAAATAACTCTGGATTAGTTCAGATTTCAGCTTTGTCCCTACACCTGTTTAATTTTTAAATTCTCGAGTTATCAGTCTCACAGATTTGGCTTTGGTGGAGCAATAATCCTTGTACTACTCCCTAGCTCCAAAGACATCAGCTCTGACATTTCTGGTAATGCTACCAATGTTGTATTTACAGATGCTAAAGAGATTTTTGTTAATAAACTACAGCTCTGGCTACTTAAGAGGAGATGCAACTGTGTTGTGGCTGCATCTGCTCAGTAACGTTAGTGTCTCTATTATGCAGGGCGCTCCCTCGTCTAACATCTGCACCTGACTGTGTGTTTCCAGATGAAGAAAAGCACCCCGCAGTGCAGGAGGGGGAGACGGTAACGGATTACCAGAACCGTACAGAGCAGTACTGGATAGGACTGGCACGTGCCAACATGGGCTCCGACGCCAAGGACAAGAAAGTTGCCAAGGTCGCCCTCGCCATGGCTAAAGTCTTCTATGAAGACCAGTAGCAGGATACGCAGAAGTGTGTGTGTGTGTGTGTGTGTGTGTGTGTGTGTGTGTGTGTGTGTGTAAAACTTTTTTGTAATGGGTAAACTTTTATATAACATTCAAAAATGCCTTTTGAACAGTCTGGGGGAAAATAATTCAGTCATGAATCGATTACATTCACTTTTCACAACGAAAACAGTAACAAATACAAATGACTGATGGTTTGTAAAGGTCAAAATGTTCATTCATTTGAAATAAAATCACTTAATTCATTAATTTCACCAAAACATATTTAATGCTGACATGTTTCACACACTGCTGCCGACATGTTATCGTGTCTTTGAGTGTAGCTGAGCAAGTGAGCAAATGCAACCCACCTCCAACTCAGTTGTACTTGGAATTAGAATAACTTTATTTTCCACAGTAGAAAAGAAATTGTCTTTGGTTCACAAATCAATTCACAATAAAGATGCTGATAATAATCAGCGCACATTCATACATGCACACACATAAAGCCTCAATAAAACTATAGAAATATAACAAAGCATCTTGTTACTTGGTATGCTAATTACATTTGGCACCCTTTTACGCCTTTTTAGTAGCTAGAGGCATCCTATGACATCATCCTCAGTATCAGAATAAAGATGGTGTTCTTGGTCAACAATGATAGACCGAGTTTTCCCTAAAACGGCAGTGTGATCCGACTCATCTAATGTGGTTTGTTGTTTACCAATGATTCTTCCAGCAGCTCCGACAATCCTGTCCATGTTGTTTCTATTTGCCAGAGTCAGGAAAATAGGAACAAACATAATCAGTGTCATAGCTGTTACTGATGACTTGTGTTTTCTGTGCTGGGTCTCTTTCCGCCTTACTGGCCATGCATGCGTGGAAAGGCAGGGAGGATGCAGAATAAAGCCACGCTACAAAAATATGAAAATCAATATTCTGACTACACTCTAAAAACTATTGTTTAAGCTCAACAAAAAAAATTAACGCAACAGTTTCCATTAGTCTTTTTGAGTTATGATAACTTATGTTGAAATTAGATTGAACCAACAAACTATATTGAGTTACGGGAATTAAATTATCCTCCATAATCAAAGGTGATTTGAATTACCATTTACGTAATATTTGGTAGCTTAAAAACATATTTTTAAGTTGTTTACTCATAAAAATTATGTTCCTCCAATTACTTTTTCCACATTATTTGAAATGATTTTTAAGTGTTATGTAATTAATTACAGCAATTACAAAAACAATTTTTTAAAGTTCATTATTTAAAATATTAAGTTGCTGATTTTCATCATTATTATCATCATTTTAGCTTTCTCTTATTTTATTTTTTTTATTGTAATAGCTTTTAAGAAAGGAATTCATTCAACATTTTTTTTTATCAAATAACTTTTTTATTTTTTTAACAGTAGGCATTTCAACACTTTGTATTTAAAAAGTAAAAATAAACCAGAAATTTAGATTTATACCATCACAGCCAAGTTATAGAATATGCCTTTATGTATTTAACACCACAGAAACAAATGTGTTCAATTGGTA
Organism: Diplotaxodon limnothrissa; assembly: GCF_057381915.1. Classification (NCBI taxonomy): domain Eukaryota; kingdom Metazoa; phylum Chordata; class Actinopteri; order Cichliformes; family Cichlidae; genus Diplotaxodon; species Diplotaxodon limnothrissa. The sequence goes on from NC_140602.1 coordinate 60,752,226, forward strand.
AAAAATCTACTTAGAAAACATTTTGTTGCAGTAATACTTCCATGCAAGTGTTCAGTAAATGTTAACTTTCAATGCCTACCAAACTTTACAAGATCTTGCATCTTTCTATTACACAATGTAGCAAACACCTTTAAGATCAATTTTACACATACAGGATTCAAAACAGTTAACAATTTTTGAAACAGAGTCAACATCTTTAACATAATGATGGTTCCATCAAGGTCAAGGAACAGCTTCTGAACAACTTCAAAAGTATATTTGCATTAGCTCAGATTGAGAGCATATATTATGCCCATGAGCAAAACACAGCACCTTGGGAAATTCTGGCCCTCCATTATTTTTGTTTCCTCCACCACAATGGTTGCAGTCTTATGGTTAGATCCAGGGGTGTACCGGTCACTGATGATGGCAGTTTTCATCACCTGCCTTAAGTTCTTTGGTGTCCTTGTAAAGCAAATTTTAAAAAATAGGTTAGTGAATTATAGATTAGACTTTTATACTTACTGAATCTTAATGAATTCAGATGATCAATGGAACACACACACACACACACACACACATACACACACACACACACAATGCTGAATTACTTACACCAAACTCCATGAAAAGGTCCTCGTCCTTCTCTCCAAGGAAAGTGATAAGGCAGCAGATGGCTACTTCTCTGCGTGTTTCAATTGTATTGTGCTATTTAAGAAAAAATAAAGTGTGAGTATAAAATACATGGGTGACTGACAACAAAGTGCATTTCAAAGCTACCCAAAGTCTAAATAGTTGTCCTACCTCAAGAAGCATGTCCTTGATCTGCCTGATTCTCACTCCCTTAGCTCCTCCCCTTGATAAAATGACATCCATCAGTTTTGGGGTGCAATGGTCAAGTGTAGCCATTCAAGGCTTACAGTGGTTATTCTCTTGAACTCCTCCTTTATCTGTAGACCACACAAACAGAAGAATTAAACCTTGCAGACTATTAGCTATACTGCATTAATGAATGCTGTAATACATTATTTAAAGAGGATAGAAGTGATCTAAGGCTACCCCAAGTTTTGAGGGAACAAAAACAATCTTGGTGAAGACAAGGGAGACTTCCCCACCATAACCGTGGTGTAATCTCTAATGTTTTAGCAACCCTGTTTTTGCAGAGGTTTCGAATTTACACATTGTTCACTCCCAGCCCATTTTGTAAAAAATGTGTCCCAACTTAACAAAGCACTAATGACCCTACATTATCACACTATACTAACTGCTTACATAAAGTCTTAATATTAAGTAGATTCACATTGTTAATGCCAGAATAATGCTATTTGAATGACATTAACAATATTTCACACAATCTGATTTAAAAAAAAAAAAACCCCCAAAAAAACAAAACAAAGATAGCTACAGCTCTTAAGATCAAGAACAATACTTACTTTAAGCTGTATCACAATACTAACCAAAATCATTTACAATGTAATATTACGTATAGGTCATGCAAGTTTTATAAAGACATAAAATAGGTGAGCCAGATGGAAAAAAGAAGCCTCTAGGTTATCCCTCTGACAAAACTATTCACAGTTTAAGGCTTCCAATTTTGGTAAAAAGAAAAACAAAATCAGCCTAAGATCGAAATTAGATTGCACTGTGTAGCAAAACTTTAACCACGCTTTTCCTAGCCACAGTTGCACTCTCTAGCTGAAGACTTTTGTCAAATGAAATTGTTTAGGTTTTTTTATTTAAGAAAAACAAAACCTAGAACATCAGGCTTGAGATATAAAGAGGCTTTTTGTGCCATTTCCATGGACTTTCACGCAGCATCATTCATTCCTTTTATTCCAAAGTCATAATTGGGTTGGTGTGCCCTCTGCAGATGGCTGTTGGCAACAAATTTTCTTTCTCTCGCTTTGACTGGGAAAAGCAAACAAGCTCAGCTGAGCCGGGGAATGACTGCATTTGAGGAGGAGGAGCAGAAGAGCAGGGAAAGGTGGAGAGAAAGCCGGAGTGTTTTACAGGAAGATGGCAAAAGGAAAGAGGAGTGAGGCATGCAGGGAAGGATGAGAGGGCAAGTGCACGATGTCAGGAAAGACATCAGTCACCGTGTGAGCACCAGCCTATCCCTGGGTGACCTATTTTATCCTCCGTCAGCATAGCAAACAAGGGATGAGAAGAGACTGATGAATAATAGAGGAGGAGATGGCTGCCTTCCTCTCGTTCACCCTCTCCCCTAGTGCGACCCCACCCGCCACCCACCCCTCTTTTTTTTAATTTCAACTGCGGTACAAAAAAAGATTTTATAAATAACTTAAGAGATTTTTTTGGGGTGTGCTGCTGACGTGGGGGGCACGTAGCGTGCAGTCGTCAGAGATACGTCAGCCGTGAGTGTGCGCGAGAAAGACAGAAACTTGTAGAATGTGAGTGCATCAGTTCGAGGCAGAGGGATATTTCTGGATATTTCTGTTCTCGCTGTACATTAAATTGCAAAAATAGACGTGCAGGGTTTTCATTCAGTCGTTTCAAAAATGCACACTTGTGTAATGATTGACCACGCAGAGGAGCACTCTTATTGATTGCTTGGAGATATCACCCACTGTATGTACCGAGCAGATTGTGAGCAAACAGTGAGCTGCTGGATGAGGTTGCCTAACAGCGAGGAGAAACGGGTTTAGAGACAGATGTGGGTTTCTTTACTTTACCATCAATGTCTGAGCCAGTATGGAGGAACTGGCCTCTGACATTCCTAATGGCTGAAATTTATATCCCCGGAGCATTTAAGGAGTCATAATTCTCACTATAACGCTGACACACATGAGTGAAACCATGCTCGCCAAAGCCGTTTTCATACAGGCGCTGCAACTGCACACTGACTGCAATAGAAAGACTAAAATAGATTTTTTTAAAAACTGTAATTTGTTGTGCTTTGCTTCTTTTGAAGCTACAGATATCAGATATCCCTAATATGGCCATCTGAGCACAGAAGCTCCACCTACCTGCTATTAAACCCTTCTGATTGTGAGGAGCAGCCAATCACAACAAAGCTGGCTTAAATCTGGGGCGTTACGAGTCTTGCTAAGCTAGAATAAAAATAATGAGTTGGAAATAAATAAAATGAGAACTTTAAATGTGGCTGGAGCTAGAGTGACCAGATGTCCTCCTTTGTGTGGGACTCCACACCATTTGTGTTCCTTCTCCTCTGTCCCACATTATCCTGAGGTAATGTCCCACATTATGAATGGTTACGCAGCACAAGCTCTTTTCTAAAATCTGGCTTTTACCCAGTGAGTATGGAAGGAAGGCATTTATTATTAGGAAGAGGAAGGTTAACCTGTCTAATCACTAAACAAAGGTGTGACAGTCTGTGATACATTCCTGGATAAACTATTATTTAACATAAAAATTTAAGATTACCGCTCAGCATTGCTGACATTTCCCACTTTGTCCCACATTTTTTTAAATGAGTGAATTAGCTGGTGGGGCCTTGTGGACTTAGCTAAATTATCCTTACATCAACCTGCATATAAAGATAACAAAATATGAATATCTGCTGTCTTGCTTTGACTAATTAATTTGCAGTTAATGTGAACCCTGTTTGTACTCCAAGTTTGGAGTTGAAGTGGCCAATCTCCACCCCTCACCGTCTGAGTGCCACTTTTATTCAGGGCTCCTCTTCATTCACTCAGTCTTCCTCCTCTCCTCACCCCATGACATTATCCGTGATTAAGCCAGTGCTGTAATTGAATCTGTTCAAATGATGTCAAGGATTTGTGAACCTTCGTTACTCTTTTGCTTCCAACTTCTCTAAATCCTAATCCATTTGTTGTGGTCAGGAAATCACACCAACCCAGTCTCACTCTGTTGCCCGCTCACCTGCTCACCTTCAGCCTTCCCCCACCTTTGTCTCTCTGTCTGCTGTGTTTAGAGGTCTAAGCCTTAATCCCTACCCTCAGTGATTTTATTACCATAATCTGGGTCAGAATTGGCTTAGCTCTCATAGACACTGCCATGCGGAAGGACAAAGACAACAACAGCAAAAGGACAGCAGTGTGAAGAAAGTGAATGGGAAAGGAGGACGCGATAAGTCTTGTAGGAGAAAGTGAGAGACACAGGTGTGAATGTAGTATGTTTTACATCACAAATTGAAAATGAGCCACACTGGCATTAAACATTACATCCACTTGGAGATGTTAAGTTCGCTGAGGTACACTTGAGGCAGAAATCACACAGAGAAGAAAGAACAGCGCTTCGAACCCCGGCCAGCATAGTGGACGAGTCAGCAAAAAGGTCAGCAAAGAACAATTTTGGTTTGTTAGAACTGAATCTAAAGTAGAAAAGGCTCTGTAGTGTCTGCCAGTGTTTTATGGTTTTCAAAGTTTTCGGGAGCAGCTCCTCTACCTGCAGCCTTTCAGATGTCAGCAGGTTCAGTGGTTCATACCTCTTGCCTCGTGAGCTGCTTATGCTCCATTGAAATCGCTTTCCTCACCCTGAGTGTGATGTTATGTAACAAGTGACACAAAGACATGGCCAAGTGGAGCGTAGCCCCAGCTGTCTTGGCTGCAATATCACAGAGAAGAAGTTGAATCCCGCTGGAACCAAACTCGGAGACGCAACTCTATGGCGTTATTTTTGTGACACTATTCTGAGCGCACGTAAAAAAAAAAAAATTGAGCGCATGTAAAAAGAAAATTTGCAGGTGCAAGTGTTGCATTTTGAGGAGAAATTTGTTTTGAGCTAAGAAAAGCTCAATTTGAGTGAACAAAATTCATTGCTGCGTGCAAAAAATGTATTTCAGTGTTTGCTATTATCCATACATACAATAGCACAATAGGATATTGCGTTTCGTCATTTCGAGCTGGTTGGAGACCAAAACAGCCAATCAGATTTTTTTGCAAGTCTGCGATTAGCTGGTTTTGTGGCACAAATATAACGGTGTACAGGAAGAGTTGAGCGCGCACAGGCAGAAATGTTGAGAGCGCAAGCAACACATAGCGAGCGAGCGCAAATGCAAAAACTGAGCGAGAGGGGCTGCTATTGTGTGTGTGTGTTTGTGGATAATAGCAAACACGGAAATACATTTTTTGCATGCAGCAATGAATTTTGTTCACTCAAATTTAGCTTTTCTTAGCTCAAAATAAATGCAACACTTGCACCTGCAAATTCCTTTTACGTGCGCTCATTTTTTTTTTACGTGCGCTCAGAATAGTGGCACAAAAATAACGCCATACAACTCTTTGGAGTGGCCAAAGTTGGTACAGCACTTCATGCAAGGCACCCATAAATATTACAGCAAAGCAAAAAGGAATGCTTTTCTTGGTACTTTACATGCCATTGCACACAAACATCTAATATTTTTAGCATTTAATATACCCCCATCCAAAAACACAAGAAAGAAAACAAACAAAAGGTAAAACCACATCTCTAGTCCATTCTGCAGCAGTTAGCTTAGCCTCAGTGAAGACCACGAGAAAACCACAGGAACTGAGGCAATTAAGCCAAAAATGAAATAACCCAAAGTGTATTCCTCTAGTTTTATTTATAGCTCATCCACCTGGATATTGGGTCTTAGTTATGGGTATCCCAATAGTGAGAGCTGTAGTCAATCTGCTCTGCTATTTAGCTAGCCACCAATCTGCCTTTATGCTGTGCTTGTGCTACTGTTGTCTTTTGGAGGATTTCTAACGGCCTGTTGTGTGGTCCAGTCTGTCCAAGGGACATTGTGCTTCAGTTTTAGTGAGTAAAATTAAACTATTTCATTAGTTTTTTGAGTATCAATAATTAGCAGATATGAGTGTCTGTGTGTTTGCTAACTGAGCTAACTAGTATTAGTGTATAACTTAGCGCTCCACCCTTTGAACAATACATATGGTTACTTCTGACTCCAGGAAATTAACAGCTATAATGATGTTGAAAGCTTATGGCTCCAAAACCAATCAATGGCCACATCCACGTTTTATATATGCAAGCAGTACATTGAAGTTCTTCAGAAGCTCCAGCTTCAGCTGCATCTCCACACACGTTTGCATATCAGAGACTAAGAAAAGCACTCTAGCTAAGCACACAATGCACTTAAATGAAATAATTAAATGACACTGTGTTTCACATTAATTAGTCTGTGTCTCCCTCCTGCTACAGAGTAAACCGGATTCTTCTGAACCCAGCATGAAGCCTCTGTAGGTGCTAGTGAGCATTACTGATATTATTATGGGTAGATTAATCGAATTTCATCATTAAATTGGAATCCTTTTTTAAGAAAAAAGTTATAACTGTAATGCATCACCGAGTTATTCATTACTTCAAGAGATTGCATTATGACAGATTTGATTAGATGTTGCTTTATGATGATAAACATATGAGAAAAATGAGAGCCTGAAATTGATTACTCCTCTGCAGATTTCCAGATTTCTTAAGGCATTATTAATTTGAGCTGTTTATGTTAACATCTGCAACAGAAATGGAGCAGAAACTGAAATCGATTATAGAATACATACACATTCCTGGCTTTTTTTTTTCTATGCCTAGGTACTTTTTAACCTAACCTTCACACACTCACACTCTGATGGATGCATCCAGGGCATCTCAGGGTTTGGCATCTTTAGAGATACTTCAACATCTAGATTGAAGGAGCCAGAGCTTGGACCACCCTCTTTCTTAACAGTAGACACCCACCCTCTTCCTCCTGAGCCACAACCGCCTTTAAAGGAACATAGAAGACAGGATATGCAGCATATTGCAAGTTTGGCACACGGCTCAGGCAGCATCGAGAGATTACTGACGACCTGTCTGTAAAAATAAAGAAAAGGCAGGAAATTAAAATGACAAAAATGAAAAATGCTAATAATAGAAAACAATAATGGGATGCTCCCAGCGTTCCCATTGAAACAGATTACCTTCCAGCTTAGTGACAGATCCGACACCAAGGCAATATACAAAGGGCTGAACATAATCATGCAGTATACAGAAGCATCACAGAAGACGTGGTGGACATGTAAGGAATAAAAAGAGTCTGCCGATTTATTCAAACATGGAACAAGACAGCTTTAATGGAGCACTGTAACAAAAAATAATTCCCCCCAGGGATCAATAAAGTATTCTGATTCTGATTCTGATTAATTTCTCATTAAGCCCACAGAGAAACACTTTTCCTGGGTGAAATCCCCAGTGATGGCACCATCATCTTAACGCTTCACACCTGTGCATCTTTATGCCAACAACCACACAACACATCTAAATCCACCTGGTTGTGTTCTTACAGTTAACTTGTGACAGTCCATGTGACAGCATTTGTATTGGTCGTGACGACAAATTTACTTGAAATCTGTTTTCAAATCTCTAGCGCATTTCTTAGTAGCGCAACTTGTTGCTGGTACGCTAGCTACCTCTCACAGTCCAAAGGTTTGCGGTTTAAGTTAAATGACAAATTGGCTGCATGTGTAAGCCTGAGAGTGTGGAGTCGTATGTCTTTGTGTTAGCCCAGCTACGGATCATAACCTGTACAGGATGTACACCAACCTTAGCCCTATGATAGGTGGGAATTACCATTGATAATTGTGAGTAGTTGAAAGTTGATTAAAACTGTGAACCAAAACATGTGGCTCAATATTTAAGGTCTGACTCTCATTATCCACTGGAGCACTAATTATGTGTCATTAAAAAAACTGCAACACTGAGCAAACACTGTCCCCAAAGACACAGTTGCCAAGGAAGCAGAAGAACACCATATCAAAGATGATCTGGGTAAATTTGGTTATCCCAGCTGAGCATTTGTCAAAGTAGAGAAGACACCTAAAGAAAGCTCCAGGCGATCCAAGACAGAAGAAAAAGGAAAAAAACTGCCTGAGTGAAAACCATATCTGTGATCCTGTGTCTGTCAGCTGGGTGTATTTTTAAAAGGCTCGATCTCTGTGGTTTATAAGCCCCAAAACATGCTACACCAGAAATTAGTCCACCCCAGGGCAAGCCGGCCGTTTATGTAATAAGCAAACAATCATCTTTGAATTGAAGAGTGGACCTAAGAGTACATCTTTGAACATCTAACTATGCTTTGATTGCAGCCATTCATCAATTCTCTTTGTATAGCGCACATGGCCAGTGATTAATGGCAATGACAACTTTGCATATCAGTGATCTTGAATCTGATCTCATGACTTATTGCTATGTAGGGGTGCTGGTGTTGATCATTAGGGAGCTATGCGTTTTTATAGGGTTGTGGAATCTGCTGTCAAGTGAGACTGAACTCGTGTCCAGATGAACTGAATGAAACTCCTAGGATTAGCTGTGATAGGCTCCAGCCCACGTAACTATATGTCCAATAAGGAGAGATCCTTAAAAGAAGCTGAAAGTTTATTGATATACAGACAATGCTATTTGGCTATAAGCCTCTGATGGCCCATCACAGCAGAACACAATCGCAGCAGTGATCGGAATTAGGGAAGGATAATCAGAGTCTAGGCACCGGTGGGGAAGAAGATAAGATGGAGGCTTGGATGGCGCACTGAGTGACTTGTGTTTAGGCGGAGGTGGGTTGCGCCACAAGTGAGAATCAAAGATGAGCAGTATGATTTAAAGTATGCAGAGTGGAGGCTGATTGGCTTGAAGAACCAGGGCAGAAAGATGGCTGGGCTAGAGCGATAATGTCAGAATTGAGTTCTGCTGTGTAAATGGTCTGTATTTGTATAGTGCTTAACTAGTCCCTAAGGACCCCAAAGTGCTTTACACATTCAGTCATCCACCCATTCACACACTGGTGATGGCAAGCTACATTGTAGCCACATCCACCCTGGGGTGCACTGACAGAGACAAGGCTGCCAGGCCCTCTGACCACCACCAGAAGGCAACGGGTGAAGTGTCTTGCCCAAGAACACAAAGACCAAGACTGTCCAAGCCGGCGCTCGAACTGGCAACCGTCCGATTACAAGGCAAACACCCAACTCTTGAGCCACGAGCCCTGTAGGTCTTTGATCCACTGCGTCCATAAGTGGTTTATCCTCTGCGTGGGCTGCCTTCAGATTGCCTGTTTGATGAAATACTATCCATCTCTACAGTGTATAGAAGTGGAAGTGATGTAAAGAACAGACTAGCAACCAAACACCCTAAAAAGCAGACAGATTAGTAAATACAAAACTTCCTTATTGCACTTAAGCATAAGCTTCATTTGGATAAATAGTTAAGAAAATCGATGGATTAATGATTATTTCTTCAAGGCTATATTCTACAGAGCCTGCAGTGTCAGAGAGAAAACCCCAACAATCTAATCCTCTTTGAGCGATTACTTGGCAACAGTGGGAAGGAAGAGCTCCCATTTAACAGGAAGAGCACTGAGATCAGGGAGGGGGATTAATTTTGGCATGAATCTTTGGGGGATGAAAGAGAGACCACAAAGGACAAACAAGGCAAACAGAAACTACCCAGTAGACAAAAAGTTAATGACATGGAATAAACCATCCTCAGGACTTTTAGAATCAGTATCATCATCCAGCCCTTGTGTATTCAGGCCAATAAAATTAGAGATAAGCCGAGATAATGATAAACAGTCTAAAAAATAAAGCTACAGATGAGGGTGGCAATAGAAAGTTGTGTGTGGCGTTTCTATCTCTTTAAGAACTGGATTGTGCTATTGAGCAGGGAAGGAGGGGGGTTGTGGCTGCATTGGAACAGTCCTCTCTAATGAGCAGATTTTCTGAGAGAGAGAGAGAGAGAGCTACAGAGATCCAGCCGTAGGAGGAGAAGAGATTGTAAGACCAAGGCAGCAGGCAGGCTGTGCGTCAGCCGGCACTCCATAGGGAAACATGGAGACGAGCAGGCGATGCTGAAGAGGACAGAGCGCACCTTAACAGGATCATATAGATGGATGGTATTTCATCAAACAGGCAATCTGAAGGCAGCCCACGCAGAGGATAAACCACTTATGGACGCAGTGGATTAAAGACCTACAGTCAGACTGAGAGAGAGAGGAAGACGGGGAATAGAAGAAGAGAAATTAATCAGTTCAGTTATTTATTTTCATTGTCTGTGTGTGCGCACTTTCTGTCAGAAGGAGTGTGTGTGCATATGTGTGTGTGCCTGCATATAGTGTATGCGTGCATAAGGCAGGAGACTGCATTGCTGCTCTCCGGCACCACAGGACAGACGAAACAGGCAGCCAAGCAGATTACATTCTGTGTTTTTCCCATTATTTCTGTCTCTCTCCCTCTCTCTATGCATGTGTGCGATCCCTGGCTGTGCAGCAAAGCGCAGTATATGTGTGTGTGTTAAAGCTGAGAATGAAGTCTGGTGTGAGCCACAGAGTCTCACTTTAAATATTTTTGTCTGATCGTCAACAACAGACTTGGAGAAAAAGAAAAATCTGAGGAGGAGAATCTTTTTTTTTCCTTTTTGTTTTTTTTTTTCTTCTTTTGTCAAATATCATGTCACCGCTCCAGCTGAAGCCTCTGTGCTGATCAGGGTGGCGTCTATGCTGGAGGCTCGGAGGTTTGAAGGGCTGCCACCGGGAAAACTTCTCGGCTCTACACCCCAGAGAGGTGGAGGCATCATCAGGTAGGAGGTGGCAGATTGAGTGGGCCTGAGCGGAAGGCAGGCGAGAGAGTAGGAGGAAGAGTTCTGCGTTTGTGTCGTAGACTGTGTAGGCAGGCCGATGGCAGGCCGGCGGAGCTGCCTCATGGATTAAACTTCTGCTGAGGGAGAATAATGGCAGCTCTGGCCCTACTCTCCTCCTCTCTCACCTGGAAAGGCCACAGAGAAGCTGGAAAGTGCTAGCCAAAGCTACAAAGAGCCCACGAAGAGGATGGAGTGAACAGCAACCTGCTACCTTTCCCCAACAGGCCGGGAGAGCCCTGACACAGCTGTGAGGGGCCACGTTTTTTTTTTGTTTTGTTTTTTTTAGTCCACCTCATTTCCAATTCTTCCACACCAAGCTAGTGGGAAACTGAAAGTGGCCTATCTTGATTTGTGTGGGAGTTCACTCCCTCCCACTCCCTCCTTCACCTCCTTACCCCTACCCTCACCAACCTCCAAACTCCGCTCCATGGATTGGTTCTAGCACCAACCTGTCCTTTTTCCTTCCTTCTTTTTTCTTTTCTTTTCTTTTTCTTTTTGTCGAGGCTTCAGGGGAATTGCCAAGACCTGTTTCATGCATGTCCACTGGCGGCAGGTTCAACTTTGACGATGGGGGGTCATACTGCGGAGGGTGGGAGGAGGGCAAGGCGCACGGTCACGGGATCTGCACTGGACCCAAAGGCCAGGGCGAGTACTGCGGCTCCTGGGCCCATGGGTTTGAACTGCTGGGTGTCTACACTTGGCCCAGCGGGAACACCTACCAGGGCACCTGGGCTCAGGGCAAGAGACACGGTGTGGGCGTTGAGAATAAAGGCCGCTGGGTGTACAAAGGCGAGTGGACGAATGGCTTTAAAGGACGCTATGGCGTGCGGGAGAGCACGGGGACAAGCGGGAAGTACGAAGGGACGTGGAACAACGGCCTGCAGGACGGATACGGAACAGAGACGTACTCGGATGGAGGTAAGAACTATAGGAGATACAGAAGGACAGATGCATTGTGGGTGTTTTGGGAGTTGGTTTGCGTGTGGCAGAAGGCACACCACTCAGTTCCTGTCAATGAGCGATATTTGACAACTGTCCTCTGTGAAAACAGCCTCTTACTGGTTGATGATTGACAGGCCGAGAGCAGATGCACAGTAGGAGGAACTTTTCTAAAGGTTTTCTAGGGTCATCCTTTCTTCTATCACGCCTTGTTAACACACACACATGCTCATGCTGAGGCAAGAGGTCGCGCCAGGACAGCTTTTGAAAATGTACTTGCTCTCATTTTCTGTCTCTGATTCCTCCTTTCTCTGTCTTTCTCCTCCTCTTCCTCGTGTCCTCCCAACCCTCAACTTTCAATTCAGCTGCTGAGGACACTCTGTGTATTTAGAGTCCTTCAATTCAGGCCACGCAGTCTTAAGGGATGAGTGAAAGGTTAGAGGGATGGAAGAGGACATCAGCTCCCAAGTAACAAGCCCCAAAAACATTGCTGAACAGAGGACAGACATTGCATTTGTGCACTTTTTCATAATTTCCTAGTTACCTAAAATTTGAACTAGTTTGTATAGGACAGAAGTTTTTAATCCATCTTGCACTTGACCTGGCTGCAGTATTTGCTTTTATAGGGAGGGATATTTTCTCTACTTGTATTAATGGGCTTGAATTGCTGGAGGAAAGTGCTATCAGAAAAGATAGATTGCTAATGCATGTTTTTCTGTTATACCAGATGCACCAAAACTACTCGTAAGTCTTATATTTTTGGTGTTTCTTTTCAGGAGATTAAGCAAGCTTTTAAAGGGTCTTATTTTCAGACGTTTGAAGGCTTAATTTTACCCCTGAAGCCAGAAAAAAGTCCCAAAAAAATACATGAAATCTTTCCCACTGTTCTTTTTTTTCCTGTTTCAGGACCACGGACAGTGAATAATGTTTATCCAGGAAAAGTAACAATCAGAAAGTAAATTAAAAGTTGGGAACCGGTTGGAGGTCAGTCTTGTGATTTCCAAATGGTGTGCAGTTACCACACAGCCTTGGTGGCAGCAGCGTTCCAGATTGAGAATTGCTGGTTAGCACAAAAATAAACCGACTGTTCATCAGTGTACACATTATTAGTATTCCAGTCCCGCTGGTGCTTTTCCCCCTCCACTTTAAGCCATTACAGTAATTTCCCCTGCTTATTAAAACTGGCCCTACGCATCTACAGTCATGTTAGTCAGTCACATGCTGCAATAAATACGAAAGTCAGCATCCTGATATCTTTATGACAAGGGAAATGTAACGTTTATATTGTTTATCATTCTTTATTAGCATGTTAACATGCTATAATTTACTGATTAGCAATAAACCCAGTGGCATATGGCTTATCTCCCCCCAGTTTGACCAGAATAACTATATTAAAATACTTTTTAATTGGAATTTTGATCCAAAGAATAAAAACTATCATAGTAAATCTGTGGAGCCCATAAATACATTCACAGTTTGATGCTATTCCATCCAATAGGTGTCAAAATATTTAATTTTATGATGAAATGATAATCATAAGAGCCACTAGCATGACTACAAACACAGCCAATATCAGCACACTATTTGTGCCAAACACCCAAAAGCATCCATCAGTCTGCTAGGGACACCAGATGAAATGTTGGTCGCTTAAATGCATGAAATATGTCTGTGTTTGAAAAAGCAAAACATGTAATTATACATTTGATTCTTCTTCTTTCATTTGTAAAGTCTTCCAAATCTGCATCACAATTGCCTAGAAAATGAAATCAGTTGCATGTTGAGTCTCTTAGGTTGTGACTTAGTTCAGTCGCTGTGGGTGTGACTGCACATGCATACACTACATTGCATGCATGTGCAAAAACTGCACAGCCATGAAATCTGGTAGTATGTGTGTAAGTATGGAGCTGACAGTAGCATACGTGCCGCTAAAGCCTCGTTACATAACTCTACAACTACCAGGCCGCATTACACTGCTCTTCACGACACACAAACACACACAGTCCTGAGCAGCCCGATAAAATCCGCAGACCAGACTGGTTTTAGGGGTTGATTCGGTACAAAGGAGAATAATTCGGCTTGATAGATGACCAGACAGATGGACGGACTGACAGAGGGAGGCATAGATGATTCAACAGATGTACAGATTAATGGATGAATAGATCACTTATATGATGAACTGAAAACTGAGAGATGGCTCACTCGGTGGATAGATGATTATCGTGATTGTTATGAGAGATACTCTCTAATCAGGAGGCGAGTGAGATCATTAAAGAAAGAAAGAGAAAGACAAAAATGGGCCTTTCAGAGAGGGATATGTTGGAGCGTAACTGTATCATTTGAACCCACATACAGTAAATGCAGCAGAGATTGGCCTAGTTACGCGTGGTTATCTAGCTCCAACAGTACACAGTGTCCTTATTATAACAGCATGCATCTGTTCTTTTTATAGATCTGTGAGGTAATAAAACTAATATGTTTTAATAGAGGAAGTAACCATTGATGCTGGTGCAGAATTTAAGAAACAGAAAACAATAACCAGAAAAAGATAAATAGTTCAGTAACCAAAGAAGAAATGCGAACATGAATCTTGCCTTCCTGCGGCCGAATGTGTTCCTGACTTTACTTGTAATTATAAACCTGCATCAGCGCCTCCATAGTGTAGTGATGAACACATTTGCCTCACACACAAAAAAGATGCCCAGTTCAAAACTGGGAGGAAACAAAATCCCAGCCTCAGTGGGTAACACGCTAGTATGACTCCTAGGGTTCCTCCCAAGCCTGGATAAATGTGAACGTCAACTAAGAAGAAGCTGGTGGAGCCCAAAAGTTGTTTGCACCAAAAAACGATATTTTCTAGCTGTCCGGTCTGTGTGTAAAGAGAATGTGAGCTTTTCCTACTTGCGTTCTATCCTTTTCCTATTTTCTAATCTGTGCTAATGCAAACTTATATTGACATGTGTAAATTGCTTCTTCGAATGCAAATGCTGCATAAATAATGTGTAAAAATTACTTGTTTTATCATCACTTTGGAAGAAGACATGCAGCACAGTTCAGTCCGTTTTTTTCCATTATCCAAGTTGTACAATCACTTGGATAAGTGACTGTACAACAGGTATTTTCTCGGCAAATGAAAGATACAGTAGAGGCTATTCAGAGAACATGAAAGCTATCAGAAAATAAAGTGCAGCTCAATATACAGACAGTATTCACAGAAGCAGCAAAGTTAATCTGTTCATCAGGTTTTTCTACTTTCATTCGAGCGGCAGTCGAAGGCTACATCCTGAACTGACATCACAGTGTCCATGTCATGAATAGGGAGAGTAGTCAAAAAACTTTTATTTTGAAAGTAAATCTCCAAGGAAATTACTAGCAATCACGATATATATAATCTGCTATGTATCAAATAAGGTTTATCCTTACACTTAACACTTATCCTGAGAACCCGGTGGTTGACGAGGCGTCACTGCTTTCAGGGCTGAGTGAAAGGGGCCTGAATGACTTGACCCTACACTGTCACAATTATTGTGACATGTCTAAAATATCGGACAAGTTAACGTCACATAGTTAGTTGTCATGTGACTGCAAAACTTTAATAAAGTCTAAAAAAGAACATGAATCTTATACAGTGTCAGAAAACCTGGGACTTGTCAGTCCTTTTTGCCCCTCAGCCATAAAAGGGTTATTGGTGTCACGTGGACACCCAAGTTTGTGAAGAAGATATAGGAGTTTAAAATTAATACCATAGCTGTTAATTTCCATGAAAAAAACACGAGCTTAAACTATGCCAGGTCTAACTGTTGTTGCTTATTAAGACAGCTTAAATGTGATTTTAAATGTTTAGCTTAAAGCTGAAATAATCATTTTCCTTCATTGGTTTTGTGATACGGTCCAGTGCAGAGCGCTTCACAGTAAAATCTGCCTTACAGACTCACAGCTCAGTCATCTCCAGAGCAATATGAGCCAGAAGCCACAGCATTCAAAGATGCTCTGCTGCCTACATACTTTTGAAACACGCTGTGCAATTTGAGTCAGCTACACTTCCCCTCCAACTCCACCTGATGCCAAATTTCTAGGAAACACTCCTCCTCCGTCTCTACCGCTGCTGTTTAGTTTTTCTCTTCGTTACTCTCCCACGTCTGCCAGCATCCCTCTCTCCTCTCCTCCCACCTCTCTCCTCCCTCCCTCAATTTGCTGCATTTCCACTGAGCCGCGCTGTACAGTAGGGTTTCCATAGCAATGCTCACTGACATGCAGCAGGTCACTGTGTCACGAGGGACTTGATGTTCCTCGCTGCTATTGGCCGCCCAGCCGGCTCTGCCGAGCCTGGATTGGCTGGTTTGGCCTTCCGGGCTAATGTTGTTTACTGAGAAGAAGAGCTAAGCTGACTGATTACCAACCACATAGAGAGAGAAGGAGAGAGGGAGTGGAGTAGAAAAATGAAAAGAGAGCAGTAGACGGATTCAGTAATCACTTTAGTGAGAGTTGAAGTCACAAAGAGAGATTACAGCTGTCACTGTGTACAACAATGCTAACTGCTAGAGATTACAGCAGTAGTGGTGAATATGCTATTGTCAGAGATGTACAAACTGACCTAAAAATTCCCCTTTCCAACTTATGTGAATATGAAATGTCAAAAAGACAAGAAAAAGCACGAGAGCATTCATATCATGGCAGATGCTCAATCACACGAGGTGTGCGGCCGCTCACAAGTATCTCTGAACCTCCCTCATGTCCTCCAGCTGTTGGTAAATATGCTAAATCTGATTTATAATTGTTCTAAATTAACACACCCTGCTAGCCTGCTAAAAGCCGCTATCACTGCTGTAATTATTCTCGCTCTGGCCGTGTTATGTAAGCATAATAAATCCGCATAATAAATAATAAATCCACTTATCTTGTTTTAAACTCACCCTGCAACGGTAGGTGGGCCAAATGAGATCAAAAACCTGTTTCCTTTGGCTCGCTGATTAGTGAGACATGCATTTTACAGGAAAAATAACAAGCATGTGTAAAAGAATATATTTGAGAGAATATATTTTCAGTGTGTGTGGGAGGAATCACTTCGGTCAGAAGTGCCACTCTGCTTTCTTTCACCCAGTCGGCCATGTAGTTAGCTCATGCCCTATAGCAACTCATGTAACCAGCATATAATGGACTTATTACACAGAATTATCTTAGACATGGCCAAGATAATGCTCGAGGTCTCAGACAACCCTAACAGGCTTACAACCGTGAGCACGGCTGAAGTCTTCTGAGCGTTGTCTCAGTCCCCGTCAGCTTCAGGATTGCTGTTTGCAGGAAAACCTTCACTTCTCACCTCTGTGTGGAAGAGAGGAAGGGAAAAGCAATTCACAAACAGTTTGAACTCTTATTTGTGACTATGACAAGTCACAAGTAGGAATTGCATATTCAGACAGCCCTTTCCTCTCATTTGACTCAACTTAGTTTCATGTATTCTGTCCTTCTACTGTCTATTTTTATGATTAGTTTATTTTTAAGATTTTTTTGCTTTGTAAAATCTCATCAAAAAGAGAAATATTGAAATTTCCCAAATTCTGAGGCTTATCCTGTTGATTATTTTAGCCTTGAAAAAAAGTAAATTCAAAGGAAGTGTCATGCAAGTCAGGTGAATCCAGTATTTTACCTGCAATTCTTAGACTGTCCATTCGGATGAAGAAACATTTGAAACCAGCAGATGTTATGCATTTTGGTTTAAAACATTATAAGCAACGATTAAAGCTGTTTACAGATAAATAAATATTTCAATCATGTTATTTTGATGTCATTATCAAGGTAGGTTTGCTGTTAGCAAAGTTGCTGATGTTGGTTTGCTAGTGGTAGTTTTTAATAGCATTAGTTAACTTGTTAACTGAATGCTATTGAATGTGATTGGCCATCTCCTTTCATTTCTGCCTTCAGCATTTCTAGCAGCTATAGATTGTTTTTGACATGCTCACCTTTATTTGTGTAAACTGTATTTCTGTAAAAGCAGGAAGTCCTCAAGATAAATTCCTGGGAGGTCTGCAATATGATAGAAGGTTATAAGTCAAATCAAAGCATGTTATTTTCAAAATAAAAGCCCTAAAGTTGTGAGATACCTTTCTTATTTATTTATTTTTCAGTTGTTCTTTTGCAGTGCACAGTATTGATATCCTTTGTTATTTTATTTCCTCTTTTTAGAGAGAACACCTAAAAAATCCAAACAAGGTCACTAGAGGGTTAGTGATGATGTATGCTTTGTCCCATGGGATTTTTAGAATGTTGAGTTTTGTTTCAAGATGTTGTGTGGCACCATTGTTGTTTCCTTTTATTTTTTACTTTCATATTCACACACTCTTTGATTAGTTCTGGGTACCAAAACTACTTGGTTAGATTAGAAAAAACATTATATAAGTCACAAAGCTCAATTGTCCATCTGGCAAAGCTGTTAAAAGGATTAATCCTGGCTCTACAATGGAACTAAAAAACATGTAGGTATCTCACCATTTTACAGCCTTTACTGTAATATTACTACATTTATGGCTGAGGCCAAATGTAAAGTTAGGTCCATAGGGTTTTTTCACAGGGAAACTTTGTTTGGTTTTGTTATTTTGTTGTAATTGTGGTCTTTTTTAATGTGGATTTTAAATAAAACAATCAAGTGAATGAATTACTGACTTTAATTTCTTTAATTTAATTTCAGCTCCTGGGCATAGTCCCTATTTCCAGAAGTTAAAAAAGTTAAAAAAGTAATTGGACAAACTAACACAATTAAAAATTATGTTATGCAAGTCTAGAAGTCACAGACGTCAGCAAATGCTGAATTTCTTCCATTGTGATGCCAGGCCTTTACTTGCTGCTTGTTCG
This sequence comes from Diplotaxodon limnothrissa, assembly GCF_057381915.1. Classification (NCBI taxonomy): domain Eukaryota; kingdom Metazoa; phylum Chordata; class Actinopteri; order Cichliformes; family Cichlidae; genus Diplotaxodon; species Diplotaxodon limnothrissa. Next base: position 60,770,577 of record NC_140602.1, read on the forward strand.
TGGGTCTCTCCTTCCAGTTTTGTCTTCAGTAACTGTAAAGCGTGCTGTATTGGTTTGAGATTATGTGACTGTCTTGGCCATTGAGGAATATCCAATTTCTTTGTCTTGAGAAACTCTTGGGTTGCTGTAGCAGTATTCCTTGAGTCAGGAAGTCACCCTCAACCAACTGCTAAAAGCATTCAAATGTCTAATAGCAATATTAGACATTTGAATGCTTTTGCTAAAGGGCGACCCAAGTACTGCTAAACTGGATATGTTGACTGTGTTGGCAGTAACCTTATTACTAATAATCTGTATTAGTTATAGTTAGCTCCATACATCTTTGGGAAATATTAGCTTTTTTGTATTTTTAAATCCAACAAGATGTGATTATGATTAAGGGAATTAACTAAAGTATTACATTAACTAATCAGGAATTGTTTAGCAGAAACTAATGCCACTTTAAGTATAAAGATTGTTTTCAACGCTTGGATGAAAATATTTTGCTGTAGTGCCTGTTTGAAATTTAGAACTCATCAACAAATGCTGTGTTTCATCCCTTGAGATGCTCTACCAGGCATTTACTGCAGCCGGCTTCAGCGTCTGCTTGTTTGTCTGCATCCAGTTTTATCTCCAGTGTTGGCTTGAGAACAAGTGACTGTGAAAGATCTCATATCTTCGCCTTAGGAAACTCTCGGGTTGCTCTCGCGGTATACTTTGGGTCATTAATCATTTGCTCTGTGGAGCACTGTCTGATCAGTTGTGCAGTATTTGGCTGAATCTGAGCAGAGTATATAGCACAGTCACATCATCAATAAACACTGCTGACCCGCTTCCACTGGTAGCCATAGATGCCCATGCCATAACAATACTTACCCCCATATTTGACAGATAATATGATATGCACTGGATCGTGAGCTGTTGCTCTCCCTCTCCATATTTTTGTCTTTCTATTTTTTGAGTACAAGTTAATCTTGGTTGTGCAGCTATTTTAGATGTTTTCTGGTAATGTCTAATCTGGCCTTGCTGTTGAGTGTCACCAGTAATTTTCACCTCGTTGTAAACTCTCTATGTTTACATTCATGAAAGTGTGTACCTTGGAAAAGAGATGCCTGCCTCCTAAAACGTGTCCCTGACTTGGTTATCTGATTTGAAGTTGTTTTTCTTAAATCATTCTGTGCTGTCATTCTGATAGTCTTATATCTAACTGTAGCTATTAAAGAAAGGGATCTCACCATGTTTAGTTAAGGTTTGCAACGCGTCATTTCCAGGAAGTATTTATATTTGTACTGATTAATGGTTTTCAATACCTGCCATCTTCTTGTATGGACCAGTTGACAGGGAAAACCTAGGAGGAAAAACGAAAGAGAACATGAAATTACTATATTCTCATCCATCTGTTGATAGGTATTGTACTGTAATGCCAGGTCACCTTAATAGTACTGGCTGACAAATCCAAATGTCCAAATCCTAAGTTGCTGCTAGCAAGGTAAAAATTGACAGCGTCTTCTTTGGACACGTTTTTGAGCTGCCTTTCGTGATGAATACTTTAAATTGTACAGCAGAAAGCTGTCGTCCATTCTTGCTCGGTGGTCACACAGTATCTCGGTTAGTACAGGATCTATTCTCTGTGAAGCCCAGTGGAGCTGAATGATGACTAATTCCTTTATTCTGTGCAAGATGATCCTGTTAAGCACTTTGCCTGGTATGGATAGGATTGTAATCCCACGGTAGTTTGCACAGTTGATGAGGTCACCGATTTGCTGTATTGACGTAAAAGGAAAAGCATCTTCCCCGTGTTGCTGCCAGGTCATGATCCCTTTCCAGATTCCTTGTTTGAGTTATTTATGATCTTTGCTGCTTATCCCCTTCAGTATTTCATCTTCCACTGGTTTTCAGGAATCTTTTACTTGTCTGGTAAGAGCGCCGTCATGTTGCTAGTTTATTTATGAATGCCAGGCCACTGTGCTTTTCTTTTTCATGCTCTTTCTCATTGAGCCGTTGACATCATGCATTTTCTTCTTTACCATTTCTTTCTGAAAGTAAAGCGTGTTCTGTTGGTAAGAAAGATGCACATACGTATACGACATTGAAAACTTAGCACAGGATTGTGGAACTCCATTTGATTAAGGGTTGCACAAGAAAATGGGAAGTAATTTATACACATGCATTTATAAAAAAAAATATGTAGCCAATTTGATCCACATGAAGGTCTCAACGAATGAATAAATGCATCAAAAAAGCAAAGTGATCCTGAAGTCTTACAAAATCCCACCGACTGTTTCACAGCCCAGAACATCCAACTCAGTGACTGTGAAGCAAATCATGCAAGCCTGAAATGGGGAACAAAAGAACACCAGTTGACGAACATGGATGCAAACAATGAGAATGTTAAACAGACTAAATGTTTTATGGGGAACAAAGAAATCTGACTGACTGAGGTTAAGGACACATGACAGTATTTGTTTTTTGCCAAACCATTCATAGTTGGATAAACTATTATCACCAAAACACTGGTTACAAGATGACAGAAAATTGTAGGCATTTTTTCAATGTGCAGGTCATCAGAATGTCATCGCGTTATCGCGAGCCTTTTTTATGAAATTTCTGAGCAGATGAATAATCCTCAAATTGCAATCTGAAAGACTCAGACAGAAAAAAGGGGCCCAAGCAAAATCCCTTAAACGGATAATAGTCCCACACAGCGATTTAGGCAGGAAGAGGTTTAGCTTTGAACAGACTTTTCTTGCTTTCAGTGTTCAGTGATTTGACCAGTTTAGTGGGTTTGTCTGCATGCCTGCACAGCCTGACTTTACTGCCCTTTTTCTTGGCTTGTTGCCTGTCGGTTTTCTTGTCTACCTGTCTTTAGTTACCATCTGTCTTTCCTTCTGTTTGTGTAGTTGCTGTTTTTCTCCCCCAGCCGATGTGTCCGTGCACCGTCCTCAGGGCTCTCTCTCCCTTTGCCTCTCTTCAGTAGTTTTTCTCACTACAGACTGCTCCACTGTATAGCATAATAATAAGAAGAATAAGAATAATATAATCAAAAATTATTAAGGAGGATTGATGCATAAGATTAAATTCTCCCTGTTAAACTAAAACATTTTTTTTAGTGAAAAACGCCCATAAAAAACAAGTTTTCAGTAACTTGTTGTTTATCTTTTTTTTCCTAGGGTCATTACTATTATGTGCCTTCTATAAAGCCAAAACAACAACCCATCTGCAGGCTTTAGCTTATGTAACGGGAGAAGTTTTATGGTTGCAGTGAGGATTAATGGTGCTGACTAAATCATGAAACTCTAAATATCTGTCTTGGAAGTCTGCCCCGCACTGTTGTTGATGCGTTACTAACTGCGTAGATAGAGTTTGCCCGAGAAGCACTTGGGATGGTGTAGTGTTATATGAACAGCAACTGCCTGGGCTGGAAGCATCATGATCCTCCTTCATGATATATAAGCTATAAGGGGTTGAACCGTTACAGTACTGACCCATGTAAGTTTCATTAAAGCTTATACGTATGCATTATTAGGGGAATAGCCAGCACAGGGGGCTGTTAGCCACTGTCTGCTAGACTTCAGCTAGTTTGAATAAAACTTCAGTCACACAGATCTAGAGACATGTTGGAGACCACTTGGCAAACTCCATGGTTGTCTGTAGTTTCGAAGATGCCAATGTGTCTGAAAACACTCTCCAGTTCATTATCCAAGTTGTAGTGAAACTTGAAAAAGTGCATCGCGAGTGGAGAAAGATCACCTTCAATGTAAAACATCCTGATTTTATCATGTTTACTTTATTTCACCTGTTCTGTTCAGGTATAGCAACTCAGGATTGTAGCTCTCACAAACTCTCTCAGTTTGTCTCTGAAAGATTTAAATCCATACTCAATATCTTAGAAAACAATCCACCTCGTCAAATAGCCGTTTCCAGCCTCTCCCACACTGTAGCCAAACTGAGGGAAAGCTCGTTGCTGTGCACAGAGGATTCTTTACCTAACTTGGAGGACCACTGCTGAGCAGGACCTCAAATCTTGTATGGTCAGACATATTGAGTTATCTTGTGAAGATGTTTGATGAGAGGGTTTCAAGTGCTATGGAAGGCCTAAATATATTGAAAAAACTTTTCATGTATGACATATCGGGTCTATTACCAGAGTCAGACTTGTCATTTTCTTTTCTTAAGTGGTAAAAATGTGGTGCACGCTGTCATGTCCTGTAGCTTGACAGCTTCATGTGATCCTTAACCTACTGACTAGTGCAGTCTAAGGGATCTGCTGGAGGGGAGAGGTTTGCACTCATGCGTCCCCCTTCTGTTTGGCTTGCTACAGCCTCATAGATGTTGACTTCAGCGAGGGCTGCCTCTGCATCACATTGCTGATGAAGCGCTTCTAACGTGTTTCTTCCTTGCTTAGCTCTCATTTCCATTCATTTCCTTCTGAGTGAATTCTGCTCTTGTTTTTGCAGTTTCTGCCTTTATGCAACCACTGACTGCAGCCAGCTTGCTGATGGCTTACTGGAAGTCTTCGATGATTTAGAAATGCGTATCCATATAGATGTAGTTTATCTGTAGCGTATCTGTCCACCTGAGATTTATTACTGTAGACGCAATTTCCCTTTTTATTGTTCTGCCATTACTGACCTAAGCAGATTGAGAGGTTTTCAAAAAGCCACAGGTGTAATGTCTTTTTTTAAGACGTTCCCTTCAGCATGCTAAACAGAAACAACGTGTTAATTTCTTTCAGAAATTAACAATAATATTTTTAAAATGGGTGTATAACCAGCATCAAACACACATACAGTAAATTATGTAAAAGAAAGCCTGCTAAATAATTGCTGCCAAGCTATGCATTAGACATGAAGAGTGTTATATAACTTCACAAAACAAGTGTAGATGAGCAGTTTTCACAAGCACAGTATAGCTGCACATCTGAAACACTCACAGAAAACACAGCAGATAGAACATAATAAAACTTACAGCTGCATAGCCATATACAGGGTGTTTGTTCATATAAAACACCTTCAATAATAAATCCAAAACATACTAAAGCCCCCAAAATGATGACTGAAATTATTTTAACAACTTTGCAAGCAACAGAGAGGCTAAACGACAAGGACTTCAAGCTCTTCAACTTTCCACTATGAGAGCACATGTGAGTTGCTGCCTGTTTCTCGCTTTGCTAAGTCCAGATTTACTCCTGCAACACATAAAATATGAAGACAGAAAACAACGTCCCCACCGGCTGGTGAGATTTAATCTCTGCTACCACAGCTTACATTCTGCACGTTTTGCTGTTTTACCCTGCAAAATAGTTTGCAAGTGTTCGCCGACAAGTCAGCATCTTCCAAACTGCTGGTCACCACGGCAACCTACTAGATCCCAAAGCAATCGGTTTTTGGTGCAGTCGTAAAGCTCTTTGTGACCAGTTTCACTCCAACGACCACAAGCAACAACCAGCCATTTGTACCGAGTGTCTGCAACATAAAGGAGAAAAAGTGTTTGATAAACTCGGCCTTGTCTTGTCTTATGTTTTTCTCCCTCCCCATCTCTCTCATATGCACAAGGGCAAGTGCTGACATGGTAAAACAACACATTTATAATTCATATAATAACCAGTTTGAGCTCCTTCCAGCTTGTCTTGCTCCATGTTTTGTTCTTTGCAAGTGCTGTGCATCACAAATCAATACTTTGAGTTGTAAAGTAGTCTGCTATGCAATAATGTGGACACACAAGAACCACAGACTAAGAATCACAGACACCTAGCCGTGTAATCACATTTTTTTTGTGTGTGTGTACAGTCCAGTAATACTTTAAAGATTTCTGTTTGCTGTGAATGAAATACAGACCCTATAATGCAGAGGGTTTTTAACCTAGAAACAGAGGACAGACACGCGCATTTGTTAAAGAGACAATTATGAATTCAGCCTGGGGGTTGGCGCGTGATCAGATCGCTGCGACTCTGTGATGTTTCCGCAGCTTTGATCTCGCCGTGTTAACTCTTTCCGCGCAGCTGCCTTGTCCTTGCTGCAGTAGTTGCAATGAGAGTCCACTTTGCTTGTGCCTCCCGTTGGCTTCCAGGCAGAATCAGTGAAATTTTGTCGGCGTGGGAGCTGTGGAGCAGATTCTCCTTGCGACTGTACTCCTGAGGTTGAGGCGTTGACATCCCAACAGTGTTTGTTTTGTCAGTGCAGCCACGGCAGGATAATCCAATCCAGTGTATCTTCTGTCAGAAAACTCCTGTACAGTTACCCCACTGCACTTGCTTTCAGTTAAGACTCTGTAAGGTGTGATATTGCAGTAAATCACTGCCAGCTGCCTTACGCTGTATTTTTCAGCACCATGGAGAGCGACAGGCAGACTGAGGGTGGTATACGCTTCCAAGAAGTCATGAAAAAGCTCAAACCCACATACTGCTTCACATATATTTATTCATTTACACACTCACTTGCCATTTTCTTTGGTGCACCCAGCTGCAGTTAACACAGCCTTCAATAACTCCTACATGCTTGAAGGTTTCAATGTTTCAGTGTGTTAGTGCTATAGAGAGGTGCTGATTCAATGTAGCAGGCATTTTTAAAGCTGCTGATATCTTGTATTGTGCTATACTGCTTTTTTCAGTATTTACAGAAATATTAGTGTATTTAAGTCTATGAATCACAGAGTTAAGTAATAACCTAGATGTAATTTAGCTAATAATAATCCAGTAGTTTAGAAATGTGGGATAAATACAGGTTCATAAATGTGTAGGGCATACAGGACAATGTAAAACATTTACACGTTCTTCTGGGTTCCTGTGCTCATCGTACACACTGAGCTTAGCAGGACGGTGCCGAAGCGGTTACTTCTTGGTTCAATTATTATGTCACAGTTTAGCTTGTTGTTAGCTATTTTAAATATTTATCTGTTATAATAACTGGACTGTAAACAGCAGCGCTGTAAACAATGATCTGCACACAGAGACACTAGTACACTAGTAGCTCAGAAACAAGCTGTCCAGCACAGTGAATGGGCCCTCAGAGTGTACTACATACTACCTATAGTACACTGTATATAGCATAAGAAATCCTCATATTTGGAGGTTTTACTGTAACAGCAAATGAAACAACACTTGTCCCATTTTTCACATTTTACTCATACCGTTAATTTAAAGGGATAGTTCATTATTTTGGGAAGTGTACTCATTTATTGTCATATTTGTATGGTTGATGCAAAACTACAGTCAACTTTGCCAGACTATAAAAAATTCAGTAGTTCAAAAGCTGACAATTGAAGTACGAAACATTAAATTGTTGCCTTCTATCTGAAGGGTTATTAGCAAAAGGCTTGGCCCTGATTTTTTCTTTTTCTTTTAGAAATATCTTCAAGTGGATTGGTAATAAATGAAAGTGTTGGTATAATGAGTTTTTAAGTACCTGTGGGTGAAGCCGACAGCTTCATATTCTAATTTTATTTTTAACCGTGAGCAGTTACTCCTTTACATTTTGTACATTTGTGTACAGGAGCAGCATTATGAAAAATCAGTGTAATAGTCGTACTTTTAAAAAATTTATTTTGTATGTTTTTTCCTTTTTGGATGCGGCTGGTGCTTCTTTTTTAAAAATCATTTACACAACTGCCTTTTTAAATGAACGTGACCTGTTGTAGCAGCGGGTTATTTCCGTTCTGCTCTGTCAGCACAAACACGCACTCGCAGGTGATGCTCGCTCTTCTTGCGCCGGCCTTGGAGCATTCTGGCGGCCATTTAATGAAATGCTGATCTCGTCAAGCTGCTGCACAGGTGCTCGTTTGTGCATGTGTGTGCGAGTGTTCTTTGATCCGCCTTTCATATGGTCGTACAGCTGTGTGCTGATGTGATTACAAAGGCCTTGCCAGATGTGCTCGCCAGCTGTCTGTGACACAGCCTCTGTTTGTTTTTGTGTGTGTGGGGGGGTGAGTGGTGGTATGAGGCAGCACTTCGTGGGGGCAGGTTCAGATTTAACACCACCGCTCACACGGGCTTTTTTGAAAGCGGCGTCTGGGTGCTTGTTGTGCCCGTGTGATCATGTTCTCATGTGTCCTGGAATACGATTGGCTTATAATATTGTCTTCATTCAGCACTTCCCATTTCACCGACACTTTAGCCCACTAGGGAAACATTTGTGTGTGTTTGTGATGGAGACAGAGAATGTGGTTGCAGTCCTTATATGGTCATGTAGTTTGGTTTTGAGCGAGTGCGTTCGCTACAGAATGAATCAGAGTGCTGTTACATCAGAGGTATGGGCAGGTGGGATGGATTACTTGGCCTCCTATTGGAACACACACTTCCATGGAGAGTGAGAGAGAGAAAGAGGAATGACAGCACATGCATGCATATGCATACTCAGATGCCCTACTTTTCTGCAACACAGAGATATAGGGACTGTTATGTAGCAAGGGATGCGGACAGTGCAGATTCATGGTGTGAATGAATGGGAGTGACAAAAGGAAGCCACTCCCCTGTACTGCTTCCCAACACCTTAGCACAGAGAACACAAAAAAGAGGAACTAGTGAAATCTACAAATGCTTGGCAATGAATGAAATGCAGAATGAATTACACCAAACTGCAGGTTGCTAGGGGGCTGGAGCCTATCCCAGCCTCCACTGGACACCGTGGACAGGTCGCCAATCTGACGCAGGGCCAACACGGAGAGACAATCGTTCGCACTCACAGTTAATTAGTTAAATTAAATACCAGAGAGTACAAAAAATCAGTACTTTGCAGCAAGTGGTGTAAGTGTTCATTACTCACAGATGAACTAAACATCACTGGATTAAATCTGTTCTCCAGTAAATTTTCATTATCATCTGTATAACGATTAATTGAGTCATTCAGGAACTCCTCATTAATGATGCTTTAATGGTCATGTCTGTATTGCCTTTATTGAGAAATAAAACCAGAAGCAGATGCCTTCATTTTCAAATGTTGCCGGGAAACTATTGTAGTTTTGGTGTTTTTATATTGTTATTTCAGGTCTTTAGTTTGACTTTGAAATGTGGATTTTTGGGTTAAATGAACTAAGTAGTCCAGAGACCATAGAATAGAGGGTTTTATAGATAAATACTAATATTTGGTATGAGTAAGTCAAGCTGAGCTATGGAGCTAAGGAGTTTTTTTTACTGACCTCAGGAAACCTTTTTGGCTCCAAAACCGACGTCCCTCTCTCTTCAGTAATCTTCTGCTAAATCAAATGGTTCTTTCGGGGTCACAGTAGCCGTAGGTTAGTGCACCTTACCACATAACTGCAGCACCCACTGTGTTAATGTCACAAACCCCTCACTGCTCTTTACGCCTCCTCTCCTTCAATATCAAAAACAAGAGTGCGCGATGGTGAAGATACCAGCAGAGCAAAGCAGAAAGAAAACAGAGAGAAGCTAGCCCAGCCAGACAGCTAGCAGGATGAAAGCTGTGATGTTGTGCATGCTGATAGCTACTATTTACTGGTAAAAAAAAAAACCCTTCCCACCTATGGGTGGTTTTTGCCAGGCTTGCAGTGTTTTTTCAAATTCTTCATTTCGTATTTGGTGGTGAGTCTAAAACATATATATATATATATATATATATATATATATATATATATATATATATATATATATATATATATATATATATATAATCTTAAACATATGGATATTCATAATTGCTCTATGTGTGACGGTGTTAAAGTTTCATTCCTACAATTTCTTAAGGAGACAAAATTGGTAAATACAGGCAAATATAAATGAGAAATTATTAATACATTTGAGTCTACATGTAGTATATGCTGTAGGTTTTGGAAATATTTCACACTGTATACAAAAGATGGCCTCTCCTGGGAGAGCATGCTGTGGCTTTTTGGGTTGTTTCATTGAAACCTCCATCGCCATCTCGTTTTCATTTGTTTGTTTCTTTTTGTTTGTAAACGTATTTGTAAAGGGGGTACACCTGCTAATTTGATCACTGGCTTGCCAGCAATTAACTGACAGCAGTGTTAAGTTACAGTCCATTATTTACTAATTGACTTTAGTTGAGTTCCACTGTTATCAGCAGATACAGTGGGGCAAAAAAGTATTTAGTCAGCCACCGATTGTGCAAGTTCCCCCACTTAAAATGATGACAGAGGTCAGTAATTTGCACCAGAGGTACACTTCAACTATGAGAGACAGAATGTGAAAAAAAAATCCATGAATCCACATGGTAGGATTTGTAAAGAATTTATTCGTAAATTAGGGTGGAAAATAAGTATTTGGTCACCTCAAACAAGGAAAATCTCTGGCTCTCACAGACCTGTAACGTCTTCTGTAAGACGCTTTTCTGTCCCCCACTCGTTACCTGTATGAATGGCACCTGTTTGAACTCATCATCTGTATAAAAGACACCTGTCCACAGCCTCAAACAGTCAGACTCCAAACTCCGCCATGGCCAAGACCAAAGAGCTTTCGAAGGACACCAGGAAAAGTATTGTAGACCTGCACCAGACTGGGAAGAGTGAATCTACAATAGGCAAGCAGCTTGGTGTGAAAAAATCAACTGTGGGAGCAATCATCAGAAAATGGAAGACATACAAGACCACTGATAATCTCCCTCGATCTGGGGCTCCACGCAAGATCTCATCCCGTGGGGTCAAAATGATCATGAGAACGGTGAGCAAAGATCCCAGAACCACACGGGGGGACCTGGTGAATGACCTGCAGAGAGCTGGGACCAAAGTAACAAAGGTCACCATCAGTAACACACTACAACGGCAGGGAATCACATCCCGCAGTGCCAGACGTGTTCCGCTGCTGAAGCCAGTGCATGTCCAGGCCCGTCTGAAGTTTGCCAGAGAGCACATGGATGATACAGCAGAGGATTGGGAGAATGTCATGTGGTCAGATGAAACCAAAGTAGAACTTTTTGGTATAAACTCAACTCGTCGTGTTTGGAGGAAGAAGAATACTGAGTTGCATCCCAAGAACACCATACCTACTGTGAAGCATGGGGGTGGAAACATCATGCTATGGGGCTGTTTTTCTGCCAAGGGGACAGGACGACTGATCCGTGTTAAGGACAGAATGAATGGGGCCATGTATCGTGAGATTTTGAGCCAAAACCTCCTTCCATCAGTGAGAACTTTGAAGATGAAACGAGGCTGGGTCTTCCAACATGACAATGATCCAAAACACACCGCCTGGGCAACAAAGGAGTGGCTCCGTAAGAAGCATTTGAAAGTCCTGGAGTGGCCTAGCCAGTCTCCAGACCTCAACCCCATAGAAAATCTGTGGCGGGAGTTGAAAGTCCGTGTTGCTCGGCGACAGCCCCAAAACATCACTGCTCTCGAGAAGATCTGCATGGAGGAATGGGCCAAAATACCAGCTACTGTGTGTGCAAACCTGGTAAAGACCTATAGTAAACGTTTGACCTCTGTTATTGCCAACAAAGGTTATGTTACAAAGTATTGAGTTGTATTTTTGTTATTGACCAAATACTTATTTTCCACCCTGATTTACGAATAAATTCTTTACAAATCCTACCATGTGGATTCATGGATTTTTTTTTCACATTCTGTCTCTCACAGTTGAAGTGTACCTCTGGTGCAAATTACTGACCTCTGTCATCATTTTAGGTGGGGGAACTTGCACAATCGGTGGCTGACTAAATACTTTTTTGCCCCACTGTATATTAACATTAGAGACCAAAACCTAAACATGTTTCTTTCTGCTGATGGGTATTGTTAGATCCCAGTTACCCCTGTACACAAAGTCTGGACCTGCTCTTCTTGTAAAGAGTCTGAGTGGCTGATCCTGTGGGCATTACTTATCTTCCTGTATATTGTGACCGTTTTACAGAAAGACTTCCTGTTCATGCACGTCTGTCATTCAGACTCATTACAGAATAATTATTTTCACTTATTTTGTTCAATTTATAATGCTGCATTTCAAGTTAAATTACCATTAGTGCAATCACATCCGTATATATCTCTGAACTCCATATTTAGGGACAGATATTAACCTTTAAAGCCTGAATTGTGAAATTGTTGCCAGAAAATTTAAAGTTAAATTTAAAGTTTTTGAAAATTAAGCATTTATTCAGGCAATTAAAAACAATCAATTAAATATTAATGTGCTTAAATTCGTTTTAATCTTTTTATCATATTTGCTACATCCCACATTTTTTGCAATGTATTGATTAAAATTTATCGTTTATGTAAGTTTTGACAAAAATTAGGCGTTAAGGGGTTAAATCCCTTATTTAGACAGTCTCAGGTGGATGAGGCCTCGGGGATCTCAGTCTCAGACATTATGTTAACAACAAACTCTATGGGGATTTAACTTGAGCTGCCCTACACCCGTATAACAACTGCAGTTTAACACTTTTGTGTTGACGACAGGTATTTCTAGGCAGCACCTTTTGGCACATTTTAATTAATGCGACTGTAAGTATTTTGCATAACAGCTGACTGAAATGATCACTTGTGAAATCCCTCATTTAACCCATAAAGAAATCCATTTTCTTCCCGTTTTTGAATTCATTATGTATCTGACTCTGTAGCTGTGGGAACTATAGTGTCAGTCGACACAGTAAAGGTGTACAAATTAATCATTATGTGCGAATTATTATCACTTCATGACTTTCATTAATGCCATAAAGCACTGATTGTTGTCAGTGGTTGGGATTTTGTTGTTTGTTTATGCATCTCCATGTGATCTTGATCAGGTCTAATCAGTGTTTTCTTCTTTCCCCCTCAGGAACATTTCAGGGTCAGTGGGTTGGCGGGATGCGTCATGGCTACGGAGTTCGTCAGAGCGTCCCTTACGGTATGGCAGCCGTTATCCGCTCCCCGCTTCGTACCTCCATAAACTCTCTCCGCTCCGGTTCAGAGCACAGCAATGGGACAGCTCTGCTGGACCGGACTGGGGCAGTGGTTCCTGGACCTCCCCCCCTTCCCGGCACGCTGACCACCAGCGTCTCCATGTGCAGCACAGGCAGCAGCGGCAGCAGCCCCGCGGTGTCTCGGGGAGGTTTTGTGCTGACAGCGCACAGCGAGGCTGAGCTGCTGAAGGGGAAAAGGAAGGGCGGGCTTTTTCGAAGATCCATCCTGTCAGGTCTCAAGCTGAGGAAGTCAGAGTCCAGGAGCTCTTTGGCCTCCCAGAGGTCTAAACAGAGCTCATTCAGGAGTGAAGCTGGCATGAGTACCGTGTCCTCTGCTGCATCTGATATCAACTCTACCATCAGGTAATGGCACGTGGACAATAGAGGTGGTAGGTTTGGGCTGCTGCAGGATACCAGATATAAAAGACCCACAAAGACCTTTTTGCACATATAGTTTTCATCCAAATTTGGGGCAATCTGCCAAACCTTTTGTTCTCAAACATAATTTTTCATTAGTTTGAAGCCTGTTTCACGCTGTATACTAGGGCACCAGTTTAGCTCACTGGCTGAGCAGGTATGCATATGCCTTATGACTAAAACGCAGCAGACTGGGTTCAAGTCTAACCTGCAGCCCTTTCCTGTCTACTCCACACTGTTTAACTATCAAATGAAGGCAAAAAGCCCCAAAATAAACCTTAGAAATCCAGCATACTGTGTTGGTTAACTAAAACTGATCCTTCCTTGACCAGTTCCACAGTAATCATACTGATACCCATCATCGTTGTCATGTTTTAGTTATGCAATCTAATATATTTATCCCTGAAAAGTTCAAATTTACTGTAAAAGTCAGACATTTAACACTCTAAGAAATTCTGGCAGGATTTTAACTCAACAGCAATGTTTACTTGAAAAGTATGTCAATCAAACATGAGTCTATCCACCAAAAATCATACAAATAACACCACCTACTGTGGTCTCCTTTCTTGATTCACGCAAGAGGAAGTCTAGCTTTGAAAGATTGTGACTGGAATGACTTTGGAACGTGGTTAGTCCAACGTGGTGAGTCAGATATCAACTCTGTGGCAGGGTAGTGGAATGACGTACTATGAAGTGACCTGTCCTTCATTTGGAGGACAGGGATTCAAGGAAAAAACAAACACCCATTCTTCTTAAGTGCCTTTAAATGGATTGGCATGCATTCCAAAGGAGACTATAGGTCAAAGGTCAGTATGTTGGTCCACTGGACCGGTGCCTGAGGAGAAGTTTAATGCCAGTTTCATTCATTGTGTGAACTTCAGCTTCTTAATCTGGCTTAGATGTTACATGGAAGTGCTTGGCGTCAAACTCCAGGTATGCTGGATTGAGCCGGCTTATTTTGAGTTGAGTCGCCACCTCGTAACCTAATGGCTGGCAGTAGTAGATATTCTTAATATAGGCACAGAAGTCTGGCTCTGGCTGTTTCATTTCAACATTTTATGATCCTTCCATGATTGATTATTTACTATTTTAATGTAACCTTTCACCCTTTCCAGCCTTGGAGATGCAGACACAGAGCTGACAGTCGCTGAAGACGATGTGGACGCCACAGCAACAGAGACCTACTGCGGGGAGTGGAAGAACGACAAGCGGACCGGATTCGGCGTGAGTCGGCGGTCCGATGGGCTGCAGTACGAAGGGGAGTGGCTCAGCAACAAGCGGCACGGCTATGGCTGCACCACGTTTCCTGATGGCACAAAAGAGGAAGGGAAGTACAAGCAGAACATCCTGGTGAGCGGCAAGAGGAAGAACCTGATCCCCCTCCGAGCCAGTAAGATCAGGGAGAAGGTGGACCGAGCCGTGGAGGGAGCGCAGAAGGCAGCAGATATCGCCCGGCAAAAGGCTGAGATTGCTCTTTCCAGGTAGGGAATTATAGGCGCGATACCTTTTAATGAAGTCATGTTCTAGGTCCTGGTTAATTTAAAATTCAAGTTGTTTGAAGCTGGCACAGTTCATCTGAAAAAAAGTGCTTTTAAAGTCATTTTTTATGTTATACACCAATCAGAATTTAGTGATACTTAAATCAACAGATGATGCCAGGTGTGGGGTTGCTTTAAGGCCACTGCTAATCAAATCTCACCCACACAGCCCTGATCAGGCAATTTCTCTAAGTGTTAATAAAAAAACGATAAATAAATAGTCATTAAGGGAAATTCCCCCCTAACTTCATAATTTGTCGTTTTTTTATGTTATAGAGCAAATCCAAGAGCCTGAGATTGTAATTTGCTTTGCTTTTCTGACCTTCCTCATATTTACAGCTCTGCAGTAATCATCAGCAATAAGGCTAATAGCATATTTCTTGAAGTGTTAGCATATTTACTAAAAATGTTGTTGTGAATTTTTTCTCATCTAAAGGCAAAAAAAAACTATTATCTGTTATACTATGCTGCATTTCTGTTAGCAGAGGATGCTAACCAAAAATCAGAGAATTTCGTCCCACTCTTCTTCACAATGTTGCTTTAAATTTGTTGCTGTTCGTTTATGCACAGCTCTCCTGAAATCCTGCCAGAGCCTTTAATAAGATTGAGGTCTGGACATTGACTGGGTCATTACAGCGACTTGATTCTTTTTTCCTTTTCAGTCATTGTGTTGTAGATTTGCTGCTGTGCTTGGATGTTGCGTGATGCAGTTTTGGCCAACATAGATTAACAACAGATTAGAATACTTTGAAGACAGAGGAGTTGGTGGCTGCAAGACGAAGTCCAAATCATCAGCCCTCCACCACCGTGCTGACAGCTGGTGTGAGGAGTTTGTTCAGATAAGCTGTGTTGGGTTTTTGCCAAATGTCGTGCTGTGCATTATGGTCAGACGTCTCCACAGAAGTCTTGATGCAACTTTGCAAGCCTGAGCTGTGCTGCCGTGTTCTTTTCAGAGAGAAGAGGCTTTCTTCTGGGAGCTCTTCCAAACAAGCCGTATTTGTTCAGTCTTTTTCTTATTTTCCTGTCACAAATTTCACATGGCCTGTAAGATGTAGCTCTTGGGTTTTTCGTCGTTTATCTGAATGTTGCATGGTCTGAAGTTGTTGTGATGACCATAACTGGAAAGATTTTGTAATTGTGTTAATACACACCTGAACTGAATGCTCGGGACCAGCAAACTGCCAAAATTTCTGCTTTTACAGAGTTGCTCACACTTTCTGATAATCAGTTATTTAAATGAATCTGATTAGCAGCACCTGGCTGCTACTTACTCTCTCTTGAATCCTTTAGAAGCAGTAAACTCGCACCTCACAGGACGTGTAATGTTTAAAACGATTAATATGATACTATTATAAAATGGTTCCCATAGTTTAAACAACTTGTCCATTATATTGCCTCAATGCTTTTATCCTCTTTATTAAGTCAGCTTACTAGGTACATCAATTTAAACATGTTCATAGCAAAACTGTGTTTCCAGGTTCTGGCACGTCTTTAATAAATGAACAAGTTTTACCTGGGGTGAGTCAGAACCCCCAAGGAAGATGGCAGTGCCAGGGCTGCATCTCAAAAGCCCAGGCATCAACATGTTTATATCCACGGGGTGCTGTTATGTGTTAATCCATCTTAAAACAGCTGTTTTTCCGTCTTTCACCTGTCCATCCTCTGCTTAAAAACAATTGCTGATGGCTTTGTTTTACCATGTAATTGAGATCAGTGACATATTAAAAATAATATTCAGGTTAAGGTGAAATTAGGGTTACAGAATGATTGAAATTGGCAAGCCAAACAAGCCCATCTGGAGCTGTTAAGACTCTGATAAAGCTGTTCTGCTGAATGGAGATGAGAGCTGATTCTCATTAAAACTGAGTTCATTCAGCTAAAACAATGAGAGCAGTCTGTCTGATGATGTTAATGGGCTTGCCCTGACCTTCTTTACAGCTGCAAGAAACTTTTGGACAGCAATATAGAACAATTTTTGTTTTTTTATTTGTTTTGTTTTGTTTTTTTACAGCTAAGGACTCAAAACAGAAAGTAATTAGCTGTCCTGGGACCTGAAGCCACAGATACACATTGATACTCTTGTCAAGTGGGGACTCATCAGAAGTAGGCCCATGGCCTAGTTTGTGTCCAGACCTTGTTGTTTCGAGGATCCAGGGTATGGCTACAGTACCTCTGGTGGTGACAAAGCTGCTGCTTTTAAACTCTTTCTGTAGAGCTTAGACAGGAAGGAAATAACAGGTACCAAGGAAAAAACTGGAATACAAATGAAAAAAAAAAAGCCATTACGAGATGAAACTCTTTGAATTCTTTTAAAAAACATGAAGTTGTTAAATTCCTGATCAGGCAACTCAAACTCAAACATCTCCATGTAGATCTCTTGCCACCTGTAGCATCTATGTTATGAAAAGTCCTGCTGTGATTTTGGAGATTTAGCATCGACTTGGTACCAAAGTGTGACATCCCATGTAAAGAGAGAGAGGTGTTCTGCATCTGTGCATTTACGCACATATATCTAAGTGACATAAATTTTGTCAGCTGGCTAAGTATGTGCTGTCTTTCATGAACTCCACATGCAGAATTTGACACTGCACGGACGGCCTGCACAGCAGAGGCGCCGTTATTTGTGTAACAGATTTCACACCCTTCGTACTGTTTCTGATTTGTTCACACTGTTTTCTTTTTGATTTTTTTTCATGTCATTGAGCCAAACACAGAAAAGCAAACTAGCTCTTGTTCTTGCAGCCAGAAGTTGCCTTCATGCTTTCTGGAGCACATGGTCGAAACGCTTGAACGTATTAGAGAGGAGCGGACCCAAAGATGGCACCTGCTCGCTTAAATAAACACATGAGTCCCTATATTAATGTGTCTGATCTTCTGGCCCCACTCACATTAACCTGCCTAACATTGTGATGACTTAAGAAATTTAAGGCTCAGTTTGTAGGTTTTGTGTTTGTTTGTTTATTATAAAATGGAATGCATTAAAGTGCTTTGGAGGACTACTGGTAAAACTTAAAGCTTCGATTTAAAGGCTTAGCCAGATTCTGCTCTATATCTGTGAGTGTTTAGTGTGTGCAAGTTGACTATTTTGAGTTAAGATATTTTTCCTAACACAAGAACACAGGAGCAGTGAATTGGCTAATAAAAATGTCTGAATCTTCCTGGATTTTAAACCTAGTAATCAGTTATAACATCCTCCAACTTCTGTTTCTAATCTTAAAGGTTTGAATGTGGGTCATAAAATAATTTATATATAATCCATACATTTTTTTGGGCTGTGGATCATTGTCCTCTCTCAGTTTTGGTTGTGCTTCACCCAAATATGAAGATCTGAACTTTGGCTTTGTCTGTGACTTTGTGTTTACATGCTTTGTTGTCATGTTAGTATTGTATAGCTACAGATCACGCCTTTTCTTCTGTACAACAGATACTGAAGAGTGTGATTAGAAACAGCTGGCTGCACAGTGACAACAGTGTCAGTCAGCGTGTGAAGCAGCTGTCTGAGCTGTTTTTTTCTGATTAAGATAAGATAAGATAAGATAAGATAGAACTTTATTAATCCCTCGGGTGGGTTCCTCTGGGAAATTCGACTTCCAAAAAAAGCACAGCAACGACCGAAGTTACAGTTACAGAACTGTTATATATATATATATACACACACACACACACACACACACACACACACACACACACACACACACACACACACACACACACACACATATATAAATACAGAGACAAATATAAATAAAATATACAAAGGGGATAAATAGAATAAATAGGAATAAAAAATAAAAATACAAGTGAATTGCACATTTCAAGTATTGAGTCTATTGCACTGTTGACTATTTACAAAAAGTATTGCACAAGGTATTGTACAGTGAGGTGCAGAGGCACTGCAGCTTAGTTGTTCCCCCCTCCTTTGTCCTCCTGTTTCCCCTCCCTCTCCCCTCCAGAGAGGAGTTAAACAGTCTGATGGCGTGTGGGACAAAGGAGTTTTTAAGTCTGTTAGTTCTTGTCTTGGGGAGAAGCAACCTGTCACTGAACAGACTCTTCTGATTGTTTATGGCCGTGTGCAGAGGATGCCCAGCATTGTCCATAATGTCCATCAGTTTCTTTAATGTCCTTTTCTCTGCCACTGTCACCAGAGTGTCCAGCTTCATGCCGACCACAGAGCTAGCCTTCCTGATCAGTTTCTCCAGCCTGGATGAGTCCTTCTTTGCTGTGCTGCTCCCCCAGCACACCACAGCATAGAAAAGTACTCCAGCAACCACTGACTGGTAAAACATCCTCAGGAGCTTCCTGCAGATGTTAAAAGACCTCAGCCTCCTGAGGAAGTACAGTCGGCTTTGGGCTTTTTTATACAGGTGCTCTGTGTTGCATGACCAGTCCAGTTTATTGTCCACCCACAGCCCGAGGTACTTGTACTTGTTGACCACCTCCACCTCCTCCCCCTCTATCTGAACTGGCAGTGGACCTTCTCTGGACCTCCCGAAGTCCACAACCAGTTCCTTAGTCTTTGAGGTGTTGAGTTGCAGGTGGTTTGTGTGACTCCATGCGACAAAGTTCCTCACCAGACTTCTGTACTCCTCTTCCTGATCATCCCAGATACACCCCATGATGGCCGTGTCATCTGCAAACTTCTGAATATGGCATAATTCAGAGTTGTAGCAGAAGTCAGAGGTGTACAGGGTGAAGAGAAGAGGGGACAGCACAGTTCCCTGTGGTGCTCCTGTGCTGCTGACCACTGTGTCAGACGTGATGTCCTTCAGCCTGACGTACTGTGGTCTGTCAGTTGACCTTGGAGCAGATCAATAATGCAGTAATGTTTTGCACTCTGTTAATGATGTACAGCATATACGTTTAGGAGCAGATCGCCAATTTTCCGCAAGATGTCAAGTTGCTTTCTGAGATGGATGAGCTCGTTAAAATGGAAATATTGAAAACACCAGAGGGTGTCAAAGAAATGATGTGAGGTGGGACGAAGAGAAAAAGGCATAATAAAGTGAGAGAAAAAACCCATTAGAAGTGAGGGCAGATTTCCGCATTATGCCAACAACACTGGCAGAGCGCCTGAAAGAGCAGAGAGGCTGAATTACTCTCTCACAGACTAACCTGCTCTTGCTTATAAGCTTACCTGTGTAGATCGTGAATGAAGCTGCTGAACATGTCTGTGTTTGTAGAGTGCATGCATGAGGAGCTGAATAAGTAAAGATCCAATCCTATTAGTCCTGCTGACGGTCTTCCGCTGAGGGCAGTGTGACCACAGCGAGCTACAGCTGCTCAACTAATTCCTCTCACACTGTTGAGAAGTCACGTACATAGAAGAAAGAAAAACAAATTAAAGGTAGCAAACACATCAGCCGCTCGGTTTCTTATATTATGATGACAATATATTTGCATTCGTAGTGACTTGTAGGCTTTTTACAGCACAGGCCAAAACATCATACTGTAGGTTGGCTCACATAGTTTCCATGGTTTCATCTTTCTTGTGAGAACTACTTTATGAATTTAACTGTGCTTAAATGCTCAACTTGACAGAGACCATTTTTTAAAATAAAAAATAAAAAAGTGCATTAGTTTGCTGTAGTAGCTAGTTGAGTTATGGGTGAGTAACTTTTGCTTCCAGTTTACCTGTCGATGCTAAATTAGGCTTCAGATTGTGGACCTTTCTCTGGACACAGACTGATACATCTGGGTCACTCTGTAAAACACTGAAAGTGCTGACTTTTGGTTTTAAAGGCATAAAAATCCCTTCAGTTCACTAAATAGTCATATTAGTTATTGGTGTTCAAATAAACAAAGTTTATTCATCTAATATTCAGTGTTTATCTCAGTCACCGTATTTAAAATATATCTAGAATATATTTATTTAAAACTTTATTTTAAATTTCATAAAATATCTGCCACACAGAATGACGTCAGTGGTGCGACTTTTACTTTGAAATAATGAAGTTTTTCTCGCTTTCAGAGGTCATTACATTCCAATTTTAAGCCTAGTGTCTTCCTTCATTTTTAATAAAATGCCGACTTATTTAACAATTTAACTTAAATTTCATTATTGGTATAATTCATTTCATACTCGCAGGGTTTCCTGGTTTATATCTGTTCTTTCCTCGTCACCATTTAATTCTGTGGTTTGCACCAGTTTCATTTTTACTCTTTCTGAACTCTTTTTAAAAATATATATATATTCTAGGTCGCATATTCTGTTCTTTGTTGCAGTCATACCTCAGTTTTTATATGTTTATCCAAAATACAACCTAAAATCTTATCCTAAGTCTCTAACATAACATGAAATGTAGCTGTGTGGTTGGAAACGGTGCTTTGCAGCTTGATCTTGCAGGTCTAAGACATAAAATATGGAATAAAGACTAATGCCGTAAAAGTTAAGCTAATGAATGCTGAGTTAAATTGTGCTTGAATATTTGGAGGGCAAGAGCTCATGCACAAGTGGGTAGGCCTGAATTATTTTTGAGGAGGGACGGAGTGTCCTTGTTTAAAGTAGGGTGCCACTCTATGCATGCTTAAAGCAGATAAACCCAGATCTTGACACAAACAATATTTAAATGAACTTTTTGCATGATAGCAGTTGGAACAAAACCGAAACTAGGCATCCGTAACAATATAAATAGTTTTGCAATGTGTGCTGGGATTTTGAGTTAAATGCAAACTACGATATTGCAGGCGTTTGGGCATATCTTTACTTAAAATTAGATTAATGGTAGTGGCCAGTCTGTAGCTTGTGTCATGGTTGTGTTTAAGAAACAAACTGGTAGAGTGTTTTCCTTCTGAGCTGCAACTGTCTTCTTAGACACATCTTCATGTAGCTTTAATCTGTGCTGTGTTGTGTTTATTGAAGCCCAAGTGTGACCACAAAACTAGCAATCTAGGTGGCGCCCGTGGACAACTGCTTTTGTTTTTCCAACATTCTGCAGATCTTTGCTGTCTCTTGCTGTTGAGTTTCATCTATTAAAACTGCTACGTAGGACACCTGTGTGTGAACTTAAATATGGATGTCTAACTGACAGCAATTTGTATAAAAGGAAAGCATTTATTCCACTGAGAACTCCAACTTAGGGCCCTCATTGGACGTTTGTTTCAACTATCTGAAAAAACTCATGTAAGGTCTTCTGAATGGGTTTCATCAGATAGGGCATCTGGCATAAAAAAATCAAAAATACGGAGCTACCTGCTGTGGTGACCCCCAGCTGAAAGTAGCTTTACTACCGCATTAGCAAAAATAATGTCTGTAGACTGTGGGACGATTGGCGATCCCATTGCCTTTGAAATGGTTGCTTCAAAGGAACCAGGTCTGTGACCTCTTGCAGTCAATTGCTGCCTTCAAAATGACTTTGATGTATCAAGATAGCAATAACAAGTCAAGAAGAAGGAAAATGTCTGCTAACAGTTTGGGATTGAATGGACTGAAGTTGGCAAAAAACTGATAAATTTGTGAAAATCATAAATCGGTTGCTTCTAGACTCTGCTTACAATCAGAGTCCAGTCTGAGCTGTAACAATACAATTTTATTTATATAGCACATTTAAAACCAAAGGTATACCTAAGTGCTTCACAATAATGCAATAAGAACGGCTCCATAATTTAGTGATTTACGCATTGACATGGCTTTTAAAGGGTTCCTTGTTTAAGTTCAGCTGGAGATGATCTCGGGGTTGCATCACCGTGGCAGCCCCTTAGAACCTCATAGATGTTATACGGGGATTCAAAGATTCCTCCACAAAATGGGACGTAGTTTCATCAGGATGACAATGTAACTGCAAAATGGCACTGGCACTTAATATTCAATTTAATTCATTTTAATTTATGTATCTGCCACCAAATCACAACAGGAGTAACCTCTACAGCTACAATAGCAGAGAGAAAACTCCAACAATCAAACCACCCCCTTTGAGCAAGCACTTGGCAACAGTGGGAAGGAAAAACTCCCTTTTAACAGAAAGAAACCGCTGGCAGAACCAAGCTCAGCTATGTGCTATGACCAGATAAGGATTGTGGGGGAAAGTATATATAAATGAATATAGGAGTATAATGAGAGTACAATCAGTTGAATCAAGCAGTCATTCTGAGTCGAAGAACTGTTTGACTGCCTTGAGATCAAAAACAGTTGATGCAAATACTTGTAATTGGACTGCAAAATAAATCCAATGCAATCACTGGGCAACAACCGATTTTTCCTAGTCATAAGGAGGTTGTTGTTCTATTTTTACTCTAGCGTGATTGAGTGTTTCCACTGTTACAAAGCCCACAGTCCACAATAGGAAGGGCAGTGTTGGCACAAACACACCTGAAATCCCAGACTCATCTGGAACCAGTTTTTTACCTTTAGGTTTTACTTTCTGATTACTTTCATTCTTACTCACAGTTTGGTTATGTTTGGCCCAGGAAATTACACAGAGAGGTAAACATGTGTATGAAAGAACCATTTTCTAGTAAACATGTAGAAGCTTATACAAGTAAGGCATTTTAAAATCACTTATTCACACATAACTGGCACATAGGTGCAAAACTGTGGGGGGGTTCTTTGGTTTGCTGATTTGTTGTCAAAGCTGTGGGCAAGATGTGCCAGCTCAAGGGCAGTAAGGGGCAACAATATGACAATAAACCCCTCTGAAAGCATGGATTTGTAAACATATCATCCTGAGTTGGGTCATTAAAAGATCATGATGTCAATTGATTGCGTTGTTAGTGAATGCTCCAACCTAATTCAGGATGTATTAAGCATTTAATGTTGTTTCCACAGAAGCATAAATATATATATATTTATGCTTCTGTGGAAACAAAATGGTAAAGTCCAATTTATTAGTATAGTACGTTTATTTTGGCCTGTTTTTCATCATTTAACATCAGGGTTCTGAGACTGGAGCATGAAGTTGTCGGCATATTGCTGAGGTAACATGCAGATTTTACTAATTTGATGAGTAACAAAGTGGTGATGCTTTAAATATTTGCTCAGAGCAGGTTGCTGATTTAGGATAACGGCACAACTTTACTTGCCCAGAATAACCTAACTGTACATACAGTTTTAGCCTGGCCTAGCTCTCCGCTCTCCTACACACACACACACACACACACACACACACACACACACACACACACACACACACACACACACACACACACAGAAATGTCTAACCCAGATTCGGGCAGCAATGTAGCACAGCACAGAACAGCCTCTCTGTATGTGTGTGTGTGTGCGTCCCAGAACAGAACAGCAGGGTATTTCCTTGTGGAACACCAGGAGAAACCCTGAGAGGTGAAACAGTCACAGGATAATTGCTTCAGTTCTCTTTGAGCAAAATGAAAGCACAATGTGTGAGGATTTGTGGCCCTTTTTCGTCGATTTCTTGCTGTGTGTATGTGCGTCTAAAATTGTCCATAGGCTGAGTTTGAATGTACATCCTACTTGTTCCTAAAGGCAGGGCAGCAAGCAGTGAGGTCAGGGGTCGGGTTTATCTCCTGAAGAGAATCCAACAGCTGGTAGAAATTCAGGGTCAGCTGTCCACGTGCCTGATGTTACAGTAAATCCCAGATTTGTTTATATGTGTGAGTGTGTGTGTGTGTGTGTGTGCGATACCAAGCTCATGTGCCCTGATTACTGCTGTCACATGTGCTGATGTAACTGATTTCTCATCAGGCTACCTGTGATTAGTCAGTACCAGATAAACACACCAGTGACTCACTGTGTCACAGGACTCCAGTCGCTGAAGTTCTGTGACCTCGTTTCATTGGTAAGCCTAAAGTTCAGCACAGAGACACACACACACACACATTGAGTTTCCATCACTTCACAGGGCGTTACACTGACTTACATTCATTTGCCGGTGATTTATTCTAACTTTAATCCAAAACTGTATTTCATACTGTGTACTCCAGTATTTACACTTACTATTGTGAGCATGATTATATGAAGTACTGGGGCTTTGCAGTCACACGACAGCTTAACCGCATGAGTTTAGCCTCTCTCTACCAATTTGGATGTGTGACAATATAGAGTCAAATAAATAAGGCCTAGACACTGCCTGTGACTACTCGGCAAGCACCAGTCACAAGGGAATAATGCGCATTTCCTGGCAAGTCGTTGCTAAAGGCTGATAAGAGCTGCTTTGAAACGGTCACACAGGCCTAGAGACGAGTGACCTCCTGGAAACCACTGGTCTCTGTTTCTGGTTGGCGTGTTTTAAGGCTTTTAAAGCTGTTTTACTCCAGCTCAGCTAGTAGCTAGCAAGCATTTGCAGACAAGTTGACATCTTCTGTGCAAAGTGTGGAAATCCCAATGCCGTAAAAGCATGCCTGGATAGAAAAAACCCACAGTGGAACACTAAAAGTTATGGATTGGCCTCCATACGTGGAAGTTTAGGAACAGAAATATCCCAACTGAGACACAGCGGAAGTGTCCATGCTGAAATTGACAGATTTACCTTATGGGGGCTTGTTTTTGTTGGAGTCCCGGCACTGTTTAGACAGATTTATATCCCCACAACATGAGTAATACAGACACACACACTATTAGCAGTGATGCAAACCGGAAAGCTTTGTGAGATATGAATCATCCTCATCATCATCAACTGGTTCAGAGCGATGACAGAGATGATGGAGGAGCTTAGAGCGTGAGCCCCGGATTAGACTTTCTCTTCCTGTCTCTTTCCTAACCTCATCTCATTGCACTTTGTTGTCTTCCTCCGTATCTCCTGCATCGCTCTGTTTTCATTCTCCTCATGTCCCCTGTCCTATTATTTCGCCTGTCCTTTTGGCCTTGATATCCCTGCTCATTTAGTGTCCTCTGAATGTGTCACGTTTTAAGCATCAATGCGGCTTTCTCAAAGTGTGCCGTCAGTTAAGGAACATTTAGAAGGTGTCTCCGAGATGTAAGTTAGATGTGGGGGTGGGGATTGTATGAATATACAATATTTTATTAAGCCTTATTTCTTTCTTTTAGGGATCTATTTTAGCACTACTGTGCACAGCAGGTGCTCTACACAACCTCTGTGGTGCAGATACTGTATCTGTAGTAGCCATCATACGTTTTGAGAAACTTGCTTTTTTGTTCCCTAGCAACAGCCCCAAACCCAAAGATTTGCTGTCTGGCATTAAGTCAGGCCACCGGTTTGTTTCAGATCATAGACTGTATACAAATGATGAATGTAGACAGGTTTAGACAGGTCCACGTTTACAAAGTGAAGCCGATGCTGAAATGGCTTTAAAATTTGTTCTTTTTTAACACCAGCAGGGGGCGACTCCTCCGGCTGCAACAAGAAGTTTATTTATATAGATGTGTATTAGGAAATATATCTACTTCTCATGCAATATGTGACCTCAGTAAAAACTTTCTTGATTAATTTATTGTCTCAAATGCTAATTTGAAGTCTTACAGTATGATGTTAAATAGGTGATATATGAGGATAAGCTTTCAGGCTGGCCTCTGTTGTGATTGTCACTAACACGTGAGCACAGTTTTCCTTGCTTTCTCAGCAGAGTTATTGTCAGTTTTGTTGTTGCTGTGTTTTATTAACACATTGTTTGTTCATCCATTTTCTTCCACTTATCCAATTCAGGCCTACAGGGTGGAGTGCTGGAACCTATCGCCACTTTCAAAAGCTGAAAGGCAGAGTACACCCTGAACAGATCACCAGTCTATTGTAGGGTTAACACACAGAGGCAGACAGCCATTCACACTCACATTTACACATACTTCAAGTTTATGGCAAGCTGCCCCTAATTATTTTTCATTGTATTTATTTTTTTATGTGGTGTTTGCATGTTGTCCCTGTTCTTGTGCAGACTGCTTCCACCTACAGTCCAAAGACATGCATGGATTGGGTTAACTGACAATTCTGAATGGGCCACAGGTATGAATGGGAGTGTGAATGATTGTCCGACTTGCTCATTTTGGTCATCCTTTTATTTTGATATCTCAAATTTTACTTTGAAATCTGGAACTGCGGTCAGCTACGTTTCCCAACAGCACAACAAAACCTTTGGTATCCTATTTATTTTTATTTTCTTAACTGAGCTTTGAATATGATAAGACTATGATAGTACTAAAATCCAGGTCTGCATAAAAATATAGCAGCAACAGTGCTAGCTTGTTTCCTCCTGTCCACTCCTGCCATGACTAGGATACCACTGGTTATCCTCCTTCCCACAATTAACCCGACAGTGATTTGGTAACGTCGAATATGTAACATCTTTTAACTCAATCTTTCTTTCAGTCTCACACCAATCTTCTTCACTCTCCATCCTCACACTGTACCTGTCCTTTGTCCTCCTTCCCTCCTCCTCATCACCTCCCTCCAGCTCTGCTTCCTTTCCTCTCCTCTTCCTGCCCTCCATCTGTAGCTCTTTTTTTTCGTCTTCTCTTGGACAGGATGCTGTGTTGTATAATCGAGCCCTCTTTGAACAGGCAGCTCCTTTCTCTCCAGGCAGTTGATTCATCCAGAAACAGGTTGTTCCCTGGGAAGACGGGAGCAGGACAGGAAGTTGTGGAGGAAAGGATGACACAGAATTAGACAGAGAGACTTTTTTAAGAGTGGGCTTGTGTGTTCGTGACATTTAAACCACATGAAGATTTTTTTATTTATTAAAAAAGCACTATCCTTGATTATGCTGTGTAAATTAAGGAAACAGTCTTTTCCCTTTCTTTATACCTCACCTCCCTTACAACCAGGAGGCGTGCACTCACATGGTGGTGTTGTGTATGCTGTGAGCCTGACACAGTGGATGCTGGCAGAGAGTCCACAGAGGGGAAAAGAGAAACAGAGAGGCCGAGAAGAAAAAATCAATAGCCATCGACATGCAACACTGCATCAAGACTGTTACTGCCCAGAGAGGGAAAAGGGATGGATGGAGACGCTTTTGTAGACGAGTGGAGAGCCCTTGGATAGACAGAGGAAGATAGGTGAATGGAAATATAGAGATGATGGGGAGAGGAGGGTTGTAATTGAGAGAAAAGATCTATTTGATATTACCAGAGAGAAAGAAAAGAGGGTGGGACAAGAGGTACATGAAAAGGGGTTTGTTATAAAGAAGGCAGGGGCAATTAGAGAGAGGCAAAAAGAAAAATGAGGAATAACAGAAAGAGTGAGAGAGTGGTTTTAAAAAGGAGACTGAAAAAGAGGCTGTTAGTGAGATGAAGGGGATGTGAAAAGCCTGACAGCCTGAGAGGCAGTGAGATGAATTATTTTGTGATAGTAAACACATTTTCAAGCAGAAGATTACAGCGCCTGTAAACAGATGAATGCATGCTATCTCATCATATTGTGGCTCTGTAGTAATTGTCCCTCCGCAGCTTCTGTTTGAGGTATCATGTAATATGCTGATGCCTGCGCGTGTTTGTCACCTTCTGGCTCAGGTGTCTTTTATGAAAGAGATTCCATATAAACACAAAATGAATAATGCCGGTTCTGTTAATAAGAATACCCCAGAATAAATGCTTTATATGGGCACAGCAGTGATGTGATTGATGTAGGTGTGTTAGTCAAGCTTCCATAATGACAGGAAAAATGTTATTATACAACCAAAGCATTATGACCTTTTCTCCAGTTGTGTTTTTTTTTGGCATTCATAAATTTTCTCCTACTTAGACGTAATTTCTGCACAGAGTAAAAATGACAAAAATCACCTGCTTGGCTCTGAGACGCTCTATTATGCTCATTTACACCTCAGTTTATTTATTTATTTATTCAATTCTTGGACTTTACTAGAGGTGCTGTGCATGATTCACATCTCAAAAAGTAATCATTGATTGTCTTATACTGCAGCACTTCAGTTCATTCACTCTCTAAAATTAATCGTTTAGCTTCTCTTCTTTAAAGCACAGCCTTTAAGCCTGCTTTCTTCTGATTGGCAGCCCCTGCAAAGCAAAATGTTTTAATAGCAGGTGGGTGGAGCTTCTGTGGTTATAGCTGATGCCAACAGTAGGAAAATAAACTGCCTGGAACTGAATATTTGGTTCAGAGAGATACTTAAGATAAGATAAGATAAAACTTTATTAATCCCTCAGGTGGGTTCCTCTGGGAAATTGTACATACACTGACCTCACTTTCTAAACTTTATCCATGTTTAATATGAACATTTGTTGCCTTGGAAACCCAGATAACCCACCTTCTCTGGGGGAAAATACCCATACAGCCAAGGTATGCAGAATAGCATTTCTTTTAATGCAAGATATGTCAAAGTAGCAGAAGCACTGTAACTACAGAGGGCAAGGCCTTACTGAATGGTTTGTTGAATATGAAAAACATATCAGTCTTATGTTGTGACTTTCTTGGTTATCAGATTTCAAACCACTCAAATAGTTATAGTAGGTTTTGGACATGCGTGTCAGACAGCGCTTTCTGCCATTTAAAGCACTAAATGAAGTTCTTTTTTTTTTAAAGAGTGGTGTAAATCCCTCCATTGGATTTCCAGGAAGGTACAGAATCAGTAAAAATGTGCCGTGATGCTGTGATGCCCAATATGACTGCTGTTGGCTTTTTCTGCTAGTTTGAGAAACAGTCAGCCAAAAAGGTTGCTCACAGTGTCTTCGCTTTTTATATAATGAGCTAGATACTTAGCAATGTTTATTTAAAAAAAATCTATTAAAGGGAGTCCCTGTTTAGAATAACTGTGACAATAAACAGATTTTAACCTTCCTTTTAACTATGCAAGTGTTCAAGCTACTACAGTGCGACATCACCCTTTGGGCTACAAACACCGGGATCTAATTAATGGAGCAAAGTTGGTGTGTTCTGTAGGTGCTGTGTGAATAAGCCAGGGCTCAGCCACAAATACCCCTGTATCAGTGAAAAACTGAAACACTGTGGAGCATTGTTGGCACTTTTATTGTTCGAAAGGTCAGTTTCTAATGACTTTTTTAAAATTACAGTATTTTTGGACAGTGGTTTTTCTTTTATTCTATTCTTTTCTTTATCTCCCTCTAATGTACTGCACTGTTTTATATTCCCTATTTTTAGACATGTATAGCTAAAAACTCCTACTTAACACTGTTCTACAAACTTTTTATAAAAATAAAAGAATTATAGCCTCAACTGTGTCTATTTGTACGCACAGTTGAAGCCATAAGTGCAAAAGCCCCACCCACTCTCTGGTCAAACCTTCTTCTTGCAATGGTCTGCCAATCATAATATGGTTGCTTGAAGGAAGGGGAAAGGAGACACAATTGATTATTCCAGCTAGTGGATGAGCTGAGGAGATGCACCAGACGATCAAGGATTATTTTTGTGGCTCGATTTCCTCAGTGTGTGGTTTTTTTGGGGTTTTTTTGTCCTGTCTCTCTCCCCTAACCCCCAACCGGTTGTGGCAGATGGCCATTCCTCCCTGAGCCTGGTTCTGTTTGAGCTTTCTTCCTGTTGAAAGGGAGTTTTTCCTTCCCGCTGTCACCAAGTGCTTGTTCAAAGGAGGTGGTTTGATTGTTGGGGTTTCACTGTATTGTTGTAGAGTCTTTACTGTCCAAAATAAAGTACCTTGAGGTGACTGCTGTTGTGATTTGGTGCTATATAAAAATAGAACTGAATTAAATTGAAATTTTGAGCTGTAGTTCATGCAAATGTGCTCTAGTATAGTCCAAGCATGAAAACGTGAAACTGGAAATGAGCAGAATAGGTCCCCCTTAAAGATTAAAGATTAAAGTTGGCCTTTTGTGCTGTATTCATTTATGTTAAACTGGTATGTTTTAAAATAGATTTTAAGATTTTATTGACTGACTTTAAAGGGTTTTCATGAACCATATACACCAGAATGTAGTGAAGGGAACAATGGTTACAGTCAGGGCTGAGTGGGCTGAGTCAGTTACTATATTTAAGTTTCATATTTCAATATATTTTTAGGGGAAAAACATTCCTGATTTTTTTAAATACATTTCCCAAACCGTTTCTCTCTCTTTTACTTTTACTATGGTTTAGCTGTCCTCATATGCGTTTTTTTCAAATGTTTGCTTCATTTAGTTGCTGCTGTCAAAATGCTCAGCAACAGAAAATTTGCTCAGAAAATTTGTAATATGCTATATAAATTAAAGTTATTATTTTTACTATTCTGTGTTTCAGGACGGCTCACGCACAGGGTAAAGCTGAGGCGGCGGTAGCAGCAGCTCAGAAGGCCCAGGAAGAGAGTCGCATCGCGAGGGTCACTGCCAAGCAGTTCTCCCCTTCTTTCCAGCACCCAGGAAATGGTGGGCAACCATACATGCACTGATTAAAAATTTTATATATAGCACATGTTCATATCCGTCTCTATAGAGATCCAGAAACCAAGCCAAGCAGGCAGCAATACGTAAGCATACACCCCGAACACACAAAACACATCAAGAGCTGTGTGTGTGGTAAAGGTCAACGCCAACCACCCTCCAGCTTTGCGGTTCTGCAACTGTCACTCATACCTGTAGAACGCTGCAGGTAGCCTACACAGTCCAACATGCAGCGTGACACACACGCACACAGTGACTTCATGCCGTGCGCTGTACACACACACGGAGCTGAGATGACAGTGATTGTTCTTTTGCCGTCAATTCTGCTCGTCTGCTTCTTCGCACAGCTAAAAAAAAACCTCACACACACAGAGTTGTGAGAGCATCTTTGTCAACAAGCATCAGCGCTGACATTTTGCAGGATGTTTGTTTTGATAACCTGTTTTGATAATCATCATCTACCTTACTGTTGCCGCCTCTTCTGCTTTCTGACAAAAAATAAAGGACTGTATAGAAAGATGTAAAGGTGGAATGGATGAGAAGATCGATAATGGAAGGATCTTTACACTTCTTCTCCTCCCAGTTTAATTTTTGTAAATGTTTTTTTAAACAGGCTTATAAAAAATCAGTGAGATGGCTTGTGTTTTTATACTTGACATATTTTTTTTTTATTTGGAAGGCATTGCCAGGCAACTTTGGCGCCATGTAGCTGATTTGTTAATGTTAATCAAGTGGACTTTGAGTGGAGGGAAACTGCTGCAGTGCACAAGTCCTTCAGCAGACACAGAACTCCCTACTGTGCTTTGTTCACTGTTTACGTAACAGTTTCAGAAAAACATGGAGAGTAGCTAGAATATTCACAATTTACCGTGTGATATTTTTTTAAGTTTATTTATTTATTTATTTTTGTAAAAGTCTCAAAAACTCACAAAAACTGTATGTATCAAATGTGATACACTAGCCATAAACCCGGCATGCTTGTGCGTGGCTTGTCCGTAGTTGCTGTGCCCATGTTGTAGCTATTTACTGTCAGAAGGGGGCAGTGTCCTGGTTGGCCTGTCACTTAGGGGCTGCTATGGAGAAAAGTCATAATTTACAAAAAATACTTATCAAATACTGCAACCATTGTTTGCAATTTACACAAATGCTTTTTGAAAAATGTTTTGTACAGTCTTTACTGCTCGCAGAGATCTTGACATCAACTCTTTTCTGTTCAAGCCAGCTTTTTAATCAGTCAGCATTTGACCTATATAGTCATCAAAAA
This sequence comes from Diplotaxodon limnothrissa, assembly GCF_057381915.1. Taxonomy (NCBI): domain Eukaryota; kingdom Metazoa; phylum Chordata; class Actinopteri; order Cichliformes; family Cichlidae; genus Diplotaxodon; species Diplotaxodon limnothrissa. The sequence goes on from NC_140602.1 coordinate 60,802,815, forward strand.
GGAACCTGACAAACCAGTGGGTGACATCTACCTACAACCATCTCTTATACTGTGTGATTGGGCTACACACTGCAAGCTTTTTGGTGTTTTTGTGTTGTTAAATTCCCACAATCCCAAAGATCTGCACAAACAGAGACTTACTTAATAATGCTTTTTTACTACAAGCCAAAGTTTCACATTTTACACAAACATTTATTCATTTATTCTGGGCTTTTGAGCACTTATCCTCTGTCACATATACACTGAAACTCTAATGAATACACTGAATCGGGGGAATTTGGGGTTCAGTATTTTGCCCAACAATACTTCAACATGCTGACTGGAGCAGCTGGAGGTTGCTGTACCATAAATGCTACAGTCGTCTGATGACTTCCCTTCTCTTCTTCTTCTGTCTCCTCTCCTATGTGCTCTGTGCTCTGTCTACCCCACATTGCACATGCACAAATTAATTAAATCAAATGAATTATTTTTGCTTTGATCATTATGTTTTCCTCTTTGGCTTCTTGGTGATGTGGGAGAAATGAGAGTTCTGTTGGCCCAGTGGCTTTAATCCTGTAAGCAGATGGAGTAGGGAAAACACTGCAAACATAATGTCTAAAGAAAATTGTATTGTTTTCTTGACAGTGTTAAATTCAGCCCCCACTCTAACCCAGTCATTTTTACACATGTAACGAGATTTTATGCAGTGTTGTGCAACTTGTGGGATTATTTTCTGTGGGTGTTGTCACACTTACTCACCAGCCTAAAACAGTTGCATGTGATAATTGGAATTGCAATGATATATTTTATGTAATTGTAAGATTTAACCCCATCATGTTTTTACAACAGGCCCTTACTTTTTATTTATATAAGTTTTATGTTATTTTTTTCTACAGTGATACTGGTGTATCATTTAGAAACCCAGATTGGGTAATTCCAACAAGTAAAACTCCTTCATCTCCTCCTTCTCATCCTGAATGCCTTTCTGATGTCTTCTGCAGGTATGGAAGTGCAGCGTCCCAAACGTCAAGTGTCCAGTGAAGTGGAGGGCGAGGGTTTGTCGAGTAGCGCTGGTACGGCCGACAGTCCTGACCTGTATGTGAAGAGCGCAGCCTCTGACGACCCCTCTAACGACGCTGCAACCCCTGATCTCAGCCCGCCTTCGTCTTCGCCACCCCACACTCCGCCGCCACCTGCCCGGCCGTCGCAACGCACCAAGAGTGCCCGTTTCCACCGGCAGAGCGCAGTGGACCATGGGGACAGGGGAAGGGAGGGGGGAGAAAGAGGTGAGAAAGGTATGGGGGTGGTGCAGACAGAAATTCAGGTGTTGATGGAGGGAGGCAGTGTGGGAGGCGAAGGTGTTGGAGGTGGAGGAGGGAAGGGGGAGTATCCACGGGCCAACAGCTGGAGTGAAGACAAAAGACGGGGAATGTTGTCAAAAGGAGGTGGGGTCAGTGGGAGAGGCACTAGCCGGACCAACGGACACAAACACAGCTCCTCTAATCACAAGTCGCGGGAGCACAGCTCTTCCAATCACAGACAGGCCAGGTGGACAGAGTCATCCTCATCTGCCTCTTGGACGTCCAGCCACAGGGGCGTGCACGGCAGGGGAGGCCGGCTGCTGGAGCAGGACGAGGAGAAAATTAGCAACTACGAGATGGAGATGAAGCCTTTACAGCCCAGAGACTCAACCACCCACAAGCCCCATGGGCACGGGGAGGAGAGGCACGGTCACGGAGAGGGGCGTTCACACGCCGTACAGCGACAGAGGCATAAGAACCGAGATGGGAGGGAGGGAAGGGAAGGGAAAGAGGGGAGGGAAGGGGGAAAGGACTCAGCGCACAAGCTGGACAGACAGGGGGAGAAGCTGGACTCACGGCCTCTGCGCCGGGACCTCACCCTCTCCCCCCCTCTTAAATCCTCCCCCATCACACCGATGCAGCAGGACCACAGCCTCACACAGAGCAAAGGCAATTCGGTAAGACCGTCTTATTCTCTTACACGCCGACACTTTACCAGCTCTAAAAGACGAGGTCAAAACGGCACAAGGGATTTTTTCCCCACAGAGCTGTTGATTTCTGGCACTTAACGTCTAAATCATCACTTGCGCTTCACTAGCCACTGGAATATAACAGCTGACTGCTATAATGTTAGATTAATGATTCTTCAGACCATTTTTTTCAGCTTTAAATCTTAAGGTTGCAATCAGACCTGAAAGTTAAACTGTTACAACACAAATACCTCTGATGGCACAAAACTCAGCTCTTATGTTCCTTGCCTTGAAAACAACAATAAGTAGTTTTCTTGGGGTACTGTGTGTGTGGTTGCATTGCATGAGAGAGGACACAAGCAGCTATATGCAATATCCATCCATCCATCCATCCATCCATCCATCCGGGGGAGGGGAAGGGGGGACTGGAACCATTCCCAGGCACAGGGGATAAGAGGAAGGGTACACCCTGGACAGGTCACCAGTCTGTCACAGGGCTTTTATGCAAGAGTTTTATAAATTTGTATGATTTGGGCTTCAGTTAAGATTAGTTAAACCTCTTAGCTCCCAGAAATCCTGCCTATGCCAAACTTGCTCAATAGTACACCACTCTGGTTTCTGTGCATTTTGTGGCCATATGCTGTGCCTGATGCACATTGACCGTGATGAGCTCTCTCATTTATTATCACGCTTTGTGCTGATAAATTTGTGCTGAAAGCATTTTTATTATTCTCAGGAACAAACAGCTGCAGAGCAGATTGGCAGAGTCAGCAATTTCTTTAATTAGTTTGATTTGTTTTACTGAACAGTAACACAAACCTTTCCTCTGGTTTGAATCCGGTCGTCTTAATAAATACTGTCGTATTCCTGTGGATGTGGCCATGTGAAAGAAACATACAGACCTGTTTCAGTAATTATATATGTGTGGAAGCAGTTCCTCCACTAAGTCTGTTTGGGAGAATTGCCTTAATGTGCTTAAGCTTAACTTCATATAATACTGTGTTTAAACCTGTCGGAAGGATTCTGCAGCCCTGTCTCAATAAAGTCATGACATAAATCATGACTTAAACAAGCCCATTTAAAAAAAACACAACATCTGGAAAGGCTGCACTCAAAAAAATAATTCATTGGATGAACGTAATTTTATCTTGCCTCTTATATTCCATCTAAACAAATCATGTTATATTAATCCATCTTGGTTGTGTTGTGTCAACACGATATATGTGTGTAGGTTTAACATAATATTAACATTAACATTCAATTAATTTGATTTTTGTTCAATCAACATGTTTGTACCACGTTAGTCTAATTAGATTTATTTAAATTCATCTTATATTGTTTAAACACTTTGGCACATCAAAAGTCTTGTTACAGGAACTAAAATATTTGTTTGTTACACCAACGATAATCTTGTTGAATGAATGAAATGTGACTTATGTCTGTAGTACATGTTGTATTCATATTACATAATGTTCAACAAAAGAATTCAACGGATTTACAGCAACTTCCAATCCACCCATCTCCTTATCTTTATCTGGGCTGCGGAAGTGATAGGGTAACAAGGGCAGGGTACACACTAGGTCGCTAGTCTATCATACAGAGACAAACAACCATTTGCACTTCAACACCTTTGGGTAATTTAGAATAACCAGTTACCCTTTAACTGTGGAGGAAACCAGAGTACGCAGAGAGAACCCACTGCAAACTTTGCCACATTGTGGATTTGAACCCAGGATCTTCTTGCTCTGAGGCAACAGCACGAATCACCACGGCATTAATCTGTCAATACAGACTTAACAAAAGTAGGAAAGCTATGCTTGATGATGCTTTATGTTGTTGTCCCTGACAAGTTAAACCATAAGAAATAGTAACAGCATACACGCGGTGTGGTTGTCTGCCTCTTGTAACCCCAGTGATTTTCCAGTGGTTTGACATCTAACGTGATCTTGTGAATTTCGTGAGTCAACTCAAAAAATGAAATTGGGTGGTTGTTACATGCACAAGATCCAAACTTGTAATTTGAACTAAATAATTCCATGTTTCTATGGTGAACGTAATTAAATCATGTAGCATCTGCATGAAATTCAGCAAATTAATTTGTTCTTGTTGAGATGACATGATACAATCCAGTAAGAGTGGCTGGATCCAGGCAACTAACCTTTAAGGGTGACATCACCCTTAAAGGTGTTTGTGTCACCCGTTATCTGCAGTATTGCACGCCACAGTACTCTTCTTTCATTTATCACTCAACTATTTGTGCCACTTTTTGTGTGTACTAGCCAAAAAAGCACCATGAGTGTGTCCCCAGTGAGACTTTCTGAAAATGTGTGCTAAATGCCATCACATCCCCATCAGTGCTTTAATGACAACCACCTTTTCACGCTGCCTTCCAGTGTGGCTGTTCAGATCAAGTGGAGACCTCCCCCAAAAAAGAGTAAATGTGAGGGACCAAAATGCCCATCTTAACCACACCAATTAAGATTATGGAGAGGTTAATGTCCACCTGTTTAGTAGCATTACCAGTTTTTCTGGTCATTTTGGAGCAATGAATGTATATAAATAATATACTGTATGTAGTGTGTGATTAAAACAATGGTTAAAGTCTCTGCAGATAATTTTTCCTTTACTGTATGGGGTTGAATTTTTCTAAGAACACATGCATGTAAACCTATTAAAGTTAAAGGTTGCTGAAATTAGATTATTTTTATGTTATGCTACTGAGATACACATCATTGGCGTTTTGAAACTTTAATCAATATAATATATGTCTAACACTATGGCTGAAATTTTCCTGGCAAAATTTTTTTGAGGTGTTTTATTCAGAGATGCATTAAAGCGTGTTTCTGTCTATTTAGCTCAAAATTAAATGTGCGCTCAAAGATGTTTGAGGTACTGAGTATTTTTGTAGCCACCCACCATGCTCAAATTAAATTTTCCCTTATATCAGTTTTCGATCACTTTCATATCTTGATTAAATCTTTCCCCACGCTCATCGCTGTCATCTAGATTTAGTGGGAAAAAGTCAACAAGAGAATGTAAAAACTGCTTCTTCAGTGACAGTCTGGCACTCATTAGCTGATATGATTTCAGCATGTTATCCACAAGCTCAGCATAATTCTCTGCTCTGTGATTGCCAAGAAAATTCTGGACAACCTGCACGGATCCGTCCTATGCTGCTGATGTAGTTGGCTTCAGTTTTTTTTGAACTCACGCATCAGTTCATGAATTTCAGAATCCACAAAGACCAAACCTGGAGACCAAATGTAACTCTTAAATGCTAAAATGCATCAGCATTCCCACCTGGTCATCCTAGTTATCCAATTACTAGAAGATCATAACAACAACAAAAAGAAAAAATGTTTTTTTTTTGTTGATGCTAGATAAAAAATAGTTGTCAGTTTTGGGGTCACCAAGTAAAATTTGTAAAAGCACAAGTAGAAAAATGCTTGTTGACCAGTGTAGCATTTGCTGATAATGTAGCACTTCACCTTCTTGTGGAAACACTCCGACTGCTAGCTGCATAAAAGCCAAGATGATGTTCTCCATAAGAGCAGCTTTAAGTGATGCCACAGTGGCCAAGTCCATATTTTATGTACAGTCTGTGGTTCAGGGCCTTTATGAACACATTCAGACAGCATGTCTTAATAACTCTGTAACGCTGTAACGAGATAAGCTCTGATATCGTCAGGAACACTCATTCTCTTACAGTTACAGGACTTGTAGTAAGTTAGTGACTCATGGACCTGCCATATTTACAAAAATAACCATTTCTTCTGGAAATTGTATCTGTCTTTTTCATAAAAAGCATGTAGAAAATAAACATTATTCTGGTTTTAGATTGTTTTGATACCTTATTTGTCTTTATAGCCTTTTAGCTCCCTTCACTTCTATTCACTGAGGACTATCTTCCAAGCGCCCTCTACTGTCCTCGAGTCTGAACTGAATCTAGTTTCTGAACCCTAAAGAAAGTGGAATGGTAGCTCTGAGTTCACCAGCTGTTCATTAACTTTGCCTGCAATTTAGTGCTGGGCAAGTAAAGAGAGATTTTATCAAACTTTTATTTCCTGGAAACACTCTGCTGCTCAAACACGTTTTATGCAAGTAAGTATGAAGCCAAAAGGCACTGAACAACTTTGGGTATAACATAAGTGACCCATTACACTTTACATTAAGCAATTTGACTTCATATAAAGTTGTTTACATAAAATATAAGTTATTACTCGGAATTTTAGCATGAAATTCTCCACTTGGCTTCAGTATCAGTGGACAGCAGCTGAATGGAGCGTTTTTCATATCTGTCATGTCACTGCCACACATTGATTTGACTAAAAGGATTTGTTGCCCACTGTCATGAGGATACATCCCATCCCCAGTGACATAACACAATGTTATCCCACATATTAAGATAATCCGGGTGGAGAGGCACAAGGTTTAACCTTATGAAATAAAGAAAGATTTTTTTGTACTGTGAGCGAGCGGGGAGGGATTATGCTGCTGTAATATAATTTTTTGGCTTCATCTTGACTTAGGCTGGTGGATGGCCCCATCCACGCTAATCCTGGGTGATAATATGGTCGCGGCATTAGCTAATGAAAGCAACAGGAAAATCACCAAGTGAAAACCACACATCGTACGCCGCAGACGTTCACTGAGCACATAAGGACGCACCCCATTTCTCCCTCTCGCACTCTCACTTTGCTTGTGTGTAAACTGCTAAATACAGTTCCTCGCTCCTCAAACAACTTGCTCACTTTAATCAGAATTTTTCTGCAGCAGCGTGATGGCTTTAGTGGCTGAGGCCGGTTGCTCATCAGTTCAGTGTGTGCTGCTACCTGCTACATGCAAACACAAAGCCTTAGACACATGGACACACACACTGATAGAGATACACAGAACCCCAGCAATCCTCTCTGCACCTTAGTAACAGCAGACTGGCAAACTAGCCCCATCCTCACAGACGGCCCCCTATTGGTTAACCAGTGCTCTGTTGCTAGGGAACAGCGTATGCCTTGCTCCAACGGCGCCAATCAGTGGGCGCGTGTCAGTGACAAAGGGGGGGGGGGAGGTAGGGTGCTTGTGTGTGTGTTTGTGTGTTTGCAGCCGCAGAGAAACAAGTGAGATTTGTGTAAGACAGGTTCACAGCATGCACAGATACTATCACACTCAGATAAATACACAGCGAGAACGCCATGGGAATGGACACCGGGGCCCCTTCCGCATCCAGATGTGCAGCAGCACAAACACAGGCCCTCAAAATCAATCAGTCGATTGATCACTTACATCCGTCCATGAAGTGTTCGTACAAGTTTGCAACAGAAAGATGCATACAATAAAATTACTTTAAAAAAAGATGTGTTTTCTTTACCGTGTCTGCTCTAACATGAATACTCTGGACTGAAATAGTCACTCAAGAACATCAACTCAGCATCATGTAACACAGAAGCCAACCTCTGTGCATCCCATAGGCTCATATTTACATGAAGCTGCATCCCCATGGCCCATGTCCTACAACAACCATTAGTAACTCGATGACGAAGATATCTAAAAAGTAAACAACTAAAGTTACATTTAAAAATAAAAAGCATATTAGCGGATACATCTGAGACAAGCGCTGAAAATATCTTTAAGATTAGCTACCTCTGGAGGACCCCAGACTGTTTCTTTATTAGTCTTAGTTGCAGATTGTGGAGGAACAGGTGAAAAGCCCGAGACAGATGAAAGAAAAATTAGCAGGAATGTGTAATAAAAAGCATAAATAGACGTGTAATCAGTCACTAAAGTAAACTAGAAGCAGAAAAAGACAAATCTACTACAGAAAATAATCTGTCCTCTCCTGCTAATCCTGGTCAGCACACCTGCTGCATTTTGGCTTCTCTGCAGTTCATCCAAATCTTCCTTGGTATAGGCCACAAAAGAAACCATTACAGTACAGTTGTCAACCCCTGTAAGTGATAAAAGCACGAACAGGTCTCTCTGTATCTGCGTGGGAGAGATATGGCTGTGCTTTTGCAGCATTTCTTAAGATGATAAAAAGGCAGTTTTTGCGATATTTTGTCTGTGCACTTCAAAATTCAGATGAGGATCAAAACGCACACCAAGGTTACTAGCTTGGGGCGTATGTTGTGTGCTTGTGTTAAGGATTTTTTCAAAGTCACCTCAAAACTGAATCACTGCTTTAATTATCAGAACCTCTGTCTTTGATGCCGTGTAGGACTGTTTGACGGATAAAAACAGTCGTATTGTGACTTGTTGCGTCTACCAACAAGCGAGTGCCTTTAATGCAGACTTTTATAGCTATATGGATACTCTCTTAATTAAAAACATTACGGTAATTTAATTGTTGTGTCCTCCAGTGTTAATATTTCAGGTCTGAAAAACTAATTTTTTCAGGCTGGGCATCGTGATGGTGTAAATAACAAGACTTCAAACAAAAGTCCAGTTCTTTCTTTTTTTTTTTTATTGAGGCTAAATTTGGAATGCACCATGCATACTGATGCTAAATTTTTACTACCAAAACATATTGTAATGTAGACACGCTAGCTGGTGTTTTCAGTGCACAGGTAGTACAGCTGCATCAATCTTCTAACTCTCAGCATGATAGCAAGTAATTGTGTTTTCCACAAAGTGCAGCTATTCATTTGAGAGGCACACAGCATCCAGCTCAGTCCCAATTCACTTCAGTTTTATTTATACTGGACCAGTCCACAATAAAAGTCATGTCAATGTTCTTTATGTTGGAAGGAAAAACTCCCTTTGAACAGGAAGAAACTTCCAGGCAAACCAGGCTCTGGGAGTGAACAGGTTCAGGGGAGAAAACACGAACTATGGGAGAGCACAGGTAAAAGTTAAGTGGGATGTAAACATGCTAGGAGTCAGAGAGAAATGCTCAGTGCAGCATGAGAAGTCCCTCAGAAGTCTTAGCCCATAGTAGCATAATTAAGACATGGCTGATGGTCATCTGATCTAGTATTATTTTGAGCTTAGAGAGAGTTTCTCTCTCCTGAAACCCAACCGGGAGCTGGTTCCACAGAAGAGGGATCTAATAGCGGAAAACTCTGCCTCCCATTCTACTTAGAGTACAAAAAAGTCTGCAGTGTAAGAGCAAAGGCCTCTGTTGGGATAACATGATACTATGAGATCTTTAAGACATGATGGGCCTAAATTTTTAAGACTTTCTTTGTTAGGAGAAGGATTTTAAATTTAACAGGGAGCCAATGAAGAGAACCCAATGTGGGATAAATATGCTCTGTCTCTTTTTGGTACCCGTTAGTCTTTTCACTGCAGCATTTTGGATCAGCTGAGGTTTGTGTAGGGAGCTGTTAGAGCAGCCTGATAATTAGAAACTAGAATAGTCCAGCCTTGGCGAAAACAGTGCATGAAATTTCTAATTTTAGCAATATTGTGCGGATGAAGATATATGTTTGTGGTGTGTGTTCCATATATTTTACTAATTGAAAATACTAGTTACAAATAAACGTTCTCCAGAACCACTGAAGGAATTAGACTTAAGGCCAATCTATTATATAATCAAGTACCCACTTTTTTAAAAGGGTGCTCTTAGAAGTTGGGTGTCAATATGGAAGTCATTAGTATTAAGTGGTGTGATAACACAAATAAGGACCTCATTTTTTAAATAAATTAGGTTAAATAAAACACACAAAAACAGGCCATCAGATGAATCATCCACTTGTGGTCTGGAAATCATTTATGACACAGATCTGTGATAAGCCTATCGCTGTGTTGATCAGCACAAACCTTGTTTGCAGCCTCTGGACGGATTCATTTACAACTGTGTTGCACTAATGCAGCTCAATAAGTGTGTGTAGAGGTTCACGGAGTCCTATTTTCCCTCTCCCACTGCAGCGATTGTTAAAATTATTTCAGAGGTAGACTTAATTAAAACCATAGGTCTTCTGCAGGTCCTCCTCTTTCGGTAAATCTTTTATTAAGAGTAAAAATCCGCTCTGTGTGTGCTAATGCCAGTGCAGTGCGTTATTTTGCAAAAGACAAAAAGTGGTCGTGTCAGTGGATATACTCGTTTTACTTGCACATAATTACCCACAGCGTACAGGTGGTCAGAAAGACTGGCCTTCACCCACATGACCCAGGTTGTCAGCAAGCATCTGCTGAAGTGTCACTGAGCAAGACACCACAGTGACACCAGCTCAAGGCTTCTGTAGTGCAGCCAAGCTTCACCTCTGACCTCACTCTCTCAGAGAATTTAGGCTTCCTTGTTCGATAAAGGCAGAAATGGAGTATTTATATTCACGTGCAGTTTTCGCCTTCGATCTTTTTCCTGTTTGTGTTTATTGAAAGTCTTTAACAAGAAGACAGGTAACACAATGCAAGGCAACAAAGAGATCACAAAAATTTCTGGTAGGCTTAAAACAGTTAACAGAAGCTATGTAAGTAAAACCCAATAGCTGTCTTTGGATTTTTACATGCATCACCACTCCTGCTGGTCTTTTCTCAAGTACTGCTGGTCAAAAAGGCAACTTGGCCCTTTCAAATTGTTTCTTTTCTGTGACATTTATTTTAGGTTACATATTTTACATGGACAGGGGTGCAATGGTTAGCACTGTTGCCTCAAAGCAAGAAGGTCTTGGGTTTAACTCCATCAACTCTAGCTTCCTCCCACAGTCCAAAGACATGCAGTTAGTGGCATTAGGTTAATTGGTGACTCTAAATTACCAATGAGTGTGAATGGTTGTCTGTCTGTGTGTATTAGCCCTGTAGCAGACTGGCGATCTGTCTGGGGTGTACTGGCCTCTTGCCCTATGACAGCAGTGTTGGGCAAGTTGCATTGAAAAAGTAATTAATTATAGTTACTAGTTACTTCTTCAAAAAAGTAACTGAGTTACTAACTGAGTTACAAGATTCTAAAAGTAATTAATTACTTAAAAAGTAACTATTACGTTACTTTAAAAAAAAAAAACTTTAACCATGGGGTCCAGGGTAGAATTGGCCATTTTAACTACTTTTGATGTTTCCTCTACATTTCACCTTTAAAAACTATTTACTTTGCCTTGTTTGGTATCATCCTTTTAAGCACAACCTCACGTGTCTGAATTTACAGTTATTCTTTCATTTTGACATACTGTGTTAACACAATTGATCTAAAATCAGACAAAAAAACCCCATAAAATCCGAGTAGAAAAAGTTATATTTTTTACTGTAACAACCACAAACATGTTTAATGAATCATATTTCATAACTTTAAATGCAAATATAAATTGTCAGTTTTAAAAATCCTATGCACAAGTTTTGCAAACAACAAAGTTATTTGCATCCATTTACCTTTTACCTTGATTTTTTAAATAACCATTTCAAACTATTTACAGAACAATCAGCTGTTCTGCATTCAATAAGATGCAACACAAATTATTTGTGCCACTCCAAAAAAATAATTTCTGTCCACTATAAAGGAGAACATCACAGCCTGATACCTGCAGGTCTGACAGCAGGTGTATCACTCCTGTTTCTACCTGGAGACAGCAGTCGCCTCATTGTTCTGACACACAACACAAAACTATCCACAACACTACACACTAACTACACAAGACAACACATTAACTACACACTCCAAACATGCTAAACGTCGCAAATCTGTCACATCTCAAAACTCGCTCTCTCTCTTTTTCTGCTGCCTTTCTCTCTCTCTCTCTCTCTCGCCGTCACTCCTAAAACTTCCCCCTCTTCCTAAACAACCAAATGTCATGTTGCCATATCATTTTTGATTGGTCGACATGTTACATTTTTCCATCAACACGAACAGGCTGATTTTTGTTTTGTTTTTGGTTTTTTTGCTCATAAGCAGAGAGTGCTCGCTGCGCTGTCCTTAGACAGTAAACGTGACGAAACTATTGAGGAAAAAACGCCGCGTATATATTGTTTATCATGACTCTGGCTTTACGTGGCCTATTGACACAATTTAAAAACTGGTATATATCACCTTGTTGCTTTGTCATCTTGAAGTGGTCATGTGATTGGCTTACCACGACAACTTTAGTATTTCTCAGTCAAACAGCAGCACTCATGCGATTATTTTGCCCCCTCAGCTCCAGGTGTTGTGCCAAAAAGTAACTGCTGCCTGCGGGAGCGCGTGGAGCTGCTAATCACTGTAGCGCCCAGATTACTTACGTAGACAGCTACTTCAGTGGAACTGATATAAGACGCGATAAGCTGAACACAGCTTCAACCATCTGTTTGTTGAAAAATAGTAACGCGACCGCACCGCATTTTCTTGTTAGTAACGGTAACGGCGGTGTAACGATAGAAATAGCAATTAGTTTGATTACTCGTTACTGAAAAAAGTAACGCCGTTGCTTGTAACGCTGTTATTCCCGTCACTGATGACAGCTGAGATATACTCAGCCCCCCTGTGACCCTGATAACGACAGAAGAAAAGAAAGGATGGATATTTTAGATAACATATTATTTTGTGTGTCATGTTTTCCAGTATCACCTCCACTGCAAATCAAATAACAAGAATGAAAAGTAATAATATTGTATTAGTTGGTGTATGTGTGTGTATTATTCTTCTGTAAACAATATATTCTGAGCTTAGAGATGGATACAAAAAAGACCTTAAAATACTTTTTTTTAAGACTTTTATTACAACATCATAAAATAGCAAATTAACAGCAGTTTTTAAATATATTTTAGAGGAAAGCAGAATAGTATAAAAAACAAAATACTCACATTTGTTTAAAGAGTTCCATGATCTGATATTGAAATTTTGTCTTTGAGAGAAATGCTTAAATTAAGAAACCAACATGTATTGCATATTTTAAGTCAGTATCCTAAGCTCGCTTTAACTGGGAGTTGTTTACTGTGCCAGTCCAACATACCTTAATGAATATGGTAACTTACCATAACTAACTAGGGGCTTTTATTGTGAAAAGCAGAGATATTCCAAGTTCCTTCTGTTGTCCTGGAGAGATTTAGGACTAGGTCTTCAAAAATGTCACAACACTGTATTTAACTTGACACTTGTGTGTTCAAGATGATCTGTACTGAAAATCCCAGAACTACAGGATTTGTAAACTAGTAATATGCCACAGATGAAATACCAGAATTCATCTGACAGCGGCAGTTATGCAGTGAGCAGTGCAATAACACAGTTTCCAAAAAGAACAAGAATAAATTAGATAAGAAAATGAATGAATGGATAAACAGAAGAATAATGAATACTGTTTTGTTTAAGACAATCACGTGTGAGCACTAAAAATATGGCAATAATGAAAACAGGATCTCCACTATAGCCTCCAAAGGGTTTGCACTGTTAAGAAAAGGTTTTCCAGTTCAACCAAGCCTTAGAGTATTTTAGCTGATGCCAGGAATTCTCATTTTCTTGTTGACCAAAGTCACACTTTCTGTCATATTGGCTGAAGCTGAATTAAACCTGCCATATCCTGCTGGGGAGTGAGTTTAGGGCTTTAGAGATGGGTGAAAGTGCACCACTGTAAATTCAGCTCAATTGAGTTTTGTTTATATAACGTCAAATCACAACAACAATTACCTCAAGGTGATATACCTCAAGGCGTATGTGTGTGTGTATATATATGTATGTGTATATATATATATATATATATATATATATATATATATATGTATATATATATATATATATCTGAGGAGATAAAAGGATGAATATAAATGTGAGTGGTTTTCAGGTTGAATGTACTAAAAACAGCCTCTATTGTGAGCTCTGTGTGTGTGTGTGTGTGTGTCTTTATTATTGACACTTTCTCTCTTTTCTCTCTTTCTCTCCCACGCAGGCATACAGCTCCATCCTGGTTGTCATGGTGATTCTGCTCAACATTGGAGTGGCTATTTTGTTTATCCACTTTTTTATTTAAAGACAGCACCGCTTTCAGAGTCAGCCCACCTATGCTACAACAACTATAAATTCATATGAGTATTACGGCGAATCTGCTGCCCCTTCGTGTTCCTGGTGAGATTACTGCAACCAGCTGGGACCAAGGAAGGCTCCACCCTCATTTGGGCTAAAGGTGGCTAACCCAAACTAAGCAGAGCTTGGTCCGGCCGTCCTGGAAGAAATGCTGAAGTGCAGAGCCCAAAGGGGTGGACAAAGGAGGGGTAAAGCAGTCCAGATGACTGGACTGCAGTGAGATAATATAGTCCAGAAACTGGACTTAAGTGAGCTTCAGAGGTTCACGTCAAGACTCGAGTGGGCTGCCTGATTCTCAGGCACGAAAGCTGCAGCTGGCATTTACAGCAAGTGCACAGACAGGACTGACCAGACAGACTTTTTCATCTTCAAATCATAGTTTTCAACAGATTTGTAACTTAAAATTTATTTATTAACATTTTCTCTCATGTACAATACATTGATGGATATGTTCTTTATTTTGTAACCTTCCTCCCCTTCTTTCTAAAACTCCTGCCTTTTGGTTCTTCCGCCTGCCCCGGTGTTGTTACTGATGGTTGTGTGCTTATGTTCCATTGTGTTGGCTGAGACACACTCAAGAGCTGCAGAGTGTGTATGCGCTGTCCACACAAACACACACACACACACACACACACACACACACACACACACACACACACACACACACACACACACACACACACACACACACACTCATTGCTTTTACCCCATCCTTCTTCTTCTTTATCTGGTTAATTTTTATCGCATACTGTGTGTGAGGAGCAGCATGTTTGGATATCATGTTCACAGTGAAATGCGAGTTTCTATCAAGCTTGGATGTTTTTGCCATCACAGTGTATGCCTGTGTGTGTAGGTGTGACGGTGTGTGTGTTTGTGTGTGTGGTCTCAAAATTGCACAGTGGCCTTTCATGCTGTTCATGAACTTTACAAGAGCATCTCACGAGGACAGAGTCGGCGCACAGCAACATCTAGCCGACTAGCATCAGCTGACAGCTGCACTCGCTCCATCTCTCTCCCTCCCACTCAACCCCACCTCCACACACACCGGTCAAAGGATGGAACTTCCTCTGAGTTGGTGGACATTCACAGCACAGCGTATTGGCAGAGCCCTGCGCCTGCTGTACCACCAGCTGAGGTATTTAAAGGAAAATACCGCTTCCATCGAAGCCTCACAAATACGGCTTTCCGACTGCTTCTGTTAAAACCTAACCTGAAGATAATGACAACATCTTTTATACTATACTTGCAAGATGTCTGAAAAAAATCCTAGTCGCCCAACTGCATTGCTTTTGTAGAGCAAATTGATCCAAGTACAACAATGCATGCATATGTGCTGTAATATCTTAGTTGTGCGTTGAATCTGGAAGCTTCAGAAGCTTCAGAAGCAACATGTTAGGTTTTGACAGGAGCACAGTTTGGAGAGCGGCCTCTTTCTCATTGATTTTACTCAACTAAGCGACACAGATTGAAGTCCCTAGTTGGAGCTAGGTGATGCAATGCTGTTGTAGTAAGCAGTAGCCAGCGCCAAGTGAGGATTTATCCTTTCCATTCCTTCACTTCTCCTCTGCTGAGCAAGACGCTTACTGACACGCAAGACTGTCGCAGACAGCTGTCGTGCTTTTTAATCAACTGGATTTCTCTCAAACCGCCCAGTACAATCCCTCTGTTTCTTTCCATGTGTGCACATGACTGCTCAGAGAGTACCGTATATGAACATCTGTGTGTGTGTGTGTGTGTGTGTGTGTGTGTGCGTGTGTGTGTGCGTGTGTGCATGTGCGTGTCTGCTCGTCCTTCTCCTTCCTCATGATCGGATGGCAGGATGGCTGAAACCCTCACCATCAGTAACAACTTCCAGGAGGGGCAGAGAGGTTTGCTGTTGCTTTTCTGTCCGACAGCGTTTCTCAGGCTGTAGGCTCATTTCTGGCGTTTCCCCATGTTCTGACAACACCTCGGTCTAGAAGCTCTGCTGTATGTCATCAGCCTGGTGACGATGCCCTGCACCACCCCGTTAGTCTGCAGCATGCTACAGCATGCCAAGCTCTCTCTCTCTCTCTCTCTCTATAGTTTCACTCTCCTCTTTCTTTCTTTCTTTCTTTCTTTCTTTCTTTCTTTCTTTCCGTTTCTGGGAGTTACTCTGTTTTTCAGTTGTGTGGAGAAAAATAATGAAAGTGTTTGAAAGAAAACGACTTGGCTCCTGTATTTTTGGTTTCTCTCTCTCTTTCTTTGCGTTGCGTTGTGTTTTCATACTTTCTGTGTGTGCAGTTTTTGCAGCATCCCTGATGCAGAGAGGGAGTGGTACAGAACCTGCTTGGGAGGGAGGGGTATGGTTACTATAGCAACCTTAGACCTTTCCTCCGTCAGCAGAGGGCGGGGTCTTTATTTATGGGCGGGGCTTACCTATAGAGACTAATGTGCTGAAACAGTCGAGACGATGGAGCAAGGGAGAACTGCAGGTGGAGGAGAAAGAAGATTAGAACTACATTGTAGGGCGAGGTGAGGGGACACAGTGCACTAGAGTTAGCGCATTTTATTATTACGTAAATCAGAATTTAAGCAGCACTTTTAGGGTGTGTGTACATTTTTTATCATCTGTGAGGAGGCAAATATTACGCTGGACACAACACCACGTCCGTCGGCAATGTGCCGCTGCAGCAGGCATCAGCATAGCCATCTGCTGCCATCTTCTGGACCTATATATGAACTACACCAAAAAGGCTGTAAAGTTTAAATATATACACTGTTCCGCCACAACAGTTAAAAGGAAAAAAGGAACCCAGACATGAAGTGGAAAACCTGATTTATCCTATTATAAGTCTTAGGTCCTGACATTCACACTGAGACGACCAGATCCACTTAGCTAAGTTGGATAAGTAGTTAAGTGATAGTTATCCCAGCTAAAACTGGGCGAAAGTCAGGGGGGAAACGCTGGACACATTACCAGCTCAAAACAGCATGACCAGATTCTAATATACTAAAATAAATTAAAAAAAAATGTTTTTGTGGGACATGAATTTACGGACGGGTCACAAGGGATAAAAACATGGTGCATTCCCAAAGATTAATGCCAGTTCAACCGCCATACACTTAAATTGCACTCCCTGACGACTGCAGCCTCATTCAGAAGAACACCAAACTGCCCACATCTTTAACTCAGGTCTTACTCCCAGCACACGACTTTAAAGGCACATGAAGTAGTATCAAACTCTGAACACACATCATTCTGCTCAGAGGTACTCAAAGATCAGTAACTATTAGCAAAACTCACCTCTAAGTGGAGGGGAAATGTAAAATACTGTGCCAGGACTTCCTCAAAAGTGACAGTTTATAAGTCATGATATGCATTTTTAAATACACTGATGATGCCATACTGAAATAAATAACTAAATAAACGACTAAAGGGAACTTTACCAAAAAAATCCCCGAATTTACCCAAAAAAAAAAGTGAACCAGTACTGACAGGAAACTACTATTCTGCATATTCTCTTCCGTGGAGATTATTGATTCGATATTGGAATAAAGACAACTGTTGCAGTTCTCTTTATTCCATGAAGCTGAAACTGCCTTGGAAGCATCAGTTGAGTGTGTGTCTGGCACTTTAAATACCTAATAACTAAGCGGAGTATGAACGCATGAGAAAAAGATGTGGAATATCGCTCTGAACCAATCGCAGGAGGAGCCTCGATTAAAGACAGCTCTCGCAGCCAATCAGAGCAGACCGTTCTCTGTGGTAGGTTTGTCTTGTTACCAGAGTTGGGATAATGTTATATACAGCTGTTTTTCTCGCTTCCAAGATTCATGGCAGAATGAGAAGAACCTAGAAGTAAAATGTGCACCAAATTCCTTCATGGCTTCTTTAAAAAACGCCTCCAGAGTCGTCAGTGAGATTTCTTTTTAATCCACAGCTGCTTTTGATGAGGTAATGTCTAAGAAATGTTCTCGTGGTATTTCCACTGGTAACCAGCAGTAGCTTCGGGATCTACTAGTTGTGTTTACAAACTTGAAATCCGGCAGTCTTTGGCTGGTGCCCGCGGCTCCTCGTACAAGTTTTGGGAAGCCATGAGGACGGTGGAGCAACTCTACAGGAAGGGCTTGTTGTTGTGCCTTTTGGCTTGGCGGCTCGGATCAAAAAGTCTCGGTGTGTTTGAGGGTATCATTGAATGGGGCGGTGTGTTTTGATCTCGCTTGCCTTTGTGCAACCACTGTTTCTGAGCCGTCAGGGGGTCCGCGGTCCGACCGGCGGAGGGGGACACGGCGGAGGGACTCTGGGCTGCCGTGCTCCGTGGTGAATGCAGACCAGTCCACTTTGGCTCCATGTGAGACGACTTTGGGGAGATTCTGGTTCGGGAAGGCCTGCTTAGGTGTCGTCTCTGCTCCGACAACAAAGGAAACGACTGTTGCTTGTTAAATTTCACTCCTGCGGCCGCTCTCAGACAAACACCGAGAACGTTGAAGTGGCAAACAGCCGCTTAAACCTAAGTTGGTAAATTAGGACTGAGTTTGCCAACGACGCCTGCGCAATTTGTGCGCACACCCGAGCGCGCTCCCTTCAAGTCGTTTTTAAAGTGAATTCTGTAGTTACTGTACCGGTCCACATACAGTGTGAGTGCGTGTGTGAGGATGGTGGAGAGCCAGAGCTGTGTTCACAGAGAGGGGGTGTACCGCTGGTTCTCCTCACTCAACTCAGCCCAGAGGGCAGAGTTCCTGTGCGGCCTGCTGGACCTTTGCGTCCCCATCGAGCTCCGTTTCCTCGGCTCGTGCTTGGAGGACTTGGCTCGCAAGGACTACCACTCTCTACGGGATGCGGAGATCAAAGCCAACAACCCCGTCGACCTGTCGGGCCTTACCAACATCACAGATGAGGTGGTGCGCAGCAAGCTGCTGGTGTCCCTCGCACTGCTCGGTTCAGACAACCGGGAGGCTGCGGGGGTCCTGTACCGGACCCTGACCCACATAGACACGGTGATCAATAACTACGGCCTGGCGCTGAACGATGGGAGGACAGAGGAGCAGTTTCTGCTGCTGTTCACCATGGCATCCAACCACCCCGCCTTCAGCTTCCACCAGAAGCAGGTGCTGAGGCAGCAGCTCAGCCAGATCCAGGACATCCTGCAGGTGAGAAAGTGCACCTATAACTCCTTCAGAGGGAGAGAAATTAGTTGGGGAGGGGGATTCACACTTTATTTGTTTACAAGAGTCGTATTTATTGGTAGACGTGTCAGAGGAAGTTCTGGCTTGATTGGCAGATGGTGCATTAAAACAGCACAGAGTGTGATATGAAATCGTGTGCCAACTTTTTTGGCAGACTGAGAACTGTTTCAAGAAACGTTGGCAAAACATGCTGGGATCTAACTTCTGGAGGGAAAATGCACAATTATCAGACAGGAAATGAGGCTATTTCACTTGAATTCTCCCACTTAGGTGCTGACACAGCTGTTCAGGAGGTTCAGTTTATGTATCAGATGGAAAAAGCCTGCACAGAGGAAGAGACTTTCAGTGAGATTTTTCTGTGGTTCCTCAAAAAGAGGAAGTGAAAGGCACTTCAGAAAACAGTACCAAGTTTGAATGATATAACCCAAATACATAACGTAAGTCCAGTTGAGGGATTTACTAAGATCCTGTGATTATCCACTGCAAAAATAGTTAAACAAGATGAAAATGGAAATGCAGATCACCTCAGCTTCGCCATCCAGGGTTATTACTGGTGCGTGGCCAGAGGTGAGGGTTTCTCTTCTGGTCAGAAAAGAAAGTGTGATTACAGCAAGTGAAACACCAGCTGGTTACAGGTGTGCAGCACATTCATGTTACCTATGCAGCAAATTACAGGTGAGATACTGTAAATGACAGGCTGCCTGTGAATGCCACAGACCTTGGTCTGTGCTGTTCAGTACTGAACAAGGTAAATTACATGGTTGTAGGTGAAAGCAACAAGTGGTGGGTTATCAGTGCTGAATAGATTGAAGAGGAGCTACCTGTGCTTATTTCAAGCTCAATATTTTCTTTCTTTCTTTCTTTCTTTCTTTCTTTCTTTCTTTCTTTCTTTCTGTTTTTTTTTTTTACTTTGCTTCATTTAAAATTGAAGATAATCTTTAATCATCTGAAATGAGCCGTTTAAAATCTCTTTAAGCTATCTCTGCTGGGATTGGCTGTCCTTTGCAAACTGAAGGTTTTGAGGAGCAGGAATTAGTTTATCGTTTTTAGTGATAACAATGTTATTCTCTGTCGCGAAATCAATCAATGTAGAGCAGTGTCACAAACCACGGAAGCCCCAGAAAAGTGCAATCAAACGATGAGTTTATTAACAGCCCGGAGAAAACATCAACATATGTCTTCTGACCAAAATACATGTTGTGGACACTTATAAAGCAGTGGGGTACACGCCCCCCCCATGGCGTCAATGACAGATTAAAATAGGTTCCAGACATTAGTCACAGTTAATCGTACATCTTTAATAGCTATAAGCAGACATACAACTTCTCTTTTCTATAACACCTTCCATACAAGGTAATAAACTTCAAGCCCTCAGGGTCTCTGAGGCTAATTATTGACTCTGATTGTCTGTTACCAAGTAGAATAAAATATATTAAGACACCAAATGAGTTGAGGCCTCAGGCCAGACACATTCCTAGATTATATGTATTATATTTACTATAAGCATGCATTGCAGTTATCCTTCTATGTTCTAGTTTCCCTCAGCATGTATCACCTGGACAGTCACGCCAGTGAAGCTTAAAACTCTTAATGAACTGAACATCAACTCAAAATAAGCACAGATATGCAATGTGTATAAAATACTTCTAACCGTACTTGTAATAAAAGTTAACATAATGGAAGGATCCTCAAATGGACATCTTCAATAAACAACTGTAATGCAGTATCAATACTGTGAGAAATATTATTAGATGAAATAATGCTGTGAAGAATGTTATTAATGCAGGTATAATGATGCAGATTATATGGCAGCAATAAAAGAATTTCTGTATCTCCACATTCTCTCAGAAAAATCTCACAGTTAAACATCTCCTCCCAGAAAAACTCTTATATATGACTAAAATTTAATTTAATTACTTCCATTATGATGGAAAATCTCCTACAAATAAGCAGGAGGGTAGTTCCACATTTCTTTTTTGTGTCCTGTGCAGACCAGAGATGAATAGATAAATGGATCACGCTGTCACTCAGCATGTTGCAGGTAGTCATATTTGTGCTCTTCACCCTGGTACTGTGTGTGTTTGTTGTTCCAGGCAAGCAGTGGAGGAGGAGGAGGAGAAACTCAAGCTGCAGGGCCGAGCGGTGAACGAGCTGCCATCTGTTACGCTCAGCCGCATCACCACTATCACCGTCAGTCGGTGTCCCTGCCTCTGTCCCCCTTGTCTCCCACTGCCTGCTCCCTGCCTGATGCCAGCGCTGCCTACCTGCCTCTGTCTGCCTGCCAAGCTTGCCTCACACACTGCACCTGCTGGCACAAGGTAGGAATAGTTTAACACTACACCAAGCTTCAGTTCAAACACAAAATGTATTTGAGTTTGTTTTTGGGGGGAGGGGGGTTTTGCCTCCAAACGCGAACTTGTCCTTGTAAACGCCTACTTAACTATAACTTTCCATCCATTCACTTCCGGGTGAGGGATTTACGCCCTGGACAGGTCGCTAGCCTGTCGCTAACTAATTAATGATAAATGTTCTTTTTATAAGCACAATATCAATCAGATTTATATCAACTTGTTAAAGTTTAAACATTCAGCAAATATTTATTTATTAACTTCAGCAATTGGAAATAAATATAACAGTCTTATTAAATGCAGCTTCAGGGTTCATCATAGGAATGTTATTATTTTGACGCTCAAGGCATAAAATATATCTTTCATGTTGAGACCAGTCGAGCTAATCCTAGCTCGTTTTCTTTGGCTTGATGTGCCGGGCTGTACACATCAACC
This sequence comes from Diplotaxodon limnothrissa, assembly GCF_057381915.1. NCBI lineage: Eukaryota > Metazoa > Chordata > Actinopteri > Cichliformes > Cichlidae > Diplotaxodon > Diplotaxodon limnothrissa. The sequence goes on from NC_140602.1 coordinate 60,824,629, forward strand.
CTCATACACACTGTGAGCTGAACAAAGAGGGTGAAAGCTGTGAAAGAACACGTTACAATATACAGTTTCTTAATATTGTGCTAGAAAAATGGCAAATAGGTTCAGTGAAATACAGTATATAAGTCAAAAGCAGAGTTTGTATAATTTTAACAGGTTGTTTGATATGATCACATTTATTCTTTAACACAGACTGAAGTTGGCTGCCTTTATGTTGAATTCTCGATGATCCCACACTGCTTCATTAATGTTGTAGCCTGGGCTCTGGGGAGGCCAGTCTGACTGATAGTGTCCCGTTGTGTGTTTTTTGCACTTTTACTTTTTTGAAGCTGCAGATGCTTTCCACATGGCATTGCATGGTGGATCAAAATCTGACTGTCCTGTCTTCCTCCCCTCACCCCCAAACTGGTTGCAGCAGACGGTCGCCCCTCCTTAAGCCTGGTTTTGATGAAGGCTTCTTCCTGTTAAAAAGGAGTTTTTCCTTCCCACTGTCACCAAAGTGCTTGCTCATAGTGGGTCATTTCATTATTGGGGTTTTCTGTCTCTTTATCTTGCAATACACAGTATCTTGAGGGTACTGTTGTTGTGATTTGGCGATATATAAATTGAATTGAAGAATGGCTTTGTCACAGCCATCCTCCACTGAGAACATTTCTGATGCTTGTCAAACAGCTGAAGGGCCAGATGCATCTCTTAGGTCTTGTTTGAGGTCTTTGCTGGATTTTTTCTTTCAGTTTTTTAAGGACATGACTTTCAGATACTGTTCGTCTGGTGTAGATGGCTTTTTTAGGCCTGCTACTTATTTTGTCCTCCACCTGTCCAGGTTGCTCAGATTTTCTGAGGACACATAGCACACCATGCTGAGACATGTCATGTTTTCCACTAGTAGCTCTCACCTTGTTTGTGAAAAAATATTGTTTTATGCCCGTCAAACTCTGTTGTCTTTGGCATTTTTTTATAGAGTCAACTAAATAAATGGGAACAAATAACGTGAAAGCCTGGAGAAATACTGTTCAACATCACTTTAAAACATGACAAGACCGTCTAGCTCCTTGGAAGCAAAATATAAAGAGATGAGGGGGGTGGCTTGAGACTTTTGCATAGTAATTTAAGGAAATCAAGCACATGTGTTATCAATTTTCATGTCAGTTATATTCTAGTTTTCAAGTCAGCAGGACAAGGAGTTTGAACCGTCAACCTGGCTTTTGAGGATGGACCAAACCCCATCCAGTGACAAATGATTAGAAATTGGAAAAGTGCACTTTGTGTAAAACAAACAGTATCTCTTAACAACACTCATAAAGCCATAAATATTGTATATTGGTGCTAAAATGATTACAAGCATGTGGTCTGTCAGCTTGGATGTGTTGCAATGAAAGGTGGAGTCTGTTGGAGGAGATTTCCCAAAATGGTTCATTAACCAGCTGATACAGTAACAACTGAGATAGTGTTGCAGAGATTTGAGGGATTATTTTGAAATGAATCATAAATGTGTAGTTTGGGTACTTTGTTTCTTTCTTTCACACACACACACACACACACACACACACACACACACACACACACACACACACACAGCATACGCTCTCTCAGAAGCAGGCAGACACTCCGTTTTAAACATGTGTAAGCACTGAAGGGAAAGTACCCAGCTCAGAGAGGAGCGTTTGTATTTAGTGTTTTGTTGCCCTTGGCTCTTGCTTAGTGCAGGTCAGCACATTTCTCTATGCTGAAATCAACCCTCTGTGGTGTGTGTGTGTGTGTGTGCTTCTCCAGTGAATCCCCAGAAAGTTATAAATGCTCTCTCCCTCTCTCTCTCCCTCCTCTTTTCTGTTTCTCTCTCTGTCTGTCTTTCCTTTTCTTGGCGCTCTGAAGGGAATGATGGCGTTTTATGTGCATTATCTACATTATAGCAGCTTTTCAGCTGAGCCTGCTGCTGCCTTGTGTGGATTGCCACATGTGACACAATAGCTGAAAGCAGGGTTTATGCTAGCCACGATGCTAGGAGCACAAAAACACGTAACCACTACCAAATTTCCACATAATCAGTGGTATGGGAAAATGCACAAAACCTTAACTTAAAGCTCTGATCTGCACTAATATGAGTTTTCATTAAGAATTTATTAATATGTAAAGGTTATGGCTCTAATATACTTTGGTAACTCTTAAAAAGAAACAATAAAAACCCCCCAAACAGTACTGCCTATTAATACAGCTGCTGTACACTCATAATTAATACAACAAAACTATTAAAGCCAGTTCTGTACTTTCAGTTTTACAACTGCACAGCATAAGACTGCTGTTCTGTCTTTATATCTATACTAAACAGAGACTTAATGTGTTGTGTGTTCCACCTGGTGGGTGGTTTATTGATTGATGCAGTGTTAACATAGATGTTGCAGGTTATTGCTGCATAGGAAGACTAATATAGTGAATTAATGCTGTGCACAGATTAAATAAGAACTGCACTGTGTCTGCTGAGCTTTTGAAGCTAAGCCTGCCAGCATGCTCTTGGGGCTTTTGTTGTCACATGACCATTAGTCATGTGACGCTAACTTGTCAGCCATTTTTGTGCACCACAGTGTAGGGTTCAAGTGATTAAAGCCCCAGTAGCAAAGGGCTAGAGACCAACTGGCAACCGCTGGTTGCTAGGGAAAAATGTGCATTTTTCTGCAGACTGCATGGAAGATGCAGACTCTTCTGCAAACTACTCTCTAAATTGTGGCGAAACTGAAATGTGCGACACATATAAAGATGGAGATTGTTTGCCTTCAAGGTAAGAGTAGTGCCTTTTGAAGGCGACCTGTCTCCATTTTCAGTTTACATCACAACTTTTCAATTACTACTGCGCTGCCAGCAAACTAGCTAGTGCTAGTGGGTGTATTCCATTCAAACTGGAGGCAAATCGTGGCAGTCTGCTAGCAAGCACAAGGAAGCTTTTGGTGCAGCACCTTTATTCCAGTGATCGTGTGTTCCAAAACCTATTTTGTTTTTATTTATTCTTTTAGCTCTCATCAACTTTACTTCCAGAGGCAGAATTATTTGAAATAAAAAAGACATTTTAAACCAATGCATGCTACAGTTCTTTGGTGTGCTTGACATCAAACTTCAACTACATAATTAACCACTAGTTGGTGAACCTGAAAGTCCATACCATGATTATTTATTCATTTATTTATTGTTACACTGCATAGATTTTATCCTTGTAGTTTTAGTTCAAAGAGCTTATGTGAGCACACTGAAGGACTTTACATGACCTACCTCTGCTGCCATGGCTCATTTCTTTTCTTTTAGTGCTGATGACAGCCCCTTTTTCTTCTTCCTGTCATTGGTCCAAAATTCCAAACCATCCAAGAGTGTTTTGACACTGGAAACAAACTAAACCCTGGTTCAGTTTGATCCAGCTCTTTGTCAGTCTCAGGATTGGCTGTTTGGTGCCTGATGGTCTGTGGTAAGTTTCACACCTATAATTTTCAGTTCATGCCAAAGAAAATTCCACACTAAGCGAGTTAGGTGTGAAAAGGCCCAAAGTGCAGCTTTTATCATCTACAGAGAATAAAGCTAACATGACTCGGATTGTTTGCAATCATCAGGTAACTAACTTGTTGCTCTTTTGTTTACAACTTGATCTACTGCCCCCAAGTGGCCAAAAATGAATGAAGCTTTAAAAACAGGATTGAATTTAATGAATGTTTGTTGGGAAATTCACAGAATGCACAGAAAAACTGTTATTAGTGAGATTAACAGCATTTCTGCTTTTCTCAACTACACATAGGACAGACCTTAGTGCCACTCCAGTATTTTCCTCCTCCAGGATTTAAAGCCAACTTTCATGATCTCGTTTTAACACAAAGCAGCTGGATTCTGAGCAACTCCGGGGAGGGAGCAGTGGTCGGGAATTTGATTTTCTCCAGCAGGATCCAGCAATTGCTCATTGGTATAAACAGCAAATGCAGTATGCTGCCCACATCTGGTGGTCCTGCACAGACCTGAATAATTGCCTCATTATATGAGAGCTTTATACGTCTATAAAAACAAAGCTAGTGTCAGAATTAACAGCAGAGTCGAGCTGGTTTCTGAATGCAGGGGGAGGAGGGGCAGCTGTCAGCTCCCAGTCTGAGTTTTACAGTTTTCAGGAGGGTGTTTTTTTTTTTTGTTTTTTTTTTGTGCTACTTGCAGCTTTTTTGAATTACTTGGAAGGTCTCTTTCCACACTCCTTGTTTTTCTGCTTTCCTGCCTCATAATCTTGCTTATTCTTGTTGTTCTCGTGAGTGCTGCTTTTGCTTCTTGTACCTCCAGTCTGAGTTTCCATCCCCTCACTTGCAGTCTGCAGATGGAGCAGAAGTTGGCCGAGTAGCATGCGGATGTGGCAGTAGCACACTTAATTGTTTTCAGATCTACCGCCTGTTTGATTTTAGGCTATAGTATGTTTTGGCTTTTTCCCTTTGAAGAATCATCAGAGCATATCAGCTGAAGTCTCGTAACACTAATCTTTTTGTGTTTCATTTTATGACTCAGCATTATAAGGGGAATTTCCGAGGAACCGGGAGACATAACAGCAGTTAAAGAGCTGATGCTTCCCACTGTTTTTTTTTTTTTTTCACATTACTGTACTTAAAATGAACTTCTCATGCTAATTTACAGTTTCACATTTTTATTCTGGGATTCTATCACAGTAGCTTTGCATGATTCACAGTTCAAAGTAATCCTTATTTACCTCATACTGGAACCTCAGTTTATCCTCCTTGTGAAACCAGAACACACCCTCCCTCTGATTGGTTTGAACAGGATGTGGGTAGGGCCCGAGATGACCATGTTGTAGATAGCCCATCTAACTGACATCATCCAGATCCAATACTAGAAAAAAACAGTTTAGGGAACTCAGAGGCCTGAACAGCGATTACTGATTGCCTGTAGTTTTTCATGTTTGTCTGCAAATATTCGCTAACTACTAGTCGGGCAATAATAAATCTGCAGCCAACATGTTTCATAAGGGACAGCTTTTACTTTGAAGGTGAAACGTCTTCATATCCAGTTTCACTGCAGCTTGCAGAGTAGCTGGACAGTGTTTGTGGACACGTCTGTAACTCCCAATCAAATTGCAACTGCAGCAATATGCTAGTGACCAAAGGAATCACAAGGAGGTTTCTGCCACCCATTTGGGGAATATGTCGTTTTCCTTAGCAACAGGTGGTTGCCAGATCATTAACTTGATCCTACATTGTCACTATGATTGTCACATGTCCAAAAATGGGGGTCAAGTTAATGTTGCATTGTTTGTGTCTGCAAAACCTCAAAATGACAATTCATGGGGAAGTTTTTTAATATAATTCTATACAAATGGATTGATTCTCTGATTCAATTCATTAGCCATTAGCATTAGCTGCAGCTTATAGTAAACTAGGTAAACACTCTATGAAAGTATAGAACAATCACTGGGACCATTTTTCTTATGAGTACTTCTCCTTTTAGTGCATTAATACATTTCCTGGTCATACTTAAGAAAAAACCTTTATTTGTAACCTTATTTACCAAATAGGACTTGACCTCAATAAGGGCTACAGTGTTATCCCATTAAATGGATTTGGATGGTTCTCAGGGCATTTTTATTGAATTAAGTTGGTTAAGTGAAAAGTCTGATGGGTGTTTGATCATCCCGTCAATTCAGACTTGAAAATACTCCTCCTTGGCCTTAAGTGCAGGACCTTAAAATAAAGGCGAGTGTGAGGGTGTTAACTGGTTTGTTACTACACAATAACTTATTTTACTGGGAAGAACGACTTAACAACAGCCTCAAGTCTGGTGATTGAACTTCTGTGACTCAGTTATCTTCAGCAGCTGTGAGTTCCCTGCTTTGTGTACACAAAAGAATAACGTAGTTCTCCAGCTAAACACGTAAACAGTGCATTATCCTGACAGACTGCAAAGCTGGTTTTGGGCTGGGGTAATATTTCATAACCGCGAGGGTTCTGCTGGGATTCACAAACTGTGTTGTTTGTGTTCGAGGCTGACAGTTTGTAGCGCAGGAATGGTGCATGTTAAAGTTCTGCTTTCACCAAAGCATGCGTTAACGTCACCTTATAAACAGCAGACTTGGTGAGGATCTGTTGTAATCATAGAAATGTTTTTCCTCTCTTTTTCCATAAACCTGTAGGCAACCTCCAAAGCTAAGCTGTAAACCCATCATTAATTTGTTATCACCTTATAACATTTTTACGACTAGCTTGTTAGCACAAATTCGCCCGTTTTCACGTCCAGCAGATGACATTAGCATGAGCATCAAAGGCCATGTGATGAAGGCATGTCTAATATTTATTCTGTTTATCGGGGTTGCGTTGGTGTTAACCAAGTGCAGCCACTTGTGTTGAAGAAAATGACCAACATGGAAATGCCAAAACTGCTGTTCTCATAAACACTCATAATTTAGCCTCAGTTCCCTGTGAGGGAGCCTTAAAGCTGCTCGTAATTAGCGTCGCACAGGTTTCATCTTGTTCAGCTTTGGTTATGCCAAGAGACACTGTTCAAAATTTGTCTGCTAAGTTTTGCTAGTAACTACATTGTGTTTTAAGCCTGTTTTTTCTTTTTTGGTAGCCTAAAATAGCATCCCCGCCCCCTTGGTTGCCAATGCTACCGTTAGCCAATAACCCTCCAACTCTATGGTCTCTTACAGATATTGTCACCTTAGACTTGAAAAGCAAATATGTTGATGGGCACAGACTAAACTCAAGGCTTGTAGTACACAGTGGCATCGGCCATTATTTATATACAGTCTTAATATATCTGAAGCAGCTCCTGAGGCGAACGTTACACTCTTTAACTTCTTTGTCCTCCCTGCTATTTGTTTGCAGATTCTTAGCTGAAAATGGCTTCCTGCCATCCCTGTAAACTACTTCAAAATACTTTAGAGTTGGGTATTAAGTCTCTTATGCTTTCCCACTTAAGATAAGCCCTTTGATGTCAGACACAATCACTTCATCTGTTGTTCATCTGAAGTATTTATCGTTGTTGATTAAAGTGGCTTTAACGAGTCTTAACTTAGTTGACAGTCTTGGCTTGCATTGTGGACTTTGTTCTGAGGCATTCAGGACATAAAGGTAACTAAACATAACTGAAATGACTTTTACCAGAAAAACTGTTTTCATAATAACTTAATAATCCATATGTGACCAACATGCAATAGTTTGCATGTTGCGGAGTAGCTTAGCAAGCTTTGTTTGGGCGTCTCTCGTCATAGCAGTCGTAGCAGCAGCTCAGCCAGCAGCTCCAGTTTAAGTAGATGTTTGGATGTCAGCTCTTCCTCCCTACTACTGCCCCTCGAGGGCATTGCTATAAATAAGAACTCCCTCTCATTCGACGGGCCTCGTTAAATATTGGTTTGCTTGGCGCTGCCAGATCTTTCTCCTCACTTGGTTTTAGCATCGTGCCAGCCGCTGGAGAGAGAGCATCGCTCAGAGTTTGTTTGCGCGGCGACAGCACAGAGTTTTAAGCGTTGCATCCATCTCGATGCTCGTCGAACGTCGTGTGTTTTGTGAGCCCGTGAAGGCGACAGCTCAAGGGAGGGGGCGTTGTGAGGAAGCTGATTCACTGTTTGCTTTTTCAAACTTCTAATTTGTCAGTTGAACTCTGTTTTATTTCGCTGTGTATCGTCTGAAAGAAAATATATAAAGAAAAAAAGCTACGAGCTTCATCAAATAAGACCGAAAATGTGTGGGTCATGGCAGTCATGTGACAGTGAGTCATGTACTTTCTTTGGTAGTAAATTATTGTCATGCTTCAGTGTGGTTACCAACCATGGCTAAAGCTGAGGAGTAAATATTTACCCGAACTGTAACTGCTTCTCTCTGATCTTCGCTCTGTGGTCGTGACCTCTCACCTCTGCCCCTCCAGAGCCAGACCAGAGAGACCGGCACAGTATTAGGAGCTGCTTTGGGACAAGGAGACCAAACAGTCAGCCAGGACCTGACTTCTCCCCACCAAGAACTCCGTCCTCCACCACCACCTCCTCCTCCCCCTCCTCCACCACCTCCTCTGCCGCCCCCTCATCTGCCTTCTTCTCCACCTGCTGGGCAAAGTCAGGATGCGGCAACTAAGAGCCAGCAGGGGAATTCTGGAAAAGGTGAGCCGGCATTAATAAAAAGTTGTGTTTTACATTTCTAAATTGCCCAATTTCTGACCCACTGCATGGATTTAAGAATATGTATGAATATATTGCCCCCTGGGTTTAACTGGGTGTCACGCTATACACCCAGTTAAACCCAGCCAAACAAGACGTGACATGCTGGCACATCTAAACACTTTGACTGCACTGAAAGAATGCTGCCCTAAGGCTCAGGTGTGTGTAGGCTGCAGTGGAGATGCACCTGGTTTCAGGCTCGGGTGGGCGGTACTATCGCCAAACGGGTAGAAAAAAACATTTATATTGTGGTAAAACCCAGCAATATATCCTTCTTGCGCATCCTCTTCCACAAATATGTTTATAAAGATGCGGAGCAGATATGATTAGGTGTAAGAGACTGTGCACGCTCACAGGTTAGCAGCTTGTCAGTCACGTTGGGCATGCCCTCCTTTATGGTGCTTTCTCCCTCTAGTGGGGACTTGAATTTAAAATGTTTATGTCATGTTGTCTTGAATAAGACCTTAAAATACCGACTGAGACCATAAAATAATCAGGAAAGTGTTTCACAGGAAGCTGGGGGAGCAAAGAGCTGTCGTACAGTTTTAAAGCCACATTGTCACCCAGTGAGCAGCTGGTGTGTTGGGGTGTACGGTACGGTTTAAGGTGGGATGAATCTCTACAGGGCGGGTGCTCGCCTCTGTCCGTAACACAATACTCAACTATCTCTCTACATCATGGTCACACCACATAGCTGTCACCAGCAGAAAACGTGCACGCACACACACCTAGCATACACATACTGTGTGTGTTCAGTATACTTGCAGAGAACTGTGCATATTTCCACACACAGTGAAACCTTCCCTGTTATTTTCCCTCTGCATTTTTTCCACTTCTAGCCAGACGGAGTAGGCCACGTGTTGGTTTGCAGCATGTTTTCTGGCTCGCACAAAAAATTTTTTTGCAACTGTAAAGTAATAAAGACCGAGAGGCCACATGAAGGATATTTATCTGTGCCATGTCTCCTCAGTGGATAAATGAGACTCTTCATCGGGACGTTGACACTGCTGGGTTTCATGGTTCGTGCTGCGTGTGTGTGTGTGTGTGTGTGTGTGTGTGTGTGTGTGTGTGTGTGTGTGTGTGTGTGTGTGTGTGGCAGCCCAGATTAGTTTGAATGGCAGGCCTTCCACAGCTGCTTGTCAACTCACTCCCGACAGAGTGATGAGAGATGCGCGACTCCTTTATCTCTCTGTATATTGCTCATGTCTCCTCCTTCCTCACTGCTTGTCTCTGCACGTAGGTGCAGTTTCAAATTGTCCTAAATCAATACCTGAAGGCCTGGCATGTAGAGAGACACACACACACACACACACACACACACACACACACACACACACACACACATGCACCTCAATGTCTTTTTCAACTTTTTCAACCCAATTCTGATCTAACAGCGGTGGAGCAGCTCTAACCTGCCACTGTGCCTGAGGCATGTATCCACAACAAAAAGAAGACCAAAAAAACCCAACATGTGTGCACATATGCAAATATTCAAAGCATTATCACAGAGTTTGCCACAATTTGAATTTGCTTGGAGAGAGATTCTTTTTTCTTTACCCCTCAGCTGTAAAAGGTTGGTGGGGTATTGTTGTCACCCTCCTAGTCGGGAGGTCAGCGTGGACACCCAAGTTTGTGAAAGCAATAAATCGTGAACAACGCAGCGTGAGAGTTTCAAATTGATAGCATGGGTGTATCTGCTAAAATATGTGTGTCTAATGTGTGTTTACTAGGAGCTCGCCAGTAATTTAACATTTTAATTTCACATGAGAAAATGACACCTAGCTAATCAGCTACCCTGAGGCCATTTCAGTGTTGTGTTCTCCTACTGGATATAGTCCTCGATATTATACAGCTTCCTCTCCAGAGATGTAAATATCATCATCAGATGGAGAGTTCAAGTGTGTGTGCAGATGTCCACATGTCTGCCAGTGTTTTTCAGGACCAAACAGACTCGTCTGCAGAGACTTTACATTACAATGAAGCAAGTCCCCAGGTGATGGGCTTCAAGTGGTCTTCAAAGAAGTATAACAGGAATAACTGCTTGGCTGTTTTATCTCCAGCTGGATGTATCCACAACAGAGTATAATCAGGTGGAGAACTGGTTCGTATGGTGCTGCATGAGCTCACCAAGCCTGCAAAGCACAACAAGGACTACTGTCGCCACCTGCAGTCCAACAGCATGGAGTTACAGTTCCTCTGCACGATGAAAAACTCACCGGAGAGTCAGCTGCTTATATTAATCTGTTATCTGTTATTTATTTGTCAAGTAGTTCATTATTAAAGCATTTGCGGGGGAAGCTCTTATAAACGGGGAGTTTTTCCTTCCCACTGTCGCCAAGTGATTGCTCAAAGGGGGTCGTATGATTGTTGGGGTTTTCTCTGTATTATTGTAAGGTCTTTACATTACAATATAAAGGACCTTGAGACCTTATTATGATTTGGCGCTTCATAAATTGAACTATATTATAAGACAGTATTCATAGTTTATACCTAATTTATGGATAAAATGAGTAGAGTTATATTTATTATTTGATTGGGCTCAGGAATGACCCCAATTTTCTGATAAAGAAAAGCAGGAATCAGCCTAAATCAGCCTTAATCAAAATTAAGCTCAATGCAGTATGACCCAAAACGAGTGAATGATTGAGACTCTAGTGACCCTTAAAAAGACGTTTACGTTTCAAAACCTGAAGTGACGTCCATCTTTTATACTCTCTATGATTAGTATTATCACTGAGGCCAGCTTTACTGTTTTTTGTGTCAGTGTTTTTTAATGCAGACAGCATGTGGTTAGCATTGTTGCCTCACAGCAAGAAGGTCCTGAGCTTGAATCCACCAACTGGCCTTTCTGTAAGGAGTTTGCATGTTCTCCCCACGGGTTCTCTCTGAGTACTCCGGCTTCCTCCCACAGTCAAAAGACATGCAGTTAGTGGGTTTAGATTAACCGGTGATTCTAAATTGCCCATAGGTGTGAATGGTCGTCTGTCTCTATGTGTTAGCCTTGCGATAGACTGGCAGCCTGTTCAAGGTGTACTTATGACTGCTGGGATAGGCTCAACCCTGATAAGGGGAAGAGGATGGATGGATGTTTTCAATGCTGATGTGAGGCAAAAAGATTTACTTACTGTTTAATTGCAGTATTTTTGTAAGCATTTATCTTGTTTATAGTAAAACCAGCATCATACTTGTGGTTTTACTTTAAAAGTCTTTATTGTCCACCTCTAACTGGGAGTTTGTTTAGCTTATGTGGAGTGAAAAATGGAGTTTGGATTTAATCCCCTGATTGAGGCATGAACAAGGTCTTAGAGTATTCACTGGATGTTAAATCAGAGCCCCAGATTCTAAAATCTCAGAACAAATCGGACCAAAACCGAAAACCAGTAAACAGTTCGTAGGACTCACCGTCAGAAAATTCAGGCCTGTTGTCTTATTCTCCTTTCTGTCTGAGACATCTTAGCCAAGGAGTGTGGTTTCTTAAATGAAGAAAATTTAAGTGGTTGCCTCCTGCTCAACGCTCAGGACTGCACGCTGTCATCTCACATTTACAATGGAAGGTTTCTCTTTACAACTGTGGGATAACAACTTAATTCTCTTTAAATAATGGAGTTGTTACACCCTGGTATCTTTTAATAGGAAATAGTTTTTGGGTGCTAGTGTAATGAAAGCATTTTCTATTTATATAGAAAATGCTGCACAAATATGTAACACAGATGCTGGCACTGTGGAATATCAGAGGCTTTATAGCCTCTGATATTCCACAGTGCCAGCATTACATATTTGATTTGATGCTTGGACTCTGGTAGATTCAGTTATTCTTCACATAACGCTGCAAATATATTCATTTTCTAATTATACGAATTAAAAGAAAAAAGAAAGAAACTCTTCACATTTAGAAAGAGAAGAAATGTTTGCTGTTTTTGATTTAAATAAGCCTCGCTGACAATAACTGTTGATTAAATTCTTGTGAGATAGTCTTTCTCATTTCACCACTAACTTTCTGACTATTAGTTTCACTTTTTTAAACTTTCATAAACTGGACTAAAATCTAAAGTAGCTACAAACCTTCCTATAAAGAGATGATAACACTTATATAATGTTGTACAGCGTTTTACTTCGTTTTTAAGCATTTAAACGTTTCATTGTCGCAGGGGGATAATCTCTTTTACAACTTCATACAAAGAGAGCTAAAAAAAGAAAGTAGTCACAGAGATTTCTCAGCAATCTTATGCTAAACTTCTCGCTACAACATTCACCCCAACCCTTGACCTTTGACTTTTCTGCTGAGACAATGTAGTTAACAGGCCCAGTGACACCATAGTACTCGAAACTGCTTCACCTCTAGCTTGTCATTCTGTCCTTTTCTGATTCATCATGTTGCGAGAGTAAGCTCTGTTTAAATTCCTCTAGGCCATTGAAACCTACAGTATCAACCCCGAGTGAGTGATGTGTTGAAGCAGCTGTCTCAGATATGTGACATGTGGTTAATCATCTGCGGAACGATCTGTGCTTCTTTCAGCGGTGATTGAAAGGGTGGTGCTGAAAGGAGTTCCTCACAAGCCTGAAGACTCCAGCGAGTATAGTTTTGAGGTGGGTACCTTATAAATATGAGTACATGCCGGCATGTATTGTTTGACTCCTAACTTTTTTAGACTTTCTTTAAATATTTTTCCCCCTCATTTCCCTACTCCTTCACTGCCTTCTTCCCATTCCTTTCCTCTCCTCCTCCAGGTTAGCTGGACCAATGGGTTGGTAGTATCTGTTGTAAGAACTCAGCAGGAGGTAGCAGAGCTGCTGACTCAGGTCAGGACCAACATTTCAACACACGAATGAAAATGAGCCCGAGTTACATTCAGGCACTTTTTATTGCACAGTAAAACTAATATGTGTCTCAAAGTGAGTAGGAGATAGAGCTGCTTTGTTTGAAATCAAATCAAATCAATCATTACACGATTGGTGTAATTCTAGATTTTATGGTAAAAAATGTTTTATGTTTTCTCATAAAACATGATAAATATCGTATTTTATCATTACAAATCTTTTTGTGATGTTTTTGTGTTTTTGAGGTGCACATTAAACCTTATGAGCCTGACCTTTTCCAACTGTGCCTATAAATTAAGAAATCATCAGCTGCGATTGAACAGTCAGGCATTGCTTGGTATCATCAGCATAGCAGTGTAATGACACAAAGAGCTCTATTTACTTTGTTTTTATAAAAAAAAAAAATGTTTCTCACTTAGCTGTCACGAGCATTTCCTGATGGAGTGGAGAAGTTCCCGCCTCAGTCCATGGAACTGGATCCCAGGTTAGTCCCAGAACCCCCATCCTTTTGAGGTGGTGTTTTGTTTGTTTCAGGCCGTGTCCACACTAACACATTTTCGTTTGAACACCATTTTCGCGTCACCCGAAAGCCTCGCGTGTAAACGGAGGCTTTCGGAAACAGTGATGCATTTTAGTCATATGATGCAGTCATGTGACCAATCAAACAAAGATAGCGGAGGGCATTATACAACAGTTGTTTTGTTTGCTCTCAGTTTTGACAGCCCTATTAAAGATTAATATCAGTCTGTACATGCTCCAGATAGCTTTTCTTCAAATTCTTTAATTCTCACTCGCTTTTGCAACTTTGTACTTGCAAAGTTACTCGCAGCAACAACTCCACCTCATTGTCAGTCCATTTAAAGAACTCTGTGCTTTTCCTCGACATTTTGCGGCAGAGAGAAATGACACAGGTCGAATCGTCTTACATTTCACGCATGCATAATACAGGAACGTAAGCGTTTTCAGTCGTGTCAGTGTGGATGAACAACTGTTCGAAAACGATAGTAAATGACCTGTATTTATATAGCGCTTTACTAGTCCCTAAGGACCCCAAAGCGCTTTACATATCCAGTCATCCACCCATTCACGCACACATTCACACACTGGTGATGGCAAGCTACATTGTAGCCACAGCCACCCTGGGGCGCACTGACTGAGGCGAGGCTGCCGGACACTGGCGCCACCGGGCCCTCTGACCACCACCAGTAGGCAACGGGTGAAGTGTCTTGCCCAAGGACACAACGACCGAGACTGTCCGAGCCGGGGCTCAAACCGGCAACCTTCCGATTACAAGGCGAACTCCCAACTCTTGAGCCCCACGATAGTGTGGATGCGGAGCGTTTTTAAACAAGAACGCCGTTTTCAAATTTATCAGGATTAGTGTAGACGTAGCCTCAGCTTACAGTCTGTGAGAAAAAGTGTGATAATTCATATCAGCTTCAGAAGTTACAGTGAGAAATTTCACACTTTAGTGTAATCCAGCTGTTTAAAAGACCTTCAGAAGCCTGGAGAGCTATTGCCCAAGACTGCTTAAAATACAATTACAAGAAAGCTTGGCTCCTTGGAAGCAAGATATAAAGAAATGAGGGTTAGCTCAAGACTTTTGCACAGTATCTTACTTTGGTTAGCAAAGCTACTCGTGTTAAATTAACCTTAATGTATTAGAAGTACTCTTACAGTATAATCCATCACTATGCTAGCCTAAACAAGTCTTGTGTGAAGCATTGCTATGTAAACTCTAGTTTTCCAAATTCACATAAAATACTGGCAGCACTTCAGGATGTTAACATATTGTTAATAGATGATAAGTGAACGTCTAAACATATCAACTTGAAATCCTCGTACAGATCCAAATGTTTTGCATTCTGGCTTTTTATTGTCTACAAAAACATAAACAATCTCCTGACATGGCTCAGTGCCTTTTTAAAACTCAGTCTATTGTTGCACCTGCGCTTGAAAGGCCCATCAAGTTATAAAGTTTTGTCCTCTGCTTGTTCTTCGTCTCACTCTTTCCTGGCAAAACTGCTTTAAAGGCACCCTGTGGCTTTTTCTTATAAACAGACCAGAGATATGTTTAGATTAGAAATGTTAGGTCTGTCTGTACAAATATAGATTTTATGTTAAAGTTTCTTCCTATTGCAGTTAGATATATGCGTTTGTTTAAATCTGACAGCAGAGCATCTATTCCTTTAGCTTTTAATCTACTTCCCACTTCATTTCCTTTTCTTTCTGTTGTCCCACTCAGGTGTCTAACAGCCCTGCCCTGCCATGTCCTCCAGCACCAAAGTGTCCAGCTGTTCTTTACCTCCACCAGGCCTCTCTCACCCAACTGTCCCTCCTCACCCCTCTCCTCCCCACTTGCATCCTCACTACCAACCTCTCCTATAGCTCCATCCTGCCCGTTCACCTCCAGCTCCAGTAAGTCATTATTTCATTGCAAAAAAATTATAGCAAGCAACAGAGATATAAAGGAGGAGACATTCTTATTCATAGACGATGATGAAAGATCAAAGGCAAGAACAGCAAGATAAAAGATATTATGCCTGTGTTCGGTTTTTGGGGATGAGAAAGGAATGAGAGGTAATGGAAAGGACAAGGCTGCAAGTCTGAGCCCTGGTTGGTTGTAGTGAGGAGGTGAGACTGCAGGCAGGATTTTCAGTGTGTGCCTCTGAGGTGTTGGAGGGCGCGGACGCAGTCTATTTTAGTCCGGTGTGGGAATTCAGCATGGCATGTTTGTGTTGGGAAGCCTAGAGTGTGGTGACCTCATGTTGCTGTGTGTGTGAGTGCTCGATCTATTAGTGTGACTTCATCCCAGAGGGTATTTATAGCCACCAGTGCAGTGTGTTTCTATGTGTGGTTGTACTTTGTGCATGTGTTTATTCCTCTGTGAGTGGGTATCAGACTCACAGGAGAAGCAAGGCTAAAATGAATGTGTCCGGTTTTGCTCCACAAACACACCCATCAGTGAATTCTGCACAGACTGCAACAGTTGGAATTAGCTATAAGGACATGTTTTCACAGCATTTCTAACATTTTGCCTACATATATATATTTAGTCCATTCAGGTGCAATCAGAAATGTACCTACACTCGTCATGGGCATGAATGTTACGGTAATGTTGGGGCTTTTAATGATTCCTTTGAACTGTTCTGCTATGGTGGGATGATTGTACAGCATACATCTTTAAAAAAACTGTTTGAATTTATTCTGGATTTTTCTCTAATACACAGGCTCAAATATATACATACACTTGTATTTGCTTAAATATCCTTTGTCAAGTTGCACCTTGACCTTTGGTAGTCATCAGCAAGCTTCTGGTATTATTCTGGCTGGACATTTGAATATTTTCTTGGTAGAATTGGTTTGAGAGGTTTGATGTTCACCTGCTTGATCCATTCCAAAACCAGTCTCGGTGAGTGTTTGGGATTAGTGTCCTATTCGAACACCCACTTGTGTCCAAATTGCAGTTGTTTTGCTGTTGAGAATTTGGAGGAGGCGCTCCATTATTCCATCCACTTTGTCCCAGTATCACTGGCAAAACAGCCTCATAGCATGATGCTACCACCACCATGCTTTTAAATAATGTTCTTAGGTTTATAAGTCTTACTTTTACTCCTTTAAACATACTTCATCATTGTGAGATTTGCCATTTTTTTTACTAAATTCAGTGAGTCATTTTAACTCAGCTTTATCATTATGGCTGTTTGTGCATATAATACTGATTGTTCTCATCGTTCTCTAATTTTATTTTATTTTATTGACCTGCATATCCGCTAGCTCTTATTTAAGATATTTGTTGTATCTTATGCTTAATATTTTTTTCTGCTGTAACAAGTGAATATAACTATTTTGGGATAAATAAAATAAATCTTATATATTTACTACTTAAATGTTCGCCCAGTTGACTGACATTTCAGATTTTTGTGGACTGTTAGCCTCGTGTTGTGTGACTATCGCCTGATGGTGATGATGGTTTGTATTGTGAATCTGTTGCACAGATCTTGGCTGTATGATGCAGTACAAAGGAGGTAACAGGTACGAGTTTTGCCCCTCTTTGACCTCGTTGCATTAAAACACATCTACATGTACAGTCTTAGAAGTGCACTTGTACCAACGTCGCTCATTGGCTCTTGCTGTCTCTCAGGGTGGTGTACAGAGTGGCCAGCGTCCAGCCCGTCATCAGCACCCACAACTCCATCTTGACTCGCTCCACTCCTCACTTGTCCTCCCTTTCCTCCCCTCCTCTTCCGACTCCGGCTCTCCTACCTTCCATTCCTCCTCCCCAGCACTCCCCACAGCTCTCCTCTCTCCCTCCCCCCGTGCCAGCCCTGCCAGCACGTGGCTCTGCAGGAAGCGGGGGCGACAGCTCCTCCCAACCGCATCCTCAGCATGGTCAGCTTCATTTATACCCACAGCCCTCCCAGCACCACCTTCATGCACAAACCAGCAGCCAGCCCAGTACGCAGCCTCAGACTCTGCACCTGTCCCATTCCCAACCATCGTCCCATTCACATTCACAGTCCCGCTCCCAGTCCCATAATCAATCGCTCTCCCAGTCTCAGCCTAATACGCCAGAGCAGAACGGCATCCTGGACTGGCTCCGCAGGCTCCGCCTCCATAAGTATTACCCCGTCTTCAAACAGCTCACCATGGAGGAGGTGGGTACATCTTTAGATTACATCACGTTGTGTGTATAAAACGTCGTACTCCTGTGCATGTATAATGTATTTGCATATTTCTTGATCAACGTTTTGATTCTTTGAAAGCTTCTGAATTTGTTCCTCTGTATAAATTGCAGTTTTTAGCTCTGACAGAGGAGGACCTGAACAAGTACGACCTCACCCAAGGAGCAAAGAAGAAACTGAAGACCCAACTAGAACTCCAAAAGTCTGCAGAGTAAGGGCAGATAACAAAAATTCTGTTTTTTTGTCTTTAAAAAAAAAAGAAAGAAAGAAAATATTTGAGAAGTCACTCAGATTTGTCACAAACTTGTCTCTCTACCATCTCCAATATTAGTATACAGACCGAAGTTGGTTTGTGTGCTTGTGGCACTGATAGTTTTGATTCTGCAGTTCAGTTGTTTTCCAAAATCACCTCTTTGACTTGACTGATGCCTTACCCTGTTTAACAACTGGCAAACAGACTGACCCGCTGCTGCTCTCCCCGGTAAACATCCTGCACCAATGGTCCATACAGCATCAATGGTTAACCAGCTGAGGATGGGCCGGAGAGATAAGATGTGTTTTACGTGCAGAAGCACAAAAACACAGGCTCTGATTTAAGTACACAAGCATCTGAACTTGCGCACCCCGGATGCACACGCACACCTGAGCGTGAACTTGTTTTCTCTCAGCTGTGTTTCCATTCCCAGAATCAACAGGTTCCCATTAGGCAGGCGATTTGTGTATTTGCGTGTGTACGTGCTTGAACAAGACTCAGAAAATGGAAAAGTTCCTGTGGTGATTTTCCAAAGAGATAGTTGTGTTTGTAGAGGTGCAGCTGAGACCCGAGGAGCACGTTAAGTGGGTAATGTCTCCCCCATGTGGTCAGTAAAAGACACTAGTTGTTTTTGTAGCACAGAAATTGCCTGCAGTTCAGCTGGGCACAGCAGGGGGCGCTTGTGAGATAGTCCTTAATAAATAGGAGTGAATGAAGATCTATGATTAAAATAAGTGCACCTGCTTCTAGACAAAAATATTCAGCTTTTATTTTTGTTTTGTCGAATAGAGCACAGATAACAGAATTTAAGCTGGAGTCCTTTATATTTTCTTTCAGTGAAGCTTAGTTAAACGACAGCTGAAACTTGTGTGTAAGAAGCAGCTAGCTGGGCTATCAGGAAGTTGCTGCTCTCTACTGTTCATGGCTGAAATACTGATTCAAGATGCACACAAGTGGCTCAAGTTGCTAGGATGTCCCTAATGCTCACAGAGAGAATATTACATTTTTGGTGTGGGAACATGATGGAAAGAATTTCTGGTCAAAAAGAGCTATCTAAAAAGAAGTACACATGGGAAGCTGCATGTTTCCTTTGTTTAAGGATCTCAGAAAATACTTCACTTAGTCCACTTATGATGGCACAAAGCCAATGAGTCAGTCGGCTTTAGGTCTTGACCTCTCTGCTCATGGCTGCTGGTTTCCTCAACTGAGTCTTGTTAGACTGTTACCGCCTGGGTGTCTAGTTAGCCACCGTATGTGTCTGTTTCATTGACCTTTAATAAACACAGTATAGTACATACTTATCTTAAGTATTCGCTACACTTGATAAAGACTGTGTTTCTGACTCGAATGCTTGCGTGTTCCCAGCAGGGAGATGAAGATGGAGAAGCGGCCGTGCAGTGGCATTGCCAGGGTGACGCCTTCCAGTCACATGGGACCCTCAGCTCACTCCACCTCCGGTGCAGGTAAGAGAGCAGGGTTGTTTCCAAGTATGGCCAAATCACTCTCAGGCTTCAGATTGCTTTAAATGTTTCCCTTTTGCGTCTTTATGATGTCATAGTGAGGGAGTGTAATAATATGGTCATCACGAGCTGCCGACCTGCTCTTCTCTCCAAGAAAATTTGGTTTCAAATTCAAATCGGTTTCATAAACGTGCTCCAGAACTATGAGGTTCCATTAGACATGTACTAGATATAGATAATGAAGCAGACTCACTTCACTGGACCCAGGAAGGATTACAACAGTTCAGAACTGAACTGTATTCAAATGTTTTGCAGGAGAACTGCGAGTGGAGGTGGACGCCGTGCCGCACCACCACCCTGTCTCCACAGACAGCAGCTCGTCCTCGGGCTACTCCAGCTCTTCCTGCTCCCCTCGCACCCCACACAGTTGCGACTCCACCTTTGACAGGACCAGAGACATTCACAGACGTACGTTTTTATCTCACGACTGCAGAATTAATTCAAACCGCGTCAGCACGATTTACGAAGAACAATTCTTAAAGTCTAGATTGACGTTAAGGAGAAGCAGGTCAACAAAATTAGAAATAGAAGTTTGTTAAAACGATAAGATCAATGACGCAAAACTAGAGACTTTTGCTTTTTCCATACCGTTTATATCCAAATATATATGCAAATGTTATATAAACACAAATCTCTTTCAGGTGTGTTGGCTCCAGATACAGCAGGAAGTGGTCCAGAGAAGGATCGGCCCTGCATGTTCATTCTGAACTCGACAGGCTCCAGTCGCCCCACAGCCCAGGTTCTGCCCGTCCAAACCGATCCAGCTCCTCCTCTTCCTCCCACATGCTCCTCCCACCTCCCCTTCGGCCTCCCGCAATCTGCTTATCATCCACAGGGCGGTTACCCACAGACGCTGCTCTCCCCGGTCTCAAACCCAGCACGCATCCTCACCTCCCCTCGCAAGCCAAGGCCCCCTCCGCTGGCCACAGAGGACCGGACTAAGCCGTTGGGCTCGAGCCTTCCTGTGGCCGGTGCAAGCTTCAGTTCAGGGCTCGGGGTGGGGGCTGGGGTGGGGGTAAGACGGGAAAACCTGTTCTCCAGGGTCAACATGGATGGCTCGTCTGGACTCCAGGACTCTGTGGTTTGTCGTGGTCTTGCGGGAGGTGGTGTTAGTCTGATGGTAGAAACCAGCTGCGCTCTGACCTCCACCTCCAACAGCCACCACCACGTTTCCCACCCCCCTGTCCACTTCCACCTCTCATCCTCTTCCTCCCCTTCTCCATCTGGATTTTACTCTTACCCCCCTGTATCCTCATCCTCCTTCGCGTCTTTCTCCGCTTCCTCCTCCTGCACCTCCTCAAAATCCGCCTCTCAGACTGGCAGCTCCAGTGGTGGAGGTAGCTATGTTCCCATGGCAACAGCAAGCACAGTTCCTGTGGCTGCAGTCCCGGGCAACACTTACTACCCACCCCAGCATACCTCCAGCCCCTCTCCTTCGCCCTCCTCTGCTTCTTCATTGGATCAAAGTTCTGGTCACAGTCCTTCCGTATGTGTTTGCAGTTCTTGCGGTTGTCGAGGGAACTGCGGCGCCTACGGGGCGTTCCCTGGATACGCCACAGCCAGCTACCTGCAGCCGTTCTCAGCCGGGCCCTCACTCTTCACCCTGGGTCCTCTGCTCCATCTCAGCCCCCTGATAGCATCGTCCAGCAACGCCGGCACAGGCGCTGCACCATTCTCCTACCCAATGATGGTACCGCCGCCCCTCTACCGCCACAGCCCGCTGTCACATGACCAGCAGCAGGGGTTCGGCTTTTACCAGCCCCATGGCATCATGGGAAACAGTGGGCAAAAAAGGACAGCAGGGAACCTGTCATGTTATAACTGCGGTGCCCACGGACACAGAGCCGAGGACTGCAAACAGCCACCCATGGATGCGACACAGCAAGGTGAGTCAGTGAGTACGGAGTGTGAAAAATACCATATTTAAGGTGTGATATACATTTATAAATGCAATTGGCTTTAAGGACAGTACATTTGAGAATATAATAACTGATATTTCTACTTCATTTTGTATTTAAATATAAAATGTTTGTTTCTAACAAATTTTACTTCAGTTTTCAGTCGTTTTCTTCACACGATTTAGTTTGCAAACTGTGCCCAAATGCACAAAAGTATAACAATTATGCAGGAATTAAAATGGTGAATTTGTAAAATGAATTATAGGTATTACGAACTTTAATTTGAATGTGTAATTGGATTAACTGAAATGATGATGTGTAATATACAAAAGTAAAACTTGACCTGTTTAGTGAGATGGAGTTCTTTATTTCAGTATAATTTAATATTTCAAAACAGATTTTGATGTTACTAAAAATTAAAATCTGTTTTGAATAAATTTCTCATTCATTACTTAAAATTTTAAGTCTAAAAACATATTTGTGACTTCATTTACATATTTTACCCACTTCCTTCATAATGTCATGTGTCCATTATATAATTTTGAACCCTTTGGGATGCCATAGATTGGGACATCTCCAAGGCATCACTTTAACAACTCTGCTGTGTTTCTCAGGGACATTTCGCTTGAAGTACACACCTCACTCTGACAGCAAGGACTCAGGAGACTAAGCAGCAGAGGCGGCTTTGGATTTGAACTCCAGACTAAACTGTACCTCGTGGTCCTGCTGAAGCCAACAAAAAAACCCCAAAAGGGACAGGAGACAAACACAGACTGCATGAACTGGAAACCACCTTCAGCAACTGGAGATCTAAGAGGAAAACTGGTGTCTGTTGTGCATCTTCAGCCCGAGTCTGTATGTAAAGATGGAAAATCTGATGGTTGATGTAATGTGCAACCAAAGTAACAACCAGGGGATGAACATGTGGTATTGAGTGCATGCCTTTTTCTCAGCACTGCTGGCTAAACATTATCACACAGCACTTCATCCAAGACTACCAAAATAGTTTCTTTGAAGCGTATTGTATCACGGTGATGTTTGAGTGTTCATTTTTCCATTTGCTCAGTTTGTTTTGATTTTTTAATTAGTTTCTGAGCCACCTGTTGGCCACTGTTCAGGAAGTGTACACAGGAACTTTCTGCACGAATCTTCTAACACATCTTGAGGGACTTTGGCATTTTTTTCAGGAAGTTAAGTTTGTGTTAAATGGGTGATTCGAATGGTAAGCAAACGACCCAACCAGTGTAGAAGACGGGCAGTTCAGATTCTGCTGCAGTAAAGTTGCACAATGGAGGTGGTGGTTGCTGGGCTACGTCAGAGCAGATCTAGAGGGAACAGCTTCACTTCCTGCAAACCCAGGGGAGCTAAATAGGTAAAATAATTATTTTCACCTGCTTCTATACAAAGAAGAACATGCTTTATTTTAGTTTTCACAAATGCAGCATTAATAATATGCCTGATTGAAGTAAACTGCCAGTTATGTCCTCTAGTTTTTTGTTTGTTTGTTTTTTACAACGCTGTTGTTTTTACCCATAAAATGCTAGCACTCTGCTAATGCATGCTGATTGGTTGACTGAGGACTCTCCTAAAAGAAAGTGTTGCTAAATAACTTCTTCTCCACTGCTGGCTTGCCTTAAATCAAAATGATGAACGCCAAAAAGTGTCTCAAAGTGCCGAGACCTTCCTAATGGGGGAGAAAGGGATTTTACTAATAATTAAACCCATATATACAAAACAGAAAATGGAACGATATCTAAGGTTTCAAACTGTTTTATGAAAAACATGGTGGAAACATGTTTACCCCTCATATGTAACATTTTTGGGTCTGTAGGCTGCTGTGAATTCTGGACTGCCTGGAAAGCATCTTCTTTCTTCTGGTTGCTTGATGTTTAAGAGCACTGTGCTTAGACCTCAATACCATGTCTCCACCCCTGATGGGTACTGCACAGACTCTGGTTGCAGATAACATCACCATCACTCAAATTCCATGTTAGTTGGGCTTTTATGCAGTGGCATGCATTGGGGACCTGTCAGCCATTTTTATTCACTTCTTGGCGATCTGCAGCCTTTCTACCTCTGAGCATGCCAGAGGGCGAAATGACCCTCTGTGCACAAATGCAGCAACGACAATCAGAAAATATCATGTGGTTTACATCAGGACGAACATTCAAAGTGCCAATTTTCTCTTTTCATAATTGTGGTGTAAGCGGGAGTTGTTCTTTTGTACATTGTTTGTACAGGTCTAAGTATGTCGAGCATGTTGGAATTTTAAGAAAGCAATAGGAAGTGCTTCTGTGTTCGGGTCTTTGACCCGGTGGGGTTGGGCGGGTGGGAAGCTGCTGAGCTGGACCCAGAGCTGCACAGACACAAGGACAGCTGGTCCTTCAGATGAAACTCTCTTTGTACCCCTGGAGGGCACAGCACAGGGATGTGTGGGGTGTTTATTTAAAATAAGAAATCCGAACATTAAGTATGTACGCGTTTGTTTGAGGTATCGGCAATTCGCTTTCATAATGTAAAATAAATTGTTCTGTGTTTTATTCCATTAGTTACATAGATGAGGGAAATTTCTTTATATTGCTAGTTTATCCTGTCATTGTTTTATATAGATTATACCAAAGAACAGAGATGGTTTGTAGACAGAAAAAGTTCCACTTTTGTAGGTTTTACTTACTCTTTAAGGATGTTGGTAACTTGATGCATGCATGTTCCAAAATCTTTGTTTAAATATGCTTTTAAAATATTTGTGTGTTTTGAAAGTTTGGACTTAATTACCCAGGTCTTTGTTGGTAAGATTTTTTTATGGCTTAAAATTAAATAATTTTGGATTCTCCCTTTTATCACAGTGCCTGTGTGGCTTATTTATTATGGGACCGGCTGCTCCGAGAATCCTTAAAAGGTTGAAGGTGAATGTTTATGTACAATACAATGTGTAAAAAAACAAACAAAAAAACAAACAAAAGGCGGAGCCTCAAGCTGAAAGTTTTTGTTGCCGTCATTTTAGCTTTTCGAAACATGACGATGACACAGTGGACACGCTCCACGGTAATTGGCTAAGCGACTGTCAAAGACATGCATCGGCATTTATATGCAGTCAAAGGTATGAGTCACTTTCACATCTTTTTCCATTGTCCTCTGAATATCTGCACTGGCTGTTTTTTGTTTGTTTGGGGGGTTTTTTTTTGGCAGTATTTAGTATTGTCTGTTCCTTGTTTTATCAGGAAGTACAAAATCTTGTTTTTCTAGTTATTTGAAGGATTTACCTAAGCTGAATAGCATGCTGTCTAACCAGATCCTAACTCTTCACTACTTCAGTAACACTGAGGAACATTGGGAGCCAGTTTTGACCAGAATATGTCCTTCAAGGCACATATTATACAAATATGCAGGACTGCTTTCTTCCATTTGTGGAATATCTGTAAAAATTGGAAACATCCCGTCTCAGAATGATGCTAAAAAGCTAGTTTATGCAGTTATTACTTCTAGGCTGAATTACTTTTATGCAGTTATTATCAGGATGTCCTAAAAACTCCCTGAAAGGCCTTCAGTTGATCCAAAATGCTGCAGCAAGAGTACTGACAGGGACTAGAAAGAGAGGGCATACTTCTTCATTGACTCCCCGTTAAATCCAAAATCAAATATAAAATGCCTCTCCTCACATACAAGGTCTTAAATAATCAGGCCCCATCTTATCTCGTAATATTGTATCACTATATTAGGGCACTTTACTCTAAGGCTTTAGGCTTATTTGTGGTTCCTATTTGTGGTATTTAAAAGTAGAATTCTCTAAGCTGCCTAACATTTGGCATTTTTGCTGTTACTGCTATGATCCTGTCTGCTCTGGTTCAATCTAATTGATTTTCAGTGTAAAGAACTCAGAAGAGGGTTGCCCTTCAGCATTAAAACAAGCAACAGACAAGGTGATTAGTCAGTGGGGCAATCACGTATTTTATGTGCATCTTTTATACAAATCGGTGATCAGCTGTTGGACATGTAAGCACAGACGTCATTATATGGCATTCTATTGTTTAAACTACAGCATCACCTTTTAATGCTGTCCTTTCACATATGTAGCAGTAATAAAGTCAATTTAGGGTTTAATGGTCAGGAAAACAAAACAAAATACAGGAACCTTTTTTCCCTCCTTTTATTGTTTACAAAATACCAACATAAATACATAAAGGAGGCTGTGTGATATTGCTGTATGTGGATGTGTGTGAAACAGAGGAGCAGGCGGAAAGGACAATGCACACACCCACACACACAAATGCTCCACCCCTCTGTTACAAACACACAGTAGCTTAAACTATTTGTACTGCAGACAGCGAATAGTCGCAACACATCGTACAGTCAAAAAAAACAAAGCCTATTAAATAAAGGAACCAAAAAGATAAAAATACTGTGATATAAAGCAGCTAAAACTCAAATCTGTGAAAGAGTGCCGCCCTTTAAAAACCTACTGGGCAGGTGTAAATTCCTAAATTCCCCTGTAGTGACAGTGCTTGTTGTAATTCAGTGAAGTGAAACTGAACAGCAGTGACAGCTCTGGGAAAAATCAGCCCTGTGGGTTAAAGGAAAAAAAAACAAAAACCCACAGCCAGACACGATGTTCGTGAACCTGCCTGTGTTTTGCTCTCTCCAATCATTGTTTCTGCAAAAAAAAAAAAAAAAAAGAATTTAAAAAAAAGAGGAAAAAAAGGATGAGGACATGGCAAACTCCTCCCCTGTTCTGCATTTTTTTTCCTTCCAGCAACACCATCAATCCTCCAGTCACTCGTGCAATCAGACCACGCTCCTTATAGTGTGTCCAAAAATCAACTTGGTTACACTCACATCGGAACCCCTTTTATATTCAAAGTCAACAATATCTGTACACCAACAAACGAGGCATCTTTTTTTTTTTCTTTTTCTCTTTTCGGTGGACTACAATCATCTGTTTCAAGAGCAAAGCAGTTTCCTAACATCATACAGCGAGGATGCTTCAGACTACAAAATGCAGCAAGGTGTAAAAACGGCAAAGAAGACCGTGAAGGGAATGTGACGACACGTGACGCTTAAGGATCTTCTCTTCTTAATTTTCAAATCTCTCTGGCAAAAGAAATCCCCAAGCTTTATCTTCTAACTGCAACAGAAGGCTGGCTTTGTTCATTGTCTAATGTATATATAGACACAGATAAGTGGTGAGCCTCACCACCTTTTTATGTAACATCACTACCTGAAATTTATATATACATTAACATAAATACAGCCTAGGAGACGTTTAGCCACAACACTGGAAACTGAAAATGCCATCAACATGTAAATGCCAGAGGACAGGATTTATCCAGACAGGAAAGACTCTTATTGGCCTGAGTCGGTTACATTTTAGGTGGGGTGGGGATCTCTCTACCTAAACTCTGCTGTTTCTGGTCACCCCTTGCGGCTTTATGCTACAGGCTGAGAGTGGCGGCACACAGACAAATAACCAGGACCAAAATGAGCTGACAGACGATCAGATGCTGTGTTTAGATTTAGCAGTTTGTGTCTGTGTTTTAGTTCTTACAGTTAATACTCAAAAGAATGTGACAAGAGACATGAAAGGGGGGACGGGGAAACTAAAAACTACAACTGTCCAGTCGCCGGGTCCAGTGGAAGAAGAAACTGAGGGATGAAGGAAGGTTGTTCACTGGGCAGTCGTGGCAGCGCCAAAGGTTTCCTGGGAGGCGTATACCATGTAGAGGAAGCCATCTTGGTCGCGCTCTCGCTCGTACACCTCAGAGATGGCGGCCGACACAGACACCATACTGTGACCGTTAACCAGCAGGAAGAAAGCCTGGTTGGAGTTTAGCTGGAGGCGCCTCCTGGTGGGGAATGAAAGACATGACAAGAGTGAGAAAAAGGGGAGACATTAGAAGAAAGTGAGAGGGAAAAAATATCCTAAGTATAAACTATGGATAGGAGAGGAATAAAATCAAGAAGTGGAAAAGAACTTGTGAAAGGAAATGAAAGAAGGGGAAGGAGAGTGAATAAAATATGAGATTGAAAGAAAGAAAGAAAAGGAAACGTATGGAAAAAATATGGCATCCATCTACACTCAACACTCAACAAAAATATAAACGCAACACCTTTGTTACTGCTCCCATTCCCCATGGACGTAATATAACCATCCCTCCCAAACAGTGGTCACAAATCAGTCCAAATGTGTGGTAGTGGGCACATCTGCCATATTGAGATAATCCATCCCACCTCACAGGTGTGCCACATCAGGATGCTGATCTGACAACATGAGTAGTGCACAGGTGTACCTCAGACTGCCCACAACAAAAGGCCACCCTGGAATGTGCAGTTTTTTGCGCTATTGGGGGTCTGGGGACCCAGAACCGGTCAGTATCTGGTGTGACCACCATTTGCCTCATGCAGTGCAACACATCGTCGCATGGAGTCTATCAGATTGTCAATTGTGGCCTGTGGAATGTTGGTCCACTCCACTTCAATGGCTGTGCGAGGTTGTTGGATATTCGTGGGAACTGGTACACGCTGTCGTATACGCCGGTCAAGCACATCCCGAACATGCTCAATGGGTGACATGTCCGGTGAGTATGCTGGCCATGCAAGAACTGGGACATTCTCAGCTGCCATCTGCCCTGAACAATGTGAACCATGATTCATCCGTCAAGCGCACACCTCTCCAACGTGCCAGACGCCATCGAATGTGAGCATTTGCCCACACAAGTCTGTTACGGCGACGAGCTGGAGTCAGGTCAAGACCCCGATGAGGACGACGGGCATGCAGTTGAGCGTCCCTGAGACGGTTTCTGACAGTTTGTGCAGAAATTGTTTGGTTGTGCAAACCAATTGTTCCAGCAGCTGTCTGGGTGGCTGGTCTCAGACGATCTTGGAGGTGAACCTGCTGGATGTGGAGGTCCTGGGCTGGTGTGGTTACACGAGGTCTGCGGTTGTGAGGCCAGTTGGATGTGCTGCCATATTCTCTGGAACGCCTGTGGAGACGGCTTATGGTTGAGAAATGAACATTCAATGCACGGGCGACAGATCTGGTTGACATTCCTGCTGTCAGCATGCCAATTGCACGCTCCCTCATTGCTTGTGGCATCTGTGGCATTTTGCTGTGAGACAAAACTGCACATTCCAGGGTGGCCTTTTGTTGTGGGCAGTCTGAGGTACACCTGTGCACTACTCATGATGTCAGATCAGCATCCTGATGTGGCACACCTGTGAGGTGGGATGGATTATCTCAATATAGCAGATGTGCCCACTACCACACATTTGGACTGATTTGTGACCACTGTTTGGGAGGGATGGTTATATTGTGTATCTGGAATGAATTTTAGGTCTCTACGTCCATCCCATGGGGAATGGGAGCAGTAACAAAGGTGTTGCGTTTATATTTTTGTTGAGTGTATTTATCCCTTCCTCCCTCAATCCATCCATCCATCCATATGTTTGCTAGCTCAGAAAAGTGCAACAAAGGTTTGGTATATTGAGGTCATTAAAAATACAGAACATGGAATGAGTAAGTAAGAAGAATATATATGCAAATATGTTTTGTATGTAACAAATATGCAAAACAGATGAAAGAAAGAAGAAAGGAAATTTGATGCCAGGAAAAGGGATGAAGACGTTTTTAAAAAAAAAAAAGGAAAAGGGAAAGCCAAAGAAAGAGGAGATGAAAGGAAATTAAAAGAAGTGAAAGTGAAGGAAAAGACAGACAAAAGAGGAGTTGGAGACATTTAAGAAAAGCAAACAAAACTGAAGAGGAGAAAATGATGAATGTAAAGGAGAGATGGTGAGGAGGGGAGAAGAGGTCAGCGTCTACCTGATGATCTTGATGAGTTCACTCATGTTGACATGGTCTGGCACCAGGAACTTGGTCTTGTCCAGTACGGGGAGCTGCTTTTCTCCTTTATATCTCTCAATGATCACCTGCAGGAGGCAAAAACTTTATCAGCAATTCATTTCTCCTCTTTTTCTTCTTTTAGCTGGTCAGCTTCCATGAATGGTGCATTTCCTGTGCCCTTTGTGGGTCTGAGACCAGTGAGATGTAATAAGGAAGCTTGAGCTGCCAATATCAGATGGAGAGGTTAAATAAAAGAACACAGCTCTCTGCCTCACAGTCGGGTCCCTGTGAATCTAAATCCACATCTACTAGATCAAGATTTGCGTTAGACTTGAAAGGGAATGCCATTGTTTTACTAAGATATGTAAGATGGGTTTCAAACCCACAGGATTAGACTCCACTTCAGAAAGAATCACAATCAGACTCTGTATTAAAGGCTGGCAAAACCCAATTTAACTCACAGTGATGTGCTGATTAAACAAAGGCTGTCAGCCTCTACTTAACGCTCTGAAGCGGCCTATAAGTTCAACGAATCAAAGCTTCTCTTAACAAAAAACAACCAATCACTGTCACTCAGGCCGCACTCACAATCTTAGTTTCCGATCACATGTTTTGTCTTAATTAGCTGTTTTAACTGATGGAGCGCAACTACAAGGGAAAACAAGAATGCAAATCCAGCCCAGTTCGGGTGACAATGATGATGAATGACTGGATAGCTGTGGAGAACTAATATAGCAGTGGGGTTGTGTTTTTTTAGCACAACTTTCCTCGTTTGTTACGCAAATATTTAAGACACTTCTCTGTGTTTAACGTGTCTTATTCAAAATGTAGACACTGTTCTTTCTTTCTTTTTTTAGAGCCTGCCTAGCAGCAGGCATTACTCCCTCTTTCCACTTTAGGAAAGCTGCTAATTCTAACATGTCTCACTGTGAGCAGAACACAAACAATGTTCTGTTGTCGGCTGCAGGAGTGAACAAGATGTTTCATGCACTCGCATTTCAGGAAATGAAAAACCAATATTATGGTGTTATTGTGTGTTATTGTTCAGTGTTGCTTAAATGTACCGAGGCAACACCGCACTGTCTGATGGTACATGGTTTAAAACCACAAATAGTCCAGTGCAAATCTTCTTGTGTCCTTTGTTGGATTCTGATTGAAACCTGGTTGAACTTCTGGTTTTTGTTACAAACCAACAGCTCTTACGAGGTTAAGGCTATACTAGAGCTTATATAGTTAAGGTTATAGTACATAACCAACTTTGCCATATTTCTCCTGGGTCAGCTAACCAATCAGAGCGAATGTATTTGCGAAGGAAAACCCTTCAAAAAGTTATGGCATTTTGTAATGATCACATTGGTACTAATGAAGCCATGCACCACAGCACTGAAGGTTTGTAGACTCTACCCCGCGGAGGCCCCTGTGACAACGCAAACATCTGATGAACTGCGACCTGACGTTACACAACATTAGCGGACTGTGTGATAGCACAGGCGTCAGCTACACAAAATTCTTGCAACTGAGTGAGTGTCCTACATGCTCGACCCACCCAGTGCAACCCACAGAAGTCCATGAGTGTTTGAGAGGCTGCCTGGGTCTGAGTGACCTACATTTTATCATCACATGAACACAAATTGTGTGAATGCTTGCGTGCCCTTCGATAAGTTGTGAGTGTGCAGACGCTGCACTACAAGGGCACCAAGTGCAAACTGGAAAACAGTCTAATGAGAACAATTACTTGTCTGTATGCATGTCCACAAGTGAGTATAATACCAGCATGATGATCACCTGTTGACAAAGGGAAACTTCAGATTTACAGTCCAGACCACAGCACTAAGAGGTTCTAGCACTAATCCAGTGAGACCTGCTGACCCAGAGCTTCCTCAGCTTTCGCTTGGCATGCTAATGCATTTCATCTGGGCAGAAAAGCAGCGGCCTCAGTAAACCTCTTCACCATTTCTGCTGAAAGTGCCACAAGACAATGACAAGGCTGCTTTCACAGGCCAGTGATGTGTAGACTGACTTTACTGTTTGAATTAAGTTAAAAGGTTAGAGCAGCTGTTTAGTTCAGAAATCCTAACTTTATATTTTATTAGTAAGTACAAGATAAAGACATTCTAATATTTAAGCCTCACAGATGAGAAAATGTACTGTTTTTCTTTCTCCAGACTTTCAATATTGTCGTGTTAGGGGCTGTTTATCAAGCAATGCAAGTGAAAATGAAGCTGCAATCAGTTTTGGACATTGGAAATTGGTTTGCTGTTTTGTTTCAAAGTAATTGGTTCATATATTATTTCAGATAACAAAATACTATTTGTCTGCTTCCACACAGACCATGAATATTTGATAATTTTTTAAAGAGCATTTCATTATTATTTTTAGCCAATGTCATCCATGATTGATTTACTAGTGCACAACTTCTTCAGTCTTTAAAAGTTTACTGTGCAGCTGGCTGACTGGCCAGAGCTCATTCGGTTGCTTTCCCAGAGAGGATTTCATCCCACAGTTGAACCTGCTCCTGCTTGCACAAAGTACCTGGTAATTCAAATATTTGCACAGAAGAAACTTATAATTTAAAATTGTCTGCAGGCAGCATGTCTGTGTGGGCTCTCAATCACCCAGGTCGTGGCAGTTTCAAGTGCTTGAAAAGATAATAAGTGGGTTCTTTATGTTTATGAAGACATTTTACAATTTTTTAATTTAATTCAACTTTATTTATTTAGCGCCAAATCACAACAGCAGTTGCCTCAAGGCGCTTTATATTGCATGGTAAAGATCCTACAATAACACAGAGGAAACCTCAGCAATCAGATAAGCTCCTATAAGCAAGCAATTGATAGTGGAAAGTAAAAACTCCCTTTTAACAGGGCGAAACCTCAACATGCGCAGGGAGGAGCAAAGTCCAAAAAGCGCCTTCAGTTCTAAAACAACCAAACCCAACAATCACTCCACAAATGCATGACACAGAGCAGGTAGGAGGCCACCTCAACAGGACAGCACTCTGCTGTACACCTGCACCTGAAAGGACACTCTTTTGAGGATCCCAAAAGTCATATCTTGGCCTGAAAAGACAGATGGGACTCAGTAGAATTCTACACTCTGTTTTCCATTTACACATATGTTTGCACATTTCAATAAATCACTTAGGACTGCACGATTTTGCATAGAATGAGAATCACGATTTTTTGGCTTAGAATTGAGATCACGATTCTCTAACGATTTTCTTTTCCAATATAAATATTTATTGCACTTATTAACTGCACATCAACTTCGTAACAGTTGAAACTGAACATCAAAACAACAAATGTCTCACGTTTTGTGGTTGCCGCAAAATGTTGTACTGCTTGAAATTCCGTCTCCACCGTTGCTCGACGCTGCGTGTATAGAGCAGGTAGTGCAACAATAGAAAAATAGTTGCGGGACGGCACTGTGTAGCGTTTGTCTAGGGTGTTGATCATTTTCCTAAATCCCTGGTTTTGCACAGTGTTGATGGGAGCCATATCTTTGGTCAGGTGATAATAGCCTCCGTAATTTCTTTGTGCCTGCGGGAGTTCGGCGTGTATAGGGTATGAGGTTTCCGTTATTGATGTTTGGGTGGTTGACCGGGACGGATTTTCTCCTGTCACGTGCTCTCCGTTGTTTTTCCCTGCTAATTTCAATCAATCAATCAATCAAAGCTTTATTCGTCACATGCAGGTTGCCCTGCAGTGAAATAGGACCCCCCCCGACCTTACACATATAGCACAAACATTACATGGGGATACAGGTCAGAGATTGGTAGAATCAGAAAAAAACATTGAAATGTACACTACACTGGGGAAAGTACAAGAGGAAAAAAAGAGACCCCTACTCATGCTATGCTTCCATGGTAGGACAGCATGAGAACAGGAAACAAAAAATTTTTTTAGCATCACACGGCACAGCTTCTGTATCACGTGGTATAAGGCTCCGCCCTTGTCATTTGTTGAGCAGGAAGAGTGAGCGCTTGTTTTCATGCAGATTACGTCCCGGATCAAAATGCGGTACAATCGTCGTTGTCTTTTTTTTTTTTTTTTTTAAATCGTTGTCATTTGGAAATGAGATCGCACATAAGTATGAATCGAGATCGCGATTTTCTAATGATTAATCGTGCAGCCCTAAAATCACTGAACACATTTCCCTTTTCCCAGCAAAACATAAATAAATGTGGCGAAAGAGTGATGCGAGACTACTATATCACCTGAAGTATTTAGACATGTGCTGACCCCTGTGTATTGTGAAAGCAGGACACTACTGAGTCTGACCCTAATGTGAAAGCTATTAGCAGTCTGCCTCTCCACCTCCTTCAGGCTCCACTGTGGCTGTCTGGGTGGAGTTACATTACAGTGACACAGCACATCTGCCTCTGGTCTCATACTTACTGTGACACGGCAGTTTATAACCCCGGGGAGCACACAGGAAGCGTGCACAAACACACAGACGAGAAGAGCCCTTACATGAAACGACAGGTGCAAAGCTGTGCTGATACTCTATCTCACTGATAAAATGAGCAGGTGAAACACGAGGTGTGCGTTTGTTTATTGGTGGTTGCTAAGAGGTGCTGGCCACTTACATGGTAATGCAGCTGCAACCACTTTTAACACAACATTCCAGAAAAAAAACAGCTGCTACATCACAACTGCTAAAATGATAAATGCATCTCCAACAGAGTCGACTGGAAAATCCCATCGAGGAACAGAAAGCTCTTTCAGACAAAAGACATTTAATCAGTCGCTGTGAGCTACAACCAGGAAATATGCGGTAACATTTTCTACTGCGGAAAGTTCCTGTGTGCTGCTTTGCACATCACACTTGTCCACAACCACACCAACATCACTGTCAGCTTCAGACATTTTAAACATGTACTTGAACTCACAGGTATCTTGTTGGGGTGCTGCTCCCGGATCAGTCTGACATCTTCTACTCGCTGTTCTGTGGAGCAGAAAAAAGGTCAGTGGGCATCAACCGGAATGAGCTGATAAAAGACAAACACGGTCAATGACAAATAAGGCAAAAAGAAGAAAAAAGCTGGCAGCAAATCCTATCCTATTTGCATGCTGTTTGTTTTACATATCCCTATCTGCACAATAATATCTTTGGTTCTCGTATCAGGTGACTGTGACTGTTTTTACAACCTGTGGTTCAACAGGTTTGCGAGGTGATGCACATCAGACCAAACAATGTCACAGCTGTAAGTGGCTGCCTACTAATTTCTGAAACAGATTATAAAAGCGTCCCGTTAAACATTCATAACACCGGTAAGCTTTATGCACTAGACAGATCTATAGTTTAGAATATGTCTTCTCTCATTTGGTACAAGCTGTTTTAGGAATCCTTACTGGCTGTCCTAAACAAAGAGGGCAGCAGGTGGGTGCTGTTGCTGAGCATATTATCTGATACCTGCTCTTACTGACATCATACATAGCCAAGAGCAGAAAAAAAATGTCTGAAACAGAGTGCGTTTTCAGAGCACAGGGTAAACTTGTACACACGTGCCTCAAAGTTGAAAGTTTAGTCACGTTCAGTATGAGCAACCACTATTTTAACAGTGCATACATGTAAGAACATAACGAAAACCATAATAGGTCCAATTCAATTAAAAAGAAAAAGTAGGATTAGAGACATGGAGCACAGAATCACACGGGAACAAACTGCTTACTGGGGTAAAGCGCTCGAGTGAAAACAAGATGGGCTTTTCTAAAATCCACTCATGGTGCAACAGCATTGTTCTGCAGTGATTAGCAGATCATTAGGCAAAAAATTATGATCCACTTATTATCTATTCAAAGTCTGCACTGATTACTGGGATTGCAAATCTTGTGTGCGTTTATCGGACATGTGCATTCTAGTTCCTTGGAAATCTTGGCTGAAAGCAGAACTAATAATTGGGTTTTTTCTTCACAGTGATAACCCAAAGACTGGATTGAAATTCTACTATTAATTGGTCTGTTTATTAGCAATGGTTAGCAGATATGCATGTCATTGCACTGCACCTGTACAGCTTATAGATACAGCTGCTAACCAAGCTTGTTGGCGTCAGCTGGTCATCTAATGCTTTTGACTCCAGAAAACAGGGATAAAAATTAGTCCAAAACCAACAGGTGGCAACATAATTTTTGTACACACAGTCTACAACCAGCACATATGACCAAAAATATCACCTTCTACTTGCAGCAGCACTACCTACTTGAACTAAACATCAGATTTTGGACCTTGAATTACCTGAATGGAGTCGAGTAGAGACAATTAAAAAAAAAACTGAAGCTTTGAGTCTCTGGTGTCCCTGTGACCCACCGCTGAAAGAAGTTGTTGTTCAGAAAACTGTGCGGCCACTGTAAGACTGTCTAACTAAATTAACTGATTAACATGCTGCGGCCAAAACACAAATGTTTATTTTCATGCTAAAACTGAAAAAAAAAATTCTATTATTACATTTTTCCATAACTGCGTTTCAATCAGAAACAAGGAAGTTCTGCATGCGTCAGTCTCTCATGACCAGACCAAGAAGGGAGAGAGAAAAACCAACTAAATGGGAAGCAAATGACTTTGAGGTTAAAAGGATGTGCTTTTTAAATACATCTTTGTTATGTAATATTGGGAATTCGTCAGTTACCTCAAGGGGACACTGGGAAACTCCCTTTAAGTTCCTGAGTCATTCTATGACAAGCCTAGTAACTACGTAACGGATCATTTATGTTAAAAAACAAAACTAAACACATGGGGCTAGATTATTCTGTCCACAGAGGACAGTAACACAAAGATTAGATAAAAGGCAACATGACTACCAGCTAGTGACCCTTATCACTGAGTAAACATTCATGTATACACACAAAACTGTTTCTGAAATGGCAATATTACAAAAATTTTCACATGACCACGTTAACCAGTAGTTTTTGGACCAGACTTGTTGGACTGTCACAGCTTCATGCCAACTTTAACATCATCATATGTACACATAACACGTTTGTCAGAGCAGGCTGGAACGCACACGCTTTGTTTGTGTATATTTAGACCAATAACATGAAGCACATGCATGTTTAGTCATGCTGGGAAACATACTTCTAACGTTGAAGGCAGCAAGTACACATCTTTGTTTATTAGGTAGTAATTATGATACGGACATAAGTTAAAAAGTTATCTACTTTTATAACGTCACTCTTTGGTATCATTATTATTTTATTTAAATATTAAATACATTCATCCAAATTTCATCTTTTCATTGAGATAAAAATGCTATTTTTAAATCAAATTTGAATAATTCGTATGATTTGAAAAGATGTTCAAAATTCTAGCAGCAAAACTAACTACACCAAACAAAAACTAGAACGACAACACTAAAAAAAGTTCCATATTTTTAAGTTCTGGCCATCAAGTCTGTTGAACTTAGTTTATGATTTTCATCGTTTTGTTACAAGCAGCAAACCCAATAAACAGGATAAGAATGTTAAATAATCGTTGCGTTATGGAAACTCGGCAGTGAGTTTGCAGGCCTTACATTTAGCTCTGTTGGCTGGGAAACACAAGTGAAAGTATCCTCTGCATCGAGGCTATATGGCCTGTGCACCAAAACCAAAAACCAAAACAGAAAAAAGAAAAACAGGAAGAAAGAAAATAAAGAAGGACACGTAAACTCCACGTGTTCAGTTGCAGTTTTACATTTTCTCCTCTTTTAAACTCTTTTCTTTTCCTCCACAAACTGTCCCATCCCCCAATCCTGCAGCTCTCCTCTCTCTGCCCTGCGTTTCGACACCACTTTGTTTTCCTCGCACTGCTCTCGCACAAGTAAACATTACAGAGACACGAGCCAGCAGCTCACAGCCTCATCATATTCGTCTACATCTAAAGCTCAAAGTCCACGAGTGGAAGCAACTGTCTTTCATCTATAAGTTAAAAGGAGCACATGCCCAACGAGGAGGCTGATTCTGTTAATCAGCAGCAGCAGAAAGTAGAAGCAGCCTGACAAAATGTAGGCTGATACTCGGCACGGGGATAACAACTAACCCCCACCTGGCCTGTGCACGCCAACGCTGTGATTCACTTTTGGGCAGTTCAGAGGACAATTCGGGGCACAACCGAAAACCCACGACCCAAGGCGGAAAAGCAGAGCGAGACATGTTAAAATTAGGAAACTGTAAGACCTACCGAATGTCCTTCTTTGTTTGAAGGTTTTTTCTGAAGGCATGTTGCACCAAAGTCGGTCAGCTGGCAGTAGGTGAAGGCGGAGGTAGTGTCTGTTTCGAAGCAGCGATATAAAAGCTAAAAACAACGTATTAAACTATCCGTGTCCGCGGTGCTGGCAGCTTCTTGGCGACACACCAACGCATAGAGATGAGCTCCTAGCTGGTTTGATGTCGTCGCTTCCTTCCTCTGCCTCTGTTTTTGTCAGCGCGAGCTGGAGCAAGCAAAACAAACCAGTCACATGACCCATGACGTCACGCACCACCCCTCTCCTCTCCTCTGCCTCCTCTTTTTAATTTATTTTTTCTTCCCCCTAACGGCCACTGTCTCCACACGGACGATATTTAAAATTGAACCAACCTATTAAAAAATACGTATGATTTAATTAAAAAAAATACGCTTATTTTATCAAAAAATAAAATAAAATAAAATGTTTAAATGTTTATGGAAAGAAAACATTGTTAAAATGGCCACAAATTTAATTTGTATATCAACAGTTTATCTTCAGTTTCAGAAATCTGACCATTTTCGCTTTACAAAAAAATTAACATAATAATAATAATAATAATAAGATTTTTAACAGGGGGCAGCCCATCGGAAGAAAGCTGGATTAGGGGGCTAAAACAGCCCCATTCAGACAGTCGACGACCTTTCTTTTATATTGGGCCCTTGAGGCCAGTATAAAAGAAAAAGAATGCAAGTGTACGCTACTCCAATGGAGTATAGAGCAGGAAATGAGCAGAATAGGTCCTCTTTATCTGGTGTTAATGACCATACTTCTTGAACACTTCTGCTCTGTGAAGCATCCTTCACAATGATGCCATTCTAGTCCACACACCTCAGCAGGTCCAAATATTTACATACCAAAAGCTTGAAGTGCTGTAGAATTGACTTTTGAAGGACTTCATAGCATTGTACATAAAAGCCACTGAAGTTACTGAGAGTTGTGGGGACTTCTTAAGCATGGATCTTTTTCAGCCTCAGAGAGAGGTCAAAAACATGGAACTGTATAGGAAAGCTGGATTTGATGAGTATATGGCATATAGAGGAGCAGTCTATAAAAGGAACATAGGAGAAATGAGTGGAGGTGCCCTCCTGCTTCTGGGAAGTATTTCAGTGTTGTTGTTGAGGGACTGGGGGAGTGTTGGTGGGAGGAGACGGCCATTCATGGCCTTGTAGTGCTGGAGAAAGGTATTCTAAGGAGGGACACTAGAAACCACAAGGCTGGTTCAGTCTTTTAACAACCCTGTTGAAAAACTGGTTTACCTGCTCCTCCTCCTTTTTTTCTCATACCAGTAATGCTTTGTCTGATCTCTTTTAAGTAGTTGATCCATAGCATTTATTTAAAAGAATTAAGGGAGCACGTGCTGATTTATAAGTGAAGTAAAATCCACATAAATTATTCAGTAATCCACAGTAATTATACAGAACACATGCAGCAAACACGAGACAAGAAAGAAAAAGAATACCTCTTTAGAAAAATCACCATAACATTAACTGATGAATCGTATGTATCCCTGCCACACGCATGCAATGTTATCATCTCAGTCAGCAGCTGCACCTCTGCAGCCTTTTCTTTGGTACTGTACACTAACAAGCATGTTGTAACTGTGGAGGAGCCAAAATAGGAGAAAGTCAAACATTAGGAATTTTTCAGAAAGTGTTAAATTTTTTGGTTCCATGTTACACAAAAGGAACGAGTGCAAACAGATGTAATGGAGTTTTTACTTATTGTAAAGACTACAAATAGATTTTCCACCACTGCTTTAATAGCCACAACATTTAGTGCCATCTTGTGGTTAAAACACATCAAATCAGCCAAATCATATGAACAACAAAATTTCCAACACATATAATACTTTATTCAGTTGTTGTAGTGATGGTGTATTATTATGTATCTGTTGTGTTATAAACCCACAGCCCCTGTAAACAGTGTGTACTAAACTGACACCATACTACAGACTGAAGGGCGAGCATAACCATAAAAGATTTTGAAAACTAAATATAAGGAAGAGAAAATGTGATTGCTACAGGCAAAAAAAACAGATATGAAAAAAACAACAAAGAGACAAAACAAAATCATAAAAGCACAAAAATAATTCAGTCAATCACTTTTCAGTTGAAAACGTCCCTAAATATATTTGACTGATGGGTTTTCCTGATGAGGCCACATGTCTGTGCCCAGGCGCCAATTACCTGATTGTCACTGTTAGTATATATTGATGCCAAACCTAACCTGGATGAAGAAGCCATTATGTTAAGGTTACATTTTCAGCCTCTAGCAGTAGGATCGTGTTTAGCTGTTTTTGTGGGTTTTACAAAAGCTGCTGCCACAATTGTGAGACGAGGACATACATGAAGATGTCAGATCCACGAAGTAACAACAGGTCATTTTGCGTGCAGTGAAGTGATTTGATAGTTAATGTTAGGAGCGCCTATAAATGCAGTGCTTGGGTAAAAGTACCCGATTACTTACCGAGGAGATCAAGAAGAAGCTGCAGGTGTTATTTTTGTCCAGCAGGTGGAGAACTCTGATCACCTGTTGCTGATTGTAACGTGAAAGCGAACAGCGCTGGATTCACGGATATCGACGCTCTGTATTTCCAGCTGAATCTGAAGTGAATACACTCAGTTTTCCTTTTACTGTAATAATATAAATCTTATATCGGAAGAGCCCTCCGCTACTTTTTATGCCATATTATCACAAGCATGAAGGCGTACATATTAAGAGGTTGTTTCTTATCTTTCTTTCCCAGTTCAGAGGATTACAGCTTATCCACAAAGTACCTCCCAGTACTTTATATTTTTAGGTCGACCATACTGCGAAACCTTCCCTGCGGACTTCCACCTGAAACCCCCCAACCGTTGCTCAGTCAGGTGTGTTTGTGTTATAGGGATGAAGACAAATCAGTGTTTGTGTATGTGTACGTGTTGGCACCCAACTGGGTGTGTCTGGGCCAGAAATGAAGTCAGTTAGAAATGATCTCCTACAGTCAAGCTGTGTATTTGTCTCAGCAGGGTGCCGGGCCTGAGGACTGTGTGTGAGGCATCCACCTCTCTCTGTGCACGTCAGAGACGGCTGTAGCGCATGAAGGTGTGTGTGAGCACACATCTACGAGCCGGGGGACACCCCGACCTTTCAATCAAGTATTAGCTGTCAATATTTGGACCTCCTTCCTGCTCCCCCCACTCATTAGGTGGTGGTGGTGTGATTTCATGCTTCTCACCAGGAGGCCTTTGCAAAGTCTCAGTCTGCTGTACAGACGGATAAAGTGCTAATTTGTGTGATATGAAATGTTGACACTGTTATAGTGTTATATGTTACAAGGAGGGACAATATGAGTGTGGTCAATAACATGACAGATGAAGGATATGAAAGGTGCAAAGGCAGAGGTTGTGTGGTGGGCTCTAAACCTCATTGATTTACTATATTAATTCAGAAAGATAAGCACAGACAGTAGAGACAGCCAGTTTCAAGAAGAACTGTCGGTTCACATTATCTATCTATCTATGTATGTATGATTATTTAGAGAAACCAGAACATTGTTACCACCTTATTTGCAAGTTATAGTTCTTTAAAAGAAGGAAAACATGGCTATGTAAGAGACTAAAACAGAGTAATACAGTTGAGAAATGCAGCAGTCATCTGCAGTGTAATAAAACTGTGGCCCTTCTCTCATCATTGGGCATTCAGTCTGCTCTTTATATGTCACAGGATAATGAAATCCCCTCCTGGTAAATCTGTTCTGACCTTTTTTCCCCCACTCACCTAGTATCCATATGATTATCTGTTCTTTTCTTCACCAGCCCGCTGATGTTTTTCACCAGTCTGTAGTAAACTTGAGCCCCACGTTCAAGTGGCTGCCTCCTTTGTTTTTTGGCATTCAAGCTTTTCAGTGGAACACAGCATCAGGAAATTCTGTCCAGGTTTCAGACTGTGGACGTGGTCATTAGATATATGGTGTGTGAAACAGAACAAGAACACTTATATAAATAAAATTAAATGCAAGTTGTGTCATAATCACATCTGATGTCTAAAGTTTGAAGTTGAGCTCATTTGAGAGGCTCCATAATTAATCAAAAAGAATATTTTATTTTATATATTTGAAATTGATATCTGTCCACTAATCAATAAAAAAGTAGAGAAAATTATTCCTGAACCCAACTCAGTACTTCCAAGTTTGACCCCAAATTACAAAAATTATCTATCTATATTTATTTATTAACTTTAAAATAAATTATCCATAAGACAGAAAATATGATATTTCTTCAGCAGATCTCCAAGCCCATTAAAATATCTATCAGGTTATAGAACATACAAATAATATGAGTCCACTGCGTCCTTCACATTACAAGCTAACTCCTGATAAATTTTCACATAGTCCCTTAAATAACATGTCTAAACGTAAACTTTACAGCCTCTTGCTATTGCTAATTATTAGCCTGTCAATGTGCACCATGGTGACTTTGCTCAGAAAGGTGCAACAAACAGACTTGTACTTCACACAGTGCTGTTCATATTATAGTTATGACTCAGAAACACTAACAGACTTTGAATGTGCTCAGTAAGTACAGGGAGTGCAGAATTATTAGGCAAATGAGTATTTTGTCCACATCATCCTCTTCATGCATGTTGTCTTACTCCAAGCTGTATAGGCTCGAAAGCCTACTACCAATTAAGCATATTAGGTGATGTGCATCTCTGTAATGAGAAGGGGTGTGGTCTAATGACATCAACACCTTATATCAGGTGTGCATAATTATTAGGCAACGTCCATTCCTTTGGCAAAATGGGTCAAAAGAAGGACTTGACAGGCTCAGAAAAGTCAAAAATAGTGAGACATCTTGCAGAGGGATGCAGCAGTCTCAAAATTGCAAAGCTTCTGAAGCGTGATCATCGAACAATCAAGCGTTTCATTCAAAATAGTCAACAGGGTCGCAAGAAGCGTGTGGAAAAACCAAGGCACAAAATAACTGCCCATGAACTGAGAAAAGTCGAGCGTGCAGCTGCCAAGATGCCACTTGCCACCAGTTTGGCCATATTTCAGAGCTGCAACATCACTGGAGTGCCCAAAAGCACAAGGTGTGCAATACTCAGAGACATGGCCAAGGTAAGAAAGCCTGAAAGACGACCACCACTGAACAAGACACACAAGCTGAAACGTCAAGACTGGGCCAAGAAATATCTCAAGACTGGTTTTTCTAAGGTTTTATGGACTGATGAAATGAGAGTGAGTCTTGATGGGCCAGATGGATGGGCCCGTGGCTGGATTGGTAAAGGGCAGAGAGCTCCAGTCCGACTCAGACGCCAGCAAGGTGGAGGTGGAGTACTGGTTTGGGCTGGTATCATCAAAGATGAGCTTGTGGGGCCTTTTCGGGTTGAGGATGGAGTCAAGCTCAACTCCCAGTCCTACTGCCAGTTTCTGGAAGACACCTTCTTCAAGCAGTGGTACAGGAAGAAGTCTGCATCCTTCAAGAAAAACATGATTTTCATGCAGGACAATGCTCCATCACACGCGTCCAAGTACTCCACAGCGTGGCTGGCAAGAAAGGGTATAAAAGAAGAAAAACTAATGACATGGCCACCTTGTTCACCTGATCTGAACCCCATTGAGAACCTGTGGTCCATCATCAAATGTGAGATTTACAAGGAGGGAAAACAGTACACCTCTCTGAACAGTGTCTGGGAGGCTGTGGTTGCTGCTGCACGCAATGTTGATGGTGAACAGATCAAAACACTGACAGAATCCATGGATGGCAGGCTTTTGAGTGTCCTTGCAAAGAAAGGTGGCTATATTGGTCGCTGATTTGTTTTTCTTTTGTTTTTGAATGTCAGAAATGTATATTTGTGAATGTGGAGATGTTATATTGGTTTCACTGGTAAAAAATAAATAATTGAAATAGGTATATATTTGTTTTTTGTTAAGCTGCCTAATAATTATGCACAGTAATAGTCACCTGCACACACAGATATCCCCCTAAAATAGCTAAAAATAAAAACTACTTCCAAAAACATTCAGCTTTGATATTAATGAGTTTTTTGGGTTCATTGAGAACATGGTTGTTGTTCAATAATAAAATTATTCCTCAAAAATACAACTTGCCTAATAATTCTGCACTCCCTGTATGTCCTTACTGCTTCTATAGGAATTAAGAGGGTAAATATATTAACTAATTATAAGCAAGTATCACCAACTCTGTAAAAGCAGAACTTTTGGCACTTTTCTGGTCTGGATCATTTAGTTGTGAGTTAACACAATGTCACAACCTGGGAGTGGATGTCCCAGCAAATTCACCTCAACACCAGATTGTGCAATACTCCCAGAAAGTGTAACAAACAAACAACAACAAAAAACATGTAAATTTAAAATTACGGGCCTCAGAACATGTTAAATGTTAATGTTCATGACATTACAATTAAACAATAAAGGAACAAGGACGGCATGTTTGGAAAGGCTACCAGGAGAAAGCCTCTCTGAAAAGCAATAGTTCAGTTTACAAAGTTGCAACTGATCAAACCACAAAACGTCTGGAACAATGTCCTTTGGAAAGATGAGAGCAAAGTGGAGATGTTTGGCCCCAGAATATGGTCATCGAGTCATTGCAGTCATTGAGTCGACCATGAGCTCCTCTGAATACGAAAAGTATTCCTGAGAAATGTGAAGCAACTTGTCTGACAGCTAAAGTTTGGCCCAAATTGGAGGACAATGATCTCAAGCAAGCAGAAGGACTGAAAAGTAAAAAAAATCGAGGTGTTGCAATGGCCCAGTTAAAAGTCCAGACTTCAACCTGATTGAAATGTTGCAGAACCTTAAGAGAGCTGTGCATAAATAAATTCCCACAAACATCAATGAATCAAATCAACGCTGTAAAGAAATTCCCTCACAACCAAGTGAAAGGCTGATAGTAATACAGAAAACAATTACTTCAAGTTATTGCTGTTAAAGGTGGTTCCTCAAGCTACTGAATCATGGTGTGTATGGTGTGTACTTAGTTTTTCACAGGACTGCATAGAGACCTGTGAAGAGTTTATTTTTCACATGCCTGTATGATATGTGCAGTGAGCTATGTTCTCTTTGACTAACAGCCTCCCGGGCTGAAACAGGACCAGACACCATATCCATCTTTTCTCATGCACCAATTATCTCATTCCTCCTCTACATGTCAGTTACATTTTTGCAGTTCTCTAAACCAGCTGTGCATATGTGAAAGTCCCCACACTTGTAGTTCACAGCTTTTTTCCCTGTCCTGTCAAAAAAAGAAGGAAAAAAAAGAAAATCCAGCATCCGATTGCCACTTGTCAGATTTCAGATTTAATCTTTGGAAGTTAAACTAACTCTATCCTTTTAGTTAATTATTTACCATTTAGCCATCAATCTGTCCAATGCTGTATTAATTATTATAAGCGAACTATTTGAACCATTTGTTAAAATCTTTTTAG
The DNA here is from genome assembly GCF_057381915.1 of Diplotaxodon limnothrissa. Classification (NCBI taxonomy): domain Eukaryota; kingdom Metazoa; phylum Chordata; class Actinopteri; order Cichliformes; family Cichlidae; genus Diplotaxodon; species Diplotaxodon limnothrissa. The sequence continues at coordinate 60,869,438 of NC_140602.1, forward strand.
TTTTAACAATGTATCCATTTTTTTTATTTTAAGATAAATATCTCACCATTTATTAATATATTACCTGCTGTTGCTGTTCTTCTCATTTATCCACCAGTAGTATAGACATTTAGGGATTGAGTGTGGAAGGAGGTGTACAGTCCTAAAACATTTAATGAATTGGAAGCACCAATTTTGACCACAAGCAAAGTGGAGAACTTTGTATGACGATTACTACCATATCTCTGGTTTGGCCTCAAATCTACCTGAGCTATTAACTCCTATTTGCTCTTAGGTGCAACATTTTTAATAGTTATCAAAGTTTATAAGTTCTATTTTGCATATTGAACTTTGGAATCCGTCGTTGTGTACAGTCAGGCATCTTCAAAATGTGTTTTAAACTTCAAGTTTTCATTCACACTTGAGTCCTGTGAAGACATGAGGCTGGTCCAGTTCAGTTTGAGGTGCAAAACGTGGTTTAAGGGCAGCATCAGGGTTACATCACGAGTTAGAAACAAAAGAAAGAACGTACTCTGGAGTGATGGAAACACATCTCTGTGCATGAATTTCCTAATGCTTTCATAACATCCCAAAGCGCACACAGCTTGAATCATTTTTGCTTTGATGATGAGCTAACAAAATAACATCACCTCAAAACAAAAAATGTAGAGAATCTGGTCGTTGTGCATCTGTGACTGCTGTGAACCACACTGAACATGGAGTGAAGGGCTCAGATTAAACAACAGAGTAACGCACAGTGCTGCACCAGCCTGCACATTTTCACTGGGTTCTGCTGTCCGAAACATTAAATGCAGCTGTGTGCAGTTAGATCTGTGAAGACTAGTGCTGCAACAGGAAACACTTAGGATTGTGGCCTTTTCTGGATTACATTGGTTGCGCTGTTGCCTAGACAACAGTAATTAGAAAAGACTAGGTTACCAAGCAGAGAGCGGTTATGTTTCCTTAGCAACCAAGGTCAGGGAGAAGGCTCTGTGTTTACCTGATTCTGAGGAAGGAGACAGATACAACACATCTGTCATTGTAGTAAGTACTGGGAGGCGTCAGATTCATGCAGTCATCTATTTTCCCTGCTTGCACTGAAGACTGTAACTTTAGCACCACAGTAACCTGACTGCTTTTTAATTCATCTGTGCAGAAAATAGAGCTTGCGTCAATTTCCAGCCTAACTGTCAGTGCAAGCTTTAAAACACACGGAGAATACGAGGGGGAAGGAATCTGTTAGGAGAGCTGAGGAGAGCACACATTGTGTCCTCCTATATGTAGGCCTGTGTGTGCCCGCTGCGTGCTCTTCCTGTAATTAGTTGATTATCACAGCTTGTCGTCACACACAAGCTTACACAAACACGCTATAATGACAATGACATAACACAGCCTCCTTAAGTATCAGTCTACCGTTTTGTCACTCCTCTGCTCACTGCTTCTATCATCCATCTTCCCTTTCCCTCGAAGCCCTTTTAGTCCGTCTGTCAGACAAAGACACACACACACAAGCTTCCCATGTCCACGTGTAACCAGAGGCTATGAGAACACTTAATCCCTCAGCACCTGCTTTCCATACTACTGTGACCTCTCCGCAGCTGGCTCGGTGTGTGCCTTGTTGCCTTTACATGTTCATATCAGTGCCAGGAAGGAGGAGAGAGGTGTTAATTAATTTGCATATTTGTAGATTTGTTTGTATCCGTGCATTTTAGTGACACGTTTAAGCTTAAAAACATGGCCAGCGCTGTAGTGCGGAGAACAGATGGAGTGGGTATAACATGGCATCGTTATGATCCCATACAGTGCAGCAGAACAGACTGCAGGGATCAGCTTTTCAAATTAAATATGATGACACTTACACTGTGTCCTGTCTGCTCTCTGTACGCAGGTCCAACGAGTGCCAGCATCACTTCTGGTGCTTTATAAAGCCTCTAAAGGCACAGCTAGTTAAAAAAAAAATAATTGTTCAGGTTTAGAGATGAAAAAGAAAAAAATATAGAAAATTTCATTTGGAGAAACGATGCAGATTACTTGTTTCTGCACTCTAAAGTGTGTGAATAAATGAATTCATATAGAAGAATCTGAAGCAAAGAATAAACAGGGCAATTATTTATAGGGGACAATAACGCTGCTTAAATCTACACACACACACACAAAAACACACACACACACACACACACACTACCCAAAATGTAGATCATTTTATTGCCATAAAATATATACAAACAGTAGCATGTAAATTAAAAAACAAACTGTAAAACTAATCTAAAATAACATGACCTCTTTCCACATCCATGTGAGGAAAAAAAAAAAAGTTTTCTTGACTGCTGCTCACCGACTGGATAAGAAATTCGGACCTGAATGTGCACAGCAGGAAAAAGAAAACACCTTTGGTTCCTTCTAAGAGGTCCGGCTACCTACAGCTCCCACCTCAGCTGCACATCAATCACTCTCTACACATCTCCATTTACACTTATTCCACCCTCTCCTCCCTACAGGTCGCTCTTTGTTTGGTGGAGGAAGGGGCAAAGAGAAGGCAAAAGGGAAATGGCAGAATTGCAGCCTTCTCACCGAGAGAGAAGAGGGGCTGAGGTGCAGTGAGTGCTGCGTGATGGCAGGGGAAAGAGGAGAGGAACAGTGGTTTCCATCAGGAGAAGAATGCAGAGAGAAGGCTGCTGATTTCTCTGGAGGAGGAGACGGCGACTAAGAGAACAAAGTGTTTTGTGCCTCCCGATGGAGGACATGTTTGTTGTATTGTCACCAGTAGCTGCTAACAGAAGCCCAACAGGCCCGCAGTTTATCTCCAAGTGTGAGTCCATTTTTACGCCAGCTCCTCACGCACACACGTGTCTCATGTGGAAGTTGACCACGTACTCTGCGTTGGTGCGCTGGACAGAAATGGCAAAGGGTTCAAAAGGGTGGAAGGTGAAAGCGACCAGGCGACGCACAGCGTGATTAACCGGCCGTCCCAGCAGGCCCGCCTGGATCTTAAACTTCAGCAGGCCGGAGTCACGTGCATAAAATCTGGTGGGTCAGAGATGAGAGACACAGAAGCTGCGTTAAACTCATTTAGTCCAGTCTCTTCTTTTCTAGAACGCTCTATGATGAAAATCCAAAGTATTGTTCTTTCATCTTTTTTGGGGAGCAAGCGGCTAAGACTATGACTGATTAACCTGTCAATAATTTTGCTAATCAGTTGATAAGCTTAAAAAAAAAAAAAAAAAAAAAAAAGGTGACAAATGGCCCTAATAATGGGTCAGGCAATCATAGCCTAGCTGTGAAAACAACAGTGTCCATTGCTTATTTCAAATGACTTTAAATTTCAGTGAATGTTTCTTCTGCACTTGGCTCCAGTCTTACTAAGAATTGACTGGTGTGACAGCATATCACAGCTCAACATTAAAGAATTTAAAATTTGCTAATTCTCATATTTTTTGAATCAAAGTGTCTGATCTAACAGCGGTTTTTATAACGGCACGCACATCACCGCATCCAGCGCCTCTAAGACAGAAGCTACAACTGAACGAAGCTGGTTATGAAGGCACCTCTACAACTCTTATAATTATTGGCCAGAGCGTGCCAGTCAGCTGTTTTTAATGATTTCAGTATAGAGTGCATAACTGAAAATGATTTCATACGCTGTAAATAATAACAGTCTGTTACATTTTGCTGATAGGTCAGTGAATGGTAAATCTAGAGAAATGATGCAGATGTGATTTTAGCTCTAAGTTCTCCACAACAGACATTTTGATGTGTAATGACAGGAAAAACACAGGTGTAAGTTTGCTACTGCTGCCAGCTCTGGTGCTCTCTAACGAATGCCAGGTGAGCTGAACGGTGCTGGTCTGTTAGCACAGGTCCCACTGAAGGACACCAGGCTCTCACTGTGGCCTCATGGAGTTTGTTTCTGACAGTTTGGTCAGACACATGGCACGTGAGCCGTCCGTTTTAGGTTATTATGTAGGGGTCTGGTAGTGCTGCTCCTCGCAGAAAAGAGCAAATACTGGTTTCTGCTGCTGTGTTGATGGCCTTCTATAGCCCCAACAGCTCCCTCTTGTCTCTGTATCCTTGCATTTCTTCCACACTGTTGAGACTATGATAGGAAACAGAGCAAACCACGCCATGCTGGAGGATCTGAACTACCTGTGCAACCTGCGAACCAGCGAAAAGCAGAACTGGAGAAAAATCAGTCAGGACATATAAGGACACCGCAGTAGTCTATGGCCAGCACCTGCAAAGCCATTGCCTTTTTGTGCGTTGCCTGTTGCACATTCTGCAGTGCACCTGTTGTCACTTCATTTACTCACACAGGTGAAATGGGCTGACAATGGTTTATGGTTTCTAACCAGACAGATTGAGATCCCTGAGCCATTCCCTTTTTATCTTGAGTAATGTTTTATTTTCACGCCTATGTTTTCATTTTATTACTGGGATATATAAAGATAATGCCAGTGGGAACAACAAAAATGGCCTCAAATGATTATTTTTTTCTAAACTAACAAAAAAAGAAAGTTACCATGTGAGAAGTTTTGTTAAATTTTCTTTCATATTTTGGTTGTTTTGCATTTTTCCAGAACATTTTATCGAAATCGTTGATGTTTAATTTACAGCTGATTAACCATTTAGTTAAGCGACAGTGTGTCCTCCACATCACTACCCAAGTTTCATAGTCAGTAAGGCTGCTGGATTACGGCACAAAAACCACCATCACAATTATTTGGTCAAAAAAATGTTAATCTCAATTGTTTATCACAATTATTTATTACGTTTATAAACACAAAAATGTCCTTTGGCACTGGATTTCTTTAAATATGTAAATGAAAAACAATCAGGATAAATTAAAACAAGATAGTAGTGGAAATCGCAGTCAAGAAGGAGAAAGCCTAATTTCTGGACATTAATTAGCATGAATCGCGTCATGCATTAAGATTACAAGAGGACTGGTCATCCTGATGAAGTCCATACCTGATGGGGTGGTCTCCGCAGGTCTTAGGCCTCTCCATAACTGACACCCACTTGTCATCATAGCTGAAGAGGGAGAGGTCGAGGTAAGGGCTGCTGCTGTAGGACTGTGCGCTGATGGGCAGCTGACCCAGCAGCCGACGCACCGCTTCGGTATGGCCGCCATATTTGGCATTCACAATAGTGTCCTTAAATCTGAAGCGGCAGACAGACAGCTCAACATTAGCTGATCCTGAATTGTCTCGTTTCCACTGCAGCTGAGTTTATGTGCAAATTCCCCATTTATTGAATAGATTTCCATAAATGGCATTTAAAATAAAAAACACTTTTCTGAGAACTTCTTATAAATTGTAGTCTCCAAACTCTCACTATATATTTCCAGCACTCAGCAGTGACTCAGTGGTCTCACTCCTCCTCTCTCCCTTCACTCTTCTAAGCTCGGGATCCATATTTTTCAGACGTGCTCTCACTTTGTTTCATACTACATTATCTCCAGTCTTACCGGCCTGTCTGTTTCACTCTACCTGGCTTTTGCTAGACTGAAGCCCTCTGAACTGGGCTTCACTGCCAGCTAGTTGTAAGTAGAGATGGCACGATACCACTTTTTTATGTCCGATACCGATACCGATATCATAAATTTGGATATCTGCCGATACCGATATGAATCCGATATAGTGTTTTTTTAATCAACAAAACTGTTTTTTAAAATATCTTGCTGCATTTTGCAAGTCTGCAAGTTCATACTCAAGTTTAAAACAACAACTACACTAAAGCTATTCTGTTATACCTGTATACAAAAAAAATATTTCATAGTTCAGCAATACTGATCAATCTAATAAACTTAGACCTACACCATCCTCCCTATTCTGGTATTTTAAAGAGTACTTAGCATAAATATTAAGCAACCTAACTAATAGGGTTCCAACTCCCAGCAACAACAAACATAAATAAATAAAAAATAAGGAACCACCCCTCACGCGCCACCTCATGATGCTTAATCGACGTAATCAACCTTAATTTGATGCAGTGTGAAAAAAAATGCACAGAAATCAATTATTTTTCAAGAAATATTAAATAGATTCAACATCTTTCTTCAACAAAATTGCAGACTGCACAGATGGTACCTTCCCAAAGTAAAAAGTACTATAGCTTACTAGGGTATATATTAGACTTAATAGTCACTATATACAGTAATTGACTTCTATTCATTTTACATCAAATTAAAACTTTGGGTGTCAGATAATTATTTATTAAAAGCTCGACATTTTAAATGAGAATAAGAAAGAAAAGTATGTCTTTGTGCCCCCTTTTCCCTGTTCATGCCCTATCGGCCCCCCTGGCTAAACTTTGCTAGATCCGCCCCTGCACAGTTACCAGCGTCAGCTACGTAGAAAAAGATCCTGGAGTAGAAAGTAATATTAAATAAATTCTAACAACAGCTTATCAAGCTTAAACGTTCTGCTGTTGTTCAGCCGCTGGTTTCCTCTTTCTGGTGCAAAGTGGGCCAAAAACAAACAAGAGAGACGGACTCGCGACAGAAAAGCCGATCAGCTGATCATTTAAGCAGTTTCACGATTGAAGTAGCAGCCGGAGAGCGAGAGGCAGTCGCTTGTTAAGCTTAACGTGGGAATGCTTTACAAACATTCAGAGATGGACTTACACACTTGCTTTACTTCTCTCGGGGATAACTTTGTCGGAGATGAAATGCCGGGTTGCTAGCGAAGCTCCAAATGCTATCCAGACCACCAACAGGTCCGGCATGCCACAGCCGCTCTATCACGTGATGCATACTGCTCCGACGTGCTAACGTTCTGAGGTGAGTTAAGGCGTGTTGCAAGTTTTGCGAGGTGCTTTCGTGATATTTAATGGATCGGATTACATTTTTTATTTTTCTCCGATATCCGATCCAGTAATTTAGGTCAGTATCGGACCGATACTGATACGTAATATCGGATCGGTCCATCTCTAGTTGTAAGTGGTACAAATCGGGTTTGCGGAATGTGCTCACCAGCTTTCAATTTCTCCCCTCCTCCTGTCTGACATCAATTTTCACCACTCTAAAATCCAATTCTGAGCTCTTTTCCTCACTCAAACTATCCTTTATCGTCTCCTCCTTCTCCAGTGCCCTTCCTTGCCACCCCATTCTGCTTTACCCTCCACAGGAGGATTTTGTCACCTATGCTGGCCAGTCAAACCACCAAATTCAATCACAGTTCCTCCAGCCACACTAACCGTCTTAATGTCTTTCTTCTATATCCAGATTAAGTCCTAAAACTCCTTTCCTCCCTCCTTTAGGCGATCATTGCTGATCTGCTTCACTTCCTGACCACTGTCTTAAAATCCTCCCTGACATTTGATGCTGTGTGGCATTAGGAACATCTGTTTATAGCTTGGGTTTTGAAGACAAACATGAATATATTTGGACTAGTTGTCAGCTAATGCTAGTAAGCTTGGTTAGCAGCAGTGTCCACAGATAGCATTATGGGTACATAACACAGATAGTGGCTAATTAAATAAAAATACAAATAAAAATGTCATGACACGTCCAGAGACCTGATTCACAGCTTTTTAATGCCAACATTACAGCCTGGAACAAAAAGTGGTTTTGGCCTGTATGAACAGTTTCTTCCTTCATAACAACTGTATGGTGGGTAAATGTCTTATACACTGACAGAGAGCTGTAGCTAATAGCTCGTAGCTTGGCCTCATCTTCATTAATGTGAGTCACTGAACTGGTTGTATTTGTACTGTTGGTGCTTTCTGGTATCTTTCTTCTCTTCTTTGATCCCTTGCTGGCATTAGGTCTGGATCGACTCATGCGCTGCTGTGGGTGCCAATGGTTGTCGAATTTCCTTCACAACCCGTTTCCATGCATTGCGATCATTGGCCTGGCCTCGTCGAGATTTATTCTGCAATCTCTGATGTCATCTTCTGGTATATTATCCACCAAATAATACAGCTTACTGTGTGGTGCAGTTGTTACTGTTGTCTGTTACTGTGTCTCTCTGTTAGACCAATACAATCTGTATTCGCTAACCAGGCACGTTAGAAATAGATGGCAACTTAGCTATCTAATGCTAGATGATCTATCATCATCTTGTCCAAAATATGGTTACTTCTGGTTATAGAAGAAACCAATATGGCAGTGATCAAAATGCTAAAAAACAGCTCCAAGAGTCCAAAACTAGATTGTGATGGTATGGTGGCTTATGCCGTTTTATATATACAGTCTAAGGTAAGAATCTTAATCTTAACTGAAGCCTAATCTGCAAGACTCACTTTGGCAGAAATCTTCAAATGAGATAAAATGTAGTTTTTGGCATTATGCACCGACTTTGTTAATCATCACCATGTGGCTACTTTTTCATCATTTCACTTTATTTTTTAGTCGGTACCTTCTCTGGACCTGCCGTGCGTAGTTATTTGATGAAGCAGAGCAGGGGAACTGGACAGCTTGGCTGTGCAGGGTAGCATTTCTGAACAGGTCGCAGAAATTCTCAAACAGCTCCAGCAGCTGGTCGGAGGTGTTCTCGAAGACAGCCAGCACCTCCGTGGACACCATGTTGTACACAACAAAGAAGGATGGCTGTGAGAGATCCAAACAGGGGAGTGGAAATTTAGAGAAACACAACAAATTCTGTAATTATTTACTTTAATTAATTTAATCGGTAATTAATACTTTGATGTAGCTATGTTTTTCAAAACCATGATCAAGGCCTTTAATGGAGAGAACAAAAAAAAAAAAAAAAAAAAAAAACATAGTCAGACACAAGACATTCATTCTAGCATCATTAAAGCTTTGAAGGCTTCAGCATGTTTACATTACAGGGTCACTGCAAGTTGAATATGGCAATGTTTATAAAGTCTTCAAGGTAGGGCTGCTCGATTATGGCAAAAATGATAATCACGATTATTTTCACTGAAATTGAGATCACGATTATTTGACGATATTTATTTAACCCTTTAAGACCTACTATGGAACCAAGTCCACCAGAGCTTATATTATTATTTTTTTTTTTTTACATGCTGTAGTGCCATTTGTGGGAGCATTTCAAGTTGCTATACATCAATACAACTGTTATAGCCCATATTTTAATAATATGTATGCATTAGGTCCATAGTAATTACATAAATTGCAAAAAAGTGCAATAAACTACAAAAAAAATTGAAAATCGCTTTTGTTTTGTTTACATATATTTCTACTTGGAGAAATTTAAGAGGTTTATCCCTCAAAACTTTAAATACAATAAAGTTGCAAAAAATAGTTTCCCACCACAGGAAATTTATTTTGAGTGTCTTCATAGTTTTATTTTGGAGATACACCAATTTTTATATACTGCAGGAAAAACAAAAAACAATCCTATGATGCAAATTTGCAAAGAAAACAGCATGTGCCTCATTTCACTGTGGGAAGTGTTACGAACAGCTGATCGGATCGGCAAAGCGTGTTTCTGGAATATTATGTTTTTGTTCCTGCAAGCGCTTTTTATGCAATTTTTGCAAAGCTATATGTGGAAGGAAACCGTGACCGAGGACAAGCTGATGGCATAAGATGTAAGTACAACTCCTCCGGTTTCATATGCAAAACAAATTATTGCGCTAGCTTACACGGTTCAGGTTCTACAGGGATTTAAAAATAGTTACGCAAAACGGAGCATGCTGCTCTGACCGGCTTTAAAGGGTTAACAATGACTTTAAAAAAATAATATAAAATAGTGTGCAACACCACTGAAGTTTTTTTTTTTTTTTTTTAAACTCTTTTCAACCAACGGCAGTCACTCTCCAAATAACTTCTGCTTAGCTTTCCGAGCTTCCCTCGGGTCCTCTTAATCAGCGGTCTCCAACCTTTTTTGCGCCACGGACCGGTTTATGCCCGACAATCCGGTTGTTCAGTCTGACGTCACTAGCCGTGTCTGGGTCTAAACTCCGCTGCAGGTCCATATATCAAACGATCACTATGGCATTACTGAGAGTTGAAAAACTGTCTAAAGTATTTCATCTTTAATAAAATGATCAGCCTTCTCCTCTACCAGGTGTAACAATTGAGTTTAACATCCAGGCATCCATGAAAACGGAATTTATGACATTTAACGGAGTTAGAAGTTAGCAGGGAGTTAGCTCGCTAGCTTCTATCTAAATACAATATAGCATGTCCTGACTGCGGGGTTTTGGAAACAAATTAAAACGTACAGCTCTGCTATCACTTCCAGCATAAATGAAGACAGAAAACTAAACAGCAGTGACGTTTGTAGGGTTACTGAAGTTGGGCTAGCTGGTATATAATGATGTGCTACGTGACCGCTAGCGACACAGCTATGTTAGCATAATATAAACAAGCTAACTTTTTTTCCACTTGATAAAAGTTACCGTGAGTGTTGTCGGTGGTCAGGAACAAATGTAATCGCATGGCAGGATGCTGTAAAAGGACCAAACTTCAGCCAGGAGAACAACTGAGATAATCCATCCACAATACGAGGTTAGTCATTCATATACTGCTGCATGGGCTGGGCTGTAGTTACATCGTAAGGTTTTAAAAACTGAGCTTAAATAAATGATTAGCGGTAATAAAAGCCGAGGGAGGTCAACAGTGGTCGCTGACTGTTTTAGGAGCTTTTTGAGATCAAATAGAAGAAAATACATAACATTAAACATGTTAACAACACAAAAGCCATATTAAACGCAGACTACTTTAGACCCGGAAGTAGGATTCGTCGCGTCATCACTGAACAACCGGATATTTTCACGGACCGGCCTTTAAGGTGTCGCGGATAAATGAGGGAGGGGCTAATAATCGGCTCGGTCATTTTTAATGATCGTTGAAAGCCCAGATCGTAATCGTGATTAAAATTCGATTAATTGAGCAGCCCTACTTCAAGGGTAAATTAAAAATGGCTGATTAGCTCAGAAGTCAAATGTGACATTTCTTGAAAATAAACTGAGCATTAATTAGGTCTATTTGTTGCCACAGTGAATTCAGAACTGAACAGAATCTGTAGGACAAGCGTATCCTTGGAGACCTGAAAGAGGAATTCCTGTTACACAGCACAAACAACAAAGGACAGAGAGAGAGAGGCTGGGGAAAGCAACAAAGAGAGGAGAGGGAGGAATTCAAACTCAGATCATATTTTCTGTGTGCTCTCTCTACCTGCGAGGGGTCGGTAACTCTGAGCGTGACCACGTCTTCGCTGGTGTATTTGATGAAGAGGTGATGCTCATCCAACAGCTGCATCTTCCACATCCTTAAACGTTTCAGCTGATCAAAAAACTGGAAAAACCTGCGAGAAAAACCCCAAAACAAACAAACAAGGAAACTTACATGCTGGATGGCCTTTAATTAATCATAGATGCACAGTGGACAAAATCATGAAGAGTTTCAGTGCTTCAGCAGTTAATTTACTCACACAGCATTACACAGAAAATAAGATAACACTAAATAAGCTGAGCTGAAAAACCTTGCCAATTACACAAGTCAGAATTTTGCCAAGCAAATTAAATTTAACTTTTAAATATGAATATTTGTCTGCTCTTTCTTTCTTTTTTTAAATTTAACACAGTCACCATCTTACACTTTATTAGACAGTAAATGTGAAGAGCCAGAGAGGAAATTTTGGGTAGAAAAAGAAGTGGACTGGCATGCAGTAAAGGTCACACGAATACGAATTAAACAGATATATGGCATGTGTGCCATGTATGTATAAGGCCGCCCCTACTTCTTTTTAAATCTGTCTGGCAATCAGAAAAACATGCATGAATTCAGTGATAGCCTGATTCTGTCTGAGTGTTTTTCCTGTTAAAAGGGAGTTCTTCCTTCACACTGTCCCCAAGTGCCTGTTCAAAAGACAAATGTCTGATTGTTGAGGTTTTCTCTCTGATATTGTAAGATCTTTGCTATACAATATAAAGCGCCTTGATGTGACTCATTGTGAAGAGGGATATAAACAAATCACAGGAGCAATGAGGGAGGTGTTCTGGTAGAGCAGGGCGATATGACCAAAAAATATTTATCGTGATATACATTTGAAAATTTGCGATAACGATAGAACTGACGACATAATTGTCACTGGACAAAATATTTTACAACTCCACAACTTTATTTAAACAAGCAGCTGTTTTTTGTGCATTAAAGTAATATAAAAATTTAACAGTGCAAACGCAAATTCCTTGCTGACAGTTTAACCAAAAGGCATTTCCAGTGGAAACTGGCCGACATATCCTCAGCATAACCATGTATAATATCCACTGAGGTTAAAAAGAAGTTATACACACACAATACGGTAATATTATGTTGAAGCACAGCATATATCACTCCGCGAGGCTCCTGCCTATGATAGCCGTAATGCTCCGACAATCCATCAAGCGGTGCGGGTTCATAGCTCAGCAAAGTCGTACTAAAACATTTGACAGATTTTCGAGCGCCGTGTACCACATAAAATCGTTTCGAGGTCAGTAAACACAACCAGAATTCATACATAAAGCACACGGGATTATAAGGGGCACTGTCGATTTTCAGAAAAATCAAAGGATTGATTTTAAGTGTGCCGTATTTTCCAAAAAACACGGTAATGACGACGGCCCGCTAGCATGCTCTACCAAAAATTGTGCTTTGTTGTGTATCTGACGGACGAAAGCTAAACCAGTTCCACACTGAAGTTGCAGCAATTTTACAAATCAATTCTGGTTCATCTGTTTCATTCAACGATCCGCTTTTGCCCTCCTCATTCTCCGTCGCCGCCATGCTTTTTCTGCCATGTGCATATGAAAACAAAGGCCCTGCGCGTTTGACCCATATTCTATCGCAATATTTCATTTTCTTATCATTGCCCAACATTATACCGGTATAATATGGCCCAGCCCTAGTTTCTGGGAATTATAGTATACATCGAGTGTACAATGGCTTTACTTTTCAGATCAGAATCAACATCCATGACTTTGTATAAAATTCAAAATGGAATTGACAAACAGATGAAAATACATGCCAAGGAACTGGAGATAATTGTGTCACTCTGTGACAGCCAAGAGATAAGACGGTGCTGTTTCAGGCTTCAGATTTGAGCTACAGCTGATGATTAGTTTTTCAGTACTGACTACGACTCAAATCAACCACTTGATAGATAAAGTTTAAAAATGCGCATCACAATTCTCCAAAGCCATACATACCATTTGATTTTAACGTTGAACCAAAATTAAAATACCCCCAAAATCTTTACTCTAAGTTAATCTAAGATTAAAGAAATGTTCTCATTAGAGAGCCTGGAAACAATCATAAACATCTATCACAACCTGTGATGACATTTAGTACAACTCCGTCTGCAGACAACAAAGGCTTTCTTATTCGTCCATACAGGCATAGAGATACAAAATATGGCAACCAATAATCAAGAAAATTGAATTATTTTTCTGATAATGGAATTTGAGTTGATAATTACATCCAATAATGTGGAGCCTCCTCAACATCCGGCTGAGCATCTGATTTTTTTGCCTCTCTCTCCTCTGCCATCTTTTGCTGCCCATTTATAGAAGGGCGGAGTGCCTCGCATGCATTGAGGACATAAGTGAGTGAAGAATGGCTGGAGTGAATGACAATCGGGCTCTTTCTCCATATTCAGCAAAATCCAACACTGAGAGATGGCACAAACAATTTATCGTTTGAAGAAGAAGAACATAAACACGGCGAGTCCTATACTCGCAGCTCCTGCTACATCCACCTTTGGTGTGCTTTCCCAGAAGTAGATGCAGAACCCATAAACAACATACAAGCAAACACACCCATCATGAAAAGTGCGTACATATGTCAGGATGTCAGTGGTGCAGTTTGAGCTTTTGTTGGCAGAGTTAGGACCAAATCTAAGGAGGCAGAGAAATAATTTCAGACAGCCAACTGTCCTGGAGCAGAATCTAGCTGTGTGTCTAAGGTAACATAGGATTATAACAGCGTTATTTTACCATTTCCATATCAATGTATATTCAGTGGCAGTCCGCATTTTGAGTTATAACTGCGCTTGTTGCCAAATGCAGTGGTCTGATTGGTCCGATTGGTTTATTCGCATATTGAAAGGATAAAAAAAAAAAAAAAGCCACAAATTTGTTCTTTTAAATTATGCAGTTAGTGTGAACAGCTGCATTAGGAACAGGTGAGTCTGAAAGATCTTTGTGACACACAAAACATTTGCATGATTTTTTAGTGTCCGTGTTTAAAGGCCTCAAGGCTCTGTCAGCATATTCAATTCAATTTTATTTATACAGCGCCAAATCACAACAACAGTCACCTCAAGGCGTTTTATATTGTAAGGTAGACCCCACAATAACACATACAGAGAAAAACCATAAACCAAAAACAATCATATGACCCTATGAGCAAGCACTTTGGCAACAGTGGGAAGGAAACAGGAAGAAACCTCCAGCAGAACCAGGCTCAGGGAGGGGCGGCCATCTGCCGCAAATCCACGGCAGCATATCCACATAGATATACATTTTTCCCTGTCCACATTTGTATGCCATTATTCTCCACAACAAAGGTTATTTTTTATCAGATCTTAAATTATGGAGCGGTCCTTAATATTTGGCTGTTTGGATATAAATTAATTGGGTCTAAATATTGAAGTATATACAATATCAGATTGCCCTTGAACTTGAGCTTGACATCCCTTTCACTCAAAAGTGCCTAATCTTGCTCTCCTAGCAGTGCACAGCAGCATTTTCCCCACATACAAACTTAATAATAAATAAGCAAATAGCAAATTACACTTAGCGGAGATTCCACCTCTACTGTCTAGAAAAGCAGCTCACAGTTATTCACCCCCTCTCGACATCTGCTACAAGTTAGACAACCATTTTAACCACAACCAGGTGGAGATCTGATGCCACCACACTCAGCTTATCAAAACTGCAGAACAGGCAATAAAGTTTGAGTCTGTCAACAGTTTGACAACATATTGGAGAAGAAGATTATTATCTCTGCAGGAAATGCTGCACAGGAACAGGAAGCTCTCCACCCTAATGTTTTATGTGGCTGAGGATTTAGTTTTAAGTTATAAGTAAGTGAGTACTAGAGATAAATAACTGTAAAGGGCTTTCTGTCACTATATGCAGTTCATTCAAGTCGACTGATCCAACATGATCACTACCTCCTCTTGGCTGTGGCGCTGCCGTCCTGCTCTGCCCTCCTCCAGAGGTAGACCAACAGTCTGTGCTTGAGGGAGTTGATGGTTTTGTCGGTGTACAGACGGGCGAAGCCTGGCTGATTCTCAGCTTGAGTTTCCGTATAAACAGCTGAAAGAGTCAAGAGGTCGTCCTCATAACAGAACCGACCGATAGTCCTCACATCCAGAAAAGTTCCGTCTGGAGTCACCTGACACAGCCACAAAAGCAAATTATTAACGCTTTATATCACAGACTGTCCCATCACTGCAACATGCTATTTAAGCACTCACCTGGAAGACATGGATGGTCTGCTGCTGGACCGACAGCACAGCCAGGATGTTCCTGTAGAGGTAGAGGCCCTGGTTGTGTGACAGGATGATTTTGTCACACTTAAAGGACCTGGTGTCACATAGCCTACCAGTGTGGAGATCGATGATGTGGAGAGAGTAGTCTTCTAAAGGAGACCGGGGGTTGGGAGTCACGGATTCATTGTTGCGGTACACCTGGTGGGAGAAATGTAGATGAAAGGAGCAGCAGGAGAAAAATAAATCATTTCTGCATCTTCCTTTTTTAAATTTTTTACTAAGCTGATACCTCAAAGAAGAATGGGGGCGGCTCCTCGGGAACATAAACAGCCGATCCGACAATGACATAGCGGCAGTCGTCTGTGAAGAGGCTGCACTCCCGGTTCAGGTGCTCTCCATTCGAGGCCACATTTGTAACGTGGAGCAAAGAGAAAAAGCGCTCAAACAGGCGTCCTCGTATGTTGAGGGAGCGCTGATCGTTGGTGGTGAGAAGAGTCTCTCCTTCTTGGCCTCTAAGCAGATCCTGAGCTGCCTGGCAGCCTTGGTATTCGTATATCTGTATGATGAACAACAACAACAATATTTTCTGGTGAATTTCGTATTTCAACAGACTGTGTGAGTTACACTCTGGACCAGATGGAAGATAAGAATCACACAAGATATTTGGTTTAGGGAATGTGAAATAATAGAGGGTTTGTCTCCTCTTACCTCTAGGGAGGTTTGGTCAGAGGAGAAGGCGATAAAACAACGTCCATCTGGTGAAAATTTTCTGAGGAAGCAGGGTGGCTTCTCCACATTAACCACAGTGAAGTTGGGGAACAGGTTCTGGTGGAAACAGCGCACTCGGTACCAGTGAGCTCCAGGTCGACCGGAGCAGATCCTACGCTTCTCAAGACGATGGACCACATTCTGATTTTGGATGCGTCTTGGTTTCAAGGTTGGGAAGTCCTCATCCATAGTTGTCTGACTCTTAAACCCCCTCACAGTAGGTAGTTGGGTTGTTAGCAGTTACAGGTAAGCAGCTACATCACCTGTTACATGTGTGTTTTAAGGGAAAGTGAGAGATGAAAGTGTTAAATGGTTTTGATATCTGTCAAAGTGTCAAAGTTTTAGAGATGGCGAGTTTTACTTTTACATGTGCACCTGCTATTATGACAGAAAGATAGACTATAGCAAACTACGCAATCCAAGAACTTGTAAAACCTTTAAATTTTCTTCCTGTCTTCATGTTCAGGCCTGTGAAACAGACTGTGTGAGATTTTGGAGATATATGCCCAAACTAAAACAAGAGTGATTATTTCACTTTAACATCCACGTATGGCCCATACCATCAGTAGCTGTCACATTTAGGACAACACAGATGGTTAACAAAAAGCAAACTTAACAAATGGGTCCTAACATTTTAAGACAAACATACGACATATAAAGAATGGGCTAAGTTAAGTAAACCATCTGTAAGACATGGTTTCTTCTCTTTTTTGCGCCTTCTTTGAGCCTTTAACGTAAATTGCGTACCTGGACGTTTGATAAAATGATCAATAAAAATAAACTGTTGCATGTCTAAAAAGAAGCTTTCTGTCTTCTCCAAGTCCAGCAGCTTGTGTTAGCAACAGCGTTAAGTTTGGCTGACGAGATCGAGTTTAACTTACCTCCGAAGCGTTCACAACTAGCCACCAACGTGAGTCTCCTCTTATTCGCATACGCTAAAATAATTTCATTCAGCCCACTGAGTCATTGTAACCTGCCACGTTTCTCCAAATCCCAGAAAGCCCGAGGAGTCTCTGGATTCATGAGCCGCTGTGCTTGTTGTTAGACAGCTTATCAGGAAACGTAGAAGAAGACCGCAGACGCCAAAGGGCTGCCATTTAAAACAGCGCCCCCACGTCCTTCCAAGGTGAAGGAGGATATTGCAGTCTGTGACAACGAGGGACTGCAAAGAGTATTGTGCAAAGCTAATCTTTGACATGGCTGTAGTGATACTTTTGTACAGTGTAGAAAACTTGCTCAGATCTTTGCCCTAATACAGATGTATTAGCATACATGAAAAGCTTGAAAATTATTTGGTTTTTAACAACTTTTTTGCAAGACTCTAGAAAAGAGAATGTCATAACCCTCTAATAAATGTAATGCAGTGTACACTCATTGACATTTATTAGGTACAAATCGCTAATACAGGGTTGGGCCCCCTCAGAACTGCCCTAATTCTTCATGACATTCTTCATGACACAGATTCAACATGGTGCTGGAAACACCTGAGAGATTTTGGACCATATTGACATGATAGCGTCACACAGTTGTAGCATTTTTATTGGTAGTACTAGCACATCAGTGATGCAAATTGTGTTCCACCACATGTCAAATGTGCTCTGTTGGACTGAGATCTGGTGACTGTGGAAGCCATTTGATTTGGCCAGACAACATTTTCCCCATCTTCTACTGACCAGTTTTGGTGACTCAGTGCAAACTGTATCCTCAGTTTTCTGTTCTTACCTGACAGGAGGGAAACCCAGCATGGTGTTCTGCTGATGTAGCCCATCTGATACAAGAAGGACCAAATCATTGTTTGTTCAGAGATGGTTTTCTGCAAGAGTTTATATCTGATTTACTGCTGTCTTCCTGTCAAATTATACTGGGGATACTGTCCATGATTTAATAAGCCAGTAATCACCATAAACAAAGCAGTACATAATTACTTATTTACTGCTTTGTAGCATTAAATAAGTAAAGTAACAACAAATGTAAAAAAAGAAAGTGACAGAGTACACAGTACTATATTTGTCATTGTAAGATTTTACTATACAGAATACCAATGCTACTTATTAAAACACAAAGTTCACTTTGATTTTTAAAAATTATTAAATGGCAGTAACAGACATACCTTTGTGAAATAAATAAATAAATCGATTATTGTTATCAAATGACACGTTTGTGATTACACTATATAAGCTAAAGTGTAGCCAACTTAACTTAAATGTCTTTAATCAAATGACAGTTTATTTTTCCCCAAATTTTATTAACAATATAGAAAACATACAGGGGCCGATCAGCAGTCAAAAGCAACAAAAGGAGCAACAACACAAGCTGAAGTATAAAAATATTCCAATGCCAGCTAGATAAAAACAAAGGAAATGCAACAAAATAAAAAACGGTGCTGTTTATCTTACCATTACTGTATTTTAGAAGCAAATATAGTGCCTTGTACTCTATAACATTTCTTTTTGTATTTTACTCATTTTAAAGATTGACTGAAAGGCATTAAGTCATTTTTGCAATAATTCCAAATAGGCTTAGTTTACAAATACCTACATTTATCAATGAAAACTTTACTGAGAAAATTAAATTACTAATCAAAAAGTCCAACTTTCAGTCCTTAATACACATTTTTAAATTCACTTTCCTTTAATGTTAGTGGGGCCAGCACTCCAAAAAAACTCCACTGACAAAAAACAAATACACAATCCAAAAAACCAAAACCACAAACACCAAAACAAACCGGTGGTTGTATAAATCATGTTAAAAAATTTTTAAATGTGACTTTATTTCAATAGCCTGTTGTTTCAGAAAACCTATTAGCATGATTTGGAACATACTCTCTCACTAACATTTCATATAGATTAAAAAAAAATCATTTTATCAGCTTTTTGATTTGCTTTCCCCCGCTGCCTGCTGCTTTCCTTCTGTGAGCATCTTCCTTTTCTTCGGCTTAGTTAGCTCCCGCCTGTCTGGTGCTCACTCTTTTGATAATTCTGCACGTGCTAATGCGGACATCAATCCTTAGCATCAGATAGCGAACTACGAGAGGAAGTCGGTATCGATATTTTTGTCCCACCATTACTACTTCATTTTTCTGAGCATCCCAGTGTATCCTTTCACTGAACTCATTTTTAAGTGGGTAATTGCAGTGGACTGCATTTCGATGAGAACCTTATAGTGGCCAAAAATGAGCCAAATGCACACCTGCTGATTTCACTGAAGTGCCAATTTGCTGATCGGTAGGTGGGTTTGCAGGTGAGGAGCAAGTGCTCCCAAAGACTTTGAACATGATTATAATTGCTTTGACTAAATTGGCAGGGAAAAACAACAGACCTTTGGCCACTGAACCTACAGTGTATATAACTGTCCTGTTTGTTTAGCCTATGTCATTTAACTGATTTGTTTATAGCAGCACGTAGCATACGTGAACCCAAGGTGACCTGTGCTTTGCTCCCCATAATGATAGATAATTAAATTATGATTATCCTCTTTCAATGAGGCATGTTCTTGAGGATGGAGAATAGCATTATAAAAAGAAAAAGAAAAATGCTCAGAGCACATTGGTCTTGGAAGACTGCTAATGGTTCTTTGTGCAATTATCTCTGACCAAAGAGTCTCGATTAAATGTTGTAATTTTCCATAAAAGCACATGTAGTGGGCATAAAAGGCCAGTTTGAAAAGAAAAACAAAAAATGAATGGAGAGAAGAATGTGAAATTATCCACTTTAAAATCTAATGGCATTTTCCTTTTCAGCTATGTCTGATTAAACCTTCGCTTCAAGATGTGGAAGACGTGTGTCTGTATGTGTGGTGTTTGCGTCCGTGAGCGCTCGTGTTTGAGCGGCGCCCGCGTTTGTGTGCCTGAAAATTGTACACGCCCGCATATGTACAGGTTTTTGTGTGCTGCAGCAAAAAATCCACACGGGAGTAATTCAAAATAGGAACTATGTACCATGCTATGGTTGTTCTTCTGTTATTTTCCCTCTAATAAAGCGCAGTACACAGGACACTCGCCTCAGCTTTTAGCATCAGCCCATGAAGTAGAGAGGAGATGGTGAGTGTGCATCTGAGTGTTTTTATACACTTTTTTTTGGCCTCGCTACGAGGAGACACAGTGCTTATTTAAGATCATTTTTTCATCCCTTTGGGCTTTTTACAGCCCAAAATGGATGGTCACTATTTTTCCTGCTTTTGTCCACATCTCTTTCTCTAGGTGAAACAGCACAGATATTTTGCTCTTAACTGCATGCTCTCGGCACAATCAACCTACCTCAGATTCAAGAAATGTGAAAACTTTAAATTGTCCTCTTTTCAGCAGACTGGGGGAAAATGATGGGGAGTAAGAAAACAAGATTCTAATGTACGGTACTGTGCAAAAGTCTTGAGCCACCCCTCATTTCTTTACACTTGGCTTCGAAAGGAGGCAGATTTTCTTTCAATGGTTTAAAATGGTCTTGGATTTCTATCAGTTTTTCTATGTGTGTTTGCTGCTTTTTCACTTATTTTCAGTCCAGGCCTTGTAGCCGACCATTTTTAGAATGTTTTTTTGTTTGTTTAAGCCACTCAACAACATAGACTTGGAAAATCTGGAACTCTTACCACTCACCCATGAATAATTAAAGCATGAAAAAGACACCTAACTCAAGGGATGGACTAGCGTTGTGTACATAACTGCACATAACAGATAATTTTGCAAAGAACAAAATTTTAGGCACTCTTATTACTCACAGCCTGTTACAAAAGCACATTGTTTGTTTGGATTTATTTAGCTGAATCTGTAAGAAACGCCAAAAGAAAACACAGTTTGACAGACATAAAATAGTATTTTTGCACTCTCTGATTCCCAAAGAGTTACTAAGAACTTGATGTGCAGCGTATTCTTAAAAAATATGATGAAACGGGACAAGAAGAGGACAAAAGAAGAAGTGGCAGGCCTAAAAAACTATCCACAGGAGAGGAAATCTGACAGTCATGTCCTTAAAAATTGGAAAAAACACAGTAAAGGCCCAACACAGGACCTGAGACATCCATCTGCCCCTTCAGTTGATCTACCATCCAGCTACTATTCAGTGAAGCCTCATATGAAATGGTGTCAGTGGGTATGTCGCTGTTAAGAAGCCATTCCTAAGGAGGGGAAACAGGAGAAAGGTTGAGGTATAACACGTGATGCAATGAATGAAGGTCATAAATGAAAATTTGAAGTCTTTGGTTCAAATCATCATTATTTTGTCTGGAGGAAGCCAGGAGAGAGGTACAGCAGTGAGTCTGTACATGTGTAAAACATGGTGGAGGTTCTGACATGTTTTGGTGTTGGACATCCAAAACTGATTTTGTAATGAACACGGAAAAGTAGCAAGACTGTGGCTCAGGTCGTACAACAGGTCATCTACCAATCAGAAGGTCAGTGGGTCGATCTCCAGCTCCTGTTCCAGTATGTTCATGCCATCACTGGAAGCAATGCCAGGCTGCAGAACACAAAAAATTAAATCATTGGACCGTAATATGCATTAATCAGATGTTCATTAATTGAAGGCGCTGGAATGCCGCCCACTTTAACCCCTGGTTACCTCCATCTTTACATGCAGTCCATAGTGGTACAAATATATATATATATATATATATATATATATATATATATATATATATATATATATATATATATATATATATATAAATAAATCACGACTAGGGTAAGACTTTTGCACAAACTTGTTTTTTTAAGGAGGAAAGGACACCCTGTTTTTGGCACAAAAAAGTAACGGCGCTGAACAAAATGCATTTGCCATTATTATCATCATTATAATAGAAATTTTTAAAAGAGCATTTGCATTAAAGGACATGTGGATGAAAACTATAGAGCAAATTCCTTGGCTTGATAAAGCTCCTATATAATGGCACTTAGAAAAGGTTATTCGAATCTTTGGGAGCAAAGAGAAATACATTGTTTTACCATTTCCTCCAGCTTTTGTTTTTTTTGTTTTTTTTAACTTCGACAAGTGTGTTTGGCATTTAACAAAAGCTTTTAACTTTTCGATCCAGTGTAATTTCAGAGCACAATAGGACATTTAAACACTGTAACTTTCCAATCCTTATGCACCTGGACTTTTCATGTCTTTTGTGACAGTGGATGATTTCTGCTTTTTTTTTTCTGAGAAATTACAGTGATCACAAATGCATTATGGTGGACCAGTTTGCTGCAGCCTCTTCAGTGCTGCAAAGTGTAAGCTGCCGGACTGTGTAAGAGGTGGAAGTGGAGAGATGGGCGAGGGATGTACTTTTGTGTGTCTCCTTTATGCACGGACTGCTCAACGAACCAAACCCGGTACATGCTCAGGTGCTTAAGGAGCCACCAGACCCCTAAGACTGGACTCACATGTACTGTATGCATCTCAGGCTTCATGTTTTTTTTTTGTTTTTTTTTTTTTTCATTCTGTATATATGCAGATGTTCATTACGTTTTTTTTTTTTGGTTTTTTTGTTTTTTTGAACTTTTAATTGCAGAGCAGGAAAACAGCAGTCACCAGCATATACATACACAGGACAAAGATGCATCTACATGTATAGCAGGACGTGGGAGGCAGAAAGAGAAAGCCAACAGCAATATTAATAAACAATGAAAAAGGTTAACAATCGTCCCTTTGTTGCCAGGCTAAATCCCGTAAGCCCGATTTCAACCTCTGAGCAGAAGGAGTGTTCAGGTGGGCCAAAAAAGGGTCCCATATGCGATAGAAAAGGAAAGGTTTGTCCTTAAGTGCTGTAGAGAAGGCTTCCATTGGCATGATACATATCACAGACTGTAGCCACTGGTTGACAGATGGGGCCTTATCAGAAATCCACAGTACCATAATGCACTTTCGAGCGTAGTGCAGCAGTATGTGAAGGAGATCTTTGCTGCGAAAGCCGGCAGGTAGCTCATCGTTCAGTCCTAACAGGCAAGTCCTTGGACCCAGATGCAGTCGGCAATTAAATATAGTACATAGCTTGTCTATAAGTGATCTCCAAAACTGTAGAATAACAGGGCAGCTCCACAGACAATGAAAAAAGGAACCAACAGCAGACTGACATTTGTTACAGAGATTAGGCAAAGCTGGATACATTATGTGTCTCTTCTCGGGTGTAATATAAAGCCTATTTATAAGTTTAAACTGCCTTTCCCAAATAGAATTAGATGCCAAGGCTTTAAAAGGACGACAACACAACTTATCCCAAGCTTCAGCATCTATAGCGCCTACGTCTGATTCCCATTGGCCCTTGATTTTGTTAGAGTTATCCATTCTAAGATCAGAGAGAATGTTATAAATCTTTTTAGTGATACATTTTAGTTGGGTAGTTTTTACCATGAGTGATTCTATAGGAGAAAGACCAAACCCTCCATTCAAATCCTTCAATTTAGAAGTAATATAGTGCTTTACCTGAAAGTACTTCAAAAAATCCTTATTGGTCAGACCAAACTTGCTTTTCAGTTGATTAAAAGTAAGAAGAGAGTTCTCATGAACAAGATCACCCACTGTATTAATCCCTTTTTGAGACCAGTCCGCAAAACCAGCCTGAAGACCAGGTAAGAAGTCAGGGTTTTCATGAATAGGAGTAAGAAGGGAGAAACAATTATAATATCCTTCCAGGCGCCTGACTTTGCGCCAAATAACGAGCATATTCTTTAGCACCATATTATCTTGTGTTAGAACTGTGGCTTTACCTGAGGAAATATATAGCAGGTTCCGCAACGGAATGCCCTTTAAAGAAGCGGACTCAGCGCTGAGGTAAATGGAATCCGGATCGTCCATAAACCATTCTGTAAGAAATTTAAACTGTGCAGCCAAGAGGTATTGTGGGAAGGAGGGAGCGGCAAGACCGCCTTTCTGAACAGGCAAACACAGAAAACTGTATCTCAGCCTAGGTCTTTTCTTACGCCATATAAAAGAAATAATTGAACCATTTAATTTTGACAAAACCTTTTTGGACAGAGCAAGCGGTAACATCTGGAATAAATACAAGAGGCGAGGGAGGATATTCATCTTGACCAGATGAATACGACCTAAGAGAGACAGAGGGAGGCTGCACCACCTACCCAAATCGCGATTGATGGTCTGAATTAAAGGGGTGTAGTTCAGACTATACATTTCTTTTAGATTCGGTGAAATCTTTACCCCTAAATAAGTGAAACCGGAGGGAGACCAACGAAAAGGCTGAGAAATGTTTGGATCAACCTCATTTAGAACAGAGAGGGGCATAGCCTCACTTTTAGAAAAATTGATCTTGTAGCCTGAGAAGGAGCCGTATTGGGAAATTAACGCAACTAATCTAGGAATTGAGTGAGCAGGAGAATTTAGAAAAATTAAGACGTCATCTGCATAAAGTGAAATCTTATGTTGAGAATTGTTCAAACAGAGTCCTTCAATAGCAGCATCCTTCCTAATGGCTGTGGCAAGGGGTTCCATAGCCAGGGCGAATAACAAAGGGCTCAGCGGACAGCCCTGTCGACTGCCACGTTCAATACTGAAATTGTCTGACCTATAACCATTGGTAATCACTGCCGAAAGAGGGGAAGTATAAAGGATCTGGATCCATTTAACGAAGTTGTCACCTAAACCAAATTCTTGAAGTGTGAAAAGAAGAAACGGCCATTCCAGACGGTCAAAGGCCTTTTCAGCGTCAAGTGAGATGACTAGAGCCTCAGGGTTAAACAAAGATGAGTGCTGAATAATGTTAAGTAGGCGCCTCACGCTATGTGTGGAATACCGCCCTCGTATAAAACCAGTTTGATCATTCTCAACGATCGAAGGTAGTATTGGCTCAAGACGTACAGCCAGGACCTTAGCAAGTATCTTCAAATCAAGATTTAAAACAGATATAGGCCTATAGGAGGCGCATTCTTCTGGAGGTTTCCCCTTCTTCAGAATTAGCGAAATATTAGCCTCCATTAAGGAGGGGGGGAGAGTGCCTGCCTCAAAAGAGGACAGAAGCATCTTATACAGTGGGGAAGTCAGAATCTTACTAAATTTCTTAAAGAATTCCCCCGTGAACCCGTCTGGACCCGGGGCTTTGTTATTTGGAAGCATCTGAATAACTTTCAAAATTTCACTTTGCGTTATAGGTTTACATAAATCATCCCTTTGGATTTCAGTAACTTTAGGTAAATTTAGTCCTAAGAAGAAGTGATGCATACCTTGTTCCAATGTTGGTTTAAACTGGGAGGTATATAACTGCTTATAAAAAGTTTTAAAAGTATCATTAATAATTAAATTGTCATATTTAGGTAAACCAGATGAGTCTCTAACACATGGGATATTACAACCAGCACCCTTATTATGAAGAAGATTGGCCAGATAGCGGTTAGGTTTATTAGCAAACTCATATAACCTCTGCCTCATGAAGAAAAGAGATTTCTCAGCCTTTCTTGTCAATAGTGCCTCCAAAGCTGTTTTAACCACCTGAATTTCATTCCTTAATTGCTCTGAAGGTGATTCATTATGTTTAGCTTGCAGTTCGTGCAATTCCAGTTCCAATTTCCGTTGTTCCATCTGATTTTTCCGCTTCAGGCCTGCTGAATATGATATAATCAGTCCACGGGTGTAAGCCTTCAGGGTGTCCCAAAGCAGGCCTGGAGAAACTTCAGGGGTTGCATTGACCTTTAAAAAGTCAGGCTTCATGTTTAACTTTTTCAAGAACCAGCTAATAAAACCACCATATGAAAACATTCTGATAGAGCAGGCAGGGTGCAGGTTATCTGTATCACAATGGAGGAGAAGCTGATCACCGAGGTGAGTACCACTATGGACTGCATGTAAAGATGGAGGTAACCAGGGGTTAAAGTGGGCGGCATTCCAGCGCCTTCAATTAATGAACAAGAAAATCTGATTAATGCATATTACAGTCCAATGATTTAATTTTTTGTGTTCTGCAGCCTGGCATTGCTTCCAGTGATGGCATGAAGATACTTGCACGGTAATAAGAAAATAATGACATCCCACAGCCCGCTCATTACATCCCTTTTTCCTTCTCGTCCCTGTGATGCGTTTGCAAAAAGTTGTGGTCACAGCTGTGGTTCAGCATCTGGCTAGAACTACAGAAGAGAAGAAATCGTAAAGGGAGTAATATTTTAAGTGTCAGGTAATTTCAAACAAGTCCAACTAGCAACTTGTGCACAGCTTGTCTCACAGTGTGTCTGTGAGCTAAATGTACAGCTGCTGTATTTCACAGGAAGAGAGAGGAAAAAAAGGTTTATGTCCCCTGAGACGCAGAGAAAGACCGGACAGGAGAGGAAGATGAGAGATTATTTTCAAAGGTGGGGCCTGGCTCAGCAAGCAGCGTTTCATAAACTGGAAATTTAAAGCTTATCTGTAATGTTCTAGTTCATTTTAGAGTTTTTAAATAAGATGTTGGATCTATACGTGATGTGTTTTTGAAAAAGAAATCCTTCAAAGCTTGGATAAAATTGCATTAAAGCAAAAGTTGTATGAAAATACTGTAATAGGCATGTTAGTGCAGGCTAAGCGGGTTCTTTTGTGGTAATGCAGCATGTTGGATTGATGGTGTTCAATGTAAGATTACAGGAAGGTTAGCAAACACAAGTTTATAATCAAGGTGATGCTGATTAGATTCACTTGCTGAATTTTAAATTTTATGCCAGTCTTATATGTCGGAAATCAGCCGTAAATCTGAAACATCTGCACAGATCTTCTTGAATTCAAGACGTTGGCTGAAAGCAGCATCACATCTTTCTACCTAATCCACCAGCACTCACAAATTAATACCACATTACACTCAATCGTAGGGTTCCCCCACCTGCCAAAATCCCACTTACACCTTTTTCATCTTGGTGTGGCAACTGAAGGCTGGATCTAACTGAGAGACTGAAAAGACACGTACACAATCAGTCATACGTCGGGTAATTCTCCTAAGCAGCTGATTTGTATGTTTACTGTCAATCGAACCAAAGCAAACATTTCAAATGATTGGTGTAAAATAAATAAATAAATGGAAAAAAGCTTTTTATTTTTTAAACAGAAGTGTTTTTCACACATTGTTTTAAAAGCAGCTCCTCATGTCCTCAAATCTCTGTGCAGAGTGCAAAGTTAGTCTGACACACAGAGGGAAAAAGTCACATTAACTGAAGTACAGCAGCTGGAATAAACTATTAGTATAATAAATAAACAGCAATTTGGAAGCTATTTTTGGTGTTTTATGGAGTGATGCTTTCTTTGGTAACTCTATATTTGTCAGACAGACAACATCCAGTAAAGAGCACAGTTATTTCCTATCTGTTGCAACAGGCTGGGAGTGTAAAGTCACACTTTTCACTCTAACATAAAGAGTGATTGAACTACACGAAGACTGCAGTGATATGTGTTGTTAATAAAAATAAATGCAATGCAACAGATACAAAAATAGAACATATAAACCGAAAAATAAAAGCACACTGCTGATTTCAACCTGGGAGCAAAATGCAATCAAATAAATTACAACCCACTCTGATACATAATGCCTCTCACCATCTACCCTCGGCCTCGTGGCTGAAGGTGTGGGTGTGTTTACAAAGAGTATTTTAGCACATGTGATAAAAGACACATTTACTGACATGAAGCTGTAAATCTGAGTGTGTTTCCTGCTGCAAGATTTTGGTTCCACACAAATTCCATCCAGCCTGCGGCGTGGGGAGGGACAGGCCAAGTGTTACTTTGATATTTAGTGGAAAATTTGTTTCCACCCACAAACACATCTCATTTAGACAATACAATAAAATAAATAAATAGAAGTGTTTAGGTTACCACAGAATTTGTCTCCACTTGTTTTTTTGTTTTGTTTTTTTATCCATCATGAACAATTTTGATCAGATACTTGGTTAAAATAAAAAATAAAAAATCATCTTTGAACGTGACTTCTTCTTTTTTTCAAAGGGGGGGGGGGGGGGGGGGGGATTAAGCTTAATTAATTTCCACATCTCTCTCAATTAATCATACATTTTCTCCAACCTTCTGTTATTTAGTTTAGCCGAAAATAACTCCTCGGCTTCGGGAAGCTGCGTTCTGGTTCTCGTGTGTAATTGGTTATGAGGAACCCTCCTGCTAAATGTTCCACATTTTCAATTTCAATTTTCTTCAACTGAGGCATAATTTTAGATGTGGGTTAGCACAGGGGGGGTAAAGGAAGCATAGTGAAAATGCAGCTGGTGCTTCTTTGTCAGTATGCAGTATACGTACCAGGCTACATGCTTATGTAATGTGAAAACTTCCAATTATCCATTGATTTTTCTTGATTGTTGCATATACCAGGAAATTGCCATCTTACAATGACAGTTATAATTTCCTCAGATAGGCATGCGTCCCAGTTTTTCCATTGTGTTTGTGGGCAGAGCAGAGAAGAAGCACGAGACATCAGGGCAGTACTGATCATGAACAGGACGCAGCCAGTTCCTTCCACAGGGTCAAACTTTTCCCTCACTGAGGTTACCTGCGCAGGATGAAAAGTCAGGGACACAATTATCGTGCCATTTTCCTCCCCCTAAGAAAAAGAGACTATGCTCAAAGAAAGAGCTTTAAAAAGGTCACCTGAACTTGCCTTACTACACTCTCACTTTCCCAATTCAGTCAGGGGCGAATGGCCTTGGTGGGGGACCGAGCGGCTGTACACATTACAGCCGCGTCTCAACGGCTAGAGCCGAAGCAGGTCTGTAATTTCTGCCATTTGAGAGTGTGAGCTGAAAAGCAGAGTGATGGCCACTTTTCTGTTATTATTCCTTTGGTGGAGTGCTAGCTGAAGGAAACAACCACGCTTTAAGAACATGTCCATCAGTCACTGGCAGTATTTGGAAATGGTATTTGTAAAAGTAACTCTGCTGTGTTGTATCGCTAGCTTTGAAAAGCATGTCCAGTTGCACATGTTATAGTATAGTATAATATCCCACCCTGCATCTGCCTCCCTGGCCTCCTGCATTATATGGGAGCAGCTGCAAAATGGCAGAGTTTGCTTTTTTAAGATCCAGTGTCGACAGGTTCTCAAGAGAGTTCTTATTACTTGGACGTGCAGCAACATAGCAGCAGTGTTAACTGGGTATTTGCATGGAATTATTCGCCTTAAAAAGCAGGATATTTATATTCAAAAGTTATGTGGAGAAAGCAACAATTTCTGATGTTAAAACAAGTCCAAACACTGATTTAACATTTAGGGCTGAATTTACCATCTACAGTTCTTCTTGAAGCACAATAAATGCTAAAAGAACAGGGACCAAATTATCATATATATAATGTCTAACTGAATATAAATAGACTGTATTACTTGTTTAGATTACCTAGCTGAGCTTACTGCAGATAATCAATGGTAAATTGTCATGCTGTACTGTAGCACACAAATCAAGGAGAATAAAACAGCATCTTACTCATTTTACTTTGTTAATTCCAGTTGTCGTATTGCAATGTTCTTATTTTTTTCAAATGATGTAATTATAAGAGAACCTTTCTGTTACTGTTTTCTATAACTTTCACTGCCTTTGACAAAATGTGAACCTTATATAATAGTACAACTTTCCAGCTATTTTCTCAAGTTCATTGTGATTTGTGTGAATTGTTTTGCCTAGTTTTTGGATTTTGCCCGTTGCCAGTCCACCTTTTGGAACTGCTCCCATTCGTTGGTGATTAACCACCGCTGAATTTGGCCCACATTGGTTTTTCTCCACCTGGCAACTGCTACATTTGCATTTTGTTTGAGTAATAAAAATCAGAGTCTAAAATTGTTCATTTACTATATGGTTAGTCTCTATATAAAACAACTGTCTTCACAAAAGGTCCCTAAGAATAAATACATAACAATAGTATGATTAGTTATCATTTGAGAGTGCAGCACTTAACATAAAAAAAGGTTATTATCAGATTTAAACAGTTTTTTTGGTTTGGTTTTTTTTTGTATCATGACATCAGGCTGTTTATATTAATGTCCCTATTTAAGAGCCTTTACATCTATTAGCCACCATCACTCTGTTTTATCTAGCTTATGGAAGTCTTTTCAGCCTCCAACTCCAATTAAAAGCAATTTATGAAATTACTATCACATCGCAGAGTGCTCCAGCTTGCCATGCTGCAGGTATTATCAGCCATGCTTATGAATTAAGAAATGAAATACAAGTTGATGTTTGTGTCAAAAGGAATAGCCTTTGCATGTCATTATTATAATAGCGCTGGCTGTCGAAGCATAAAATTGTTTACAGGCTGAGACGACAACATGAAAGGGAGGTGTGAGTGTACAAGAGTTTATTCAATAAGGACTGTAAGTGACAGACAACATAAATTGACTGAACCATTAGTGTAAAAAATAAATAAATAAAATCCAGTATTTGGACTTTTAAGCTCAGGCTCTCTTGTCGAGCTGCAGCTGCGCACGGCTGTCTTTCTTCCGCCTCCTTTTCTCGACATCATCTCACTTTCCCTCTTCTGTTTTCAGACCTGACTTCATTTTAGCAGGTAAATGAGTTCTTAGTGAGTATTAACTAAGATCAGTGGTGGTTATCTGATCAGAGACAGTCACATGGAACATAGACCTCTCCTTTTTCTCCAGCCACCTGCACTGCCTACTACAAATAACCCATGTGCCTATGTGTGTGTGTGCACAACTGTGTATGGTATACCTGCATTTGTGCATGTGACCCAATGCTCATGTAAGTATGTTTATCTATGCATCTATGCATAACTGTGTGTGTGTATGTGTGCGTCTCCAGGGGCTGAGGGGTCGACAGATGCTCCTTCTCAGTGAACACAATGAATTACTTATAGGCCGTTAAGCCAAACACGGCTCGCTGGCCGCTGGTTTACCCAACACTGATAGGGCCATCTGCTGTGGTGGCTCTACCTTCCCTACTGCTCTTTACAGACACGTAACAAGACGCTTATCTGGCAGGGTGGGGCCCCACAGATGATTAAAAACATCAGGACTTTTACAATTGTCTGTGTGGATTTGTGCATGTGCCTCACTATTTGTCTATGCAGGTGATTTCTGAACAATGGTTTAAAAAAAACAGAAGGGTTGGGTGGTGGGCTCAGGCTAAAATTAGGGCTAAGTCTAGATGTGAGGTGTGGAGTTAGGTTAAATGAGGCAACTGAATGAAGACTGAGACTTGCATTATGTGCCTGCACAGTTTTTTTTTTAATTCTCAGATTGTCCTGTTTCAGCGGGAAAAACAGGAGCAGAAAACATGAAACAAAGGGTAAGTATTGATACATTACAGCCTATTCATATTATTAAAGCCTGATCTTGGTGATAGACAAAGGCATACCTGGACTAAGAGCTAAAAGAAAGTTTGGATTCATAGAGCGCTTTTCTAGTCTTACCACTTTAGACTACAAGCCACCTTTAAAAATCCATTCATACTGTTCTTTATTGTTTACTCTAAACTTGGAAGCATGTCTTCATGCACATCATTGTGCCCCACTGCAAAATGACAGCGTTAACCTACCAAAGTTTAGCACGTATGCTAACATGGTGGTCGTTCTAGCTTAACGTTGTAAGCTAATTGCGTTCATTGTAATTAGCATGGAAAACAGAACAGCTAAAATTGTCATTAGTTGTATAATTATTAGTTCAACAACCCAGTACTGGAGAAAAATCATGTCACTTTTAAATATCTGTGTCTAGAAACTGAAGCACATGCAAAAGTACTTTGAACTATGAATCTTTGTGCTAGCTAGCAGGGAGCGACTCCTCAAACAGAAGCCCAAGAGAACACATTGCTACTGCTCACTCAAGCTGATTATTTTCATCATCAGTTTATGGTCTCCTTCTGGGAAACTTGTTTTCTCATAGCAAAAATAAAATAATAAAAAAAAAATGCCAGGCAGCATTAAATTGACATTTTGATTTTGTTACCCCCAAATTCCAAGTTTGGCATCTCAAACATTTAAGTTGCTGACTCAAAATTTTGTTACTTCTGAGTAAGTCAGAATTTCAAAATAACTAAAACTCTGGCTTACAGTTTGTAAACCAAAAAACATCTCAGTGGCAGAAACGAGCTTCCACACTCCTTAGTTTAAGTCTTACTAAATACATCAGTCAGAAACAATGCTAAAGCAGGGTATGTTTCTACCCACCACATACAAGTCATTGCTGTTTGGTCAGCGATCACGATTTCGGTCTGCTCTGTCCCTCATTTATCTTGTTAGGTTTCAAACCAGTAAAACAGCCAATATGCTCAGCTTGAGGATTCAAGTAATAATTAAGGAACGGTTTGTGGCGCGGCTGCCCCTCTGTTGGTCTTCCATGGTCTCTTGTGTTCTGGGGGCCTCTGGATGTCTGGAGTTTTGATCTCCTCCATACCTGCTTCACACCCTGGAGGACGGGGCTGTGGCCCCCCCACACTCCCTAGCAGATCATTACATGGAGAAACCTTTGGAATGCAAGCATGCTGATCCACACAGGTATGCACACATGGGTATTCACAGACGCGGACTAAAGCTTTCTTGGCTGCTGCCTCAAAGCACACTGTGCGCTGTCTATCTTGCGTGCTGCACAATATCGTTTATTATTTAGTAAATATTGATATCTATGACTAGCTAGTTTATTGTGATGGTGCTTTGTTTTCTCTATTATTATGTTGCTCTTTGTTGTTTGCTGTCTCCTCTGTTTGTTTTTTTTGTTTGTTTTTTTTTTTTTCTCCATACAGGTGACCCAGGAGTTCTTTTTTTTTTTCTCTTTCTTCCCCCCCCTTCTCACCGTCTCTTCTCCCCTTTGGTTTTCTTTCTTTCTCTCCCCCTCTTTCTCTCATTCATTCCCCCTGTCCTATTTATTTAAAAAAAAAAAAAAAAAAAAAAAAGACAAAGGATGAACTGAAGCTCTGCCATCACGTAATGTCGCATACTGCTGTTTCTGATGTCAAAAAAAAAAAAAAAAAAAAAAAAAAAAGGAACGGTTTGTTCCCAAAGTTTGAGGATACTGATAAGTCATGGTGAATTAATTTTAATGAACAAATTCTAGGAAATGTTGGACAATATCACAGGAGACTTCCCTTAGTTTCTTGTTTCCTACTGGAAGAATTTCACTTGGTTGCAGCGATAGCAGTGATTTTTAACAGTTAATCCGTGACATTGGGTTAATAAAACACCTTTGTGGTGTTTTTGATTGGAGGACTTGTTTCTGTCAGGAAACTTACAGGAAGTTAATTTTTTTTTTACCTGAATCTGAACTGACAAACAAATGCTTGTTTAATTTTTTTTATGTTATATTTGACCCACAGTTAGTCAATCAACAATTTATATGAGTTTTGCTTTTAGTTTACATTTTCAGGAGGAGTTCATGCTGAGCGTGTGGGTGCAAATGTCTGTGTGACTGAGAGCGTAGGTGAACAATATGTACATGATAGTGTCTGTGTGTGTGTGTGTGTGTGTGTGGGAGTGTGTGATTTTTTTTTGTTGTGGTTGCCATGCTAACGGGACCCTGTGTACCCTCTAACACAGAATTATAAATTTGGGAGGTCTCCCTGAAATTATGTTTGGACCTACTTCAAGCGTACTGAACTGTAGTTAAGTGCAATCTCATATTCAGCTTTATAAATAAAGATGACAATAGAAAGCCTTCAAGCAACATGTTGAGTCCTAAAAAGCACAATGCAAAGGTCTCAAAATGCTTTTTTTTTTTTTACATTTATTCGGCAAAAATAAAATTGAAAGAATCTTACCATTAAAAAAAACAACAAAAAACTGGATACTGCCATGTGCAGGTAAAACGTTATAAATTTGTGAGATGCTTCCCCACTGAGTTCTTGAATCCAATTCAAAGCCCATTAAACAGACCCAACATGTGCATTGTTGTCTAGCCAGATATAAGGTAGTTATCAGTGTCATGATCCTGGGTCCTTTTGACCCAGCATTTTGTGTTTTCTCTTCGATTTTGGTTCTGTTCTTCCTTTGTTTAGTGTTTACTCTGTTCTGCCCGTGTGTTCCTGTTTTATTGTGAAGGTCTGCGTCTTATGTGAGTGTTTTCAGTTTGCCTCCCTAGTCTCGTTATGTTAATCACTCCCAGCTGTGTTTCCCACCTGTGTGTAATCTCCCTGTGTTCTCTGAGTGTATTTAAGTTGTATTTTCTGTCTTAGTAATTGCTGGTTCGTCTGTGTTGTTTCCCCTTGGTCTCCCTGCGTCTTCCCATATGTATTTCTCCGGACCTCCCTGCATCCTCGTTCTGGTTTGTCTTATTAGTTTACCCAGTTTAGGTTTCCAGTTTCATGTTTTGTCGCCACCGCTGTTTGTACTTACCCACCCCTGTTAATAAACACTCACCTGCACCAGAGCTGCTGCCTTTTGGGTCCTTCCTACATTCCACACGGCTTGCCCCGGCAATCCGTGACAGTACGAACCAGCCACCATGGACCCTGCAGCAGTAAATCCGTCCGAGGAGCTCCAGGACGACGTTACATATAACGTGGAGATTCTCCTCGGGCTGTGGCTTGAAAACCCTCCAGAGGAGCTTCGCCGCACCGTCGAAAGCCGGCTACAACGGCTCTTTTCCGGCCTGCCATGGCTTCTAAAATCGCTTCCTCCGACCATGCAGGCTTTTCTCCAGCACACACCTCACCTTCTCTCAGCCACTCCTGCCTCGCTGCCCGACTCGCCGGATGTGATCTTGCCCGGCCCGTCGGAGCCGTCTGCGGGGAGGAAACGCCGATCGCGCCGCCGACGCGCCACCCCACAGCCGGACGTTCGGACTTCTAATTTACCGGCTGTGGTGAGTGAGGACTCTGTGTCTTTTCCAGACAACGTGACTGTTCATTCAGGGGCTGTGTTTTGTGTGGCGGATGTCAACGCGAGCTGCGTATCGCCTGTGCAGCCACCCTCAGCTCAGTTAGCTCCCTCGCAGCCCCCCTCAGCTCAGTTAGCTCCCTCGCAGCCCCCCTCAGCTCAGTCTCCCGTGTCCCCCTCAGCTCAGTCTCCAGAGCCACCCTCAGCTCAGTCTCCAGAGCCACCCGTGTCCCTTCCAGTGCCGCCTGTAGCGCAGGCCCCAGTAGCTCCGGCGCCGCCTGTAGCGCAGGCCCCAGTAGCTCCGGCGCCGCCTGTAGCGCAGGCCCCAGTAGCTCCGGCGCCGCCTGTAGCGCAGGCCCCAGTAGCTCCGGCTCCAGTATCCCCGGTTTCACTCATTCACTCCATGCAGGGAGAAAGTCTAATATCACCTCAAGGGGCTTTTCGCGGTTCAGTCGCCATTGGCACAGTTTGCCACTCCAGGGCTTCCCCAGAGGCTAGGTCTCAGTCCCCAGCTGATTCTGGACCCCTGAAGTCTATGCAGCCACCTGAGAACTGCACCATGTCAGCGTTGCCTGGGCAGAGCCAGTGCTCAGTGCATTGCCAGTTGCCTTCGTGTTTGCCAGAAGACTCCATGACTGCTGGCTTAGTGTTGACTTCTGCTGGAGGGTCCGAGGGACCGCTCCGGCCTTCGTCTCCTGTCTCCACTGGAGGGTCCGAAGGACCGCTCCGGTTTTCGTCTCATGTCTCCGCTGGAGGGCCCGAGGAGCCCGTCCAGCTTCCTACCTCATCAGCTGGGGGGCCCGAGGAGCCCGTCCAGCCGCCTGCTGCAGCTTCATCATCCTCCTCGCCGGCTGCAGCTTCATCATCAGCCTCGTCTGGTCCAGCCTCAGAGCCTTCAGCCTCGTCTGGTCCAGCTTCATCCGAGTCTTCATCCTCGCCTGGTCCAGCTTCATCCGAGTCTTCATCCTCGCCTGGCCCAGCTTCTGCCTGTGCTTCGCCTGGCCCAGCTTCTGCCTGTGCTTCGCCTGGCCCAGCTTCACCTTGGCCTGGTCCAGCTTGGTTCTCGCCTGGTCTAGCTTCAGCTTCAGCTCCAGCCTCGCCTGGTCCAGTTTCATCCTCGCCTGGTCTAGCTTCAGCTTCAGCTCCAGCTTCGCCTGGTCCAATTTCATCCTCGCCTGGCCCGGCTTCAGCTTCGTCCTTGCCTGGCCCGGCTTCAGCTTCGTCCTCGCCTGGCCCGGCTTCATCATCTCCGCCTGCTGTGGCCTCAGCCTCGCCTGGCCCGGCCTCGTTTGGGTCTGGAGCTAAGCGGCCGTTTTCTAGACCGCTGGCTAGGCTACTGGCCGGCCACCATCGCCTGAGTGGCCGCCGTTGCCTTCCGCACGGCCGGCCCCCTGGACTGTTTGGACTCCTGTGCTGTCGGCCCCCTGGCCGGCCCCCTGGTCTTTTCTGTTTTGGACTCGGTTTTCCTGTGCTTTGGTGTGCTTTTCTTTTGGTTTTGGACTTGTGTTTTGTTTTTCTTTTTGTCTTCTGGCCTTCTGGTGCTCCTGTTTTGTTTTGCCTCGAGCCCTCCGTCCTGGACCCCCTCCGCCCGCCCTGGTTGGGTTGTTTTCTGTTTTTTTTTGTTTTGTTTTTGGGCTGTCGGGAGCCAGCCCTTGAGGGGGGGGGGGTTCTGTCATGATCCTGGGTCCTTTTGACCCAGCATTTTGTGTTTTCTCTTCGATTTTGGTTCTGTTCTTCCTTTGTTTAGTGTTTACTCTGTTCTGCCCGTGTGTTCCTGTTTTATTGTGAAGGTCTGCGTCTTATGTGAGTGTTTTCAGTTTGCCTCCCTAGTCTCGTTATGTTAATCACTCCCAGCTGTGTTTCCCACCTGTGTGTAATCTCCCTGTGTTCTCTGAGTGTATTTAAGTTGTATTTTCTGTCTTAGTAATTGCTGGTTCGTCTGTGTTGTTTCCCCTTGGTCTCCCTGCGTCTTCCCATATGTATTTCTCCGGACCTCCCTGCATCCTCGTTCTGGTTTGTCTTATTAGTTTACCCAGTTTAGGTTTCCAGTTTCATGTTTTGTCGCCACCGCTGTTTGTACTTACCCACCCCTGTTAATAAACACTCACCTGCACCAGAGCTGCTGCCTTTTGGGTCCTTCCTACATTCCACACGGCTTGCCCCGGCAATCCGTGACAATCAGCCTCTTTCAGATCAGTTTCCAGATTGTGACTGGACATTTAATTTTCTAATGAAGCTATGTGCTGTTTATACACGTACACACACATGCACAGCTGCAGTGCCAAACCTTTGTGTGTAATCTTCATGCTATCTGCTTTCTCTGAGAGTACAGCCATTAAAAAAAGAAAAACAGGAAAAAAAACCTTTGCAATATAAGAAGTACAGGTGGAAGTTTTTAGTGACAAGATTGAATTCATCAGGACTGCCATCTACCACCACTAGTGCTGCAGTGTGGCTGTTCCTTCCTCTGAAAATACTAAATGACAGTCCTGATTATATTTCATTTTCCCTGAACACTGTAATGTTTGTCAAAACTGAAAATAACAGCAGGTCATGCAAAACACCAGAAAAAAAATCACACTAAACTGAAACATTATCCAAATTTCCCCATGGGAGACCATTAATCTATTATTTCATCTAACAAATGTCACATCGTTTTTGGTTTCCTTAGCTTAAATGGAAGTGTGTTGCAGATATTTGCTGCAGTAATCACATGCCATTGTTTTTGTCATCGTGTGTGTTGATGTTCTAACAAATTAGGGTTTATCTGTAGAGTTGGCATTTGTGCTACTCTTTGTAATAGCACATCCAATGCATTATAAGAAAGAATGATGTGTTTGTTTGACTAAAACATCTATAGGCCAATCACACTACCTTTTACAAAGGTCAAGGGTACAATCGTTGGTATCTTGTAAAGATGCCGTTGATCGTTTCACGTTTCCAGAACATCAAACTGGATAGTGCTCAAAGTTGTCTGAAACCTTCAGGATACGCTTTCTAATGCTTTCTCTGGAACTGCTCTACTGTTAGTGATGGCTCTAACTGACATGCCAAGTCCAGCAAAGCCTCTTACCTCTACAGGGAAGCACCTCATTCTCCAGCTTTCTCTGTGGCAGTTCTCCTACTGTATGCTACAGATGAACTTGCATGAATACAGTCTTCACTGTTTCCAACAGGAGGTTTGGTATTTGTAATGTGCATCCTTGAGTCTTCCTCACAGGTCTCTAAAATCCTTTTCTAAACTTGTTTTGAGTCTCACTTTTTTAACCTTGTGGTGTCTGTTGATACTTATGGTGTGAAATGACGACATCTGTGGTGCTTTTTGACACCATCAGCATCTTCTTAAGATGTGCTGGAGTGTATCACTCCCATAACACAGACCATTTATTTAGTCTGATACCATCAAACAAAGACTGAGGGTTTAACACAGACACAGAGGGCAGTCAGGTAGGAGTGGAAACACAAGGGAAACACAGCTGAAAATAATCAGATGTGACAAAAAGAAAGGGAAAACTAAATACAAGGCACAAGAGACAAAAGACGACCAAAATAAAATAGTCAGCAGAGTACCCAAATTAGCCTGCACTAACTTTCCTGTTGAACCTTTAAAAATATGAAATATTATTAATTAAATGCATGTCACACACATATCACAAAATAACATTAGCAACACATCATGCAACAATGCATTGCTTGGTTAAAATAAATAAAGATGTGAATTAAACCAAACAACAAATTAAAGGAAATAAAGGTTATACTTAAACTTTAAGTTTGCAGTTTATGCAATGTCTCAGATTGTTCAGCAATCAAGTGACATCACTTCCTTCATGGCATCATCTGAAAAGCCTCCCCAAATATTATTATGTATTAAACTCACATAATAATAATAATAATGGATTGGATTTATATAGCGCTTTTCAAGGCACCCAAAGCGCTTTACAATGCCACTATTCATTCACTCTCACATTCACACACTGGTGGAGGCAGCTACGGTTGTAGCCACAGCTGCCCCGGGGCAGACTGACAGAAGCGAGGCTGCCATATCGCGCCATTGGCCCCTCTGGCCAACACCAGTAGGCGGTAGGGTAAAGTGTCTTGCCCAACGACACAACGACCAGGACAGAGAGCCCGGGGATCGAACCGGCGACCTTCCGGTTACAGATACGCTTCCCACATGATCTCCCTCTAACCTCAGTATGGTCAAGCTTTCAGTGTTTCTTGTTACTGTAACACTATCTTCATCCATATAATATTTCTTCCATGAACTTTAAAGAGAGCAGTAGCCACAGTCTCCTTCCTTGTATCCCTGATTGATAAACAATGCTTACTATTTCCCTGGGAGGCTTTCTTTGTCAAAATTCCTTAACCTTTGCTCAGATTCCTCGGTGATGTTCGTGACTGCCATCCCCTCTCTTAGTGTGTTGTCAAAGGTCTTCCCCGAGCTATACTCCGGCTTTTCTTAGACCGTTGGGATTTGTGTTCCTGAGATGGAAAAATTGCATTTATCCATGACTCCATGCCCTTTGTCAGCATCAGTGACCTACATTTCACCAACTCAGAGGTTAACCTTATTCATCCCTACATTTGCTGTGGCTCCTTCGGGACCCATCTTGCTTAGGGTACTGATTTTGAGATCACTGTAAGGTTGTCCATGAAGGTGCACCAGACCTGGACTAACTAGCTCAACTCATGATCCACTGATTACACCATCATACCCATTGCTAAACTGTGCAGCCTTTTTATGGTTTCTAAAATCTTACGGTTTTGAATGTGTTTCCACTCTATTGGCACTGATGCTGACAAGACTTTCCTGGGAATTTGCAGAATTTGGCCTTTGGTACATAACTTATCCTGAGAGCTTCTTCTACTAACTTACCACAACACCCAATATTTACTCTCTCCACTCCTGAGTTTACTTGAGAAGCTGTGCAGCCATGTCTAAATGCTCTAACATGCCTGCCTCAGAAATGGCATTTGTGCACCTCAGTCACACTGTACTGAGTCCTAAAGGATTCTTTGAATCACTTTAAAAAAGGGTCTCTCTTGGGTTTGAGCAGGCAGGTGATTCCAATGGACGATACTCTTCATCTTCCTTGGGAAACCATGCCTCCGTCTCTGCAAACCTGCGCTGCCTCAGATCTCTGGTTCTGAACAAGATAATCCTGAATCTCACCGACAGGGCAGTGCTAGTAAACTTTATAAGAGGTCCGGGTGCTGACCCAGATCTTTCCGTTATTACGACTTCTTGCAGCTTTTCACAAAGTTCCTTTCCAAGGTTGAAAGCAAAGACGCAATGCACTGATTTCTTTTCTTACATCTTTGATGGTACATATTTTCATCATAGATTAGAAGATTTTTCTAAATGAAACATTGGATTTGATTTGTTGGATTTAACCTTGAATTTTGCTTTCAAAAACAAACAAGTTGGCGTCTTCCAAGTCTTGTGTTTATTTATTTTTTATTGAATTAAATGGACAACGTGATCAAAAAAACCTACTGGCACTCTTGGAGCAAATTGTCTGTGAAGACTGTTTAATGTATGCTAAATATGAGCTTAGCATAAAATAATGAAAGCAGAAACTCAATCTCAGTTAATCAATGAACTGCTTATATCTCTGTACAAACAATACACTATTGATGGTTTTAACTGGGCTGCTACTTATATACTTTTCTATTCTGACTGAGCACTTAAAGCTCTTCAGTACAAGCCTCATTCATCCAGTCACACACAGAACTTTGTCTACCACTCACACACACACACACACACACACACACACACACACACACAAATGCACTGGAGGAAAGTCAGGGTTTAATATCTTGCCTGAGACATGGATCGAGCCACTGGCCTTCCAATTAGCCGATGACCTGCTCTTTTTTGTGAGCCACAGCCACCCGGGTGAATGAGCTTATGTAGTGCACTATTTTTTGGAGTGACTCCTCAAAGCATCAAGTTAAAAAACAGCAAGTAATCAAATGCTTATGATTAAATTTAGAGGTGTTGTCAGGTGGAATTTTGCTGACACAAAGGCTGCCACTACTGTCTCCACAACTTCAGTGTCAAAATGTGTTTCTTATGTCATCTTTACTGAATTTATCTGTGTAAGAAAGGGCTTATTTTTGTCTTATCTTCGGATTGGCACGGCAGAGGCAGCGGTGAGTGCAGAGTACAGTATGCTGTGTTCATAGTAAGCTGTCAGAACGACACTCGTCATCCCCACTGTTCGCTGCCCTTTGTCAAACTAGCAGAGACTCACATGAAAGGGCTCTGACTCGCCATATATGTATGTAAAAGGGAACACAGACCAACAGGGGTTACATTCAAGTTTGGCAAAAGACCCTGCACAAACGTCCATATGAGTGTGTTTGTCTGTAAGTGTGTGTGTGTGTGTGTGTGTGTGTGTGTGTGTGTGTGTGTGTGTGTGTGTGTGTGTGTGTGTGTGTGTGCGGAGTCATTTCAAAAGCTCCACACACACAAAAAACAGAGAAAACAAAAAAAAACAAACAAGCACTCAACAACACAATAGCATTTCCCACAATGGTTTCTGAGTCTGGGAAATTAGAAAGTACAATGATGCACACAGCACACAATGGCCTTACAAAATGCTCATTTGTGTCTGAAAATACACCTCTTTTCTATCGTTTCTGCCATCACTCTGCCAGGAAGACACACTGTGACATATTATGCGTAGCTGTCATCTGCTTAGCAAGTAGAGTTCACACGAAATCTAACATCATTTTAAAAAAAATATTTCTTTATTAGCTTCAGATGCAGTTGTAGTGCTGCTTCTTACAGCAAGAAATGAATAGGGTCACTGTATTCTGCATGCTGCAAACATTGTGTACTGTGTGCATCTCAAATATTTATGTAGGCATTCACTGCTTTTCAAAACATCACACTGTTATACCTTAATGTGAAATATATGTGCCGCAGCGTTGCATTTTCTCGTTCTGTGCAATAAATTAACATTTATTTGGGTTCTTTGCAAAACAAAAAGAAAAAAAATTAGAAAATATTTTTAATAGTTGAGATTAAATTGTATTATTCAGGAAATGCAGTTTTCTTAATTTAGATATTTATTTTTAACCACTGCATTCATAATTTACAGCCTTCAGGATGTAACATTTAGCCTTTAACCATAATTATGCTGGTAAAGCTGGAATGAGTATTAGTCATATTACACACCTTGTTTTGTGATTAAAATATGTTCTGCAAACCACATCATGTGGCAGAGGTTTTGCTCTGGTACTCGCCTCTGATAATTTGGCATTTCTTTTTCAAATCTGTTAATATTTATTCCCAAACTGGAAGAGGTTCCAGCAGATTCCAGACACAACATCAGAGGTCTCTGTCCAGAAAAGGAACACCCAAGACACTGCACATTTATCTATCGATCTATCTGTCTATCTATCTTAAACTATTTCAGTCTATAAAGAAAATTTAAAAAAAGAAAAGAAAATTCGTGCACAGTGTGAGTCAAATCTTTTGTCATTTGAAAATGGCCAGCTCAGAAGCTCAATCCAAAGCTGTCATGCTTTTTTGTTTCCTTTCTATTTTTGGCCAAGAGCATTAAAGTGTATCAAATATGCAGTTCTCCATATATTTATATGCTTGTGTGTTGATGTGCAGAAGCACGTATTGGATTACATATTACCTCATTTTTACTAGTTGTTTGCACAAAGGGCAGGTTCACAAGATTTTCTTCTTCTTGCACCTTTTTCTTTTGACTTGATGTGAGTGTGGAAGTTAAAAAAAGACTAAACTCAGATAAATCCATATGCATACAAAGATATTAAGCTCCAAGCTCTTTGTGGATCTAGGAAGGTTTTCTTTTGTCTCAGAATCCCTGCTTAAATCTAAAAAAATATTTTGTATTCAAGCTGAATTTTTTTTTTTTTAGAAATCTTTTTTTCCTCTCACGCAATTTAAAAAAAGTGTTCAGAGAAAATTAATAATACTTCCCTTTGTTTGCATGATTTGGTTTATCAGACAAGCTGCTTTTATACACTAAAGCTGAAACAACACAATGAGAACAGTTAAAACTATCCAAACCAAAGTGTGCATGCTGTCCTTGTTACTTGAATGGCTGAAGACTGTGAGACCTTTTAATTGATAAAGAAAGCAATGCCTACAAAGAAATACTTCAAAGCACCAACATGAACTTAAATAGTGCCATTTGGCAATAAACGATGGCAATAAAAACTGCAGTGAATGTAACTGGATTATGGTTATCGTTGCATTTGAAGAGTAAGGAGTTACATCTCGAACCTTCATGTGAGATCAACACCAGTTTTCATTGAAATCTAAATGCAACTTCTAACAATAATGCTTTCCTCTCGAATGTAGTTGTGTAAAATAAAGAGGTACATCTATAGTGGTGTATCAGGAATATTTTGCAGTCTCCTTCTGTCGTCTCCTTTGTGACTGACAGTGATAACAGAGTAAGCGATGTGGAGTGGTTTTTTTTAGCACATGTATTCATCTCCTCGGTGGATATCAAGAAGACATGAAGTGCTTCTGTAAGTTTGGCTCATTCTGTGAATTTGTGTGCGTGTTTGTGTTTAGACTGTCTTACTTCTTCCCTTCAGTAGTAAGTGCAAAAATAACCCAGCATGCCACTGTATGTTTATTAAATGTCTATTTCGAATAATAATAAGAGTGGGAAACAGAAAACGCTTTCACGCTGGGCACTTGCACTAAAATGTGATTTTGTTTTTGTTTTTTTGCGGTGAGATTTAAACCTCCTTTTCCTCTTCCTATGTCCAGGACATAATGTTGATATATTTCCCCCCACAGTTCAAACAAAGTCAGGGAAAAGATGGAGGAGGGGTTGCTGGGTTGAGGGTGAGGTGATGGGCGGGGTGACGTCAGGTCCCATCAGTCT
The DNA here is from genome assembly GCF_057381915.1 of Diplotaxodon limnothrissa. Taxonomy (NCBI): domain Eukaryota; kingdom Metazoa; phylum Chordata; class Actinopteri; order Cichliformes; family Cichlidae; genus Diplotaxodon; species Diplotaxodon limnothrissa. The sequence continues at coordinate 60,913,175 of NC_140602.1, forward strand.
GACAGACCTCCTATTGGACCAGTGCAGGCTTTTTAAAGGTGCAGGCAGAAGCGCGCAGGAGAGTCGCTCTCCTCCACAGACGAGCCGCAGCTCTCCAGCTCTCCATCCGGCAGAGAAGCAGCGGAGCCGGGCTGAGAGTCGCCAGGTGAGCGTGGAGACCTTCGGTGTATTCTTTGGGGCGTGGGGGGAGAAACAGACTGTAGAGAGAGTAGGGGAGGGGGAAGGAGAGGGTTGTAGGAAACTGTCGGAGCGTTGGTTTCAGTCAAAGGGGAGTATATGGGTCAGAGACACGCCGAGTGACATCTGGTTGTTTTATATCAGCCGTAAGATTCAAATTTCTGCGCGTAATTGTGTTTTCTCTCTTGCGCTGTAGACCTGACGAGGAAGCATCTCCGAGACTGACCCGATATATCAACAGGTAGGTGCATCCACCTGTTTCTATTTAATTCTTTTTTTTTTTTTTTTTTTTACATAACACGCCACGACAAATATCCCAGTCACACAAAAAGTGAGCCATCCCTGCTTGTGCTGATCTCGAGACGACGGTGCCCCAAACACCAATAATGGCAGCATTAATTAGGGAGCAAAAAAAAAAAAGTTCTTTATGTCGGCTCTCTGCGTGGTCCCCGCGTCGTTACCTCCTCATGGATTATCAGCACCCCCCCCGCTTCGTAGCCTGTTTGGGCTTCCTGGGGTCAAGTGACAACAGCTCAATGTTGAAACCCTCAGACGGAATCAATAGCCTGCTCATCTCCTGTAGGCCGGGGGACATGAAAGACCGAGAGAGAGATAAGCTTAATTGGTCTTCTTCTTTTTTCTTTTAGACATAGTTCAAAGTGTGAAGCGATGACAGTAGAGGTGAAAATGAAGTGCAGTTGGAAAAGGTCCTGCAGGGGCCCTCTTTACAACAAGGTAACCGCTCTGAATTGAACTTTTAATAGTTTCTTCCTTGCAGCCTTGTAATTAATTATCTAAAAGCTGAGCTGTGGCGAAACCACAGCTTTTTAAAAGTGGGAAAAAAATAAAGAGAGAGAAAAAAAGAGAGAGGATGGCAGTGTGTGTTTCAACCCAGGCAGATTAGAGGTTTCAGCACCAGAGCGGCGGACAGCTCCACACATCTGGCCACATGGCCCCCAGCAAGGACGCCAGAGGTCTCTTCTCTGAATCCCAAATACAGCAGACTAGAGAGGAGCGCAGACGGAGCTGGTTACACCGCAGACAAAATGTTTCCTCAAACCTTGACGTGTCATTCCAGCATGTTATAGCTGATAAAAGTGGAGGGAAGAAAGGAAGAAAAAACCCCAGAGGAGTCTAGTGATGACAGCATGAGAGGTGTGAAGGCCAAGATGTATCATGCATATTATTCGTTTTTGTCAAAGTCCCAAATTATTCTGGGTGATTCGCCTCGGGATGTGTCAGTGACAGGCAGCCTCCTTCTGGCAGGGTCTGAGGTGTCAAAATGGAACCTGGAGTGCAGCCAGGATTTCCTATTGTGACTTACCCCCCACTCTCTTCTGCATGAGTGCATGTTGGGCGACTCACAATCTCCATACGTACACCCCCACATGTACACACGCACACATGCACACACACGTCGGCACCAAATGGTGTGACACAGCACATACAATCTGTAGCCATGAGAGAAATTCAGTGCTAACAGGTGTTCAAACAGGCCGCTTGGTACATTCTTCCAATTATTGCAATTAGATGCTGCCTGGTTACCACTCCATAATGTATAACTGCTGCTGTGGAGGAGAGTGTGTGTGTGTGTGTGTGTGTGTGTGTGTGTGTGAGAGAGAGAGAGCGAGAGAGAGAGAGAGGGTGACACAGACAGACACACAGGGGGAAACAGCAGGAATGAGCAAAGGAGAGAGAGGGAGAGTTTTTTGATGTGGCAATTGTCTTTGCTTTCTGTGGAGGGTAAGGAATAAAAAGCAAAAAGCGCACGTCTGAATTATATGCTATTCAGTGAACGCGCTCTGAATTTATAACTAATCCCCTTTTTTTTGCCCTGAGTCATTATCAGCTTTAGCAGATTGTCTCAGAACTGGAGGCAGCGGTGTTTGATTTTAAATAAACAGAGCTCCCTCTCTCTGTGGCAGAGGGTGTGTTTTAGACAAACTGTTGCTTTTCACTGCTTTCGTGATGTGTGCGGAGATGGGCAGCATACTGATTGGAAAGAGGCCTCATCTTGTGCTCTTTATTCTGTCTTGATGAAGCGGGGATGTCTTCAAAAGTCTTCATTTGTCCAATCAAGAGTTTAAAACCCTTAAAATTTCAGCTCAAATCAAACGCTTGACATCTTTGCTTCTTTTTTTTTTTTTCTTAAAAAAGACTTAATCAGTAATCAAAATGCAGCAATTTCATGTTGATCAACTTCTTCTGGATTCAAAAGCAGGTTAGAAGGCTACTTATTTGAGGGCTAAACAGAAGAAAGTGTCTGATATTTGAGGCATTTCATCACGGCGGCGAGCGAGGGGACATCTTGATTTGATAAGTGATTGAGCCGTCGTACTTTATACAGAGCAGAGGGCAATCACAGCAGGTCTTATCAGGGAACAGGGGCAAAAAAAAGAAAAAAAAGATAACAGAGAGCCATAAAGTGGGAAAGCACAAAGCGCCACGCGAGCAGCATCTGTGTGTGTCCATAGGTGAGAGTACATGTGTGTCGTATTAAACAGGAGATGTTTGTGGCAGCTGCCGGCCTTGTTTGAACAGCAATCACAATCAGCGGCAGCAGCAGCCAAGCGTGTGGTAGTGACAGCGCTGGTGGGAGACTCTCTGCCATCGCTCCCCCGCTCTCCACCCTGCACCTTCTGCTCCTCCTCCTCGTCTTCCCTGCGCCTCTCTCTAACCTCGCCTCGCTGCCTGTCCTCTCCTCCCTCCCTCTCCCTCCTGTTGCTTCTTCGCTTCTCTCTTCAGCTAAAGTGGCTGGCATTGCATCAGTTCCACCGCAGTTGAGGCCGGATCTGAATTGATTCTCCGTCCTCTCCGGGAAAGTTATTACAGCTTCAGATCTCTTTCAGAGAGACTTCAAAAAGGCTCCACGGAAAGCCGTGAAAACAAGGTGTTCCTGTGCCTCTGTTCTGGTCTTGTGTGGCTCCTCTTTAATGCTGCCTCGGTAGTGAGAAATATATGAGCGCTGCTAGACTGCTTGGCTACCTGTGATGAGAGCGAAGCAATGCGCACATGATTTGCCTGCGTGTCCCTGGTGGTCTGTGAGGACACTGGGTAGTTTCAGCAACAACAACAGGATTCAAAAGAATCTTTGAGTATAAAGAGGAAGTTGTTAGGCTAAGATTTTTGTCTTTTTTCTAACAATTTATTAAATAGTGTATTTAAAATAAATGTGAAAATGCTAAGAAAAACTACAAAATTGAAAAGTATAATTAACACACAGCATAAGTAAGCTATTTGTATAGATTGGGAACAATGGGACATTGTATCTAAAAATATCCGATTTTTTACTAGTCTCCACATCCGCCACCATCCTGTCTTTCTACACCTGCTGCTCACTCCTGTCTTTGCTACACCTCCCCTCTAACCCCCCAGCCGGCTTTGTTTGTTCATCCTCCGCTGTTGTTTCCCTTCCCCTCATCTACTTAGGGAACAGCCTAAATCCATTGTTTGATGTGCCCTTTTCATTTGCTGGAGGAGAGGAGAGAGAAGGAAAGTGAGCGAGGTGAAGGTGGCAGGGTCGCTTGAGGATGGAAGAGAAAAGAGGAAAATTATGTAGATGGAGGGAAGAAGCGGGAGTCCTGAAGCAACAGGCTCATAAAGCATGTTTGTGAAGCGATTTACTGACACGGTAAACACACGGCCAGGATGTTTTTTTGCTTTTTTTCATGATTGCATTTTAATCTCTCTGTCAGTGCTGCTACAGATCTTTGGCAAGACAGACATATATAATCAAAAACATCTCCATCTTGTTTTCTGGAGATAAGGTTTTAGGATTTATTGGCATTATCTGGGTTTTTAAAAACATGTCCATTAATAAAATTGTTGGCATCTATTTAAATGATAAACTTCACACAGCTTGTCAAAGCATTTAATTTTAAATTTATGCCACTGCTCTCTGAAGACTGACAGTCACACTGTCTGACTGTCGGAAATCGCTTCATTGCATTAACACGAGACTCCCTCTTAAAGGGACGCTCAGTAGTTCACTCCTGCAGTAAACCTACTCTGTTATAAACTGAAATAAAGTGCAGTTACCCGCAGTCGCAGGTGCTGCTTCTCACTGACTGCCAGTCAAAACAATGTATCCCTCCTCCTAAAGCATCAAAAAGACATTGGTGCCTAGGTGAGATTAACAGCAGCTCTGTAGCTAGCCTGAGGGGTAAATAGTTGTGTGTTAAACAGGCTAACCTGCCTTCTCTAACCCTCCAGTTTACTGGCGTTACTGGTGTGCAGCTTTTATCTTTATTTAAACCCAAAGATAAAGCAGACCTCATCCAGAACGTCTGTAGATGTAAAGTAGAGCTACCAACAAGCTGCCCACATATAGTGTTGGATTAATCTGTTAAAAATTTGTTCCCACTGAGGAAAATTTACATGAACACCCCATCAAGCCACAGAAAATTTTGGTAGGATACACCACGTGGCAGTTTTTGGATGTCATATGGAGGAACGAGGCAGAAGAAAGTACAGTTATTGTTTAAAATAAGATTACCTTGATTATTGCCCCAAAGTATTTATTATGTATATGTTTCATTTGTATTTTGGTAGAAAGTAAATGGCTCCTGTCATTCTGATGACTTAACCAGCTAATTACATGTATCACATTAAACAAGTTCAAAACTTACTTGTAGTAACCTGCGTTTAACTGTCAGTCACTATATTTTTGTTCCCAACCACAAGTTTTCTCACTTTTAATACAAAAAGAATGTCTGTGCTGTTATTAAAGCTATCCCTGCTAACCCTGATAGACTGTAATGCTTTTTCTGGTCCACACTGCCTTTCAGTGTCGACTCGGGGTGAGCCTGGCTGCTTCAATTCAGCCAAATTTCCACTTCATTTGGACCAGATATCAGGTGTGTTGTGACATTTTGGCCAAACCAGACCTAAACAGCATTTGCTGGGACATTTCTCATGCTAGGCTCATAACTTTCAGACACATTTGACCCGCTTTAACCCACGTAAGGTGTGGACTCTTTAAAAGACGGAGATCCTCCAGTCTTGGTGTGGCCTTTGTGTCATCGTTAGGCAAAACAACTAATGCCCTGGAAATGTGTTGGCAGCTAATGTTCTGTTGCTTATGTAGTGGGTTTTTCTTTTGTCGTTCTTGTTGTTTTTTTGTATTGTTTTTCATTGTTTTTTTTAATTAAAATAGTTGTATTAATGAGCAACTGTTTTCCAGTGACACAAGTTGTGAATATGGGAATCTCTCCAGCACTGCCTTGACTCCTGCATGACGTGGGCACAGCTTAACTACCCTTTACTGCTTAATAAACAAGCCAAAATAGCCCAGGAAGTTTAAATCTCATTGCAATCTGTGGGGAGGAACAGAGATCCCATGATTACACTCTCCCACTGTATTGGCCTACAAAATTATTTTTCACTTGGGAAATAATTAAAAACAATTCACAAGTACAGAATGTCTCAGAAATTTGACACATGCTAACTGACTAACTTTTTCAGGTGATTTTGCTCTCTTCTTGGCAACAGTTGGCCTTAAAAACAGTAAATCCAGCTAAAAAAGGTGAATAAATTAAGGGAATCCTGCGCTGACAGATGGTGCATCATAATTATGACTGGTTGGGTAGGAAATAGCACGAGATGCAGCAAGCAAAAATGAGACTGGAGTATCAAAATGGGGCTAACGAGCAGGAGACTGTTTACCCATCGTCTTTTTTATGTTAATGCAGATCAAACTGGATAAAGTCAGTTTGTGTAGAGTGACATTTGATCCTCATCTGTGTCTCCTTTCTTATAAAAAGGCAGAATGAGACCATTTTTGTCATCTAATGACTTGATCGGTTAAATCTTTTTCCTTCTTGAGACATGCAAATAGTTTAGAGCTCCTCGTGGCGTGAGGTTGAGAGTGAGGACCGGCTCATGGAATGAAAAGACGAAGCTGTTCTCTGACAGACTACAACAGAATTGTCAGGCTCGCCCCGCTGCACTGCAATATGAAAGGATTTATTTCAATAGCACTTAACAAAGGACTGCCAGCAGAAAGGAAAACACAGGTTAATGCAAATAAAGGATCGTGCTTGAAAAACAGAAAGGTTGAAGACAGGAGCTGCTTCGGTGTGTTGTCAGGGTGAGGGTGAACTCCATCGGTCCAGCAAAAGCATGACTCCAAATATAAAAGCTTAATTTGGGGGGGAAATATAACCGAGAGACACATCCACGTGCCTTGAAATTATATTTAATTTCAAATAGTTTTTTTTCTGCGTGATAAGCAAGTATTTTCAGGATAGCAGGGCGAGGGGGAAAATATAATTAACTTTCGTGTTCATGGACAGAAAAATTCATGCACCTGTTATCTTGCATTGCAAATGCAACACAACCACATCCGTGTAGAATTATTATCTGATTCATGTGCAATTTAATTCAACGTTAATGTTAATCTGTGCAGAGACTGGTGCATGCCAACGACACAGGTTGGTAATGCATTTGCATTTTCCTGCTTCAGACCTGCGTGTGGGTATATGTGCAGAAGTGTGGAGCACAGCAGCACTTGGAGTTGCATATGTCTTAATTGGGAACCATTCATATCGCTGTGTATCAGACAGGATTTTTTATTTTTTTATTGAACGCTGATGTGCATTTATTTAAGTAACTACAGTCATAGTTTGTACACATTATTCTTGAACAAAAAAGTTTTCATTTGTGGAGACTTCAATATTGATTTGCTAAACCCAAATAAACATAAAACCACTGAGGAATTTATAAACACAATGCACTGTATGAATCTATTCCCTAAAATTACTAGACCTACCAGGATTACATCACATTGTGCAACTCTCATAGACAACATTTTTGCAAATGACATTGAAAATAAGACTGTAAGTGGACTCCTGATTAACGACATAAGTGACCATCTTCCAATTTTTACAATCTATGATAGGAATTACAAGATCAATAAAATGGACAGTAAAAAAGAGTACAGACGAGTAAGAACAGAAGAAAGAATGAATGCATTTAAAAAAGATTTATTGAAGGAAAACTGGGGTGAAGTATATCAGGAACAGGACGTTAATAGTGCTTATAATAAATTCCTTAGAATATTTACATTACTGTACAATACCAACTGTCCAATAAAGCAATATAGTAGGAAACAGAAATATATGGACTGTCCATGGATAACAAAAGGTCTGCAAAATGCATGTATAAAGAAAAATGCTCTATACAGAGAGTTCTTAAGAACGAGAACTAAAGATGCTGAAATCAGATACAAAAGATATAAAAATAGGTTAACTAATATACTTAGATTTAGTAAAAAGGAATACTATAAGAAGCAATTAGATATAAATAGAAATAATAATAAAAGATTATGGGAAATCCTGAACAGTGTTATAAAATGTGGGACTGGACAAAAGAACTATCCCAAGTATTTCATTTGTAATGACCATGAAGAATACAATATGGATGTTGTGGCAAATAGTCTCAATGAATTCTTTGTAACTGCTGGACCAAATTTAGCAAGAACAATCACTCATCCTGGGAAAGCACAGGAAAAACCCGATACACTGATTGACAGAAATCCATATTCTATGTTTCTCACAGCCGTTGATGAAAATGAAGTTCTTGAAATTGTCAAAAAATGTAAAAATCACAAATCTTTGGATTGTAATGATATTGATATGATAGTGGTTAAAAGAGTCATTGAGGCTATTATAAAACCATTTACATACATCTGTAATTTATCATTTCAAACTGGTCGATTTCCAGACAGAATGAAAATAGCAAAAGTTATACCTCTATACAAATCTGGAAACAAACACCATTTCACAAACTACAGGCCTGTCTCTTTACTACCTCAATTCTCAAAAGTTCTTGAAAAACTGTTTAAAAACAGACTGGAAAAATTTATAGATAAACATAAACTACTCACTGAGAGTCAGTACGGATTCAGATCAAGCAGATCAACATCATCGGCACTATTAGATTCAATAGAATACATCACAAATTCCATAGACAAAAAGCAATATGTGGCTGGGTTATTCATAGACTTGACAAAGGCATTTGACACTATAGATCATGATATATTAATAAGAAAACTGGAACGTTATGGTGTCAGAGGGGTAGTTTTAGATTGGGTCCGGAGTTATTTAAGTGACAGAAAGCAGTTTGTGAAAATAAATGGTGGTTGCTCCTTATGTATGGACATTGCTTGTGGTGTACCCCAAGGGTCAGTTTTGGGTCCAAAATTCTTCAACTTGTACATTAACGACATCTGTAAAGTGTCCAAAGTATTAAAAGTGGTTCTCTTTGCTGACGATACAAACATTTTTTGCTCTGGTGATGATCTGCAGAATTTATTGGAGGATATGACTAATGAAATAAGTAAAGTGAAGTTCTGGCTTGATAAAAACAAATTATCATTAAATTTGAATAAATCTAAACTTATGTTATTTGGAAATAGTAGTTTAAATACTAATGCAAAGATTCAAATAAATGGTGTTGATATTGAAAGAGTCAGTGAAAATAAATTTCTGGGGGTAATAATAGATGAAAAACTTAACTGGAGAGCTCACGTAAGATATATTCATTCCAAAGTATCACGAAGCATTGCAGTACTAAACAAGGCAAAACAGGTATTCGACAGAACATCACTTCATATTCTCTACTGTTCACTGGTTTCACCATACTTAAGCTATTGTGCAGAGGTCTGGGGCAATAACTATAAAACCACATTACATTCACTTTTTACTCTTCAAAAGAAAGCAATTCGAATCATCCACAATGCAGGTTATAGGGAACATACAAACTCATTATTTTTGCAGTCTGAAATATTGAAAATTGACGATATAGTGAAATTCCAAACAGCACAAATTCTATTCAAAGCAAAAAATAAAGAACTGCCAGGTAATATTCAGAGTATGTTTTTTTTGAAAGAAGGAAGTTATAATTTAAGGGGTTTTTGTAACTTCAAAACAATGAAGGTACGTACTACAAGAAAAGGCTTTTGTGTTTCTGTTCAAGGAGTGAAACTATGGAACAAACTGAATATGGAATTAAAGCAATGTCCAAACATAAAACTGTTCAAAAAGAGTTATAAAAATATGATCTTCTCGATCTATAAAGAAAAGGAAAATATTTAAATTAAGTGAATGTCTCTATTTAAAAACAAACAAACAAAAAATTCATGATGTGATATTATAGTATATAGTATATCAGAAATCTGTTCACTATTTTTATTACAAATTATATCAGTAAGGAAGCTGACTAAATATTCACTGATAATTTATGGGACAGGGGTGGGATTAAATAAGTGTATACTTCTTCCCACTCCCTTTCAACATGTAAATTAATCAGAATGTTTTTTTGTATGTAATTTGTATAGTATATTTTTTTTCTCTCATTTCTTTTCTAAATGTACTTGTATATTGTTCACATGTTGAAATAAATTACCAATCAATCAATCAATCAATCAATCAAACACATTTTATTCATACCAGGCCTGTTTTACCTTACTGTTGGTTAGCAATGTGTCAAAACTACAGTGTCATTTTAAGTACAACGACACAAAATTAAGCAACGACAAAAAGAAAAACACAAAAACATCTCAGGAAATACAACATTAAATAAAACACACAAGCAGCATTTAACAAAAGAACAACGCTACCAAAAAGACGATATATATTAGCAAGATATTGTATCTTTTTTTCTTTTTTTTTGCCTGTCCCGTTTGGCTCTTTTGCCATCAGAATTGTTGTCTAAAGGCAAAGAAAGATGCCCAACGGAGGTCAGACAGGATTTTAAAGGCGAGAGCTCGTATAGGAGATCGTTGTTCATGTTAGATTGCATTTAAATGCTCGTGTTCTCATCCCGCCTCTTGGTCTACAGGAAAATGCAACAACATTCTTCTAATTATGTATTTAGCTGTGCAGATCTCTGCATCTCTTTTCTCTGTGAATGACTACTGCAGTTAACAATTCACATTTTTTTCACTCCAAGGTCACTGCAGAGCTCTTTAGCGAGAGGCAAAACGCTTCCTCGTCCACCTGCACACTATGAGTAACCGTCAGCATATCGGCCATCTGCCGCCTTGTTTCTCCCTACACGTTGCATTGTATTGTTCCTCTGAGCTGTTTGGATTCAGCTACATGTATCGCTGTTTATTTTCTGAGCGTGCGACCTTTTCTATTTTTTTTGCACGCTCCTCCATGTGTGAAGTCTGTTACGAGTCTTCGTGCAGGTGCGAAACCCGACATGCCCCTACTGCCTCGTTAGGTGTACGACTTTAATTGGACTGTGTGATTTTGTGTTGTTTTTACGTCATTTTTTTCACAGTGTGTGTTTTTTGTTTATTCCTGACTGTGCGTGTGCGTGTGTGTGCACAGGCAGCGCACTTCTTCAAGCATGTATTTCTCAAGTTTGTGTGTGCGCCTGTATGTATGTGTGTGTTTATAATCCAAGGCCATTCAATAGCACCACGTGGATCCATCCCATGTCCCGGTCGCCATGGTTACCAGGGCCACTTATCACAGAGGGTCCCGGCAGATCAAACAGGTGTGCATCCTGACTATGTGTCTCCTCGACGACGGTTGCTAGGAACCTTTGTTGCATGCAACATACAGGTGCTTGTCACCTCTGGCGAAAACCAGCATGAGCGCAAAAACATTGTCGTGATGTCCTGGTCTGATCTGGTGTGTGTGTGTGTGTGTGTGTGTGTGTGTGTGTGTGTGTGTGTGTGTGTGTGTGTGTGTGTGTGTGTGTGTGTGTGTGTGTGCGTGCGTGCGTGCACTCGGTGTCCTTGTGAGAAACAGTGTGAGGTTCGATTCTTCTGAGAGTTTTTTGGTTTTTTTGTCTGTCTTCACTTCATGGAGCTGCTCCTGCAGGACCTGGTGCTTAGGTTAAAGTTTAAAATCCATCAATGAATGTTTGAGGAAATTCAGTCTTGCACTTTCATGAAAAAGGTGAAGATTGTCCTGACTTCTGTTAGTCAACCCTGTTCCCATGATGCCAATTTACTGAGTTTGAAAGGCAGGTTGTAACAACCCTGATTGCATCATATTAGTATTATTTATAAAGAGCTAAAGGAAACATTTGGACACATTTAATTAATCTGGATAGGAGAAGGAAAAAACCCAACAATAGTATTGTTTGATGCTGATTGGTGCACAGAAATACATGACATCACTCTTTTCCAACTAAGCCCTTCCCACTTTAAACATGCAATCTTATTAGATCAGCCATCCGTCCATACATCCATCCATTTTGTGCCTCTTATTTGGCTCCAGGTTGCAGAGGTAGCAGTCCAAGCAGCAATGTGAGAGTAATTTTAAATATACTGCTCATAAAATAAATAAAATGTAATAAATAAATGATGTAATGGTCAGTGAAAACTAAAATCATCAATCCGTTGAAGGCTGAGTTCAAGTGTTCCCTTATTTAAACATTTTTTGAGCCATAAATTATTCTAAATATCATTGTTATAAATGTTGAACTTAGGTTTAGGAGCGAAATTCCACCTTAGGTGTGAAACCTGACTTCAGTTAGTACACATCTGTATTAAAGCTGCAGATGTGAACGCTTCCTCGTGCAGCTTTAATACAGATGTGTCTTTAGGGTTGGGGGGGACGGATGACGAGGAGGAAATGTGAAAGGAAACAATAACGGGACAATGAAATGAAAGGACGCAGAAGATTTGAGGAAAACTACAAAAAAACAAATAACTGTGTCACGCTGTGAACTCAGCGAGGGCGTTTTGACTTGGGCGCCCTGCTATGTCCACCTCCCCTTCTCTGCCCCCCCGTGCAGACTACCACCGCCGCCCTTTCACCCTAAGCCCCGCTGTTTTCCATCTCCACCCTCCTCCACATGCAACACCTGTCCTCCTATTCATCCTACTCCCGACATCTCCATCCTCCAGCAGCTACTTTAGCTTTGCATCCTCTGGAGGAATCCTGCTGTCGATATTCCCCTTCACATCTCCTCCGCAATCTAATAAACATTAAAAGGCCAAACATAAGCCCCCACCCCACCCTCCCTCCCCCCAAAAAGAAAAAAAATCCCTTTCTTCCTCTCCACTTAGCATTAACACACAAGAGTAAAGCTATTCCTGATATTAAAATCATCATCAACTTCGGGTCTCTCACAGTTTGCTTCGCGCTTCGCTTCCTCCGATAATATTCACGAGATAATTAGTATTGACAGGAAGCACATGGTCTTGTTCAGTCAGCTGTTGAGTCTACAAGTATCCTCATAAATCCAATTGACAAGTGGCTTGCAGTCTGAGCTGCCCCCCACCTCTTTGTGAGTTTCTGTGTGTGTACACAATTACTGCAGGCAGACTGGATCTGAACTCACCTCGGGGGCATTTACACCTGCAGTTGATTTTGATTTTGTCTGTTTATGCCATCATTAAGTTTGGTGCCAGGTGAATGAGGGAGACTTAAGTGAAGCGCGGAACAACACGCAGTCTTTTTTTAAAAGCCGGATTTCTCTCGGTCCTCTTCTCTTGCGCCGCTTTCCTCCCACGTGTGCTTCACCTTTTCCATATGTCGCTCATTTGAGCTTTAATCCCCACATAACACCTTTTCTTTCTCTTGCTCTCACTCCCCCCTTTTCTCTCCCCTCTCTTGCACCTCTCTTACAGCACTTCCCTCAGATCTCCTCTCCTCAACAAGGCACCCCTCATCCTCTCCTCCTCCCTACCTCCTTTCCGTGCATCTCCCCCGTTCTTTCCATTCGCGGTCCTTCCACTAACCCAATAACCTCGGCTCTCAAAGCTCCCCTCGCCTCTCCACCTCACCTTCCCTGCTGCTTTTCCAGCAACAACCAGCCTCCCCCTCAAGCCACCTGCACGCCGCCCCCACGTCTCTGGCTGCTTCTTCCCCTGCGGCGAGCCCCCATCTCAGGCCACGGTGTACAGGATGCTCCCTCGGTGAGAGGTCAGTGGTCTGGCTGTTTTTCCTCTGTTCTCCCCCTCAGCGTTTCTCCAGCCATGACTGCAGATCACACAGTCTTTCATTCACTCTTGAATAGCCTGCCAAAGGGTTACATATATATTTATATGTCCAATATTCTTTTCACAAATACAGTTTAGCTCATAATACTTTAGAAAGCTATTTGATGCTGTATTTTATAGTCAGTGGTAAGTGCGATCTCCTTGGGGATGAGGTGATTTTATAGCCACTCTGATGTGAATTATTATAATTAACTAGAGGAAAGATCTTACAGTTTAAATAACAAATTTTAAATATAGCAAAGTAAAGACAAGAACGTAAACCTAAAACTTAGCCAACGAAATAAAAATGAGCTTCTACATTCTAATCGTCGTTCGCTGCGATTGCCATGAAACAGGAGACGTAGCCTGAACTGATGCATTCACATTTCTGTCTGTCCTATAGGGCTGATTAATTGTAAACCAATTTAAACACTGTTTTCAGTTGCAAAGAGATGAGAATTACCTGAAGCACAAAAAAGAAGAGAGAGACCTAATTGCTGAACCTGCTAATTTAACATTCATTTGTTTAAATGTTCTTTGGCAAAATTTATCTCTCTATATAAATTATCTTCAGAATTGCAAATCATAATGTATGCCGGTGGACAACGGACAGAGAAATCTGTTCTGTCACCGAGCGAATAATGAAAATGTGTCATCTTGGACGAGGACGGCAGACGCACGGCGCTCTTCAGAGAATTCCATTTTCTAATTCTCTGACAGACGCAGAGGGGGAGCTGAGCACATGTAACTCCCCCTCACATACACCAATTACCGCAATGAGCAAATGAAAGGCTGTGTCCCATCAGGGCCGCCGTAGGGGGTAGAGAGAAAGAGAGGGAGAGGGGAAGGGAATGCATGGAGGGGAGGGGGGGGGGGGGGGGGGTAATACATAATTGCCCCCCCTCCCTGCACAGACACACATACATCACCAACAATCATTGTCTGGTGTCTGTGTTGTCGATAATCCCACAGTTGTCTGTTACAGCAGATCGGCCCTCCCCGCCTGCACACGCTCTTCTTGGGGTTTTTTTTACGTGTTTTTTTTTTATATTTCTGTCTCCATTTCTTGTCTGTGTTTCTCCATCATGCCATTTTACCCACTCCACAGATCCCTCCGTCTCCCCACCTCCTCCTCATCAACTGTCACCATGCTCAGTGACATTTTGCCTGCCTTAGTTTTTACAAAATAGCAGTCAAAATATGTAGAGAGAGTCTGCAGGGTCAATCAGTATTATCTGAAGCTTCACATCACCCGAACGAAAGACAGTGATTGACTGACTGAAGCTTAATTACTGTTAGTGCCAGTATCAGGCTTTAAAAATGCGTTTCAACACTCATTTTCAAGTACACGTTCCCGTTGCAGAGAGCAGGCAGACTCCTGAGCTGAAGGCAGCAAAATCAAACTTTTGTGTCTAATTTACAGCCGCTCTGCATGAGCCTCTGGGGTGCTAGAACTTAAACCTAACTGTAAATCTGAGAAGTGTGAAGCCCACCTGACTGCATGTTCTCACTGTGCTCGGCTGCAGCTCAGTGCCTCAGCAGGCTAATTGAAGTCAACCACAGGGCACTGCTAATGATCAGCCCACAGCGACCCTCGATCGTCTGTCACCTTTCTGTCTGCAGCCCTGTGTGGTATTTAGAGACATCCTGACGCTTGGCAGGAAATGAGAGAAAGGCAAAAAAGCAGTGTAGAAAAAAAAAAGAGAAAAGACAAGGGAGAGGTGGTGTCGGTGGTGTGGACAAATGACCCAGGTGATGAAATGACCATCGCGCTGCGTAGGAAGTAGCCACGTCCGCCTCTGCTCACTTCCGCTCAGTGGCCAATATCCATCCTCCCCCCTCCCGAGCTCCCCGTGGCTCCAAATTCACTAACACAAAATCGATACGAGCAGGTGGAGCAGGAGGTGGGAGGACAGGAACTGTGGATGAGGTGAGAGGAGCAGGAGGAGGGGTGCAATGAGAAGAGGAGTGCGAAGAAAAAGGAGATAAGGTAGAAAAAATGAAGGCAAAAGAAGAGAAAGAACAAAGGAGGTGAGGAGGAGATGGAAGGAAAGGAGATCATGCAAAGGAAGGGGAAAGGGGGGGATCAGAGTGAAAGGACAGAAGATGAGAGGAAAGACAAGAATGAAATCGGAAGAGGAAATTGAATTGAAGGAAAAACAGGAGAGAGGAGGAAATAAAATTAAACAAAGTAGGAGAACGAAGGTAGTGGGAGCACAAAAGGAGAAGAGCAGCAGATACAGGAAGGTAAGAATGGACAGTCAAAAAGAAAGAAGAAGAGAGAAAATGAAAAAGACAAGTGGTGGGAGAAAGGGAAGGAAAAGTGAAAAGGAGAGGACAGAAAAGGAGAGGACAGGGAAAAGAGGCAAATGGGAGATAAAAGACAGAAAAATGAGTGAAGCAGTAGTAGAAAGGGAAGTTAAAAGGAAAAAAGATGGTGAGCAGGTGCTATAATTTCTTCTTTCGTGCAATCATCTGAATAAAATCTATCTGACCCTTAAACCTGGAGAAGCTCAAGCGTGTGGAACAAAGGACACAAATCTGTTTTGTCCGTTTGGTGAAGGCTGTGCTTTTTTTACTGCCACCACAAAATGTAACCAGTCAACTGGAGTTTATTTCTGCCACGTTTGCCCCCGTGGCATTTGGGTTTATGAGTCGAGCCTTGGCAGTTAGATATAACGAGCGTCAAGGCTCCGCCAACCAGACATAATGTCCTGTATTACCACGAGAGAGTCCAACCTGAGCCCGAGGACACCAGAAAACCAGCAAATTATTGCCCACTGATGCCGTTTGCTTCTTTCATTCCTAATACCCAAATACAGTTGACTATTTGCAGCATTTTTGTATTTATTTTTGTACATTTCAGTCCAATAAAGAAAAGCAACAAAGCTAGAAATAAAAAATAATAAGACGCCTAATGTTTTGGCCAACAAAACAAAATATTTTTGTTGCTGCTTTTGGATCAATTTAAAAAACAAAACAAAACAGGAATTTAAAAGAAGGTTTGTGATTGATTATGCGTTTGTTTGCTGCAGATTGCAGCAGAGTGAGCTGAAAGCAGACAAATCTGCTTATATATATATATATATATATATATATATATATATATATATATATATATATATATATATATATATATATATATAGATATAGATATATATAGATATATGTACACACTGCACATGTGTGTGTGCACAATAACAGCAATGCAATCCAAAAGAACATCCCTGCAGTAAATATCACTTAAGCCTGAGCTTTAATTTTGCGTTACATTTCAAGCCATGCATGTTTTTTAAAAAGTTTTTCTCCAAGCATGCACACGGCCACTGCGATATCGCCACATTAAGAGCCTTGTCCATGTGAAGTGGCGGCACGAATTAAAATAAACTCTTGGGCACTACAGCAGCTCTGTTTCCCTCTCATGAAACCGTAACCTATTTGAATTCATCATCATGAGCGAATGGTTAATGATTTGATTAGCTTACCATACATGTAAAGGGAAATTATTCATGTCCGATATGATGGAATATGATAAAAGGCTTTTTTTTTCCTGCACTGTATAAGAATTACATTTCACTAACAGGCCTTGACAACCTAATTGAACATTAGTCTAATATAGAACATTACCAGAAGAGAAATGAAAGCCTGCTGTCCTTGAACACTCTGTCAGCTTCATTGTGAACACTACTGTCTTCTCCCAGTTATTTCTCTCTTTGGCTCTGAGTGAAAGGACCTTCATCCCAAAGTGGATAGCATAATTTAGCCTGCTCTAATGACATAGAACTATTCAGCAGGCTGCCCATAATTGTTGGACCAGGGCTTGGAGAATAATAGTCCCAAACTCTCACCCTCCGAGCTTTTCATCCGTTCAAGTCTTAGTACACGCAGTGACCTAAGTCCTCTAGAAAGACTGAGAGACTGAGATAACTAGAGCCAGTAAGTTATGTGAACTATGGAGAGCCCATTATTTCTTAATATGCTTTTTTAATGTGAAAATTAGAAGCAGGCTGGACGTGGAGCTAATACCTAATGTGTCATTCTCTGAGTGTGTGCGTTCATGGGTTTAACCAGGCAGCGTGCCCTTGTGTGGTGATCTTCAGTGTTCCTCGACTAATACCTGTAACTCAGTGGCTCATAGTGGACGTTAATGAGTACCGAGAAGGGCAGAGGGAGAGAGAGGGAAAGGGGAGCAGTGCTGGTCTAATGAACTCATAGCTCGCTGTACGCTGTCAGTCTCCTGCTCAGCACTGTGACCTGGACAATGCAGCCACATTGTTGCTCCGGCATTGTGTGTGCTAACCCAGGCAGCCAGCGCCCCATAGAGAATCAATAGCTCCTGTAACTTAAACTTGGTGGCGGTGCGGGCCAGCGAAGGCAGCTGTCACTCTGGCATTGTTGGCTCTGACAGCAGTCGCTGATGAGGGCATTGTGAAGAGAGAAACGGCAGAAAACTACAGACACGTTGTGATGAAATGTGGAGGCTACAAGTTCAACGTGAGATGATCAAGATTTACATCTAGAGCTGCAGCGGCGAAGAAAACGGCAAAGTTAGGGAGTGTGGAGAAAATATTTAGAGGAAAGCAAGGTCAGAAAAGGGGAATAGTTTTCTATTTATTTCCCCAGATCTACATTATATTTTTAATTAACGTAGGTTATACACGTACTGTCTTTGTACATGGACAGTGTAATTGTGGATATAACTTGATGCAGACATTATTTTGGCTGTCCAAATGTCTCTCACTAATATTATTGTTGAAATTTGGCCAGGCCAGTTAAGATGTTTTCATTTTTGCTCTAAAATGTAGGATTTATATTCATATTGTATTGTTCTTTATTATTTAGGCAGAATACTTTATTCTAAAAATACAACTAAGAACAATAAAATGAATTTTCAAAATTTGTATCTCACAGCTACACATGCATGAAAGAAGTAAAACATTCATGGGTTAGGAACAAATAAAAATACTCAAGGCTTCATTTGTTTAAAGTGGTCTAGGCGATCGAGCGTGCTGCTTCCATTCAATGCTACCGCTATCCAAAATAAACATTTAATGATAAAGCTTCAGATTTTGTGAAACATAATCGTGAGCCCCTCCCCAACTCGGTAATTTATTGGTCCAGAAACGTGGCAGCTGAAGGCTTTTTGCATAGAGAGAACACAAATTGTTAAAATAAAAGCAGCGTAACCAGGGAACTGAATCAGTAGTGACTATGTGACCAGTTTAGTTCAACAGAAATCCCAGAAATCCCAGATCCAGACGAAGACTCTTTACAGTCTCAGAAGAGAGGAACCATCAGGTCACTGAGGTATTCAAAAACTAACACATTTCTTCAGATGCATGGCAGCTTCCTGCTCAGATTCCTGATGCCTTGCTAGTGTTATGATGTGACGCTAGTGCAGACGTTGGTTGTGACCGAAAAATCGATGAACTGTCCAATCAGTCTAGAATTGAACCTTAGTAGGTCTGTTTTCCAGCTTTGCAAGACCATTTCTGCACATTATGACAAGCTGTAAAGTGCCACTTTTGCTGCGTTGTGTCATCGTTTGGGTATCAAAGTGTCAGGAAAAGTGCTGTTTACATTTCACATTTGCATCTGTCAGCAAAATGAGGCCATGCAGAAAGGAGAAGCTGAATTCTCACCTACTGTCATCACTCAGGAACCAAAATCACAATATTGCACATCCTTAAATCCTTAAGGGAGTTTTCATAGTGTCAACAACAAGGTTGTTTTTTATTTTTAAACTTGGCCTTCAGGTCTATAGCACTAACCACTAAAGCCCATTAGGGTTTGGTGAGTGCCGTATGTTTAAACCCCGTCTTTGTGGGGGCTATTTTCAGCCACTGATTAACAGGTTTAAAAAGAAAAAGCCAATTTTCATGATAACAAGTGCAACAATGTGTCTTTGATAGTTTCTGGGCAACAGTGGAGCTCAATGGGCCTCGAGGAATAGCTTATTCATATAAGCTATTCCTCGCTGCAGAGACAATATTGGTTTTGGTCTTTTTGTGCAGTGTGTTGACTCTAAGAGGGCTGTGCAAGAGAACCATGGAGAGGCAAAGAGGAACGGCACGATGCAAAGGAACACTAAAGCTTCAGCCAGGTAATAATCAGGATGTGAAAATCAATTTAAGAATTAAGAAAGGAACGTAGGGAGTTCTTCTTCTTTTTTTCACGTTCTTGCGAAAACTGTGATTTTACAATGGTGTTTTTAAGGTTGCGAAACCCATTTTCTTATGCAAACCGGTGAAAACCATTTATCCTATGCCGTGATTTCAGACATCAATCATGCATGTCATGAGCAAAATAAGAATGTGTTACTTAATTCCTGGAGAAAAAGGTGCCTCTATGAGATACGAAATTTTTTTCCTCCAGCTTTGGTAATATAAGACTTTTAAATTATACATTTAACAGCTCAACAGCCTCTGGTCCTGCTCCTTAATGGGCTTTAGACTGAGGTTTGATTGGATCCTGTAGTGCCTCGGCCCCTACGAGGACCCTGAAAGGCTCCGCGGAGCAGAGCACCCAGAGAGCAGGGATGTGAATAGAAAGGTATTGAAGCAGGTATTGAGGTCCTAAAGAGGTGTGTGTGTGTGTGTGTGTGTGTGTGTGTGTGTGTGTGTGTGTGTGTGTGTGTGTGTGTGTGTGTTCTCTAGGTGAACTGACCTGACACACAATGTAAAAAGATATATAAATATATCAGGAAAAAAAAGGGGGAACCACTCAAAATTGCTCTTTATTGCTTCGCTGCTGTCTCCTGCTCCTCAGCATGTCCATTGCATTAAAACCATCAGTCTGGGCAAGATGGCCGTCATTAGAAAAGTGGTCTTGACCACTTGAGGTTGTAATTAAAGAAGTGCAATTCGTCGAGGGTTGGAACGCACAAAACAAATGGTGGCGAAACAATATAGACATCACAGAAGCTCCACATCCCCAGTGCAGTTCAGAGAAGCCACGGATTCTGCTTGGATCCCGTTTCTCCTCTGGGACGGTAATGAGGAGGGAAAGCCACGGCGGTCAGCGTGTGGCGCGGGACCGTTTACCCGCCATTAAAGATTAATAGAAATAGAAAGAACGGCAGAGAGGTCAGCACGGCCGAAGCCAGCGATATTAACAGGAAATAGGATGGAGCAGAGCCGCTGTAGGCGGGCTACATCTAAACAAGCCATTATCATTCATTTACAGGATATTTGTCATTCACAACACAACCTGCACCCACAAACCGCGTTGCGCTGTTTGGTTCGAATTGCAGACAACCGCTGTAAACAGTTATCTCGCTGCTTTATTCACACTCATCTGCACTTTGCTTTTTTTTCCCTCCTTCCTCTCCACTTATTCCTTCTTCTTTTTCATTTCCTTTCCTCCCCTCCACAGCTCCTCTCATTCTCCTTTTTCCTTAATTTCCTATGCTCTCATTTTCTCGTTTCTTTTACTTTCTCTCCTTCCCCCCTCTCCTCGTCTTCTCTCCCAAATCTTTTACTTTCCTTAATCATTTTATCCAATTTTTTTCTGCTTCTTGCTTCTTATTTTTGTTCCATTTTGTCATTTTTGCATCTTTTACCTCCTTTCTTATGCTTTGTCATTCTTTCCTTTTCCTTTAATTTCCCCTTTTTTCCGTTTATCTCCTTTTGTCTTTTCCAGTGATGTTCACGTCTTCAGTTTCCTTTCCTTCTTCCTTTCCTTCCATGTCCTTTCTTTTCAACAACTGTCCCAATTTCTTACCTACTTCCCTTTCTTTTTCCTTCTCTTATGATTATCCCATCCCTTTATTCCTCCTTTTTCATTCCTCTCCTATTTCTTTTTTTTCTCCCTCCTTCTTACCACCCCGTTTCCCCTTTCCTTTAATTTCCTCTTTTCTTTGCTTTCATATCCTGTTTCTTTTTTACTTTTACCTTGCTTTCCTTGCCTAAGTTAACTTTCCTTTCCTTCCCTCCTTCCTTGACCTTACCTTTTTTCCCTCCTCTTGCTTCCCTCATCCTCATCCCGCAGAGATCCAGCTTTATTGGCAGAGCTTTACAGATCCAATACCAGGAGATTAAACTAGTGTCCTTTTCCTCTTCTGTTATTAAAACAGCCGCTCAGCAAAGAGGGATCCACGGAGAAACATCCACGGTGAGACTTGTGTTTCTGTGTGAATTGCATGTGTGCTGTACAGTAGTTATCGGTGCATTATTATCCTAGCAGCTCACAGGCCAGCGGGGATGCTCCCCTAAATTAATTCATCAAGGCTGCTTCATCTCTCCCAGAGTACGTTTTTTCTTTTCTTTTCCTGTTTGCATCAACATGAACAGATCCCAAGTGCCTTGATGTTCCTGGATGTTTACACCATGTGTGAAGAAGGAATAAAAGAATGTTGATTTATGTAATGAATGCAGTGAAATAAAGTGCAAACACATCTAAGTCAGTCACACAAGTGTGTGATTAGCTTGTGTGACATATTCATGTCATTTGCTGAACTGTGAGCGGTAACTTCTGCTCTTTAGATAGAATATGATCATTCCTCTTCACTGCAAATGTGTTCGTAATAACTCCTCTTTTTACACAGATTAAACATCACGACAGTGTAGTATGCTGTGGAAGACTAGTGATTTTGTTGTTGTAAATTCATGTTTTTGACAACAGAGTCACAGTCTACCTCGGTATTCCACACCTGGACATCTTTCCTTCTAATTTCCAGTCAGCCCCTGGATGTTTTTCTCTTTGAAATGTGAATCCACGTTGCTGATTCATATGGAAAGCTACACTTCAGGTTTGCTGTTGGTAATGTTGAGAATGCCTTGTCAGTATATACAATACACACCTGGATTATGCACACCAGCACTGGGATCAGTGGGAGATGGTTGGGGTGGATGATGGGCATATGAAGCTCCTGCATGTCCCACTTTTGCATTATACCTTTCTCTGTGTTTGAGATTAAAAGCACTGTGGTTCCGGTCTGGAAAAGACTGTAATCATTTAATGTAATGAAAAATCATGTGTCTGAGGATGTGTGTACATTTTTTTTCCTGTATTCTCCTCTGAACTGAACTGTTTGTCAAATATTTGCTAAAAGTTCTGCTGCCATTTGAAGAATTTTGCAGAGTGCATTCAACAATAGATGTCTACCACTGCCACGGTTAATTTGGTGTAGAATTGCTGCTTTTGGATTTAATTTGCTGCAGTTGCAGCTGAGATTTATTTATTTATTTTTAAACTGGTTCAGACGTGTTTTAGACCCTTAGTTCATTTCTAGTGAAACATTTTATTTTGGAGCAAGTAAAAATTTGAGTCTTTGCTGTTCAGATTTTATTATGGCCTTGTGATGCAGTCCTGTGGTATTTTAGTAGTCTCCCACGTGTCTCTTATTGATTGTTCACTTTGGCCTCACCATTGTGGTCACTGACTGAATTTGGGGATGTTTGCAAACACCTAAAACTTTCAGTTATATTTACTTGAAAACTTCAAGCAAAATACTTTTTGCTCTCCAGGTGTCATCTGCCTCAAATCTCCACCTGTTTTCTTGTAAGGTAAGTACTGTAAACATTTACAGTTCCTGAACTCGCCTCTTTGTTGTCCTCGTTGGGAAAACTGCAGATTAAATAAAATGTTGAGGTAAAAACTTTGCTCCCAGCATTAAAGTGTTTCCTGCGCACTCGCAGAGCAGAGAAAAAGTCATGTTTCTGTGCCGACACTTCTTGTACATGATTTGTACTGCCATGTGTACATTTTCACCTGTACCTGAAATAAAATGAGAGCCTAGAGCCCTTTGGTGTGAGCTGATTAATGTTCCGCGCTCTGCATATTCCACCCCATTGTACATCTCAGCCAGACTCCAACTGTGGCAATCAATTCAATCAGCAGTGCTTATGAACCCATTACAATCTAGCTGAGAGCAGGCGGGGGCTGCATCCTTCGACTGGCCTCAGAGTAATTACTATTTAGTCAAGCCAAAAAGGATGGATGGATGGATGGATGGATGGACTAATAAAACACATCCTTAATCACTTCATGTGACTATGAATATGCATTACAGTGACTAGGCAATAGGAGTGGGTGTTGTGATATTTACACCCCCTTTGAGAACGCCATAGCACGTTGCCATGGTGACTAACGTGTCTTCAATTCTGAAGGCCAGAGGTCTTGCGGTGTTGCGAGGATGCCTGCAGGCCTCCAGGGTCTAATATATGATGTTGGAAATTCACGGGCGGCAGCGCAGCCAGAAACAGCCGAACCACTCTCACCTCGCTCGTAATTACAGGCTCAGCTCTCGATCTGCACAAGAAAGGGTATTTAACAGCGCCGTGAGTGAAATTTTCAAGCATGTGTTTGAACCTCTGACCTCCCGATGACCAACATGCATTTCTGTGTCACTCAAGCAGGAGTCGTACTTCTAGGGGCTTCTGAGAGCCGCACACGTGGGAGTGCTCTGATGAGGCATTTATTGTTTACTGCTTCTTTTTTAACCCCTCAGCATCCACTTTTTAGACCTCTTTATTTCCCCTTAGGCAGCTTCAAGGCTGGCAAAATCCCATTCACGGCACTCAGTACTCATTTCACTTTGTTTCTACTATTCATTACGTGTTGTTTCGTGCATCACTTTATACAGATTTCAAACAATTTTTTTTGCACATAAAACCTGCAGCGAAACAGATCAGTGGGGTTAGAAAGGTGAAGTGTACCAAAGCAAAATTTACACTTCTTTACATATTTCTATTCTGTTCTGCTGCAAGGACACTACTCTTTACAAGAGAGAACCAAATGCACCCACTCCTTAATCAGCCTTGACCTAACAGCTACTGAAATTTTTTTTATTTGTATTCAATTCTTGTAGATTTAAAAGCCTCAATGCACAATCATCTAAATCAACATGTGGTGAGAAGAGATGAAATACTGATAGAAAAAAGTTAAAAGTTTGGTTGGTTTTAAAGCTTAGTTGAATATTTTGAGACCCAACCCTGTTTCACTGGCTCTCCAGCTTCAGAGTACACAGACTGGCTCGTTACAAAAAAACATTTAGTCACGCTGGAACAACACATCAGGAATCTAAGTGACATTTTTACTCCATATAATGATTATTTTGACCATATTGATGAGCATTAATGAGCACTACACTTACCTTTTTATATGTTGTTGTTTCTTTCTTTGTTTTTGGTGCTTTAAGCCAGCTATGACGCATACTGTAGGTAGTCTGGGTTAAAACGTATGCCTCTTGTGATTATGAAAAATATCTTCCACAGGAGAACATAAAATCAAACACCTTACCTGCAACTGTCTTTGTTTTCATTTAAAAGGGCTACTGCATGAACTGAGTAAAATATGTGCTGATCTGATTATGCATAAAGCATTCCCAGCCTTCTCCTGCCCTCTGCTGTTCAAAGACTGTAAAACAATGTGACCCAATTATAAAAAAAAATATCTGCAGACTGCTTGTACCACCACATATTTGCCATAAATGCTGGTTTGTATGATAGGAAACCAAGTAGTCATCCAGAGGGAACATATATTCAAGGTCTTTAATGTTTACTAGCTTAAAATGATGTTTTCCAAGTTTAAAATAGAAATCATGAGATCCTGTGAAATCCCTTCAATCATGAACCATATGGTAGCTGAAGGCAGAGGAACTCAGTATTGCCTTCTAAGAGTTTCTTTGAACCACTGGACCATCTTATCCTAGAGCTTCGGCACTTTATAGGGAATGACCAGAAGTTTATGAAATCCATCGTCTAACTCACATATTTTTACACATAAAGGAAAATGAGGTACAGTAGATATTACTGAGCCATAACTTTGAATAATGTCAAGGCTGAAGTTTTTCTCCAAACACAGGGGCTATTTCAAAGCAAAAAAGATTTCTCCGTGCAATCAGAGATATTCTCCTTAAATACAGTGACATGGTGGAATATCTTGAATATTTACTGCTTATTTGGAACCACTTAATCTTTAATCATACATTTATATATATTATGGTACACAGAGAAGACGTTTTGGCAGTATTATGATATTCCCTCCACCTGTACTTTGGACCCAGTGCAGACACCACTGAGTCTACCTGCTCTATGCTCCCTTATAGTTGACATCAACTCTTTCCTGGAAGCAGGATTGGTGCCTTCCAACATTAAAAGTGCCTCAGTCACTCCCATCCTCAAGAAGCCAGGTCTGGACCCTGATGACCTTAAAAATTACTGACTGATCTCCAACCTTTGTTCTTTAGCAAAATCTTGGAAAGCAGCCACCCAACTCAATCAACATATGTCCAACCATAAGGTGGCAATCTGTCACTAAAGCAGTGGGGTTTTTTTGCACTTAATGAACATCTCTTAATTTCGGTCATTGCTCACTGACTCCATAGCAGAGCCCCTCATCCATGCCTTTGTTACCACACAGCTGGATTACTGCAGTGGGGTCCTGTTTGGGATCCCCAGCAAAGCCCTGGACAGGCTCCAGTATGTCCACAACTCAGCTGCCAGGCTTCTAACACACTCTCTGCCAACATATCACCCCCACCCTCATAAATCTCCATTGGCTCCTGGTCAAGTCACACATCATTAACATCATCATCTGACTTATAAATCCCTCAATGCCCGGGCACCTCAGTACCTGTCCAACCTCCTTCACCTTTGGTTTCCTGAAAGGCGTTATACGAATCCAAGTCATTATAATGAGAGCCAAAGAATGTGAAAGGCTATAAATGACTTGATCAAAAAAACAAACTCCAGATGAGTCTAAACAAATTCATGGTAACATAGTTTGAAGAGTTTCATGAGAGGTGTTGTAGTCTGACTTGCACCCCATTTGAATGAATCCATCCTCTGCAGTACTCTTCATTAAATATGGAAACCTAAAACCAAAGAAATGCATTTAGTGAGTTTTAGTGTAAAACACTGAGACTGAAAGTCAAGCATGGTGCGCGCTTTATGGTGTCCAACTGTGAGCAGAACCAGGAGAGGGCGATGTAGCTCTATGTAAAGATCACAGCATATATTCACATAATCAGGAAGATAATAAGCTGACCTTACCAGTGCAATGAAATAGATGAAGTCAAATTATCTACACCGGGAGATAAACAAGACTCTTACTCTTTGAGCTGTGCAATGGTCATTGCTTCAGAGCCTGAAGTAGCTGAAGCCGACACTGCTTAGAAGAGGTAGTTGCTCTAATCACAAGTCAAAGAGGCCAGACTGAAAAACAAAATGAAGACCCTGCAGTCACAGTGGCAGGTAGGCTGGCATTTAGAAATGCTCAGTTAGTATTAAGGAGCTCAAAATATGGCAAGAAAATATCCCCCATAGCATTACACCATCAGGCTGAAAACAGATGGGTACACACTTTTGTGTTTATGACCCCACCATCTCAATGTTAAACCTGAGACTCATCACAACATTTTTACCAATCTTCTGGCTTCAGTTTGGGTGAGACCATGAAAATTCTTCTGCTTCTGTAGCTCATCTGCTTAGCAGTCCACATGTTGTGAGTCCATAGATGCTTTTTAGCATACATTGTTTACAGCCATTAACAAGGCATGACTATGCCTACATGCCTAAATGCACTGAGGTCAGGCCTGGACTGATAATCTGGCGTACCGGGGATTTTCCCCCGTAGGCCGATGCACTTTTGGGCCAATGAGCCAGTCTGAAGAGCCCCTGAGCAGTCCATTGGTTCATTTTCATGCTGACACTGGATTGCCCAATCAAATCTCTTAATACAACCAGCCCCTCTCCTACCTTTGCTGTAGGAAGACACAAAGAAGCCATTGGGTTGGTTGATTAAAGTGCTATAAAGTGCAGTTGAATAGGTTTAACTAATGAAGTATTTGGTGAGTTTATTATTTATAAGATAACAACAGTGAAATAAGCAGATGTGTCTAAATTTTTAGATTATACTCTACTAACATTAATGTTTTGTACAAGTGTTTACAGCTGTCATTGCCTCTCACTCACAAACGAACTCAAATCCTGAGAAAAAAAAGAAATGACACCAAATAAAAACGGGACACCGATCATATGCTTATGGATGTATTTTAATAAAAATAATTCTGTCAAAATTAAACAGAAAACATTTCTTTTTTTTAACATAGTTCCAGTACATAGTTTTTTTTGTAATTATCATTTTTCCTTTTTTTTTATATTGTTTTAAAGGTTTTACAAGTCATGCTAAGTAGAGGGTAACTCATTTCACATTTTTAAAACATTTTTATTTTTTTCCTAAAACTCAAAAGTGAAAATCTGAAACCAAAATCATGATAGAAGTCAACTGTGCACAGCTGCGGCGCCTAAATCAGTTTCTCCGGCCTCTCGGGAAGCCTCGGAGGCCTCGGGCTCGTTTCTACAACTGCTCGCATCTCCTTTCCTTCTAACGGTCACTGAGCATGTCAGTGGCTGGATAATGGGGATAATGGGGGAAAGCTGTGTGGTAACACCGCTGAGATGCAGCCCAAGTCCAAAAACAACAGGACAGCAGCAAGATTTTTTTTTCCCCCCCTACAGGTGTGTAACAGAGGTTTCTCTTTCAATAGTGTGTAACAGAAGTCCTGTACAGCTGCAGAGGCAGATGCTGTGGGTGTGTCTGTATGTGTAGTTATTAGAATAAATCCTACATTAGCAGAAGGTGTTTAGAAAAACAAAAACAAAACACCAGCTCCACTTTGTAGAAAAGAAATCATTTCATATGTTTACAGAGGAAAACATGTTTATCATTAAAACCAAATAATGAAACACATGTGACTGGGGTGGTAGTTAAACTTAATGCTTCCGACACACGGGAAAAATGAAGTGAATAATGCTGCAGCGTGAGCCAACTTTACAGAGCTAACATTGTGAAAGTAATTAACGGGTTAGTTACTCAATTAATGTTTTATTCTATTGTGACTGGCTGCCATTTTTGTTGTGTAGAAACAGTATCAACCTGAGAAAGTTGAGTTGATGAAAACAAAAAGCTTTGAATCCACATATTTAATAGTTCCTGTGAAATCCCTTCAAGATTTCCATTTTAGCTTTTCCAAATACTAAAGAACGGAAAAAATATCAGTGTTACCTCCAAATATATTCTAACTCAAGTGTGGCTCCTGTAAAATAAAAATGAAGCCAAAAAAGAGCCATTAAAGCATAAACGACTGAACTTCAACCAGGCCTGCTAACACGTTAGCTCATGTGTGTTACAGAAAGGAACACAGTGGCTTTTTGGTCTTTTTTGTTTTTGCAAACATTTAAGAAATATTTTAGAAATAACGTTTTGTACTATTCGGCTATGTGAGCTTAAAAGCAGCTGAGCCCGCTAGCAATGTAGCCAGGTAGCATGTGGTCTTGCTAAAACAAAGGCTAGTTACTGTACAGTGTGTTGAGGAGCAGCAAAATGATTGGCTGATTCAAAAGAATCAACCTCGTCAGCCACCAGTTAGTGAATTAGTTTGTGTTTTAGCTGCGTAGTTTCAAACAAAGTCCTTAGCAGACAAAATAAAGATGGCTTCTCTAACATGTAGGTGGTGAGGTACAGCTAGTTAGTAAAAAACTAGCTAAAGCACTAACCAAAACTTACTTGATGATATTAGTGAAGCCTAATAGGCCTTTTTCGTCCAAGCAGATATTTTAAGTTGTCATGAGAAAAGTTACTTTTGGACCAAGTTTTAATGATGGCTCAGTTCTATTACACATAAAAATGGAGCCTTGTCTGAGTGGTTTCATTTGTTTTCTTACAAATTATATCTGTGTTTATCTCATAATAACCCAGAGTCTCTGCTGTGGAAAAAGGTCTAAGGGTGCCGAAGCTGACATGAAAACTGTGAACTGACCGTGTAAAACTGAGTAATTTAAAGTCGTAATATCTTCTTAATTAATTTGAATATCAAGCCAAGTGAGAAGTGTCTGGAAGCGGTATTTTGTACTTCTGTTCGTACTGATCTGACTCATACCTGCCAGCATTTTGGTCTCGAACACCCAGAGATTTGTTGATGTCATGCACTGTATGACATCTACCACCGTCTACCTCGGATCATGGCTTGCTGCCCTACGAAACTTCTTACCCTAATGTTCTATTTCAATCTGCAGTGTTTGTACTACTGCACTAATATTGACTGCATTTACCTGTCACACACATCCTGGTTGTTATTCTTTAAGCGTGTTTTAAAGTGGTGCTCTCGTCTTTGTTGACGGGTAAAGCATTAAAGGAGCAACAGCTAACACAGGAATCCTGCCTCTGCAGGGAGCTGTTGCAAAGACACGCCTTGAATCTGTTTTGGCTGATAATATGTGTAGTATGTGGACTGCATGTAGATAGTAATTGAGAGACAGCTAAGAATACTCGGACAAAAAAAGCAAACTTATTATGCAGCTTTAAGTATGAGGGAAATATTGTAAAAACAGGACTGTTGGCAGGTATAACCTGACACCAAAACAGGAAGTAGCGGACCTGAGCACTGTCTTTACTTGCATGTAAATCTCATTGTGGCCAGCAGCTAGCCTGAAGGGTAAAATGACTGTTTTACCATCATGTTATTGTACATATTGAAAAGAACTCTGGGACTAATTTGTTTTACAAACCTAAAGGGCTCTGTGTAAGGCAAAAAGAGAGAAACTTTCCCAACAACCAGAACTGGTTTTCACAATCTTTAAAATCAAAACGAAAGATCACACAGTGCTCCCTAAAAAACTACACGTGTGTTCGGAAGATGGTTTTCCTTTTTTTCTGAAACAGTGTTTGCAACAGCACATGCACACAGCAGGTCAGGCTGTGGAGGATGGCGAAGGAAAAAAGGGCAGCAGTAATTAAATCTCAGGGGGAGTGCCCTGAATACATACACACACACACACACACACACACACACACACACACACACGTTAAGCTGAGTTTGATACTGACTTCCTCAATACTGGCATCAAGGTGGCCATTAAAATAGTGTAAGACTTGGTCCTGAAGGCGGATGTTTTCGGTGCAGCTCTTGCCGAGCTCTGCCACCTGCAACCACATCGCTGATTGGTCGACGTTGTGGTTGTTACGGTAAAATCAAGGCTCCAACACCTCCAATATTCCACTGTAGTCTCTTGTCATCACCCTCTCTCCCGGCAGCGTTCGCAGCTACAGAGGACCTTCAATTATGTTTTTTTTCTTTTACATGGGTAAAGTTTTAAGGAAGTCTCCTATTCTTTGGGTAAAAAATTGCTAGCTCGCACAGACATATTAGAGTATGACTTGGAAGCTTTGTCCAGTGAATTTTGATTTTCTTTGACTTTCTGGAATAATTTTCATGACGAGTTTGAACCCTTTTGTATTTCAAGATCCGCCGTGTCTAATTGAGAAAAAAAAAAGGCCTATAGGCGTCACGATGACTGTGGAAACCAGCTTTTGGGTATTGTGGTCTGTGATATGGTAAACAAGAACATCAATACTGACAGCAGGGAGAAGAAATCCACCCGTTAAAACAGAAGGGAAGAATCAGAAGGAGGTTTACAATTTCTTTGTTCCAGGATGAGCACAACAAACTGACACAAAAGAACTAAAAAACAAAAGAAAAAAAAGGCTAGATGAACAGAATAATAATTATCTTTAAATAGTGTCACACATTTATTTATTTTATAATACTAAATAAAAAGGAACCTTTCTTTTCTCTCTCTCTCCTCTGCCTCTCTTGCCTGTGCTGCTGGCTCGGTCTGATGGACAGCCAAATGCACCAACGCTCCTTCCTCCGTTGCCATGACAACTACCTGCTGGACATGTCTTCTCTCAGTGCTACTTAACAATAACCTGTGGGAGAGATGTGGGGTAATGAAATGAATGTAGCATGATTGATAGAAATACAGCGGGAGAGCATTTTATCCTTTTTTTCCCCCCCCATTTGAGGCATGTGTGCACATTAGCTGTAATTAAAGACAATAACAGATGGAGATGAAGGTTGTCCTCCATCCATACCTTTAAGACAAACATGCCAGTCACCATGCAAACCTTACTATGAGTCACATTCAGTGCCCCGTTTCAGACCTCAGATAATTACAGGATTTATAGGCTAAGCTTATTTACAATGTCCACCTCACATAAGGATGATTACTCCTAAATATGAATTTACACACCTGGACCTGGGCTAGTGCAAAAAGTTGTCTACTCTGGCGAAGGAGCAGGAACCAGACCGGACTCGGGCCATGAGCTGAACACACTCCGTGGCCTGACCGAGCGCTAGCATCAGCGGAGGCTGTTTAGGCAGATTTTGAGACTCTGATGAAGAAAAACACAAAGAATCACAAAGAAAGTAATCAAATATTCTTGCTCCTTTCTGCTTGGCTTGAGATAGTTTAGGTTTGCACTGATCATCTCATCTCATTTTTAACAGATATTACAGCTGTTTGTGAAAGGCAACATTTCTTACTGGTGGCAGAAAATGACAGCTCAATATTCATATTAATATGAACCTTTGTATGCCTTGGGGGAAAATCCAGTGAAAATATTAATAATGTCAGGATTGATTGATTTTTTATTTGTTTTTTAGTAAATTTGCTACCTATGGCTAAAAGCAAGGAAATAAAAAGCAGAATATGTGAACATAACAAAGTTATTATAGTTTACCCCTTTCAAGTTGGTTTTTATTTTTGGTTTTATTTCAGTTTGTTTCCAGAGTGAATTTTCTTGTTGTGGGTTAGTTTTTATTGTTTGTTTAGTTTAGTTTCTATTAGTTTCAGTGTTAGTTTTAGTTTTAAAGGAAAATCTGTACAGGTATTACAATAAAAACAGAACTTTCTGAAGGTGTTTCAGGGTATTTCTTCTATATTTTCATTTCATTTTAGTTCGTTTTCCAGGTTCAAAATATCATTTCAGTTAGTTTTATTTATTTATTTATTTATTTATTTTTTCAAAAGTCTAATTTCTATTTTTTAATTTAGTTAATTAAAATGTTTTTTTACACCTAGCTTTGAGCATAATAACCTTGGTACAAGCGATACACACTGTTCTAATACGTGAACATTAAGGGAATTAAGTGCTGACTTTCTTAACCACATGTCCTTTTGATTCACTGAATGCTTGTATAAATGCTGAGCTCTGTTAAAGATAGGAACCACCACACAATCTGGTTTGTTTACATTTAGCTCATTTAGCTAACATGCTAATGTTTTAGCATAATATCTTTTATAATTTTTAAAAACAACTTTCTTTAACCCTTTTCATTTATCTTTAATAAAAACAGTGCTCGCTTCCACTTTATGTGTATTCAAGATGTCAAGCAAACCCTGAAAATCTTGCCATACTGCAATCTGTCTATTGAAAGGTTTCTAGCCATAAACCTCTGTTCTTGGCTTTGAATGGTGTTTGATAACAATATTCTATAAAGACAAAGGACATTTTTTTTGGATTTCTATTCTTATATTCAACTGAAAATCCTTATTCTGTTGATCTTGTTGGAGTTGCATATGGAACTGCTGCAACAAAACAATGTCATCTAGCAAAAATCACTGTGTGTGTTGATTTAATTCTTGTAAAAAAGAAAAAAGAAAAAGACAAAAAGCAATCTTTGTAACATCAAATTAATTAGATGGCCACGAGACTTTATAATACCATCTGTTGCTGCTTTCCTTGATTTAGAGGTAAACATTTTTGGCTTTTAATCAAAGGCAAAACCAGAATGAAGGCATTCTCTTAAAAAGTTTGAGCACATACGGTACTGTGTAAAAGTCTTCTCCATCATGTAAATCAAACATTAAAAGTAATTCTGCAGGAGCTAAACATATTATTTGTTGAATAAAAGAAAACCTACTTTATAAAATGTATTAAATATAAAAACATTCTTGTATTTCTCCAAAGTAGGAAAGCTTAAAAGTGTACAGTTTAAAGCTTGTCAAATGTTAGAACTTGGAGGCATATTCGTACATTTTCAAGAGAGAATGAATAGTTTACTATGTTGTCGGGGCAATTTACTTAGGGGTCTAAATACCAGCACTGGCCCCTTCAGAGCTCTGATATTATCATCGTTAAGGTGAAGAAGACAGAAAGTCATATTTGTCTTTTCTTTGCACAGTTTTGTATGTATGAGCGGAACCCACAGAATATGTTTGTGCTTTGCTCTTTACCCAGTATGGCGCTGTTGAGGGCAGAGCAGAGTGACTCTCTCTGCGTAGGGTCTAACTGCTGGCCCACGGGGCAGTTCCAGGGATCTGAGTACGCTAGCAGGCTGAATGCATCCTACACAGAGACACAGCGAGAGACGCACACACACAAACACACACACAGATCCTTTGTGAATACAACACAGCTGAATCCCTGCAGTGCAGAACACTCTCCAGCTTTGGATTTCCTTAATAGCCCTAAAGCTACAAAGTATTCATTAACATTCTGGGCACCAGCTAACGAGACACAACTGTTTGGCCAGTATAAATTATGAAGACAAGTCATAAGAGCTACTGTCCTGCGTTTACTCATTTCATAGTCTTTCCTGTCATGTCTTTATCCTATTATACCGACAGAAAACTACTATAACACTTAGAGTTAGACAAAAAGAGAACAGGCGCCTTAATCTATCCTAACCAGGCTCTTTTCATTTTTTGTTTCCAATATTCACCAGTCCACAAACACTAAAACGTGGATAACCTAATGAGTGATCATAATATAAATAATACAAACAACTAATAATGCTATTCTAAGTATTCTTACTTTAATGAGGGTGATGACATGATAATGTTGCCTGCTGAGTATGCAAGTGGGTATTTAATGGTATATAGGCCTACATTTCTGCCCCCTGGTGGACAAAAATGAGAATGCCAAAACAGTGTCCCAGCACATCATTTCAATACATGCATAACCCTCTTTTGAAGTTTTAAAAAGAGGGGTATGTATGATAATATCAATACAAAATGATCAAATGATACTGGAAAAATGTTTGTTTTAAAACTCAAAAAAAAAAAAAAAACCTGAAGAAGTTTCACATATCCAAAAAAATCCAGAGATAAATGGTTTACTCTGGTCTTTTTAATTAAATGTTTTTTATTTACTTTTTCACCATTTTTATTTGTGTTTCCTTAAATTCTTGTCAGTCACCTGTAAAACACTTTAAACTGTAAAGATGAAGTGCCCTGCAAATAAAGACTGATTTAGGATCTTCCTGTACATTGGAAACTACTGCTTGTCAGAAATAACTTTGACTTTATCTGTTTTACAACAGCACATTATAAATCATAAGTCCGTCCAATTTCTGCAGCGTGCACAGAATACTATAACCAGGACTTTAACTGGTGCCAGCAGAAACAAATCTCCTCAGCCCACTCCTTGCATCACATCTGTTTTTTGGCATTGTAGCTGTTTGTTGAGCTCGAGCCCATGTGCAGTGGAATGTGTGTGTACCTGTAACATTTTCTTGTGTGTGGTATTCTTGCCGTACTCCTGACACAGCTGTTCGTTGAGCGCCTGCAGCTCCCGTCCAAACTGGATCATCCTCTCTGTGGCTGCTTGGTTCCCACCACAAAGCTGTCTGCTGTGACTACAAACCTCATCTGGTGGAGAAACACACACAAACGCACTGTAAAAACATCCTAAAGAAAGGTGGATCAAGTCTAAAGCAAGAGGAAATATAAAGGCTAGAAGCAGTATAAAGACCAAGACATTTTCAGGAGTGTGACTGAGTGCACGTGTGTATTCTTCGTGTACCTGTGACTCCATTGCCAATGCTGTTGTCGTCTGGCTGAAGGATTTCTTCATGTTTGTATGTTCCGTTCATGATCCGCGCCGAGGAGCCCTCAACAACGCCGTTGGTGTAGTGCTCTGCTTCGATCTCCATCTCACTGTCACTGCTCACACACACACACACACACACACACACACACACAGAGTGTAAAAGACAATATTAAGGAACATTTTAGGCCTGGGTAGTATCACAATAATGAACTATTTAGAAAACATGCGATCTTTACTAACACCCCCCCCCGTGCCAAACACCGCATTTGGAGCATCTGAACAAATATTCTGCACCCATTAACACCTTTATTAGCTTATGTTATCTATCTCTTATATTTATGCCTAAAATTAAATAATGAAGGGAAACATCCCCTGCCATCACTGAACGAACAACTGTCAGCAAACATAATACAACCTGCATCACCTCAATGTTTTGGTTTAACCTTGGGTTTGGGTTGGTTCACTTCTTATCATTGCCATTTTTAATCCAGCTGCACACCTAACCCGCTTCAGATTAGGTTACATTCAAGAACAACAACTCTAAACAAGTGCATACTGACCAGTTAATCTCTAGAAAATAACATCACCATTCCAAGATGATCCCCCAGACAATGTTATGCACATAGTCTATACTTTCTAGAGATTTTCTAATGTCTGTGTTTCTCTGATGAACATTAATAAGAAATATAGATTCTTAGCCATTTTTCCTCCTCCTGGCTGCAAGCGATTTAATTTTCCTGCAAGCGCTGCAGTCATCAAACAGGGCGGCTAAGCCTTTTACTTGTTGACCTTATATAACATTTGCAAGTAAGCTTACCTAATGGTTTGAATTATGCTTTTATATTTGTTCTGTACTTGCTCTCAGACCGTTTAAAGGGTTGTAGCTGAAAGAATAAGACTGATAGTGCTTTACAAGCCACTGTTCATTTAAATAGCACATTAAGTTTTTTAAGGTGTAATGACAGCCTTAACAAGCAAGCTGTTGGGTGCCCCAGCAACAAGTTAATTTAATGGAATACACAGCTGTAATTACAGTCCAATCTTCCTGTTTCCTAATGACAGAGCCGTGATACTGATGAGGCTATAAACGCACATTCTTGCCTCCTTCCTTTCTTGGATTTAAATGTGCTTAAATTAATATCATGTTTTTCAAGTCAAAGCACTTAAAGTGTTTGACTTTGACTTGCATGTAAGTAGACTTGCAGCTAGATTTGGTATCCCTGAATTATCGAGTTGATAACCACTTAGCTGGATTCCAAAAGTTAGGGTAAGTGAAATGAGATGAGGGAAAGATATCCTAGGCATGCTCAACTTGCACCACAGTACAGACTCCAGGTCTACACGTATCAGCTGTAAAACAAGCTGTCAGGGCTTCTCACCTGGTTTCCTGGGTGCTGTTGGCACTGTGCGGCTGGCTCTTGGTGGAATCGGAGGAATTGGACTCAGAGTAGTTGATGGATGAAGGGGAGGAGGAGGAGGAGGAAGAGGCAGAGGAGGATGCGCTGGGGTATTTGATGCTGCCGCTGCTGCTGTGGCTCTTTGACTTGTTCGGGGGAGTCACCCCGTTACTACAGGTGGGGCTGTCTGAACCTGGTAGTGAGTAAAGTAGGAGAGGAAACAAAGACCTATAAATAAACTTAAAGGTAGAGGGAAAGCCAGTCCTGTTTGTGTGATGTACCTCCGGTGTGCAGGTGTGTGTTGCTGGCTCCGTGGTGGGGGCTGAGGCACGGTGAGCCGGGGTAACTGTCCTGGGACTTTGGGGAGCGAATCGTCAAGCAGCGAACCTCACTGTCCGTACCGTTCACCATCTCCACAAACTGGCGACACCTAGAGGCCAGTTTAATCAGTGTTACTGGTATTCACCGGACAATAAGCCATTTAAATATCAAGCAGATTTTACGTCCATAATAGCTGTGGCGGCAAATTCATGCTTGCCTTTGAACCCACCCTATACAGCAGACTTACTTCAACATGAATAGTAGATTGGGGTTGCGTTCTAACAGACCGGGATAAAGCTGCTGAGTTGCTTCTATGGCCTCACCAACCCGCCCTGCCAGCACTAGCTTCTGTATTCCTATTAGATGAAAAGCAGAATGGTTTTTACAATATACTCAACATCTGGAGAATTCAAGCTTTCAAAACAAACATTTGAAAGAGGCCAATACATCAACAGAGACAAGTAACACCCCACACCCTCTAATATAATAGAGAAAAATCTAATGATTCCCTTTGAGCACACACTGCTGTGTGCACTCACTCTGTCTGTTCTTTATAGATGTCTGGTCCTCTTGTATCATGGTCTCTGTAGCTCTGGCAAAGGCTGTTGCAGTGGCACAGTACCCATGGTGCACCAAGTAGCTGGAAACCATACTAGGAAAAAACAAGGTATATAATACAAAATAAAAAATATCTTCCTTCTGATTCCTCCTCACTAACTTTAAGATTTTTATATCACATTTATCTTTCTCTGAAAATATCAAATTAGAAATATTTCATCTGTACGACGTTTACACCAAGAAAGGCAATGTGAATATGGACAGAATGGTTTAGGTGTCTTTAGAACTTTGTGACTGTGGCATACAGCTTGAAAACATCTGTCCAGAGTCAAGATAAATATTTATACACACATGTAGTATTTTCACTGTTTCATACAGGTTTAGAAATATAATGAAACCGCCGGCCAGCATTGCTTTTAACAAATATCAATAAAACAGGGGAAAAAAGTGTTTTAGAGATTGTTTCTCTAGTGGGATTTTTTTTTGCAGAAGAAGGAGAATGTACGTAGGATGACATGCCAAAGAAATATTCAGTGATATCA
This sequence comes from Diplotaxodon limnothrissa, assembly GCF_057381915.1. Lineage (NCBI taxonomy): Eukaryota > Metazoa > Chordata > Actinopteri > Cichliformes > Cichlidae > Diplotaxodon > Diplotaxodon limnothrissa. The sequence continues at coordinate 60,950,734 of NC_140602.1, forward strand.
GTGTGGCTCCGTGGTGTGTATTTAACAGTTTTAGAATAACAGTGGAGCTCTATGGTTAAAGAAATAAGATATGCACACACAAAACTTAGTGGGCTGATTCGTTATTCATTGTCAGAATAAGAAACATTTTATTTTGTTTTCAAGAAGAAAACATCTTTCTGGGTACTTCCTGTTAAATATGAACTCAGCTGAGGGGAAATATTACATGATATCATTAAAAGTGCTAATGGCTCCAGAGAGACGAGCTCTCTTGAAAGGAAATATTACAATATGTTTTTATCCACTGGTCCTCCTCCACTGTAGATATGCTACTGGTATTTTTCCAATATTTTTTCTACCACCATCCTGCACAACATTGCTGCTGTCATTTTTATGGCTTTGAGATAAAGTATTATGGTGTGTGTGTGTGTGTGTGTGTGTGTGTGTGTGTGTGTGTGTGTGTGTGTGTGTGTGTGTGTGTGTGTGTGAAGGTGTTGGAGCTGAATCTTACTTCTGTAGGACGGCCTGCCACTCCCCCAGCCGCTCGCCTATGGGAAAGCGAGCGATCATGCCGTGGATCTTGGCCCGCCATTCGCTCATGTAGTCCTCAATGTCGAAGACAAATGGCTGCTGGCCAAAGTTGGCGTCTACGATCTCACCGGGGGTCTGAAGCCCCACAGTGGGGTACAGGTTGGGCTGGTAGAAACGTAAAATAGTAAACAGAACTGATTTGGCACTAAGCCACAATAATATTTACATATTATTAAAAAAAAAATGAATACATTACAGCGCTGCATCAAACGCTTCAAAAAACAAAGCCTGAAGGGGAATTTATCATATTTTCCCCTATTTTATAGCATATCTACACTTATACAGTTGTTGGTGATCATACTAACAGTGATGATTTCCAACAATCGGGTCAGAGTACCACCACAAATTTAAAAGGTTTGGGATGCTGTGCAACAAAATTCAATGATTTGCAAATCTCATACACCCATATTTTATTCACAATAGAAAATAGAAAACATATAAAATGTTTAAAGGCAGACGTTTCATTATTTAAAAAAAACCCAAAAAAAACCTAACTAATTTTGAATTTGATGGCAGCAACATGTTATAAAAAAGTTGGGATGGGACAACAAAGGGTAGTAGTACTTTATTTTTAGTAGTACTAAAAATAAAAAGCTCCAAATAATTTGATTAATTGGCAAGAAGTCAGTAACACGACTGGGTATAAAATGAGCATCAAAACTGTTTGAACAAATTATGGAACATTTTCAGAATAATATTCCTCAATGTAAAATTCCAAAGACTGACAATATATCAAAAAATTGAGGAAATCTGGTGAAATCTTTGTGCGCAAGGGGCAGTGTTGAAACTCTATAGTGGCCTGTCTTTAGTTCAAAAACTGAACACGTTTGGTGAATTGCGTCTTGATGCATTCTCAATTATCCAGGAAAGTAAAGTTGATTCTGTTCATCTGGACGTAGCGTTTTGTGGGAGAAACGTTTCGTCACTCATCCAAGTGACGTCTTCAGTCTCAGCTGACTGCAGGTTTCCTCAATCTTATAAACAGTACATTTGCATAATGACTGAAACCAGCCCACTGAAGGAACAATGCGCTGGGAGGTTGTTTATAAGACTGGGGAAACCTGCAGTCAGCTGAGACTGAAGACGTCACTTGGATGAGTGACGAAACGTTTCTCCCACAAAACGCTACGTCCAGATGAACAGAATCAACTTTTTGGTGACATTTGGTGAATAAAAAAAAATCAACACAGAAGATCCAGCACCCTGAATGCTACATCAGACAAGATTGGGACAATATTCCTCCTCAGTTTTCAGACTGTTGCTAAAAGAAGAAGGGATGCCACGCAGTGGAACATGGCCATGTCAAACTTTTTGAGAGGTGTTGCTACCATCTAATTCAAAATGGTGCATTTTGTCAATTTAAACATTTCACATGTTTTAAGTGTTGTGTTGTGAATAAAATATGGGTTTATATGATTTTCAATTTACTGCATTTCATATTTATTTGCATTTTACACTGCGTCCCATCTGTTTTGGAATTGGGTGTATACCCACCAACTCTGTGATGTGTGATGAGCTGTTCATGGCAGTTAAATTGTGACAGGATAGAAACACTGATGGTGTCTCTCTTAGGCGGAGCTTTAATGCTAACTAGCTGCACACGTCTGTATTTTAGTGGCTGTAAACAATCGAAATAGTTCTTACATGAAACTGCTCAAAACAAAGTCTGTGGACTTTTGATGTAACTTGGTCACAGTTTTTGAAAAGACATATTAATGCAGAGTTCCCCAAATGTATTTTTGTGCATTAAAGACCACAAAGTGCAAATTTGTTTTACAAAATTAAAAACTTGCTAACTGAGTAACCCACACCAAAACGATCTACATGGGTAAAAATACATAAACTTGATTTTGGGTTGTCCCAAAATCAAATGTCATCAAAAGCACTTTTGTTATGGAATACCTCGGGTTCCATAATAGACAAGAGTCACTGGACAAACAGCTGTTTGTTGGTTTTTGCAAAAAACAAAAAAACAACCCACTAACAGGATATGAAACTAACATCAGCACTCAGATGAAGGCTGCTTGGGTTAGATCCTGTTTGGTTTCTGCATGTACAGCTACTTTGAACTGTGGAGACTGTAGTCTAGTTTAAACCAATCTTTCCTTTTTGAAACATTCCAGTCATATCAGCCACTGGATCCAAAAACACAGAAAGGGTTTCTGACCCCAAATGGCAAAATAAACTGCAATTAGATGGGCAGCTGCACAGTTGATATCACTTACACGAAACAAAAATTATTAAAATTGGGCTTATTAATAAAAGGAAAGTGCTGAAGGGTTATGATGGGAAAACATGGCTATAATGAATACTTACGGGGAGGTCTGTGAAGGCAACACCTAAAGGACAGAAAGACAAACCCAGTTAGAGTTAAGAACGTACACACACATTGGTTCCAGTTGATGCTAAATGACATTCTATCAATTAATTTAAAATAAAAGGATCTTAACATGTACACCAACCTAAACTGATGCCATTTTTGGTGTAAAAGCAAGTGTTGTTAATGAGGTTGACGCAGCAGCCAATTACATCACCCGTGGTGAATGTCGGCCCGTATGGTTGGCCGGTCCCGGAGGAGCAGAAGGAGTGTCCGTCATCTCCATGGTAACCGTATGAGTGCTTGTCCCATCCTAAAATAGGACAAGGATTAGGATTAGTTCTTGCATCTCATACTTGAACCATGTGAAAAACGTGTCAGTAATCAAAACCTCGGTGACAAACACACAGTCTTACTGCTGCACGCATAAATTGGGAGCAGCTCAGTATGAAAAGTATAAGCAGCTGGGGTGAAGTGGCTTGCTTGAGGTCACTGCTAACAGGAAGGAAGACAGTTACTCATTGACTTCAGCAACTCAAATTTTCCCATCTGACTGCCGCTGCCTACAAGGCGGCTCATAAAAACTGACACTTTCTGAGTCTGCAGGCCGTCCTCCCGGATGGCCAGCAGGAGGACTTTGTCTGTGTAAAGAAACTGGTGAGTCACTGCCAACAGGAACAGCAGCACAGGAGGCTGCACCAGAAGACTAAAGGGCACCAGGGGAAGAGAGGAAGATCTCATGATGTACTAATTACATAAACCAATTTCTTGTTCCTGCTGGTAGTGATGCATGTGTATACAACAAAGGTGAGTCACTGGTAGCTTATTAAGGCAAATGAGTAAGAACTTAGCATACAGTGCAATAAATTCTATATTTGTTGATATTTTTCAAGTTTTTACAGATCTGGAATTTCTACAGATAAGCAGAGTGTTAAATTCCAGGCTGATAACGGTGCTTAAAACAACAGCCAAAGCTGAAACCGATGTTATCTTTATTTTTAAAGATTTTTTTTTTTATCCTTTGTATCAAGTCAACAAAGTCTGAAAATTTAACACAACAGATATGTATCTGCCTTTGTTATCGGTAAATACAATCTTATACGCTGATATCAGTCAATAAGGCTAATATCAGCCATTACTGATATTTGACCCATGTATCAGTGCATCCCAAGAAATTTCCTAATAACATGCTAAGAAACTTACAAAGAAAAGCCATCTACTTGAGTCCTAGGGATGGGGGAGACAGTCAATACAGCTTGTTGTGGTATGAAAACACAGGCATGACTGATCCCTAATCCCTCTTATACACTCTTGTTTTACCATTGTGAAATAATGTTTCCAGTGAAATAAAATACCAGTTGGTCACATTCCAATTAACTGATTCATTTGGACTTGAGAGCCCTTCGGATTAAGCAATATGTTCTTGTGACACAGCATCAACAGTTATAGCTATGTCCACAAGCTTCAAACTACATTTATAAACATTTAGCATCTTAGGCTTCTGAATTAGAAACCTAACATTTGCTAATTAGTAGTGCATTTACAGTTGAGGCTAATGTAACCACACTAAAAATAATAGTGCCAAATAACAGAATGAAAAAGACAATCCTGAATCAAATATTAAGTACAAGATGGTTTCAACTAAAATTGACTAGCAGTTGCTGACATACATTGTTATGGACCACAAAAAGACACATCTTATGCCTTCTAGGCTCATCGTGGGATCACTTGGGAGGATCCAGTACCCCAGGCATGCAACCAAATGTTTTAGTGTGTCTACAGCTGACCTCATAGACTTCTGTAAGTCTATATTCCACAGTTTTTCGGAATATTCAAGAAGAAACACTAAAAAGTATATGTGAAGGACACTTTACAGAAACCTTTATTAAAAACTATTATTACTATTACACATGTAATAGTTTTTAAATTGCAATTGCAATGGATTTTCTAGGGAGTCCACTTTTTTGTGTGTCTTTCCACATCATTTATTTCATCAGTAATGTCCAGACAGTTACTCCCACTTTGCTCAAGTCTGCCTCTTCTGTTGCAACTAAGACAAGGTAGCTTTCCTCAGCTCTTGTGTGTAGCCAAATATAGCACCACAGGGTTCTTGGGTATTTCATAACCTATTATCAATGTTAACGCTACCCATATGTCATCTGTTTATTTTGTAATTGTCAAACATTCACTTTTCTCAAAACAGCCTCCAGCGTGACAGTTGTATAGATGAATATCTACAACTAGTATTAAAGCACCTGTGTTATGACTTGCATCTTTCTAAGACACTCCATTTAGTTCCTGTCTTGCTACAGCTGCCCTGTTCAAAAATACTCTTTCCCATTTGTCTCTAACACACCGTGGATCCCACTTTACCAGCAAAGTTCTTGCAGTTAAAATAACTTAATGCAAGTTTTTCATGATAAAACTACAATTTGAGTCTGATTACAGTCTTAAAATTCTCCTAAAAAAGCAGCTTTTTGCTTAAATCAATCAGACATGTTTTAAGAAATGATGGGTATTCCCTATAGGAAATTGCCCAAGAAAACCTGAAGATTTCATACAGTGGTTTGTTCTACTTCATTCACAACCAGGATAATAGAAAGAGAAGTGGCACAGCCCAGTCCACAATTCAGAATGAAGACGTTGGAGATCAGCACTTCTATTTTGAAAAATAAACATAAAAACAGATGCTTCACAGATGTGGTATGAAGGTAGTAACTACGGTTGTATGACTTTATTTATTAGAAGATTGCTTTGATGAGTTTCCCCTTTTGAGGGAAATTTTTAAGAGTGCAATTGATCCTACCATGGATGATGTTGTCAATGCACATCAGTTATCAGCTGTACTAACTATTCAATAAGAATTATTAGATGATAAACTTGCACTAGTTCAGTGGTTCCCAAACTTTTTTGCGTGGTCCCCCTTTGTTTTACAAGAAAAATGTTCGCCTTCCCCCTCAAACATTTAGTAAACAATTAAGCAAATACAAGTAACCTGCAATAAATTACAGGTAGTAATAAAATAAACTACTAACTCTTTTACGCTACGTCCACACCTACACGGGTATTTTTGAAAACACAGCTGTTTCTGTTACTGTCCCTCCATTTAGAAAGGCAGAGGCATCACGGTGTAATTATTTTACCTGCAGTTGTTTTTTTCCCTGTGTAATAATATTCAACATTGCTATCAATACATTTTTCACAAAATGCCTCTCTGTGCAAAATGGGTTCAAAAACATAAACAACTGTGGGATACTGTTTGTCCGTGATTTGAACCAAGGGAACAAATCGTGGCAGGAACGACCTGATGTTATTTGTATCTGCTGTAACTAGAGCTGGGCGATATGAGATTTTTTCATATCACGATATGTTTTTTTCATTTCAGGCGATAACGATATCTATCACGATATAAGCCAAATAACTATATTTGTAAGATTTAAATGTGCCGTTGCTCACAAGTAAAATGTGAAATAATCAGCAGCTTGTTTTTATTTAAATATTTATTTCCCATAATAAGTTCAACAGGGTAGATGTACTTAAGGAACATGAGACTTTTTCAGATAAATAAAGGCAAATATTACAAACTACACAAAAGGTATGGAACGCCAGGACTGCCATAATGAATTAATTAAATACACCATTAAATAATTAATTAAATGTGGCAATAATTAATTAAAATTGGAATTAATTAATTAAATAAATAGTTATGATATATGTAATTAATTAATTATTGACACATTTAATTAATTATTTATGTATTTCACGTTTTAATTAATTATTGACACATTTAATTAATTAATTATTGACATATTTAATTAATTATTTATGTATTTCACATTTTAATTAATTATTGACACATTTAATTAATTATTGACACATTTAATTAATTATTTAATGATATATTTATTTATTTCATTTTGGCAGTCTTGGCGCCTGGCTCTCATCATGAAATAATTTTATCTGTCAGCCTCACCCATCAAACTCAGGGGGCGGGGTTAACGCTGATCGAGTCAAAACCATTGCTTTGGCCTGGTGGCCATTGTTTCTAGCACACAACAACCGGCATGTGGAAGCTAACAGAACTGAGCTTTGAAAAACCCTGTTTGTGTGTTACCAAATACCGTTTTAATATTTTTTTAGCCGAGAATGTAGTGGTTTAATCTTCATGTGTCTGGTCGGTTTGTCAAGATACAGCCTCTTTGCAAAAGTGTTTCGATGATTTCGGAGATGTCTGCCCAGTCTCACGGCAAAGCGTGGGATAGACCCGCTCGCCTCGCAAGCAATCCCACCGACAAAGCGCAGGCCCCGGTACACAGCTGTAGTAACCCCCGCTGACTTCTTTTACTGAGGTTATATTTATCGGTGTTTTATTTCCTGATGTTCTTATGTGTCCTACGTGTTTCAGTCGCCAATTCTGAATTATAACTAACATTAAAAACATGTTTAAGGAGGAGAGAGAGCAAATAAATCTGTTTAACATCTGATCTTTGGGTTTTTGTTCAGTAATCAGCCTGACCTGTGTATAAACACATAAAAGAGATAACGTTGGTGTTTCCGTCATGTAGTAACTGCTGGCTTTAACTGTACAAAGGTTGTTCGACACTATGAAACACATACAGACTTCATGATGTTCGGCTAATATTTTTATTGTGAATATTAATCATGCTGACCTCGCTCTGTACACCACGCAGCGAGGTCAGCATATCCACGATATCCTCAGCTCCATGAGTTAACACAGAGTTTCACAGCTGACTATCTAACTGCCAACTATTCCAGAGACGTGAAAATATACAGCATAAAGAAAAGTGTAAGAGACTCAGCAGCAGATTAGAATAACAGTTATACATTTAATAAATCACCAAATGAATCCAAGAAACGAGCAAACCTGTTCCGACAATTTGAATTTGTATTCCCTCAGCTGCAGACTCGCTGCTGTTTAAATGTTTGAAAAGGAAGATTAGATATAAACAAACGTCAAACATAGACTCAGTCTGCCTTCACATTTGATATGAGGCCAGCACGTATAGTGGCCTCAGCAGGCTATTACTGAAATACACGTGCTATATCTTAAACTATGATATAAACAGGGAGGTCCTATTAACATGTTTAGTTTTAAAGGACACCTTCCTGCCTTTAGTCTCATTCATGAGCAGTATTCGTTTTCTTCTAACATCCAGAAGTCTGCACAATGTGTTTCATAGTTTGTAACAAGCCTTTGACAGGTAAACATAACATGACCGAAAAAGCAAAAAAAAAAAAAAAAAGGGAGAGAGAGAGAGAGAGAGAGAGAGAGAGAGAGAGAGAGAGAGAGAGAGAGAGAGAGAGAGAGAGAGAGAGAGAGAGAGAGTGTTGACATAAGAAGAGAAAATGCTCTCAATTATGGAGACAGGCAAATGGTTCATTTATGTTTGATGTGTGTTTATTCCTCCCTAAATATCGTCGGTGAAGTTCGCCATGCACGTCAGATTTTCCTGCGCATTTTTATACCTCTGCCAACAGAGAGAGAGAAAAAATCACATTCTAACAGACAGCTGGTGCTTAGAATACAGTTGAATAACTATTAAAAAACAGATGATATTTAGATGATAGTTCAGTCTAACACATGTGCCAGTGAACCATTAAACGTCTGTGAAACTATGCAGTTATGAAACGTAACTTTAACCTCAGCCAAACCGATTTGCTCAGTTGTAAATAAAACAGCGAAGTAAACGTGACCCGACAGACAGAACCTGAGTGAATGAAGTCCAGCGTTTAACCACTGAGAGCTAAAACTCAGCTGAGGTTTGAAAGCTGTGTGCTGGTGATTGGACATCAGCCGCTGATAAAGCTGGCTCGCCTATAAAGTGCTCTGTAAGGAAACAAGCTCCAGCAGCTCTGCGCTCGGGGAAAATACTATATTTACTTATCTTGTGCAGAAAAATGCGCTGACATTGCGTTATATCGAGCACCGGCTGCCCAGTTAAACTGTGACTATCACCAGGTAACTAGGCGTGTTTCTTGAATTAGCAGCAGGTGTTAAACAGCTGACAGATGAGGAGGAGGATGCATGCAGGTAAACTGAGGGTCTGCTGAGCTGATCGCTGGTTTCGTGAGAAAAGTGTCAGCTCGTTCTTTATGTTACAGAAGCACAGAGACACAAGACCAGGCGGAAAGAGACGATCGTTCGGTGAAAATGAGAATCTGCGAATGCAACATGTGGAACACGGAGAGTGGAATATGTAAACAAACCGGTTAATGTACCCCCTCGGTGCGCTCTGCATGCTAACTGTTAGCAGAGCTAGTGAAATCTCTGAAAACATCTGAGCACTTTTGCAAGCATGTTCTATGTTGACAACCTGACCAGACATACGGCGCGACATTCGCGGCTAAAACACTGTTAAAAGTGTAGCTGGTGACAGAAAAACGGGGTATTTTAAAACTACACCACCACCATTGCTGCCTGTGATTTGATCTGCATTCTGGGATAACTGGCTGCCCCAAGTCTACACAAGCAATCGATTATCTAGGATCGACCTGTTTTGACTTACTTTGCACGGCAACCAATCAAATGTTAGAGAAGCTGCATGGGCAGCGTTAACCCCGCCCCCTGAGTTTGATGGGTGAGGCTGACAGATAAAATTATTTCATGACGAGAGCCAGGCGCCAGGACTGCCAAAATGAAGTAAATAAATATATCATTAAATAATTAATTAAATGTGTCAATAATTAATTAAATGTGTCAATAATTAATTAAAATGTGAAATACATAAATAATTAATTAAATGTGTCAATAATTAATTAATTGTGTCAATAATTAATTAAAATGTGAAATACATAAATAATTAATTAAATGTGTCAATAATTAATTAATTACATGTGTCATAACTATTTATTTAATTAATTAATTCCAATTTTAATTAATTATTGCCACATTTAATTAATTATTTAATGGTGTATTTAATTAATTCATTATGGCAGTCCTGGCGTTCCATAAAAAGGCAGCCGCTAAAGCGTTTAAGTTTCAAAATAGAACAAACGAAACAGACTACTAAATTGTCAATTCCACTTAGAAACAAAATATTAATTCTAAAAATAAATCTTAGTTTGTTTTACAGAAGAACAGACAAAATTGACTAACTTTTGTCAATATGAAATAAACTGAGAACTAAAAGGAAACTCTCAATCTCTCCTTGTTGTATAGCTTAGCTTTTCAAACAGTTTTAACAGTTACTTTAGTCTGACAAAAGCCGAATGACGAATTAGCGCTTCCAGTCAGAGACTGAGGCTACGTCCACACGTACACGGGTATTTTTGAAAACTGAGATTTTCCATTTTCGTTTTAAAAAATAATCCCGTCCACACATAAAGGCAGAAATGAAGGAAAACGCTGCTATGAACATGCCAAAGCAGCAGGTGGCGCTAGATTCCTAACCGTGCAGAAATGTTGGCCAATCAGAAGTCTAGAAGCCTCGGTGGGAAAAAGTAAACAAAGCTGGGGCATAGAAGCAGAACCGAGTCGTATGTGTGGAGGGACAGTAACTGTGTGTATATGTAAGCATTTAAACACTGCAGAGAGTAGAATTAACAGTAACAGTATTGTAGAAATTCATTTCACCGAAACAATAACGTGGCGCAGTGTGACGCATGCACCAGTTTATTGTATTTCCAGACTTGCTTTCGGCACAATTTACAGTGCACGCTACTCTGTTTTTTGTCAGACTTGAAATAGCCGAAATACCTTCACACTACGGAACTTCTATGGCTCTTCCGTTCGACAATCTCTCCGGCGTTGGAACCATCATCTGTTTTCTCTTCGGTCACGCTCGGTTGATTTTTCTAGTCGGCACACTCATTTCCTCCATTACGCGCTGGCTCCATTACCCGCTGGCTCCATTACCCGCTGGCTGCTCTCAAACAAACACACGTGCGGCTTGGCACTTGTGCTGTACGTAACAAGTGACGCTGCGGCTGTGATTGGTTCGGCTCTGTGCTACTTAATTTGGATTGACTGACCTTTTTTTTTTTTTTTTTAAGAGGACAAGAGCGGCGAAGTCTATCGCGATAGTTTAATTTCTCTATCGAGTAAAAGTTATATCGCGATACATATCGTTATCGTTCTATCGCCCAGCTCTAGCTGTAACTTTACTGTATAAAGAGCTAACATCTCCAAAATGACAGGAGTAATTAGTCATTACAACAAGTGTGTGTGAACTAAAAATCAAGAATGTGGGATACTGTTTGTCCGTGATGTGCAGAGCCCAGCGCGTGCTCCCCACGAAGGGAAACACAATTCTGCAGGGGAGACCTACCTCGGCACTTGTGCAGGTGAAACCAAAGGGAAGATATGCCTCACCATATTTTCTAGTCTTTGGCTTCGAATGAAGTTGGTTTGGAAACATATTCAGCGATGCTTCATCTCCTGCTTTGCGTTTGAGTGGGCGCCTCGTGCTAGCAGTGTCCAAGCGTTTTTGTTTTCCCCTTTTCATACCACGCCCCCCCGCAATGGCTCTGCACCCCCCCTAGGGGGAGGGCCCCACAATTTGGGAAGCTCTGCACTAGTTAACCCAGTGTGCTACCGGACAACTTGCTGAAAATGTGCTTCAGTACATTCCTATTAAAAATGTTCTTGTTTTTATGTTTTATGTGTTGTTTGGAATCATTACACAAGTAAACACCAATAAAATAAAGTGGTACAGTATAACTGACAAAAGTGGGACCAGCAAAGCCAATAATCCAAGGCAATAACAACCCGTATGACCCTTCAAAATAAAGGTATAAGCTTTACACACAGCTTGGCACAGTATGGAGTGCTACAGACTGCAAGATGCAACCACCATAAAGTACAGTTTAACCTAAATAATTCTATACCGCTCTTTGAGAGGATGTAAAACGACCATATAGGATGACATGTCTGTATTATCCTGCCTGTCTAAGACAAATAAAATGATACTAGTATCGATCTGTTATTAATTCCTGTATCTCTTCCAAAGCTAAAATGCAGTCTCATACTGTCTGAGTGAGAAAGTTACATAGATCTTCGCCTCTTTGCCCGAGTGAATTCATATCAGCTGTCTGGTTAATCGCACAGATTTGATCTAAAGTTATATGGAAGTATTCTTCTATAGCACAAGGGAAATCGGTAAACTTCACAAAATCAGACCTTGACTTTAACTCAATGAAACCTTAAGTTTTGCATGAATGGCTCACTGTGAACTGAGCACCCTGAAAGTGACCTGAACTGGACTGTGTTCAGCTTCAGCTCTGTTGTGTTTCTCCTCACTTGCAGCTTACATGTTGTTGCCAAAAAGCAAAGCAGGGTTAGGAAAAGTAGGTCATGGGTGAGCCGAGATATTAGATGCGTACTTGTATGTGCACATGTGTATCTGTGAGCATGTCATAAAGTACTAGGCTCAGCTGGACATGCATTTTTGTATCTGTATCCTGTGCATTGGGGCATTTCTTTCAACTTACACAACACATATTGTCCTCTGTCCCTCCATGTGTTTTTTGTGCATAAGTGTATATACACGTGTGTGTGTGTGTGAGCGTGTGTGCGCGGTGAGGTATTAGATTAATCTGCTGACAGGGATATTGCCTCTAAAGCCAGGCTCGCTGCTCCAACATGCTAATGAAATGGGCAGGCCTCCACAGCAGGATCAGGCACAGAGGTCAGCAGTGGAGAACATTGTACTATCACAGGACGCACAAACACATACACAAGGACAGTACTTTATTACATTTTTGATGTATAACCATAAAAAAAAGGGATGCTGTGTAAGATGTAAATAAAAAGAATGCAGTAAATTGCAGATCTCATAAACCTATAACACATCTGAAAAATTAAACAGAGATCTGTTATTATTTCATGAAAAAATTAGGTTGTTTTGAAAATGACGGCAGCAACATGAATGCCATGTTTTCTGATTAAATAGAAAAATGACCATCCAACTTGTTACCAGCACTAAGGTCAAAACTTATATCTGACTGTGACGAAATGCATTACTGACTATGGAATTGGCAGCTTGCACATGTGGAAAGACATTAATGCTGAAAGATATATACAGGTTTTAAAGAAACATGCGCTCCCATCTAAAAATGTGTCTTTTTTAGGAAAGGTATTTCATAATTCAGCAAGACCATGCTAAGCCACATACTGGATTCATAGTAGAAGAGTCCAGGTGAAAAATTGGCTTGTTTATAGTCCATATCTTCAGTCCAGCAGCTGATCCTCAGTTAATGTGTACGGACTGTTGTTAAAAGGAGAGGGGATGCTACCCAGTGGAAAACAAAGCCCCGTCCTAAGTTTTTAAGGATGTGTTGGTATCATTAAACATTTGATATAATTTTTTTAACACGCAAGTTTAATCTTCTATCATGCATATTACTGTATTCTGTGTTTATTAACATTTTACACAGTGCCCCAGTTTTTTTACTTACTCGAGTAAAATCTGAACTCACCTTTCACAAAATTTATTTCAAATCCAATAATTTTATAAAAATTTATATTTTACATCAAAACAGGAAAATAATATGATTTATGTGTAGTTCCAGATCCCATAAAAAATGAACATCCACAGTTGTGATGTAAAGAAAACCACAGAACCACATGACCCAAGGTAGCTCCTGCCGGCAGTGAGGACACAAGTAATACCTACACAACACTGGTTTTACTTTCATTTCTGAGCAGTTAAGAATTTTTTTTTTTAAAAAAGAAGAAACCAATTGACAAACATATATTTATTAACTTTCTTGGGCTTTTCCTCTGGCCCTGGTTAAAATTTCTCTCCTCTGAAAATAGAAAATCCCTAACTTAGAATATTTGCAGTTCTATAAAGATGCATCTTCAAAGATCTGAAACTTTACAAGCATGAAATACTCGCTCTTTTAACAGACTTTTCAGAGATGCTTGAATCTTCAGTTTCAGCTTTGAACTCTGGTACATCTGACAGGTTTTCTTTTTTTAAGATATTTTTTTTAGCACTTTGCCTTTCATTAAAGAGATGCAGCAGAGACAGACTAGAAAAGTGTTTTTTGTAAAGCAGACAGGGCAAAGTCATGCAGCAAAGGTTGAGCAGAGAGTCAGTTGCTGAGAGCATTTTTTAGAAAGTGGTGTGTGCCCTAGACAATCAACCATCAGGTCACCCCATCAGACAGAGTTTTAACAGGATAAATGAAACCAGGAAAGTGTGCTATTCAGCATAGCAATTTCAAGACCATAGCTTTCAAAACTTAGTTTTGAATCTTATGATTTATGATGGTAATTCCACCTCACAGGGAACTTATATAACACTTCAGCGCTTTAACTCAAGAAGAATTTCTGAGTGCAAGATTTTCAATTTCGCAGGTCTGATTCGGGTGTTTTTTGCCATTACTAGCAAAAACTAGAAAAGTTAAATACAACAACCTTGCTTAAGGATGTCATATTCAGTATTTGACAAATAAGTGTTAATTTAGCAGTTTGATCATTTTGGATGCTGCAGTTCGTGGGCTCAGTTCTATTGCATTAAAATAACCGGAATGTCTAATATTATCTCCATTCAAAATTAAAATAACAGAAACACATCTTTGCACAAAGACACCTTCACAATCACCATACATATACTCACAGCACATATAGAACATTATACACTTCACCAGCACACACACAACATGTGCAGCATGCTGTGAAAGGATGCACAGATGAGTGGGAACAAACAAACACTGAGAGATGCAATCAGCGAAGCCCAGGACACACAGAGATAAATCTCCACAGTTTGGGACAAACACACACTGGCACACAAATACGCCGAGTTAGTCCGAGTTAAGGCAATCATCAGTAATCTGTGTACCAGGGCTACACACCATCTGTAGTAAAATCCTAGTTACAAAAGATACTTTCATAACTGATCTGTAACCAGTTGTGAAAAAAGCATCCATCCATGCAATGCTTTTCCACATTGTTCCGGGCCTTTGTGTGACGTCTAACACATGCGAATCAAGAAGAGAGGAGAATGAGGGATCTTTGTGTATGTGTGCATCTAGACTCTGCTGAACTGGCTGCCACCAGCCTCCACAGCATTCCACAAACCTCAGCCACCGCACAGATCTTAACCATTCAATAAGCAAATAGCCCCACACGGGCCCTGAAAACCACAGGATATGATTGGTGGAAGCACATACATGTTCTCACTGGTTGGGGAGAGGGAAGGGGCTTAAGTGAGGTTATCGGCAGCTAAGTGGCCACTATGTTTCCCCCTGTGTCACCCGAGGTTGCTGGACCATTAACACACGTCCAGATAAAACAAAACAATACAAAATAATCAGTGGAAAAGTGGAGGACAAGGAATAAAACTGATATGTTGACCTCCCATATGAATGCATTGCCTACTGTCTATGTACAGCATTTAGACAATAAAATGTTTATGTGTTAGCAGACAAAGGCTTGTTTCTTATCAAATCTTTATAGCAGCACCTTTGTTCTCGGAATTATAGAAGTGACCGCTGTCTGAGCTGTTCACACAAGTAAACAAAGTTAGCAGAAGTGTAAGACAACTGATTTGTTGAGTAGGAGATTTTTATAAACAACTGATTTCATTAAAGCTGCAAGTGTAATTCTCCACAACTTTATTCATCTTTATTGTAGGAATCGAATTCTTCTCGATAGAAATAAATACTAAGCTAGGTGAAAACTGGTGGAAAATTCAGTGAGTAATGATGATTTTCATTGTGGGCTGACCAGAAATGTACATTACGTGACATGTCATCACCGTAACAATATAACCACTGCACTGAAGTCACAGACAGAATAGGCTCCAGTCACACAGGCCTAGAGACCAGTTTATGAGCTCAGCATTCAAAGTAGAGAAAAATGTGTATTCACTAACTGGTTGGCAAGTGGCTACTGGAAGTTGCTGGCTATCAATCAATGAAAGCCTTCTTGTGGTTGGGGTAACCATTCACTTTCAAAGTAAAAGCTGTACATTTTGGAATGTGTTGGTTGCAGTGGTAAGGCACAACTTTTACTCTGAAGGTAAGCATTCTCTGTTTCTGGTTTGCATTGCACTTTTTAAACTTCCACTGCGGCTTGGCAGGTAGTTGGCCAGACAAGTCGGCATGTTCCATGCAAACTATGGCCATCTACCTATCTTCTGTGTCGAAAAAGTGAAGCCAACACGCAAATGCTTTAAACCTGCATTCTTCTGAGTAACCAGCGGGGGGGATTTCTGTGTTTGCCATGAGTACAATGGTACTGTCTATGCTTGAAGAACTAGATTTAACTGAGAGGTAACTGAGCTAAACCAAATGCAAGATGGGTACAATTGTTTTTTTAATGTTTTTAAAAAGGGTCCAATCACTGCAGTTTCTTTATTATCTGAAAGCCCCATAATACATGATGTAAGGTGAAACTGCCTATGAGGACACCCTTAGATTGACACAAAACCCAGTCATTGAAATCTTTGCATATAGTAGTAATTTCACTGGGTGTTGGCTAAGGCTCTGGACCAAAAATAAACTCTACATAAAATACAAACCGAGCAATCTGTCATTACAAAGTAATAGGTGGATCACCACGAGGGTGCAATAAGTCCACGTCATCTGTCACTGATCTGTATGACAGCTCAGTAACATGTCCTGACATGTTACTGATCTGTATGACAGCTCATTATCATGTCCTGACATGTTCTCTACTGCAGCCGTCAGACAAACTGCATCTAATTACGGCAGAAACCCTGAGCATCATCATCTCCACCTGTTTTCATTCCTGCATCTCAGAAATGTTGGTACTTTTCCAGCTTCTGATTTATCCTCAAAAATCAATTTCTTCTTCATCCCTTTCATCCACCTTTAGTATATTCCCTCCACACATGCATCCACATTATCTCCACTGCTACTTTAACTCTAAAAATATCTCAATTTCCTAATAATGAACTCTTTACCAGGGTTTGCAATATACATGAGAAAATAGAAACAAGGCTAAAGTAAACAGTGTTAGTCTTTGATTGTAATCTAAGCCTGTAAGGGCTGTGGGTTAAGGCTGTTCGCCAGTAAGTAATTAGAAAGGTTCAAGGTTTTGGAAAGCCCCTCTGTAGCTGCTTCATTGTATTGAGTGTACTGTGCTGTGTGTAATCAAAATGGAACAAAAAAAAAAAAAAGAGTGACGCAGGATGTTCATCTTCCCAGCCAGCCAAAGCACCCGTCCACTCTGACTGCTAAGTGGCAGAAATGCTGGCATCAGATCAGCAAGCCAATGTTGTTGGTGAACAATGGCATGATGACGCTCTTGCCATACCATGAGTTGTTGAATAAACTAGGGAATCCTTATTTAACCCTATTTTGCTAACTACTTCTAACACAGATGCCAAATTGTAGGCCTACCATCTTTTCATTAGATATTCTGACAGCTATACGCCCACTATAACATTCATCCATCCATTTTCCTAACTGGTTATGCATCTTAGCTGGGACACATCCCAGCCGTCTCAAGGTGAAAAGCAGAGTACACTCTGGACAGGTTGTTGGTCCATCGCTAAAGTAAAGAGACAGACAGCCACACACACACCACTACATCTTCTGCCAATTTAGACTCATCAATCAATCAACCTAACATTCATGCCTTTGAAATAAAGACAATTTCAGAGCAGGATATTCAAACCTTGCATCTTCTTGCTAGCCACTGCACCACTGTGCTACCTTGACTATAATATATTCATCAATATATCTAAAAAAAAAAAAAAGGTCTCTCTTTTCAGCCTCCTACTGGTTATAATACAATGACATTATTCAAGTTGTACTCACCAGGCAGTCTGTTCATGTTGACTCCCTGAGCAGACAGGCCAATGCCCATGTATCTGCACACAACAAGAGACAAAAAAAATTTGATTTACATGTCATTACTGAGCGTCCAGCACATTTAAACACTCGGATCAGCTTCTTCTCACATCTTTAATCCAGCTAGCTTTGCAAATTCTGAGCTGATGCTCATATATTCATGGGGGTTGGCAGGAGTAGAGTGTCTTCAGATTCTTCTGACTAGTCATTGTGATTTACTGAGTCCATGAGCTGAAACATCCAAAGTGGCAAACAAGGATAAGCAGTTGGTCTGCATCATTTTCATGTAGACCGGCTTAAAAGGACAGCAAAAAATCTTTTTACTCATTTGAACAAGTCAGCATTATTGCCACTTGAATGCATTTGGCATATTACAAAGTAGTAATAACATAAACATCAGTAATAAATGGCTGCTTTGGGCCACGTGGTTGGTCTTATTCAAATGTTCCATGCTTTTCAAATAAGTTACATTTACAAAGTAAGAGGAGTAAAAGACACATCAGTCAAGTCTACAAAAACTCAGGGCTGTGTGAACACAGCTAGACATGCTAGCATCTCTGTGATGCTGGACTTTGTCATAGCAAGCTTTTGTGCTCAACAATAATAGCAGGTAAACTTAAAATGCACCTGATGCTGGCACAATATAAAAAATTAAAAGATCACCAAAGTTATTAAGCTCTCACTTATGTCTGCATTGATCTGACTTATCTAGCGTTGGAATAAATAATGAAAAAGACTAAAGGAATACATCAGCGGGTTTCATCTTCAAAAGATGAGAACAAAAATATCTGCACAGAACTTTGACACTCCATCCAACAGATGCAGAAATATTTCATCACCAAAGCTATGAACAAAAAGACTGATGCACTCTCTCTCTCACACACACACACACACACACACACACACACACACACACACACACACAGACACAGACACACAGACACACACACACACACACACACACACACAGCCGCTAGGGCTAACATGCAAATCTATTAATATGACTTATCACAGTAATGAAATAATAATGAAAAAGAAATACGTAGACATAAATTTTAATCAAATTTGCAGCAGCACAGCGGCCTACAACAAATAAAACATCTGAAGAGAGAAATCCAAATAAAAACAAGATTATTCTTAGTCAGTGCTCTACAATCATTTTTCAGTCAAATTAAACCAGTTGAGTGTCCATGTTAATTAATCCTCTCTCTGCTTTCTAGATTAATGTGGCCAATCTGCACAAAGTCAGCAGCACTTTTTTTTTTTAAACCAAAAAAGCTTTTTCCAAAGAGAGTTTAATAATTCCACTAGGATATGGCTAAGGAAGGTTCTGTAATAACCAGTGATGATGAAACCAGTGACTAAGCCATTGAAGCAACTCAAATAACACAAAGTAGTCTTTTACGGTGGCTCTATTTATACTTATTTTACCAATGCTTTTTCCTTTACCTCTGACAGATATTCTTCACTTCTTTCATTTAATTATTAGTGTTCAATTTTATGTTCATGCAAAATAGGTTAGCCTTAAGTTTCTGCAGTGGTATAGCTTGCCACTCTAGGCATGGTACCAACGGTTCACTGCAATATTCATGCTATAAAATATGCGCAATATTATTATTTTTAATTAAATGACCCACAACAACTTTTAATGATATTTATGATAATAAATTTTTTTTGAGTATACATAGACTACCAGTCAAATATATGAAGCATGTAGCAAAGAAAAAAAAAATGATAATAAATGTGTTATATTTTAGATTTCTGGCAGTAGCCACCCTTTGCTTTGTTGACTGCACTGCAAACCCATGGCCTTTTCTCAATGAGCTTCATGATGCAGTTATGCCTGAAATGGTTTCACTTCACAGGTGTGCCTTGACAAGGTTTCTTTGTGGAATTTCATAATAATGGGCTTGGGACCATCAGTTGTGTTGTGCAGAAGTCAGGGTTGTCAGCTATGTACCAACCTATCTGACAACTGTTACAATACATTTTATGGCAACAACCAATCAGCTAAGTAAAGGACAGGTGCCAGTTCAGCTCACAGGGATGAGCGGTGCTGCATGGCGGAAAGCATCTGGCCCGGGTTCGAGTCCGACCCGCGGCCCTTTACCACAGGTCTTCCCCTTTCTCTCTCTCCCTCTGCTTTCCCATCACTCTTCACTGTCCTGTACAATAAAGCTGAAAAAGGCCAAAAATAAGGTATTTAAAAAAACAGAAACCACAGGCCATTATTACTTTAAGAACTGAAGGTCTGTCAGTTTGGAAAATTGCTAAAAAACAAACGTGTGCCCAAGTGCAGTCACAAAAACCAAAAAGCGCTACGACGAAATTGGCTCACATGAGGACCATCCCAGGAACCTCTGCTGCTGAGGATAAATTCATCAGAGTCACCAGCCTCAGAAATCGCAAGTTAACAACACCTTAGATTAGAGCCCAGATAATTTCCACACAGAGTTCGAGTAGCAGACTCATCTCTACATCAACTGTTCAGAGGAGACTGTACAAATCAGATCTTTGTGCTCTGATAGTTTGGGATGAGATGGAGTGAAGGCAAAGGGGTCAATAAATACTCAGCATCTCTGGGAACTCCTTCAAGACTGTTGGAAAACCATTTCAGCTGACCACCTTATGAAGCTCATCAACAAAATGCCAAGAGTGTGCAAAACAGCAATCAAAGCAAAGGATCGCTACTTAGAAGACTCTACAATATCAAACATGCTTTGAGTTATTTCACATTGAGTTGTTGTTTTTTTTTTGTTTACTACATTATAATGCCTTCAGTGAGAATCTACAATGTAAATAGTAGAGCTGGGCGATATATCGAGTTTTTAAAACATATCGATATAATTTTATACGAGATATAAGATGTGACAATATCCTTTATATCGATATAGTCTATGTTACGTTATAATTATAGTTGTGGAGCCGCAAGTTTGCCTCTCTTTCGTCCACTTTTGTCTCTACGCAACGTTACTCCGCCTCGCCTTCACTGAAGACAACTCCCCCTCCTCCCCCATCGCTTCACGTGCAGGCAGCGACAAGATGGACATGGCAAATCTCCGTTAACGAGTTACTGCGCATCGCCCTATGCGTGGGGCTGGACGGCGTCAACGTGCTAACGAGCTAACCGCGCTAACCCTAAAATCCTTTCATTCTCTCAAAAGTTGATAGCGCGCCTTATGTATGAATTCTGGTTGTGCTTGATGGCCGCGAACCGATTTTATGTGGTACACGGCGCTCAGCAATCTGTCAAAAATGTTTGAGTACGACTTTGGTAAGCTACGGAGCTGCACCGCTTGATAGATTGTCGGCGCATTACGGCTACCGAGGAGCTTCGCGGAGTGATACGTACTGTGCTTCAACGTAATATTACCGTATTGTGTGTGTATAAGGACCATAAATGGCACCTGTAAGAGACGTGGTTATGAAGCGGATTTCAAACTCCAGGCTATCAGTCACACAGTAAAACTCGGGAACAGAGCAGCTGTGAAATCTGTCTGTCTTTGTTATTACGCTCAGCGTCTTTTAGTTTACATTTTGACTGCACAATTGTGAGCTCTTTGTTTAGCACAAAAACAAAATTGTTTTCTTTTATTTATGGAGCATTATTATTTAATAAATGCTCATAATTTAATTTTGAGTAATTTTTCATGTACATCTGTGCTGTATGTTAACAAAAGTGCCTGTGTGACATCTGGGACACAGCTTTGACTAAGAACTCTCTTTTTGTTCTTATTTTATGGCTTAAAAAAAAATATCGAGATATATATCTTATATCGCCATCCAGCTAAAAAATATCGAGATATGAATTTTGGGTCATATCGCCCAGCCCTAGTAAATAGTCATAAAAATAAAGAAAAAACATGAAATGCAACAGGCTAAAGAGTCACTGTAACACCAAATTCTCTGACTTTTCATGGTGAATTGCAAAACAAACCACTGAACTCTCAGAATATTTTCATTATGTCATTCAATTGGCTAACTGCTACACTAGAGCATTTCAGTAAAAGTGATTTAATTCATCTACATCTACGGCAGTGAATAAAAAGTTGGAATTCTATTTAGTTTCAGTGTAAGCAGCTTGAAGCAACCCAAAGCTACAGATCCACAGCTTAGTTCTGCTACACATGACGCCACCTCATTCAAACTGACGGATTAAAGAGCATTGAAGTCCATGTGATTTCTGCTTAAACCAGTTTAGATTGATTTAAAAAGTTGTAAACAAAAACTTTGATCCAGTTGATGAGTCAAATCATCGACTTATAGGCTGCAGCCCAACAAAACTGTAGAGATACACCAATCAACTGCCCAGGGACTGGAATTGGCTCATATCAGTGATCAGGAGGTGACCCTCTGATTTCTCAAGACAAATAGTCATGCACACTTACAGCCACATGCTAACATATTGTTAGCATGAAGGCTCTTTACTGTCAATGAAGACACAAAATCTGCCAAAGTAGAGTCCGTAGGGTACCAGTGTGGAAAACAACAACAACAAAACAAGCTAAAGCTATCCACATCTTAGCAGTCAAAGGGTCAAGGTACTAAAATTATTAAAGTGAGTGAAAAAGGTAAAAGAGCCAGTATCCTGTTATCTGGTAAAATAAGCAGCAACTCATTTTCAGTTAATTATCTGATCCCCTTTCCAGTGTTAGAGCACTTTATATTTCAAAGTTGCCTCAGTGAGAGAAGATAATGTAACTTATTACACTTACTGCATGGAAAGTTCAATAATTTATTTTATTCTGGAAATTGCATTGAAGAAAAGTTTGTATATGCTGTCAGTTCTCACAAAGAAAACTAGAATCATAAAAATGAGTATTTTCAGATTACACTAATACGAATCTGGACTTGGAGAAGAAAATTACAATCAAGATATCTCTACGAAATTTTAATGAATTCAAATTCTTGAATTTATGGCTTTTTCTCAGTACTGTCTGAGACCCGAGATGTGAGCTTATTTTTAAGTTTCAAAACGACTTATTAGCTTATGGGTGTAACTTGAAATGTATACACAGAGTACATGTTATTCCCGTGGCATTCCACGACACATCATGCAGCTTCTAGCTGCCTAAAAATGAAAGCCATACAAACATATTTTGCATCACTTCTTTTGTATGCCTAGCTGTTTAACTGGAAATAGGGAATGTTTACTGTGCAATTTGAATTTTTTAAATGGAGAGGTATTTCAGCTCCAATCAAGTCACAAAAGAGAATCTGAAAGCCAGACATTTAACCACATGGCAAAATAATTGCAGAGACTAACCTAACACTTACTCATCAGCAACCTCAGCAATCACTGAATTAGCTGAAAGGCAATGACTCTCTTTTGTGCGGTATGGCCTCATTTGACAATAAAGATCTTTGCATATTCATTTACATATGGAGTTCATCTTTGACTGTTTTATAATATAGAAGTAAATTTGCCATTCAGGTCCTTCCAAAGAGTCCTGTAATAACAGAACTAAACTGGAGGAACTTTCTTGCTGTTAAATTCCATGTGGCAACTTTTTCAGCAACAGTGCACAACGTTACCTATTCTAGCTGCCAAAATGAAGCAAACAATTCCAGACCCAGTTTATCTAGGAGGATACGCTTGGTGAAATAGACTTCTCTTAGTACTTTTAAAAAAAATGTATCAATTTGAAACTGTGTGTGTGTGTGTTCCTGTCTAGCTATCTTTGTGAGGACCGAAATCTGCATTCTACTATACTTGTGAGAACCAACAGTCACTTGTGAGGACACACTCACCGGTCCTCACAAGTTTGAAGGCCTTTTTGAGGCTCAAAATGTGGTTTTAGTGTCAGGGTTACAATTAGGTTATGGTTAGGGTAAGGGTTAGGCATTCATTTTTAATGGTTAGGGTAAGGTGCTAGGGAAACCATTATGTCAATGAAGGTCCTCACTAAGATAGCTGAACAGGCTTGTGTGTGTGTGTGTGTGTGTGTGTGTGTGTGTGTGTGTGCGCGCGCTCTGATTAAATAATCAATTCCCACAGGGCCATGATGAAGAGGCAGTCTGGGCTCAAAACGTTCCATATTTCCTAATTCTGGAAATGACACCCAATTATTGTAATTCTAGGGCAACTAAGAAGAATATCTTGACTATAAGCATACAGATCTACAATTTTCAGGTGTAGTCCCTCACATTAGATGACAGTGATGATTACTAAAACTGTACTTTTAAGGCTGGCTACCATTTTCACTGGTACAGCAGATGAACAAAAACACCCCAAAATTTTCCACTGATGTAACTCTCTCTGTCGTGACAAAGGATTTGGACAGTAATACGATAATTGATATAAAGACTGCTGTTTTGATACAGACTCAAGGTGGAAAAAACTTTGCACAACCAAGTTAACAGGTGTAAATGCAAAAAACTGACAAAAAGGAACAAAGACATTGTTACCGACAAATTTTGCACCAGTGCTACAAATGATTGTCATAAAAAATACTATTTTTATAACCATCAAATTAAATGTTTAAATGTTAATTAAAAATCGAATTCATGTAATTTATTTCAAGTTATTAAAGTTGGCTATTTTTTTCTTTAAAATGAAACAATAAGAGGCAGGGTTTTACATATACACACATATATAAAACCCTACTCCTCTGATAATATCCTCAGAAAACAGCCAGTGCAGTGACTCATGGACCTAAGCTTCAAAGTCAGAATATAATAAAAACTAACAGGAAATACACAAAGTTACTGCAATTTTATTTTTGCGTGGGCACACTGAACATGTTATGAATGACCCGAGGGGGGGCGCTAAGTCAGGTTACCATGGTAACATAGGGCACCAACTCTAAGGTTTTAAAAGTTGCATCTGCTTACCCATCTCGACCTTTGCTGACAATCTTGACTTCAAAGTAGTAGATCCCACAGGCAGCAGGGATTGGGTGTGTGGCTCGCACTGATGCTGCATCTTTGTGGTTCTTTCCATGACCTGATAAAAGAGAAATACAAGGTGTACATGAAGAACATGGTAGCCTAATACAAAAGGACTTTAAAAACAAAGAAACACTGGGCTTGCATTTGACTCCTGATTGTCTACCAAAGTCTCATGATATGGCACTGACCTGGATTCTTAGTATTTACATAGTTTAATTAGTCATAAATTTGCTATCTGGTCAAAAGAAAAAAAAAAACACATAAAAAGTAGAACCTGACATTTAGAGACAAACACACTGACAAATAAACTTAACTTAGACTAGATGTTAAACTTAACATATAGTCTAGTAACTAGTAGTGCAAATGACGTTTTCAAATGTAGATAAATAACTAGGTAGAAGTGTACAAAAGGCCACCCCCAAACACCAGGTATCCATGGACATTGCCCATGGACTAAATTGCCTTTAAAAAGACACTGGTTTACATCTACATTTGGTTGAAACGTGGCCTGTTAAAAGTTGACCAAATTATGTTTATTTTTGTGACCAAATCAGTAGATTGTCCGAGGCACTGTGGAAGTAGAGCGCCCTTTATAACTTTTAAACCTTTTAAAGGATTTAGATGTAAAAGGATGTCTTTTTGTAAATGTCTTTTGAACAGCCTCAGAAGCTGACTTTTCACCTTCAACTTTTTAACCTAATCTCAGCATTCTTCAGACATCAAAGCTTTCTTCAATGTCTTTTCAACGTCTTTTTATTAAGGGGTTTTTTTCTGTGGAAGGAGGACTGGATAATGCATAGGCACATCTCTATAAATATGACAAAAAAAAAAAAGAATGTGTATGCGCATATCTGCCTTAGTGTATACACACAGTTTTGGTTGGTAATATAAACAGAGCTTTCTGCATCTGGCCCCAGGTCTTTTGCAATAATGTGCTCTGAACAGACAAAAGATAGAGTGGTGTGGCCAGAGTAACGGCAGACATGTTTGATGAAGACCAAAGGCAGCTTTTCAGAAGAAGCTCATCTAATCTGAATATGGCAACAGAAACAGCTGTAGGTTTGATAACTAACCTAACTGCCATCAGTTTTCTTATTTATTCCCCCTACATTTCCACAAGGCTGTGTTGGGCTTGCACCACAAGGCTGAGTGATCAGTGAGGCTCAGATTAGGCTCAGATACGCGTGGATTTCTCAAATAACATTCATCTTTTTGTTAAGGTGACTTTTCTATGAATAGGTTATACAGGACATTGATTTAACACAGTCTGGTAAAGATGTAGACAATGAGGTCACAGGGCTCATGTATTTTGTCTGGACCAATTAGATTTGAGCACAACACATATTACTGTCTGTCATTCTATATTCAGATTATATTATGCAATCCCTCGGGTCATGAGAGAGAGAGACTAATATGTTCAGTACTGTTGTATAACTGCAATCTAGCCTCTACAGTAAGCATGTGCATCTCTTTCTGTTACATGTAATCGCACCATTGACTGAGCTCACCTGTCACCACACATAACAAGTCACTGAGAGCTCTGTGTGTGCATGAAATGTAGACATGCTGTAACCTTAAACGAAGCAGCTGGCTGTCAGCAGACACCTTGAGGCTGTTGCTGTTTGTTGTGTGTGAGGGGGACTTAAGTGTGGTCACTAAAATAAAGTTATACATACTATAGAGTAGAACAGGAAGTTAGAAATATACTGGCTCGATGTGTTTTCATTTTTTCAAAAAATACTCTGTAAAATACTCTTAGTATAGCATCACTTGTATAGGTTTACAGTAACAACACCTCTTTAACTGTGATCCTAACTCTTTTAATGATATTTGTTTTATATTTTTTTAATAAGGGTGCAACTATGACACTATTAAAAGATCACAGTGCCATAATTAATAATGAACTAAAGCATGTTAGAGTCTGAATTACATTAACACTATATAAAATATCCACATATGCTAGCCCATTAGTGTTTTTTAGGAAGCACAAAGTGACAGGACATTCGCTAACACTCATTTTTGCATCTTTTTTGACCCACAAATCCACTATGCATGTTCTATCATGTTTACACATGTGACTGGCGTGCCTGTGCGTGTCTGTGTGTGTTTGTGTGTGTGTCAGCCAGTAGTCTAATTTTAGACCTCAGTAGGCCAGCAGGTCTCTTTGGGACTACATAAATGGGTATGTGAGATGGTTACTACCGTTAACCAAAATGTCTGGTTTATAATTCTGCATTCATGCTGATTCATGCTGATTAGGCCGTTGTGGTTTTTTATTTGTATTAGATAAGAAACTTAGAGTGTAACAGTGTTGTAAAGTTTGAATGAAAGGCCATGTGATTTAATATTAAAGCCCTGGCAGTATTAGACATTTCTGCTCTTGTGCGACTTTAAACCTTTCCACAAGAGTTCAAGGAGCAACTGTTAATGTCCTGTTCCTCTTCACCCACAGCACTGTGTGGCCTTAATTGCTTACTAGAATATCAGCAGTCTGCCTCCAGGGTGTATTTTTGACCACTAGCAGAGGCAAAGTGCAAAATCTATCTGTTCAATAATAGCAAGCACAACAAAGACCAAAGCAACACGTTGCTAAATGCCTCACAGTGTCAAAAGAAGCAGAGTCCATATCACTATGTCAACATCATAATAAAATTAGAGGATTTATTTATAGTATGAGGAAGTACAAAAATTCTTATAGGACTTCATGAGGGAATTAATGCCATTTATATTAGACCCTAGCTGACAACACCGCCACCATATACTCAGTTATGATACTACTAAGCTACAGACCTTGCTAGGTATTAAAAAAATGAATTCAGAGCTGCTTTCCTGTTCAGACTCTTTGATTACATCTTTTATTTAACTTACTAAAAAATAACTAAAATTTTTTGGACTGGTATAGACTAATACATTGGTTATCAAATGTGTCTAAACTAAGAAAATACTTCAGTCAAAACAAAAGTGAATATAACACTTTGGGCATGTGGCCATACAGCACAAGGCTACATATTACTTGTTTGTGTGCACAGATACACCTGGAACTTGTGCTAAAAGGTTTGTATCTTCTGTTTTGGTCTCCCTGAGGCAGATTATGCTACACAGCAGCACTTCATCACTGTGGCCTCTAAGAGATATGATGGCCTAGTTAATAATAAATGGAAATCTGGAAATGGTATTTTTCCAAGTCAGTGATATTAAGGATTTTTAAGTTACTTTATTTCCCATCTGATGGGAATGCTGATAAAATCTCATACAGTTAAAGTTAAATAAAATCTCAAATTAAAGATGCTATAACCTGTTTGTCTTAAGTTAGCAATATACTACAAATATACTATGAGATAACAACATTGTTACCATTCTACTGACAATACATGAATGCAGCACAAAGGTTAGGGCCACGTGACCTTTGAAAACATTAATCTCTGAACTTTAATTATGTGTCTTCTGCCTAGATAAGAGCTGAGGCAGAGGTATGTTCTCATTGCGATTTATCTACCTTTCTGTCAGCGGGATTATGCAGGTCAAAGTTAACAAAACTTGGTGGAGAAGCTGAGCATGAGCAGAGAAGGAAACTAACTAAATTTTAGCCTGTATCTAGATCACGTCCTTCCTAGTGTGCTGCAGGAATGAGTCTTAAAAATTCATAAATGAGACAGGATTTTTCATTTCTGGTTCCATTTTCTGGATCAGATTTTTGTTTAGATGCTGCAAATATGATAACGAGATGCTTTAAATATTTTCACATTTTTTTCTTAAAACACAGAAGTAAACTGAAGGTATTACATGAACATGTGTTAGCACATAAATGGCTAAATAAGGCTAGAGACTTCAGGGAAATTCAGCACCAACTGATCACGCTAAAAACACGTTCTTAGTAGTGTTTATATGAACGTCATGCAATTGATGTGTAGTTTGTTTATAGCCTAACAATTGAGTTCTGTATCTCACAATTGTATTTATGCTAAAGAAATTTTTAAAAAAGTAGCATGACTGTGGTATTCCAGTCATATAAAGCTCCAAAGTAAGGCCAGAACAGGCAGTTATGACTCTACAGAAAAACCAAGTACAACCTTGACGGTCCCTAAGAACTAGGAGATCAAGTAGCAGCCAAGTGCTGCTATTCAAATGAACTGGTTTAACTAATCGTTAAGCATGAACATCTTTATGAAAGCAGATGTTTTGGCAGTTTGCTGGTCTGGAGCATTCATTTGTGTTGTACATATTAGAAATTGATATTAGATATTAGAGAATGAACTAAAACAGGAAACAATTCTTTAAGGTATTGTTGTTCTACAAGCTACTGAACCACTGGATTGAACTTACTCAGACTTTTTCAAATCACAATAATTCTAGTTTGAAAGCAACAGGTGTCTAGTTTCAATATAGATGCAACTTCATACTGAAGCATAATGACCAAAAGTATAAAAAAAAATACCACATATCGTGATATATATACACACTTATTTTCAGTTACCGTATGTCTTATTACACATCTTCTATCCATTTTTAACCAAGTTTAGATGGTGACTAAATGACATTTCCTTTACTCACTTTACTTTTGTTACAGTTAGAGAATTTACACCTTTCTTTCTTAGGCAATAAACCAAAACTAAACAATATTAGAGTTTAAATTGGTTTGTGGCACAATTTCTAGCACACACTGACAAAGCAGATTTACCATAAATGTGTTTGGCTTCCTGGCTGGTAGCAGCCGGCATTCCGAGATCTTCAATGAAATATACATCAACGAGTAAAAGGAGGCAACAAGCCAGCTATTCAACCTGCTAAACCTCCTGAGCCAGAGCCAACTCCAACTCTGTCATACATAGAGTTTGGGCAGCATAGCTGTCCCAATTTTCATGGTGCATTTGGAAATTTCAAAAAAATTATGATGGCACTCATTTTGGACCACTTCGGCCAATTCCAATTACCATGACTTCATCGTGATGGCAACAAAAGTTAGCATAATATAGGTTCTGAAACATGTAACATAATGATGCTTGGCAGGCTATTATGCTCATTTTATAACTAAACAGTGCTGTAAATATTTACATGTCACCTGTCGTAAGAAGACAATTGAAAATTTTCAACCTCTGAGTTGAATCAGAAAATCAGCATTAGCGAAAGTTAAATCAAAATGTAAAAAACAAACCATTAGGTCTTTCTGAAAATACCAACAAATTTGTCTTTAAAAGTGTCAGTTCAAAATATGTCAAAAGTATTTAAATACCTGAGTATGCAGATCAAATACAATATAAACCAAATATATAAACCAAACAATATAAAACCTTTAGTAGACCCTTTAGTAGACTCACTGCACAAATGTACAGTGCAATAACAAATAACCTCTGAAAATGACGGCGAAGTGTATCCTTAATGAACTCTTATCTAAGATTTCTACCTTCTGTATCTTCCAGTAACTTTCCTTGTGATTTTCCACTAAAATTGCACTGTGTTTAATAGACTTTGCTAGTTCAAGTTGTCCTGTAGGAGCAGCTCTTCGGACAATTATGAGCAATTAGGTCCTTGTACAGTGGACTCAGGGCCTTTGTCTAGTAAAGTATGCAGGGTGTATGCCTCCACAAAAATCTGCACAAATCCACCTATGCAGACAACCAAACTATAAACAGTAATGTCATCTTAGGCTTTTGAGGCTCTGGATAACACCAGGGTGGTGAGGAGTGACTATGGAATAAGCTCAAGGAAGAATGCCCATATGGAAAAGATGTATATAAATCTTATAAGGTTTGCATCTGTCTTATGTGAAACTTGTATGAAAAGCATACAAGAGTGAAACCAGACATAAGATCCCTTGAAAAATTATATAAATGAAACTTGTACGTTTTGGATACTTACTAAAACAATATATGAAAGTAATGAGAAAGTGTCCACTTTCATGAGTAAATCATATAAGCCTTATATGATTCACTATATGAAGTAGACCACATCTTATGCAAGTCTTTTATAAGTTCTTTCTATTTCTTTTCCATATGGGTGTAGTTGCCACACACCTGTTCGTGTACAATAGTTTGAAAAAGTTATTGCCCTCTAAACCTAATAACACTTAGCAGCAAAAATTGCAATCAAGTGTTTGCAATAATGGCCAAGGAGTCTTTTACAGCACTGTGGAGGAATTTTGGCCCACTCATCTTTGCAGAATTGTCTTAATTCAGCCACATTGGAGGGTTTCCCATGATAAACCGCCTTTTTAAGATCATGCCACAACATCTCAATCAGATTCAGGTCAGGACTTTGACTAGGCCACTCCAAAGCCTTCATTTTGTTTTTCTTAAGCCATTTAGAGGTGGACTTGGAGTGTTTTGGATCACTGACCTCTTCCAAAACCCAAGTGTGCTTCAGGTTGAGGTCACACAGATGGCCAGATATTCTCTTTCAGGATGTTTTGGCAGACAACAGAATTCATGGTTCAGTTTACCACGGTAAGTCTTCCAGGTCCTGAGGCAGCAAAACAGCTCCAGAATATCACACTACCACCACCCTGTTTTACTGGTGGTATGATGTTCCTTTTCAGAAATGCTGTTACTTTTACACTAGATGCAATGGGACACACAACTTCCAAAAAGTTTAAGTTTTTTCTCATCAGTCCACAAATTTTCCTAAATGTCTTGGGGATCTTCAAAATGTTTTCTGGCTAAACTGAGACGAGCCTTTTTGTTCCTTTTGCTCAGCAGTGGTTTTCATCTTGGAACCCCGCCATGCAGACCATGTTTGCCCAGTCACTTTCCTTAATGTGGAGTCGTGAACGCTGACCTTAACTGAGGCAAGTGAGGCCTGCAGTTCTTTGCATGTTGTTCTGGGTTCTTTTGTGACCTCTTGAATAAGTCGATCTTGCACTCTTGGGGTAATTTTGGTCGGCTGGCCACTCCTGCGAAGGTTCACCACGGTTTCATGTTTTCACCATTTTTGGATAATGGCTCTCACTGTGGTACGTTGGACATCTAAAGCTTTAGAAATGGGTTTATAGCCTTTTCCAGACTGATAGATCTTAATTACTTTGTTTCTCATTTGTTCCTGAATTTCCTTGGATCGTGGCATGATGTCTGGCCTTTGAGGATATTTTGGTCTACTCCACTTTGTCAGGCAGGTCCCATTTAAGTGATTTCTTGATTGAAAATGGGTGTGGCAGTAATCAGGCTTGGGTGTGGCTAGAGGAACTGAACTTAGCTTACCAAAGATGTGATACACCACAGTTCATTTATGTAATAATGGGGAGGTACGCTGGGGTCTAAGTGACGTAAATGTCATTATCATCTGATTTCAAAGACGTATAACAGCAATTACTACTCCAGCTTTTGGTGTCTGTACACAACAGAGAATGACTGAGGCCTTAGTTGCGACTATTCCGCAGCAGCATCTAGTGCAGCCTGTAGGTTTCTCTATTTGTGCACTTTAATTTCAACATGGCTCAAACAAATGGATTGCAGTTTGAAATAAATGAAACCCTAATAAAAATCATGATCCTATTTAGATAAATGCTTTCCTTTTGCTCAACTAAATTTCGTAAAGTATGTGAATTTGAAATCCCGTACTATTCCTTTAGTTCCACGTCAGTCTTGTTATGGTTATTCACAGTATATATTAAAGTGCTTCTCTCAAAGGTCAAAGAAATGATTAGTTGACTTTTTTGAAACTATTTGCTTGCGAAAAGTTTTGCTCAGTTAAAAGTTTGCTTGGTACACTGACATTGTGATTACTGTAAGTCATAAAACATAAATCTACAGCAAAACAATTAGTATTCCAACAAAATCCTTAGTCAACAGCTTGGTCTTTCATCAGGGTGCAGCTGAATTTATTATGTGTGTAAAAGTGCAAAGAAAACGCTATAGGGTGTGTTACAGAACATTAGATTTATTCCTACTATGTATTCCTACTATGCAACTGTAACCCTCTCTTTATTTCTAAGTTAATGATAAAATTATCTTTGCATCTGCAGAGGTGTAAAAATTAACACCATTTGCTGCATTTATTGGTACAAAGTCATTAAGTTTGTTTAAGTATCTATCTTGCTGCTGAGGCTGCGAGGATTAATCTCTGTCAGTGCGCAGCAGGACTAGGTAGACACTGCATGGCCTTGAACAGAGAAAATTGGCACGCTGGTCAAAATAGCATCCAAACCACAAGGGTGAGGGAACAGAGCAGGAACAACCAGGAGCAGAAAAAAATATCTCACACACTCCAGAACAAACCTATTTATATGTCATGCCTTAACAATAGTGCAGTGTCACTGAATCTGTGCACCTTTCATAAACATAATGACTCAATGTCCAACATAACCTCAACAAGAACCCCCCCCCCCTCATCCTCAGCAATACACCACTTTGAGCCAGTGCCAGAGCTGTTAGGTAATTCTAGACTAGAATACAATTATCTTAACAGTACTGATTATAGCAAAAGGTAAATCAACATTCTCAACATAACAGATAAACTGAATGGAAGCTCATATTCAACTGCTCATCAGCAGGGACCTGATCAATTATGCATTAAATGATCTGCGGTTGTATCTGGCATTAGGCCCGAGTCTACAAATAAGAGGCCCTCCCTGCTATTTCCAAACTGTAGGACCACCACTCCATCAACCTCACAAAATGGATTACACAACCTTAATTTTGAATTACACATCTTGCCTGTATCCTCTCACCTTCTACACGGGGCCCAAAGGAGCCTATCAATTGGGATTTTTCACAGTGTGTGATTAAAGTCTTGTAGTGTTTTCCTGTTTTGGTGTGTGTGTGTGTGTGTGTGTGTGTGGGGGGGAGGTTTGTCTGAACAGCACAGAAGCCGTCACACGGATGTCACCTTGTTTTGATATAGGTGGTTGCTAAATTGAGACGGCTAAAAGCCCTGCTGTCAGCTTTTATCCATCTGAATGAAAGACTGACTGAACCGTCTGGTTGCTGTTAACGTTAAAATGCCAGAGCCCGTCGATACTCCGGATTTATTACCAGAACGGTGCATTTTGGCCTAATGTAATGCGCAGAGGCCTTCCTCTCACGGCAGCACCTCTGTTGCCTGCTAGAAACTGGACCTGAAACTGTTGTTAGGCTCGGGGCACGCAGATCTGAATGGAGGTGGACGGGAAAATGATTGGAAAAGACTTCTAGAACACTGCTCTGAAATCACATGAGAAACACAAAACAATGCCATTTTATCCTGTTTGCTATAGCACTGTACAGCGTTAATATTTCAACTGATACTGCACTGGAAAACAACAAGTTCTGTTGGTGTCCACCTCGGAACCTACTGTCCTCAATTCAATATTAGGAACAGCTAAGTTGGCTAACGTTAGCTAGTTAGCCACAAGGCTAAGTAATGTGTTTGGTTAACAGCTTTCTGTTAGCAAGCTCCCGTAAGTTAGACAGGGGTTTGCCAATAAACTATGCGTCGTTACTGCTACCAGTGTCCCCTTCCAGTACAAAGCGAGGAGAACGTCAGATGCAGTGAGTTTACTCCAAAGCAGTAACGTCATAAACAGTAAATAAACAAAGAAGAGCCATGATATTGAAGATTTCAGTGTGACGGTAATGAGACCGATGGCCAGGGTTAGCGAGTTCACTGTCACCCATCTGGGCATTCCTCTGCTCATTCGTGAAACAAAGCAAGGTTACAGGACAGGAGAGGCAGCTCAGACTAGATTTACCAGGACTGCACACGCACATACACAGTCAACATAATCGCATACTGAGTGTGTATGTGTGTGTGAGAGAGAGAGAGAGAGAGACCCCCCCCCCCCCCTTCGGCAACAACACAGACAGATTTGAACTGCTGTTTTGACTACACACTTAGGCCCATCAGTGATGAGGCAGGTCTCTAACCTTTGTAATGGACCCGTAGGTTGTTCTGTGACAGCCCAATGTAGCTGTATTTATCCTTGGGGCTCCAGGATCGGGGTAAAGGGGTCTCTTCCTCGTTTACAGCCGGGTAAAGCCGCTTCAGCCTCTCGTTAAGCTCGTGCTCCTGGTAATTAAAAGCAGGATCTCCCAGCGGCAGGCTTCCCGCTCCGAGCTCTGTCATTTTTTTTGGCCTCCTGTTTTTGTATCTTATTGTTCGTTTCTTTCTATCCAAAGCCCAGTGTCAGTCCGCTGGAGCTGTAGGCTGAGAGTGAGAGGGACTGAGGGGAGAAAATAGCAGCGGTGTGACATCCCCGGATAAGCAGCAGAATGTACTGTAGGCTGAAATAGTGTCGTATGGGTACTGTAGTTCAGCTGCACGCTCGCTTTTATGCTAATGTCACTAGAAATGACTACAGAGTTCCACTACTGTTAGACGGGTTTAGGGCCTTCCAGTGAGATAGGGGCTAGGAAATGTAGTTTTCGTCTGTTAAACTTACACACGTTTTCAGAATGTTATATAATTTAAATTTGAACTTTACATGGTAAAACTTGTATTTATTTGTAAGTTAAAGGGTATTTTTACAGTATTAATAGCAGTGTTATTTCCTCGGCGAAATATGTGCCTGTTCATAAAAACACTGTGTTGTTTACTAAGTTTTATTATATTGTAATTAATATAGCAGATATGTGAAATAGCCTTTATAAAACACGTTACCATATATTAGTTATTATATATCAAAGTTAATGATTGAGTTGAGCAGATAAAATCATTGCCATTTTGAAAATTAGTTAGGCGCACACCGGGCAACTACGTGGGGTCTTGTTGCGTAGTCAGTCGTCGTTACCATGGAAACCCTGCTTCAAATGTTGTGCTGTGCGACGCTAAAGCCGATCTCATTGAGTTAAACTGACGAAATACAACAGTTTCAAACGGGCTAAGTGTTTGTTATTGTCTACCCCTTATATCAAAGCTATAAATGTCACCAAACAAAGATATAAAATTTCCACCTCTAACACCGTCACAAAAAACAAGGCAAGTGATGAAATGACTTCCATTTACACCAAAAATCATGCTACGTTTGTTTTTATGTATAAATACATTTGTATTTCAAAGCTTATTTAAAGTACGTTTAAGGCAGACTGACTTTGTTGTTTGCATATTAGACTTACATATGAATACAATCTACAAAGTTACACAGCCCAGACATCAGAGGAAGGACATGAAGAGGAAAGTGCTGGTGGTGTATCTGTCCAACCATGTGCAACGAGAAAGGTACGTAAATCAGGTAACATTACACAAACAGCAATCTGACTTTGTCCTGCCAACATCTAAAGTCTTTTAATTGGTATAAAGATCATCTAAGAACTTCATGGCATCTTTATAAACTTTATCTTTCAGTGTCACAGGAAAGTTCCTTTCACAGTACTGTGTGTGCTTTTGTGTGACCAATCATGTAGTGCTGGACAGGAGGCAGTTACTTTTATGCAGGCCCAAACAGAAAGCCACAACTTCTGATGCAGCTGGAGAACTATGTGAGCAAGGAGCTTCATACTATCGACCCACATGAGCCAAAATTTCAGGAGCTGAAACTTCAGGTGAAATGTTTTTGTTGATTGTATTTATGTTTAGAAGATATATACGTATTTTCTTGCTGCAGTCTAAGTACTTACAATCTTACTCTACTTTGCCTACAGGTCTACCGCAATGCATTTGAATGTTTCATCACTGCCTTCAAAACTTACCAACCCCTTCTGTCTGCCATTAAAAAGGAATATGAAAACACCTTTGGTCAGTGAGAAAGCTAGTCTGATTTGTATAGATTTTATAAAAATGCTATTTAAAAAAACAATTTATAACAGATTTGACAAGGTTTTGAAGCAGATTAGAAATGGCGTCCCACAAGGTTTTTGGGAAAAACAGAAAAATAAAACCTTTGGGTATAGAATTAAATAAATTAAAGTTTTATATTTACAATACATAAATATCAATATTCTCTCACATCTAAGTGGTAAATGTCTTACATCAAACTAAATTTATTGGTTCAAATGAACATGCAAAGAGAGGGTGTATAATAGTAACAACAATGTAGATATCTCTTTAGAGACAGAAAAATATAATTTGATTAGCCCTTTCTTGCAGTCATAATACACAGCAACCAGCGTGGTTCCATCCAGCCTTGCAAAGTAAGGCAATATATTTCTTTGTAAAAAAAAATGTATTATTCTGAATTAATTTCTCAAAACTTTGTGACTTTAATATTCAGTAACTATATTAATAATTTTGAGTCTTCTCCAGGTACTATTCTGTCTCTTTGCCATTCACTTTTGAGTGTTTTCTTCTAAATCATCCTATACATAGTCATACACTTTTCTTTGTTGTTTGTTAAGGATTCAACTCAGCATTTGTGAGAGCAAATCTGGGTTAAGAAGTTAATAAAATTAGTGGAAAGGATTCCACTAGATTCCAATAGCCTTCTAAAAGGTCCTAGCAGTTTGTGTAGGCAGTAAAATGATAAGTTCTATTGTAGCATAGAAAGAGTTGGTTTCAACATGTTATTCTCACCTAGTTAAAACTAATTGTCTATTCAGTAAAAAGATGAAGTTTGTAGAGGTTAGCTTTTCTTTGTATAAAGACTTTATATCAGGGAGTTGATTATTTGTTGTAATGCATGCATTGTATACATCTTTTCAGTTCATCAGGGAGAACAAATCAAAAAGCTGGAACCACTGCAGTCCCATCTGAGGCTGGTGACAGAGGAATGTGACAGAAAGATTCAAGCTCGCTGGGCAGAGGAGCAGGCTGAGATTGCTGCCTTGAAAATGGAGAAGCAGAAGCTAAAGGAGGAGATTGAAGCCATGAGAAAGAGAGAGAAGACAGTGCAGGCAGTGGTAAATGGCATACTTTTAATTTTATTTTTGTTTAATTAATCATGTGACTTTTAGTCACTTGGATGAGTGACAAAACGTTTCTCCCACTGAAAACGCTACGTCTAGATGAACAGAATCAACTTTTGGAGATTTATTTATCTGGATGATTGAGAATGCATCAAGACATGTGACTTTTAAGGCCATGAAAGCTTTTATGAAAGCATAAAAGCTTAAGGGCATGAAAGCATACACACAACCCTGCGCATAAAGGAAATGCATCCATCAATTATCGTATCAGTCACCCCATTGCCTGTTGTTCCTCTTAAGGTGGATCATCTGCAGTCAGAACTGTCTGACCAGTATCTGCAGTACCGGGAGGAGCGTGATGCTCGCAGGTTGCTGATTTGGCAGCTCAATGACATGACAAGAAGTAGTGTGAAGGAGCAGCGTTCTGCAGACAAAAGTACAGGTATAACAACATCTATTACATCTTTAACTAGTTAACAGTGAACTGAAAATAACTTAAGGTCCTTTTTTTTTTAAATGTGAATTTAGATGTGATTTCTTCCCAAAATAAACATGTATGGTTTTAAGACAATATAACATATTCTTTATTGGGATTAATTAATTAATTAATTTTATTTTATTTATCAAAGGGATTACTTTCTCACACGCTGACCAAATGATTTGAAGGTTAATATGAGGAGTCACCATAGCAACAATATATGTACGATGGAATTAAAGGAAAAACAATTGATACCCTTTAAGTGATACTGAAAATAATAATTTGTTTAAACGTTGAAACTGTCAGTATCTTTATTGGATGGTATTCCTTAGGAAACATTTCCAGTGACTCACTAGAGACTCTCTGTAACTATAGTAGTAATGGAGAATAACTCTGTAAGTAACTGTGTTAAACTCCATATTTTGCATTTGAAAGTTAAAGTTAAACTCCATAAAAAAGATTATTTTTGAGATTGAAAAAATTGCAGAAGTAGTTTGCAAATTCTGTTCGTTTGAGTTTTATTTCACTACTTTCCAACTTTTTGTATTATTATTATTAAATAATTGATAAAAGATGGTAGCGTGTGATCAGCTTCTGGTGTGGGGCATGCCAGAAAAAGTTTGAAAACCTCTTTGATGGAAAAGGCCCAACATTATCTATATTTGAAAAACCCAAGTACAGTAACCTCTAGAGCTCAGCAAAACATATGTTTTTATGTTTATAAAATATAAATGTCTATAGGGAAGTGTGTCATGCTCTTACATGTGTTTCCATTTAGATTGGAAGGATCCTGTGGAACTGCAGCTCGCTCTAAAGGTGTGTCGAGAAGACCTGAGGAAAGCCCAGGAGGAACTGAACAGAATGAACGCAGAGTACTGGGGTGTTGTGCCCCAGTGTGACTGGGACGCCCTTGAACAGAAACACCAACGGACCGAGCTTCAGGTATCTCATGCTGGATACTATATATAGACTTCATGACTTAACATCTCAACAGTCTTTGGTGACTTTTTTTTCTTTTTATTGTGAAGTTGAAGACACTCCAGGATGACTTTGATCAGTTAAAGAGTGAGTATGACACACTGCTGGAACTCCACAAACGAGGCAGCATGCAGGCCAAGACACACGTCTCAACCTCTGTCCAGGTACTTTACGTATGTAGAACTTGAACAGATTTTCAATTCTATGAATATTCTAATAAATGTAATGTGTGTGTCACTATCTGTCTCTAATCTAATAAATGTCACCTGATAAAGCTGATAAAGAGCCTAAATATGAATAAATTAGGGTCCAGAAGCTCGATACTGCTATTCCAGCAATAGAGACAGCTTGACAAATGTCATCGTAAACTGACAAATATGAAAGTTGGATCAATCTTCTCAGCAAAAGTAACGACCAACATTGCCACCAAAATGTTTTTCAGACTGATGAGAGTGGGTCCCAGCAGCAAAGCCACATTCAGTCCCAGCAACAAGAGGAACCAGTCACCTCTGATGCCCCTGAGAGCAACATGTTCCCTGTCCATGAGTCTAGGTGATAAAAATAGATATACATTGAAACACACACACACACACACACACACACACACACACACACACACACACACAGTCAGTTTTATTTATACTGCATAAAGTCATAATTTTGCCTCAAGGGGCTTTAAAATATGTGCAGCATACACTACTGCCTAGCCTTATACCATCAGTTCAGATAAGCCTTGAAGGTTATGAGTAATTTTCTGTCTGGTTCTGTTTTACTTTGTCAAATGAGAGCCATGTGTATATATGTGTGTGTTCATATGTATAGGGAGGCCCAGAGGACAACATATTTTGGAGAGGAAACGGATCCACGTTTGGCCTCATCTCAAGGTGAAGCAGGCAACAGTGGTGATCCCATCTCCTCTTAGAGCCTGCGTTTAGTGGCTGGGGTCTCAAGTTTGAGCCTTGATGTAATTCACAACATGTGATCAAAATTGTGAAGATGCTGAATTAAATATTAAAAATTGTGGCCACTGAGACCACCTGTGAGTTTTCAAGCTTTACCTTCAGTTCCTTGACAATTCAGTGGAAAATGTACCATCAAATCTTAAAACCACTTTCCTAACAGTGAGTGAAATACTCGTATCGTATTTATTCTGTATTACAGAAGCCTGCTTAAAAAAATACATTCATTTACAACATCCAAGTCACCAGCTCTGACGCTTCTTCTCCAGCACACCACAGCAAAGTACATTGTGCTCACTACAACTGGCTGATGGAAAATCCCCATGATTTTACTCTCATTTTGCTCTCTTCATTAGGAAGTAGAGCTTGCTCATCCTCTTTTTGGATACAGCTTCTGTGTTGGTCTTCCAGTTCAACCTGTTGTTGATATGGATGCCTCTGTATTTGTACTCCTCCACCACATCAGCATCCTATCCCAGGATAGACATGGGTCAGTTGTCCTCTTTCCTCTGAAGTTGATCACAGTCGCTCTGGTCTTATTCACATTTGGAAGCAGATGAATCCTCCCAGGCCAGTCCAGTCACCCAGTAGTGCTCTGTGCTCCTCTTCCCACCCACAACTAATACAACCAACAACCTCAGAATTGTCAGAGTATTTCTGTAGATTGCATTGACCACAATTGTACTGAAAGCCTCAGGTGTACAAGGTGAGCACAAATGGAGATGACACAGTTCCCTTTGGAGCTCCTGTACTGTACCGTCCAGTCTCCCAAATTGCAGTTTGTCTACATGTATCAGGTAATCATTAATCCAGGAGATGGTGGACATGTTTGTTAATATTTCTGGTAGCTTCTGTATGCAAACTGCAGAGGGTCACGAGATGTTTTCATGTTGGACAGTACTTATCTCTCGACAATCTTCATTAAATATGATGTAATGGCAAGTGGTCAGTAGGCTTTAAATTCTTAATAGTGTTGAGGTTTTTGGTACAGGAACTAGACAGGATGTTTTCCCTAACACTGATATCATCTCCTGTTTCAAACTTTGGCTGTAAATGTGACTCAGGATCACAGGCAGCTGGCTAGCACAGGTCCTCAGCACCTTGGGGTTGATGTAATCAGGCAGTTTTGTGTAGCCTAATAATGGGAGAATTTAAGTATTTAAACATGTGTTACTTATAGCTTGAGAGTAGATAGCAACACATGTAGTAAACTTAATTTCTTGCAGGACCAAAACAAGGAAAGCGGTGAGGCTCAGTGACGTTGTAGCCCATGCTCTGCAGAAAGAGATAAGTTAATGTGCTGCTAATGGTAATATGTCCACCCCAGATAAGCACCTTTCTCTGCCAGTTTTATATTTCAAATGCTGATAGCATGTTTGAAAATTTCTTTGACTGTTAAAAAATGCTTTGCAACCTAAGGCTCAATAAAAGATTCCCTAATGACCTGATATTAACTGGGTTATTATATAATCTCAAGGATTTATTCTAAGAAAGTTCACAACCCATATAAGCTGCACTTCATTTGTAAAAATAAGTCAGTAGATAGATAGATAGATAGATAGATAGATAGATAGATAGATAGATAGATAGATGCTAACTATAGAAATTAACTAAAATAGTAGGAAAATACATTTATTTATTTCTGTGTCAGTGGTATTCATCAAGTGTGCATTTAAATGCCTTTTGATTGACTGTACAAATATAAGGAATCCAAGAACTGGCAACTGACAGTAACCCTTTATATTGAATAAAACTCAAACAAATTAGTATATTTTATTTAATTATCGAAACCTATTTTGTGCAATGTAGGTCTGATAAAACCACCCGCTTGGCTGAATGAAACCACCTGCGCTCT
This sequence comes from Diplotaxodon limnothrissa, assembly GCF_057381915.1. Lineage (NCBI taxonomy): Eukaryota > Metazoa > Chordata > Actinopteri > Cichliformes > Cichlidae > Diplotaxodon > Diplotaxodon limnothrissa. The sequence continues at coordinate 60,992,315 of NC_140602.1, forward strand.
CAGACGCAAACGCCGATGTGCAGAGAAAAAATGGAAAAAAGTGTTAGACCTAGATCCACCTCGGTTGTTTTTCAGCAGTTTTTAACCTTTTCTGCATTGAAGGAAGTACTTGATCACTTAAGACAGTCTAATTCCCCACAAGATATTCTTCCTTCTCTCCTCCTTAAAGAAACTCTTCATGTCATTGGGCCTGGTATTTTATTTTAAATACTTCAGTGTCATCAGGTTGTGTACCAGCTGTTTTCAAACATGCTGTTGTGCAACCCATTATTAAGAAGAAAAATCTTGATCCAAATGTGCTTTCTAACTTCAGGCCAATTTCTAAACTGTCTTTTATGTCCAAAATTTTGGAAAAAGTTGTTTTCAAGCAACTTCAGACCTTTTTACACACTCGTGGCATTTGTGAAGTGTTCCAGTCTGGTTTTAAATCTCGTCACAGTACTGAGACTGCGCTTTTACGAGTTTTTAATGATCTTCTTTTAACTGTAGACTAAGGTTGCTCTGTTGTTTTACTCCTTTTAGATTTGACTGCCGCCTTTGACACAGTTGAACACGTAGTTGGTCTAAAAGGCACGGTTTTATCTTGTTTTAAATCATATTTATCGGAGAGGTCATTTTCTATTAAAATTGGGCAATACTCCTCTTCCTCCGCCCCTATGTGTTGTGGTGTGCCACAGGGGTCTGTTTTGGGTCCAACTCTGTTCTCCTTATACATGCTGCCTTTGGGATCTATTTTTAGGAAATACAACATTCCCTTTCATTGTTATGCTCATGACATCCAAATTTACTTCCCTTTGAAACTGGGTGTCTTTGTCCCACTGCAGCCTTTGCTTAACTGTTTACATGATGTTAAAGACTGGTTAACACAGAATTTTCTTACACTAAATGAAAATATGACTGTAGCACATTTAATCTTTGTACATCAAATAAAATAAAACCATTTTTGACTTACCATTTTTATTGTCTCTTACTCCATGGGTTTTTCTTGTTTTTTTCACTTCAGAAATCATCAAAACGTGTGATTTGGACATAATAATAATAATCATAATAATAATCATAATAATAATCATAATACATTTTATTTGAAAGCGCCTTTCAGAACACTCAAAGACACTGTACACAGTAGAATAATAAAAGCAACATAAAAGCAAGCAGTTTACACAATCATAAATGACATGACACACTTCTGAATATAGTATGTATCAGAATGTGGCTGTATTATGTAAAAGGCGACAGACAAGAAAATTGAGCATACTACAATCCCCATAATGCATCGGGCCTTTTACGGCTTTTTGTACGTACCCTCGTAGCGGAGCAGACATTGCACTGTGCGATCGTGCAGCCGGCCTCGGCGTAAGAGGTAAGTTTTTATTACTAGTTTTTATGGTGCCCGCTTACAAAATAGTGAATGGAAACATGCTCGAAAACAAAAAGCACTAGTTTAATCTGACATTCGAAAAAGCCCGAGGCGGTATAAGTTGTTAAATCGGTTGCTATTGGCCGGTTTGGGGCTAACGGTGGACACGCCTATGTAGAGTAGCTGCTTCGGTGTTCCAGAGCTGTACGCGCGGGCCCGCAAGAGGTATGAACACTCAAAGCAGACGGGGTATTTTTAGCAACTGGTGAACAGGCCACTACCAGCTGGCCGATCAGCTAACGCCTGGAAATATAATTTATCTGACGCCTAACATTGGCTGGCGAGGAGACATGCTACGTATGTGAACTGTCTGTGCTAGCACAGGCTGAGTCAACATTAGCAAACATGACACAAGCTAGCAGCAGCTAGTTAGCTAGAGTTAAGTAGTTAAAAATTAGCTTTTCCGTACATTAACGTTACTTGCTCATATTTCCTCAATCCCCCCTTACTTCTGACTATATTTACGGGGGCCCTGAACAACTTATGTGTGGTCGCAATTCGGGGTATGCTGCTCGCAGTCTACTGCTAATGTGCAGAGCGCTCGGATTGTTCCAGTAGCAGCCGTGTATCGTTATGTGGGAGCACATGACTTGGGCTGTCAGTGTCACCCGAGCGGAGGGATCCGTTGCAGTAAAATATACTTTGGCTTATTCAGTTAAGTAATTTTAACATTTATTTTTCTCAATGAAATGGGATCTATATGCTATTTTTTTTGGAGTCTTTAGTTAAAAACATATTTTTCTTTAAAAAAAAAAAAAAAAAAAAACAGAAATCAAAACAATGTGTGTACTGTACAGTTTATTGTACTGTTTGCTGCTTTAAGAGCTTGATTCTATAAAACATCCCAGAATACTGTCTTGAATTATGGTAGTGAGGGCTGTCCAAGAGTTTTTTCAGAAATCTGAAGCTTATGTTGACATCTGGTGACTATAAATTAGTTTTGATATAAGTGGGAGGCTGCTGCTGGTGGTGGTGCTGTTGTTGTTGTTTTTTCTATGAATTGCCCCTTTTCTTATCTCATTACGTTTGTCTGATTCGCTCTCTCCCACACGCTCAGTGTGAGTTGCAGGGTGATTCAGGATGGTGGACCAGCCTTTGTGGGAGCAGATAGGATCCAGCTTTGTGCAGCACTACTATCAGATGTTTGACTCTGACAGATCACAACTGGGATCTATATATGTGAGTTGGACTTGTCTTATGTAGGTGTTTATGAGTAAACTTTTGCTGTAATAATCTCACTTTCCTTAATTTTGAGTTTATAATCCTAATGATTTAGGTATTGTCCAGTCAGGTCACTTTATGTATATGGCACATTTTAAAGTGTTTTACAATTACAAACACAGCTTGCATAACAGACAGGGAACATATTAAAAATTATAATTGAGAAATATGTCAGACAACAGTTAAAAAATAAATAAATAGAAGTGGCAGACAGTTCGAGAGCCCAGGGGCAATATTTGCAAAGTTTTGGTCGTTTTTAGTTTTTATGTGAGAAAAGGACACCAAGAGAAGTTATTGTGATGATGACCTCAGTGACGTGATGTGGAGTTAAAAGATCTGTAATATATTTGTTGAGCTAATCCACAGAGGGCTTTAAAACAAATAATGTTTAAATATATTTAAAACTTTGCAGGTTGCCAGGGCAGCTTAGCTAAAACAGCTTTGCTCACTCTTATGAGATGAGCAGCTGCGCTTTGAACCATCTGTAAATGAAAGAAAGTGCAATTGGGCAATCCTACACACAGGGAATTGCAGTAGTCCAGCTGAGAGGTGATAAAGGCATGGATAACGCTTTAGTTCTTTAGATACAAAACTAGTTTTCGTTTAGTGATGGTTCTCAGTTGGTGAATGTTGTCAAGCAGCTTTTGACAGAATTCCTGATTTGATTGTTAAAAGTTAAGGAAATTAAAGCACCAAGATTTTTAATGACAGCATCGACATATCTGGATAAATGAACAAGTAACTCAATGAAGATGTTTGTGGGGCTGGGGGGGCTGAATAAAATAGCCTCAGTTTTGCTGTCATTTAGTTCTAAACAATGCGACAAGACTGATTCAGAAAACATGGTTAATGAAAAGAATAGTGTTTTCTAAAAAGTCCTTCGTTTTTGTGTTGATTTTTACCCCAAATCCCTCCTGTCTACGTAGTAGCATGTTTTGTTTAGTTCACTTTTTTTTAATATGCACACATGAAATACATTTCCAGTTTAAGGGAATTCACTGTTAGGAAGCATTTTAAAACATAAAGGTGTAAAAGTTTCTAGAGCCAGTGAATAATTGTCCAATATTGACCAGAATATATCTGGATTTTGATAATCGAGCAGGTCTAGACATCAGCCTTGCATTGTCAGACTTACTCCTGAAGTTGTGATGATGCTTGTGGTCATGATGATTATTATTTGGAAGCATGTTGTTTTCACTCGCACATACCATGCACATTTGCAAGCCATGGATCTTTGGATTGAATTTTTTTTCCCTCTATAGTTGAGAACTTGTGATTATATAATTACAAAGTGCTGCCAAAAGCACAAAGGTAAACAGCTTGTCAATAAGTTCTTAGTTTAGTTGACAGAAACTGTCACATTTTGTGTTCTTTGACTCCATCTTTTCAAATGTGTGGAACTTCTGTTGAAAATGTTTTTATTTTTATGATGAAATTGGTTTGTATATAATAAAATCTGTCTTGAAACAAAAATAAGCAGTCTTGTCTATACATTGTACAGGTATTATTCAATAATCAGAACATTGAGTAACCCCTAGCTTTAGCCCTGTGTCATTATATGGCCCTCAGGGCACTCATTCTATGAGTGATTTAATGAGTAGGAAAATGAGTCTTTTTCTATGTGCTGTGTTCACATTCCTGATTTGGGGAAAAAAAGGTCTCAAAAAGGAAAAGTCATTAAACAAACCTACTTATTAAAATGATTGTGCAGGTTCCGTTTTATGAATCAAAGCATTTACATAAGGCACTTTTTAACATCAACGCAGCCCAAAAACCCTGACAAAATAATTACGTTGGTTGTAACAATCTGTGATTTTAAACTGTACATGTCAGTGTCTAATTGATGATGTTTAAGGAATCTGCTGAGTCATGATGTGGGTTTTCATCTGCACATTACATCCTCTTCCACTTTTGTGCTGATCACTCTTTCCCACTGTCTACACAGATCGATGCATCATGCCTTACGTGGGAAGGACAGCAGTACCAGGGAAAAAGAGCAATTGTCGAGAAACTCGCTGTGAGTACATTTGCTAACCTATTGTCTTATACAGAGGTCACATGCATGCAACAGGTGGTTAGTGGCTTAAGTGAGATGTGTAGTGGCAGTGTAAGCTCATGCACACTAGAAACCAGGTTAAACTGTGATATGTGATCATTAAAAGAAGATGGCTAATGTACACAGCTGTAGTGATTATCAAATCTCTATATGTAACATTTATATCAAAATAGTTTGGAATACTTCAGACACATCTTAAGTAAATGTTTTCACTGCCTGATATACCTGTATTAATCTTTCTCTTGTGTATTTTCATTATCTGTTTGGACCAGAGTCTCCCATTTCAGAAAATAGCGCATAGTATAACGGCGCAGGACCATCAGCCAACTCCAGACAGCTGCATCTTGAGTATGGTTGTAGGACAGCTTAAAGTAAGTAGCACTATCATGATGTCATTGAATGGAGCGTGACAGGATTCACTGTTTTACAGCTAAATTGTCACACATTGAGCTATACAGTAAATGAGGTTGTTTCCCTTATTCTTCCAGGATCTGATCAGTGCTTCTTAATTTAAAACTACAATTTATAGGTTGAACATGATGAGAAAGATTTTAGTGTGTGAGCGTGTGTGTGTTTAATGTAGAAACTGGATTTGAAGCACTTTTTAGGCAAAAATGTTAATCCAGTAAATGATAACGTAACTTTCAACTGACTTTTTGTTCCCATCATGTTGGCAGTTGGTGGTACCCCAGTCAGTTTTCTTCATTCTCTTCAGCTGAACTGGGTTCAAACTACGGATCTTTTTTTTTCTCTCTCTTCTTTTTCTTAAGGAGAAGAAATGAGACTTGTCGATAAGTCTAAAAGTAAGAAAGCGCTCAGAAAAGTAAAAATTGAGGAATATTTAATTGTTGAAGTGAAACATTGTCCATACAAATATTACATATAGTATCCCTAAGAGTAATTTGAAACCATTTACCGCATTCAGTTCAGATTATAAAGGCCACTTCAAGAAATATTAATATAGTTCCAGATGTCCCCTAAATGTATATTTCAAGTTTTGGTCCAAAATACAATTCTGATTTTTGTTTGTTTGTTTTAGCCATGATATATGCCTCTAGTATAACTAATTTACTCCCTAAAGAGCTCAGTCTTTAACAGTGCATGTCAGTGTCTGTGTTTTAGTTTTTCTGTTGTCCGACAACAATAACAGATATTTTTAAATGAGAAAAAATTTACTGTGAGTTCAGCTGTGTTAAAATGAGTGTCGGATGTAGGACAGAAGCAAACCAATGCACATGGCTAACAGAAAGCCAGCTAAGTTTACTGGCACTGAAGCGCATAAAACCACATAAACTCAGAAATACACACCCAGTACCTCTCTGCTGGTTATAAATCACTCCTTGCACAATTTGTGCTCAATTTATAGTCCTCCCTCAACATTTAATTTTTCCTCAGAGTGTGTGTGTGTGTGTGTGTGTGTGTGTGTGTGTGTGTGTGTGTGTGTGTGTGTGAGATCAAAGTTAATAATTATGTTAGCCACATTAGCCCCACTAGGAAACAGCAGGGTGGTTCTACTTCTGTGGGGACACTTTGATCTAAAGTATTTTATAGGATTTTCAGTTCTTCGGGTGATGGGAAATTTGGTAATTTTTCTTATTTTTAAGCTGTATTTAGCATATCTACACGCCCAGGGTATCTTTGTGTTATCTGGATTCACTTACCCTAACAATGGCAGTAAGGATGACTGATCACAGAAAGCTGGGCTATTAACACAGTGTTTACCAATTTAGACTGTAATTACTTGAATAGGATGGTGTTGGCAGCATTTGATCAGACACAATTATGGATTAAGTGTACTGACAGCAGAGTGTCTGATTTAAAAATAAATAAATAAATAAAATATAATATGGGGAAAAATATGAAGAGGTTAAATACATATCACAGACTGAAAGTAACAGCAAAACAGTGCTTTGAGAGGAAAAGCACTGTACAGTAGTTTAGCGTTAAAGAGGAAGAATCAATGTATGAGCTTTAAGTGCTTTAGTCAATAAAACTGGAAGACTGCAGCTATATTAATAAAGTTTTGTTATTGTTTGTTATTTGAAGCCATGAAAGAATGATGACAAAAATACACCCTGTGCAAATTACCAAACCCATCAATATTACAACTTTATTATTAAGACATGGGATGATCTGATGGATCATAATTGAGTATTTAATTAAATTAATATTTTAAAGGGCAGTTTGTATTCTATAAACGGAACAGTCAGAGTAAAAAATTATATAGGAAAAACAGAAATTGAATTCAAATGTAGGCTTAATCTATGTGTAAATTTGATATAAGGTCATCAAATGCATATAGGTGTAGATCATATATTAATGCTTATGGAGCAATAAAATAGTTTTAAAATTGCTTACAGGTCACAAAAAAGATCAAAGAATAAAGTTGGGTCTAACCTAAAATTCATTACTTAGGCTTATCAAGAAAAGATTAACTTTAGATGCCATTTTAAAAAAGATTAATAAATTTTTTTTAACTCTCCTATCTACTCATTGAGGTCTGTGAAATCTTCCAGCATGGTGACACTGCTTTTAGGAGAACTGATTTTTCAGAATGTTTGGACATAGTATGGTGATATACACTGGTAAGGAGTTTACAGCCCTCACTGTACAAAGAAATCCAGGGTTAACCCTGATATTACCTGGAAAACTGCTTGAGGTACAGGCCTCTTGACTCCACTAGCGAAAAATGAACAAAACACACTGACTTTATCTCAGTTGCTGTATGACAATAGTCTGGTTTAACTTGGTAAAATACCAGTCACACAAACAACAAAGCCTAGAAAGGCAACAACAGGTTGTCTATTCTTTAAATACATTTAAGGCATTTACATTTCTTTAAATCTGCTTGGATCAGGAAGCAATGATCAGCAAGGGGGAAGGCTTATGGTTCCATTCGAGATTTAAACTTTCCATAGTTCACACTTTATACCTCATGGTAAAAAATACAAAAATAGATTTTTAGGATAGTTTGCAAAGTGTGGTTAATGTTAGCAGTGCTAGCACCGGCAGCCTTCTTTTGCGGGTATGCATACCTGCATTGCTTCAGGCGAGTGATTATATGGCAGGTTACTTTGACACAGACATGCATATGAAATGGAGAGAGACGTGAATAGATGTACACTTCTGACATATCCTAGACCCAGATGTTAACTGTGGCTATAGATTATTAAAATCACAATAATTTTGATGACTGGTATTTCTGTTGGCCTCATTAGTCAGTAACAAGTATCTAGATGACTGGGTACACACCACACTAGAAAGAACTGTTGAAATTTTTAAGGCAAAGCTAGCTTTCCTGTGAACAGAGTCTCTGTTTACATTCTGAAAAATCGTTTCTACCTACTCAAAAATGTTTCTTAAAGTGATATTTGTAGGAGTATTTACTGATCACCATACACTGTACCGATTTTACTGTTCCATTGGTGTATTTCTGTAATATACTTACATATCTATACTATTGCTAATATATATTGTAATATATCTATATCACTAAAGCACTTCTAGATGGATGCAAACTGCATTTCGTTGCCCTGTACCTGTGCATGTGCAATGACAATAAAGTTGAATTCTATTCTATTCTATTTCTGCTGTGTCTGACAGTATGAAACGGAGGCATCCAGTTCAATAAAAACCAATACGAATAACAGTATAATTTTGTTGTAGCAGGTGTTCTTTACTCTAAATGTGTACCTTTTGATGAACTAGCCTCAATCAATAACAGCTTTGACATCTGTGTGTGTGTTTGCAGGCAGATGAAGACCCCATTATGGGTTTCCATCAGAGTTTCATCCTGAAGAACATTAACGATGCATGGGTGTGCACCAATGACATGTTCAGGCTGGCCATTCACAATTTCGGTTAACCTGCGTCTCCACTTTGGCGGGCAGGGGCAGCCATAGTGAAGGTCACTGTGTGAAGTATGGAGGGAGGAGAAGAGAGAGCACTCATCCCTCCCTCCCGGCTGTTTCATTCACGCCTGTGTTGACAAACAAGCAAACACCAGATTCTAGATGTCAATCACTGAACCTCATCCAGACGGGTTTTCAGACCAGCCCAGCCTGTAGAACTGCAACGTGTTTCTTTGCTGAGAGCCGGCTGACCAATCAAACGCCCCTGTCTGCCACTCTGCTGATCTGCATGATGCTGGGAACCCCCTCATTACAATACTCAAGCCACCCGAAGGACAAACAGCTGACCGATGCCATTAACTCCGCTCTGCTCGCCTCTTTACTCTACTCTAACCCATTCTACTCTACTGTTGACTCCACTGCTGTCAACTCAGTTCTGTTAGCACTGTTGTTGACTGGTTTGTAGTCCCATGTTCGGGTTCAAAGATGGCTTCTTCAGTTTCCTTTTCACATATTTGTTTTTAGATGCCACTTGTGTGTTTACATTAGCTCGCCTTAGTGTGTTAAATAGAGTTTTATCTTCCTTTACACAACTGTTAACTTTGCCATGATTCATTTGCTCATGGATGACAAAGGTTGACATTGCTGTGTTTTGCTCTGACCCCGCTTATTTTCTCTCTCTCTTCTCTCTCTTTCACACACATCTGGCAGTTAAACATGGACTACAGCCACGATACACAATAAAACCTGGACTTTTTTTCTTAATGGTGTGACCTTGTCTTTCCATATCATGCTGTGGTGCCTCTTTAATTATAAACTTTTCGTAAATGTTAATATTAGTTTTGTCCTTAGGCTGTTTTTTTTTCTTGTTTAGATGATTAATAGAAGGTCAGCTAGATGCTCAGTGTCCATCATTTTATGACTTTGTTTTTAAAAGGGGACCATGTCGTTTCAGTGTAAATTCACATTTCAAACCATGTATTTAAAGTCTGCACAGTCTAAATGACGGTATGTTTTTACTACCAAGAAATAACCAATTAACCAAACTAGCAAAATTCAGTTAAATTTGGAAGGATGTTTAAAAACAACACTAGGAATTGTAAAAACAAATTTAGCACGACCCTGGTTCGTTTTAAGACCAGCCCAACGAAATTATAGATATAATTTGAAATTATCGGTCATCTGAGGAAATGTCTCATTGTGAGATTATGATGTTTAGTACACCCTGAGTTAAAGAGACAGATTCTGTAACACCAGAGAGCCTCAGTGAGAAACCCTCTTTCAGTCATTCTCGCAATGTCATGCATACATTTATTGCTCATTTTGACATTTAGGGACCATAAAGGTTTTATTAGCTGCCGCCTGCTGGTCTGATATGATCAAAAGCGTTATGTCACAACACAAAACCAAACCAAAAACAGCTGCTAAAAGGAGACATGTACGACGCCGTTGATAAAACTAACAAAAAATTCATAAGGACAATAATAATAATTCAACTCAAATATCTAACAAAGTTAGTGACTGGTGTCTTCTCGTGGAAAAAATGAACGTCAGTAGCGTTCGAGGTGGGAACCATTGACCTGACACAATGACAAGTCGGAATCCATTGCGCGGACGAAACGGAAGTTTAGACGGTTGCTCGGGGTGAACAGTGACAGCAGCATCGCAGGAAACAAAATTCATCCTTTCCCCCTGAACAAACCCGAGCTCCCCTTTCCCTCACCCATGGCGTCCAATACTAATATAGACATCGAGGGTGCAACCCAGCATCTTCGGGACATCCTCAAGCTCGACCGCCCCGGGAACAGCACCGGTAAGTGGGGGCCGTGAGCGAAAGCGCCTGCGCTGGTTTAGGCCGCAGAAGCTAGTTGAATGCTAGTTAGCTGGCTAGCTAAATAAATAACTTAGCCAGCGTGATGTGTGTCGCTTAGTTGTGTTGAAACGAAGTCAGGGTCAACTGCAGCTTTTGCGTGAAAACACAGTTGAATCACACTGAATCTGTTTTAACACTAATTTCCGCGGAGCCGCGAAAGTGTATCGGGTCGTCGTAATGTTGGAGTGCTAACTGCGTCGTAAAGTATTTTATCATCCTCAGTGTTAGCTCGGTTAGGAGCTTAGCGTATGTGTGTATCTGTTTTTTTGGTGTAAAAAAGCGTGTCTTAGGTAAATATTTCGTCTAGTAGAAATTAACTTGCTGTTTTTACTTCGAAGCCATAAAAGTGGTTATACCTTTGTCCTTAATTAATGTGAGGCATTTAACTGGTGTGAACAAGCCCCCACAAACTGCGCAGAAGGGTGGACTTACTTTACTAATTTGGGAACACCAATTCACGTGTGTTTGTTTGTCTCACTTGCGATGTATTGCATGGCAACTTTATCATGTAGTGTGAAGAAGACATGCTGATTTTAGGAACTCAGTATCTTGCACCTGTGTTAGCCTTAATTATCTTTACGTCATAGTATTTTATGTTGGGGGTAGGTGTAGAAATTGGACTCTCAGACCAGTACACTACTTGTTGACCGTTTCGGCACACTTTGAAGTAACACCAGAATGGAAAAGGAGCATATATTACGCCTTAACGTCTCTTTACTTTGCTGCCTTTTTCATTAGTAAATGCTTATAAACCGTGGAGAATCAGAAGTATTAAATACATAACATACTACGACCTGAATTCTTTGTTTGTCTAAAACTTTAGGCTCTGTTTCCCAGGGATGCTTTAAATCCAGTCCTAGATTAAACATTTCTTTTGGTTTAACTTTTCTTTACTAAGACTCAGTTTAATCTACATGTGGAAAGTTTTGTCTGCTTTAGGCTTTGTATGATGTCAGTAGGAATGGATATTTTTAATATGGTAATATCAGACACACGTCTTGTTGTGAGCACACAAACCCCATTTGCCTGCTGTTAATTCTTCTGTTTGAGAGGAGCTGCCAATCATAAGAACATTGCCTTAAAATGAGGGGAAGATTTCTTAAACAGCCTTTTTCTCAGACAAATAAAGTGAGGGTCTGCATCAAGGCTCTGTATAAGATAAATAAGCATAATTTTAGAGTGCCTTAAATCCTCAGAAAAATATGTGCTGGAAATGAGCCTAATAGATCGCCATTGAAAATATAGGTTAAAAAAATATTGTCCTACACGTTGTAATGAATATTGTGTGTATCACTATGAGACTGCATGTGACTCATTGTTTTGTTGCAAAGTCTAAAATCACTGTACAATTGTGCATCAGTGACATGATTGTGTCAGGCTCTGAGATGAGTCAAAAGTAAGCTGGTAAGGAAGACCCAGAACAAACACAAGCTCTTTGCAGCTGCTGGATCTCCTACTTTCATTGTCTTTCTCAGATGGAAATTCAAGTGAAAGTGGTAGAAAGCCATCTTTTAATGGAGAGCTGAATGGGCTATTGGGAACAGGCCTTCTGGGGAGCACTGACCGGTCAACCATGTCAGAATCGACAAGACCCATCTCCACAGATCTCAGCAGTGCTCAGGAGATTCAGATAATGTGAGTTTCTCATTTAACCTGCTTAGTGGTGTCATATTTATAAGGACTTTTGAGTTTTTTGTTTGTTTGTTTTGTTTTATTTTTTTAACTGAATCAATGTGCTGCAATTTCAGCTGCCTTTCTGGTGATGATGGCTCTACCTGTATTCCAATTACTTCTAACAATGTGGAGATTGTGGCAAGCCAAGACTCTAGCATCAACAGCAAGGCTCGAGGCAGCAACAAGGTAAGAAACCAAATCATCAGCTACAACCTGGCAGCTCTGGTGAAGAGAACAAATGAGAAATTTGGAGACAGTCAGTACTTCTGACTGTGGCTGTTATTTTTATCTGAGCCTGTATCTGTGATGACTCAACATGGTGTTTTGTTTTTTTTGTTTTTTCTTTTTTACAAGTGATAAGCTACAGTATTTATCTAAAGATATCTGAACTAATTTTTATGAGCACTATAGTCTCCTATTCTCTTTTTATAACATTTCATAAAATGTCATATCATTATCAAATGATATGGTTTTCACATAATTTGAGAAAATGATATGATGGAAAATGGAATTGTACAGTTATAAAAACACAGATCATCTAAAGCATCATTTAGACTTTCTTCAGCTTTTGAGGTTCTTTGCCTTGTCAGTTTTTAATTCCTTATTAACTTTGTTCAGAGGTTACTCATCTGTTTTCAATGTTTTTTTTGTGATTCTTTCAGGTGAAGATTCAGCCTGTTGCTAAGTACGACTGGGAGCACAAGTATTATTACGGCAGACTGATAGCTGTGTCCAATGCCTTCCTGGCCTACGCCATCAGAGGTACAGTGTTTTTGAGTGGCTTCAGCTCCTAAAAGTTAATCATCATAATCATCTTTAAACTCAAGAGGGGTATAATAATCCAACACGAGCTTCTACCACAGACATTTAGGATATAACATTATTGTATGTGGCTTTAGAATACAGACCCAATTTAAAGCACAGTATGCGCAGTCCCCCCCCCCCCCAAAAAAAAATAAAATAAATAAATAAATAAAATAAATATAAATAATGATAATGTATATATTACACACACACACACACACACACACACACACACACACACACACACACACACAGGTTTCTTCTTTGTTCCAGGTTGCAGAGCTTTTAATTTAGTATCCAAGCTCATTTTGAAGTAATGAATCCCAAAGTTGCTCTTTGATTGGATTTTTTGAAGCGCTCTGTGAAGTCTTCACAAGATATTCTTTGGTTGGAGGTTGAACATTTCGTGTGATTTCTTTATAAGTTTGCATTCAAAATCCTTCTGTATACTTCAGACTGTACTTCAGACAGAATATTAAACTTTACTTTCAGAGCAATCTGATATTCTGTCTGGTTTGACTGAACAGACCTACCTTTATTCCTATGAAGGCGTAAAGGTCTACTATGAAGGAGTATGCACTCGAAATCTCCAAAAATCCTTCTGTGCATGTTCATTTTAAAATTTAATTTTAGCTGCCAAATTGTTTGTCCTTATAAATGGTTTCCTCAGCATCAGTCTCCCCTGTACCCACACTGCTTGACAGTGATCTGGTTGTGGTCTGGTTAAAGTAATTGGTCTCTGTTGCTGATCCCCGATGTTGTTTCTTGCATGTTTTTCTTTTTGCTTTCCAATCTACTCTTGGTTTTTCTGGGAGTGGTGTGCACACACAATTTAGAAATTTTTCACAGCATAAAGACTAAAGATAAATTTTTTTCCCCTCCCTGGTCTGACAGATCTAAGGATGTCCTTTGCTGTGCAGAAAAAACAATTCTTCTCCTTTTCTGTGTCATTTAAAAAAAAAAAAAAATTTTGTTTTAGCTAATCAGCTCTTTGATAATTCATGTTGCTGCATAAAGGCAGTTACGTTCTGTAAGTGCATAATGGGAAACTATGAACGGTCTGATCTCAAGGCTCAGTTGAGCTGTTTCATATGTTCCACCAGAATTACTATGCATTGTAGTCCATTACTTTAAAGGGCTGAAAATGTTGCTCATACCACTTATTAAACTTTTATTTATACTATGGTTGTTTACAACATTGTTCAATGGATTTGCTGTGTATTCAATGCTATAATAACAAAGGCTCCTTGGTTTATCTTTGGGCATTTTTTTCCCCTCAGGAGCCAACAATCATGCTATGGTTCGTGTCCTCAGTTTGGAGTTTGGTGAGCGTTCCTTACTGAAGGGATTCACCGGGGCCGTCACAGATCTGGCTTTCGCCCACCTTGATTCATCTCTGTTAGGTTGTGTAGATGAAGCGGGCAACCTGATGGTCTGGCAGCTCACCTACACTGCCAACAAGATACTGTATCCTGAATGTAGGAGAAACTGAATGCGTGTGTGTGTCTGTGTGTGTGTGGATACTGCCAATGAAGGCTGTATCTTCACTACCTAGTTACCTCTGTTTGCTTCTAAACTAGCAAGTTAAAGATTACACTGATCTTCACCTCTGCTTTTGTCACAGTTACAGAAGGAATTCCAAAACTATTCTTGTCTCCCATTTTCCTTAACCCATGTTTTATATAGAGATCAGATAGTAGTTCATATCCGACGGCCAGAAAACACTCCACTGAATTCTCATCGTCGCCTCATCTGGTGTCCATTCATCCAGGATGACAATGAGGAGAACCAGGATGATGCCAGTCAAACTTTGGCTCTTCTACATGAAGACAGGGTATAAATGTTTGACACAGATATGTTTGTCTGAGCTGGATGAAAAGCCAATGAACTTTGACATAGAATAAAACTTTGAGTACTCAGTTGCCTACACTAGGACATTGTTATAAATTTGATAAATATATATAGATTTACATACATTAAAAAGTAGTGTGATGTTGCCCACAGAGGAATAATGATGTCGTTGTTCATTCACTGATTTTTAGCTGACAGAGCAATACAATCCTGTGTCTCAGCTAAAACACAAAACACTTGCAGAAAAAGCAGAAATGTTTCATCTCTAATTTTACTGTTTCCCCTTTTCTAGGCTGAGGTATGGGATCTGGAGGCCTTGAGAGCCAACAACAGCAGCTGGCCTGTTGATGCCACAGAAGTAAAGGAGGGCCTCATCGCAGTCAAGGGGCATACCCAGGTGGGACTTCATTTTCATATGAAAAACTCTGAAATAAACATGACACATTTCATTGTCTTGGTTTGTACAACAAAATGTCTGGAACTAATGTACTTAAGGTCTCACGTTTCCTGAGAATTGTTGCATTATTGACTATGAACATTGTTTAATTTTGGTTTATCCAGAGAGTCAGTGAAGGCGCACTCTCTCCAGATGGAACCGTGTTAGCCACAGCCAGCCATGATGGATACATCAAGTTCTGGCAGATATACATAGAAGGCGGGCAAGACAAACCCAGGTAAGCAAACCAATTAATTAATTCTTAAATGGTTTACCACTTTGTTTTTTCCTTTTCTTCTATGTGGTTTTCCCACCTCTGCCCTTTATTCACTTTTGCATTTTTCCTTAAAAATAGATGTCTTCATGAATTGCGGCCTCATGGAGGACGTCCTCTCTCCTGTCTTCTTTTCTGTGACAACCACAAGAGGCAGGATCCCGAGTGAGTCTGCACACACAAACTCAAAGTGCAAATTTATCACAGGCTGTCCTGGTGGGTTTTTATTCAAGTGTGTCTTTTTTCTTCTCATTGACAATTCTGTCCCCTTTTACTTTTCATTACAGGGTTCCTTTCTGGCGATTTCTGATAACTGGAGCTGACCAAAACCAGGAGTTGAAGATGTGGTGCACTGTTTCCTGGACCTGTTTACAAACCATCAGGTGTCTATTATTTGAAATACATTTTTTAGTGCTGCCAGCGTTAATTTTGTTAAAATGATGTTAATGTTAGCTCGTTAACGCGTTAGTGCCGCGCAGCCCCTCGCACGGGGGGAGCCGCATTAACTCGCTAACGGAGATTTGCTGCGTTAATGCAGTTATGTCGTTAACGTCATTTTAACAAAATTAACGCTGAAAGCACTAATTATTTTTTAGTCATTTTATATTTTTCTCAACCGTTATTATAAATGTAGCATGGGATGGCAGAAAGCATGTATAAGAATAGTTAGTAAATGTAACGTGAACAGCTGTGAGTTCTCTTTTTTTTTTTTTTTTCTGCTTGCACCCTCAGTACCTCAGCACACCTCCAGTACACCTTAAAGAAATCAGGACATGGTCAAAAAAAAGCTCACGTCTTAAGGGAAACATTATTCCAAACCAGTATCTGGCTGGTTGGCCTTGGTGTACAAACCTGGTCTAACAGTAATGCTCTGTAAAAGCAAAAAAATGTCTCCCAGGAAAGGCCCACAAAAGGGGTTTTTACTAGTCCCAAAGTAAAATGATTCTTGTACTGAAGACATTTGGTGATGACTGTTGTTGATATTTTAGCTGAAACCATTTGTTTAAGGACAGCATACAAAGATACTAATTTCACAGTACTTTTCTCTTAAAGGTTCTCCCCTGATCCATTAAACTCATCGACTCTGCCAAGCCTCAAGGCCAGCCTGGACCTCTCTGCTGAGTATCTGATCCTCACTGATGTGCAAAGGAAGGTTAGCACAAATGTTTTAAAATAGGTTTTAAGCAAGTAATCATTGTGAGAAATCATATTGTGCAACCCCCTTTTTAAAGTGCTCACTTTTCTATCACTTTGTGTAAATTAATTGGCACACTTCATCAATACAAAAGATACAAATCCTGAATTAACTACCTTTCTAGACACACTGATCAAAGACCACGCATCAAGTGTACAAGGAAACCTGCTCTGTTTGTGAAAGTCCCTGAATAATGCCACTTTCTTGGCTACCAATGTTACCACTTCCTCCTAAGCTTAGTTTCATACTTGGCTGATGTTGCAGGTTTTATATGTGATGGAGCTGCGACAGGACTTGGAGAAAGGAAAGGCAAATTTCACAGCTGTGTCAGAGTTCCTGCTGACCCACCCTGTGCTCAGCTTTGGGGTACGTGATGTTACCCAGTGTCGATTGCGGCACACTGAGGTCCTTCCTGCTGAGGAGGAGAGTGAAAGCATGACAACAGGTACATAGACACATGCATGTGCATAGACATGTGCACACACACATTGGAATTGTTTTTTTTTTTTTTGTGCTTTAAGCCATCTTCAAAGTTGAAATTAAATATGTTTGTTCCTCATTAATGCCACATGTTTTTCATGTGTATCTTTTCCAGAGGGCCCTCAAGGACCCACAGAGTCCAAATCTGGAATCCAGATTAAACTCTACTGTGTCCACACCAAGTGAGTTTTCTTCTTTTCTTCCTTTTTTTTTTGGTGAAAAGTGTTAAGATTGTGTCACTTTAACTTAACGCTTTAACAGGACATCTTGGTTTACAGGCAGTCAGTTATATGCACACTGAATGACCAAAATGTGCTTTTTTTCCTAGTACACACCAGTGATTAACTTTCTTATAGGACTCACTAATATTGTTGTGTTGTAATATTTTTTTCTTGAAAATAGAATAGAATGGGCAACCACGCTCAGTTTAACATATTCATAATTCTGCTGTCAGCCAAGTTTATTGGATTTCTTCTGTAAAGGAGCCTTTCATCCAGTCAGCAAGCTCCGTATATTTCCATGGAATTGCTTGCAGATGTGCACACTTATTGTGTACTTGGTGACTAGTGTCAGTCTCTTGTGTTGGAGCTGACATTTCTTTCCAACACTGGGTCGGTGCTGTGGAAAAATCTACTGTACTGGAAAGCTTCTGTAGAAGGACAGGACATATAGCATGTAATTGTTCTTTGTTAAAACAGTGCTGTATACCACGTCTCTCTGTACCCACCCACCCTCTGAAAGCAGTCAACCCAAATGAAAGACTGACAAGTGTGCCATTTTCTATTTGGAGTAAAGATACTATAGTCGTCAATGCAGAGGCAGCTTGCTGCTCATTTTACACATGGTATGATATGGCAGTATCAGTAATTATTAGTAATTTTGTTTAATGTCTCTACATTTATATGTTTGCAGGAGTTTGCAGGATGTTCAGATTTGGTTTCAGCCCAATGCTGGTTCCAACTCTGCGGCCTTCCTTCCTCATTCAGATTCTCAGGATGGTCTGGGTAAGATAGCAGTTTCTTTAACTGACAGGATTTAGTATTTATGCTGAGAGGGACGAATTCAATGAAAATAAGGCAACTTGTATGATTACTCCACATTTGGTCCACCTCTAGTCTTCTCTCATAAATAATTTACTTTAGTTTTGAAATCAAATTTATTTATATCTGCTTATACATCATTTAAAAATTATTTATTTTAGATCAAATTCTGCCACAAAATGGAAGTAATTTCACTTTTTATGTCTCCAGCTGGGTTTTCAGATCATCTCACTGATCAAAGCTCTGACAAGGATTCAGGAAGTGGCTCACAGACTGATCTAAGGAAGATCCCATCACTTCCTGCTCCCTCAGACTTCCTGTCAAATTCAGGCACCGGCAGCGGAGTGATGCCCAAGCTGATGACTCCTGATGCCTTCATGACACCGAGCACTTCAGTATGAACTTATCCTTACGCTGTAGTCAGAAAGTTTTCAAACCTTTTCCATTCTTTTTACCTCATCTAACTAGACCTAATACTCCACAAGATACAAAAAATGTTTAAGTATTACATTTGCAAAAGTATTATTGCAAATTAATACCTTTCAGTTCGTTTTTATGAAGTGAAATCTATTAAAACCTTTCACTTCATAATTGATTAAAGCACCTTTGGCAGCAATGACAACAGCAAATCTTCTTGAGTCTTTGCCCTGACACACCTTTGTTCTCAACCACACAGCTTGGTTCTGTGAGCTATAAGTTTTAAACTCATAGGTGTTGAATGTAGTTAGGTACCAGTGGGTTCCAGTCAGTTTGAGGAACCATCTCAAAGACAATTGATAACCATCTTTGGGCATTGGATATTAATTGCAAGTTTTGTAATATAGATTAGTTATGTTAATTTGTATTAAAAAAGCTTGTATTTGTTCATTCTTTATGAATATTCTGTGTAGATTGATGAGAAGAAAATTGATGAGTCTAAAAAATTTCTGAAGTTTACAGAACGACCAAAACCGTTACAGCTTCAGCAAATGAACACCATGTGTCTTCTTTTGATTTGTCACACGGTGAATAGCACCTTCGCCCACATATTGATCTATAGTTGGCAACAGCACTCAACACCCTGTTAATACACACTAGTGCAAACTAAATAGGACTAGTTATGCACTGAAAGAAAAGCTGATAACATACAAAAGGACAAATTGTTCCTTATTAGCTCTTTGCTTTTATGGATGCTCTGGTTTTCTTCCATAGTCTCAAGATATGCATGTTGGGTTAACTGGTGAGTCCAAATTAGCTGTAGGTTTGAATGTTACACTGTGTTAGCCCCTTGATGGACCAGTTACCCAGTCAAGGGACACCCCTCCACCGTCTCCCAGCCTTCTACAGTCCCAGTTGAATAAAGTCAATAAAATATTGGATAAATATAATCATTGCGAATGGGGTTCAGATGTGAAACACCCAACTTATCTGCAATGCGCTTCAGTTAAACCGATTTATAAACACTGAACAGTGATTATCCAAACCTTCTATCATATTTTCTGCCTGAAGATCATCTTTTTGTCATCCTTTCAGGTACCAGCATCTCCGGGGAGCAGTGCCAGCAGTCTGACCATTGTGACAGCTATAAGCAGCAACTCTGACTCAACAAACAGGTATGGAATTAAGAATTCTCTATATATTCATTTGAAAACGGAAAATTTTAGTATATGAAAGTGTGAAGATGATATCACAAATGATATTTTATCATCTGTGTCCTTATAACATGCAGTTTGGGTTGGTGAATGCTGTTCTTACAGATTATGTTTACCAGGATGTGGAGTTTTTAGATTTGTACTTATTTCAAATAAGCCAGGGATGAAGACAAATGATTTTGGGTTGTTTTCTATCTCCAGTTGTTAATTATAAAAAATAAGCCTCTGTTATCTTTTGTTTACTTTAAAGACTCCATTTATCTCTAACAGCTGAATACAAATAATTCCCTACTGTTTTGGTTTTGGTTACATTTGGGAATATGTATGCTTGTTTTTCAGAGCTATGGAGGATGCAAGTCAGAGTCCTAACAGGGCTGACAACAGCAGTACTGGGCTGCCACTCTCTGCCTCCACCAGCAGCCCAAGAGCTGCTTCCACTGTGCTACTTCCCGGACTCGAGAGCCTGCAGGTATGATCTAAACCACTCTCCTACTTCAACTAACCTTGCCCTTTTCTTCATGACATGACTTATTTTAATAAACTCTTATTCTCCATATCCAGGCTTTGGCAACCCCTAGTGGTCCTCTGGTACTCGACAGCTCTCAGGTTCTAGATCCTCCACTCCTGCCACCTTTGGCATCTCCAACTAGAGCCCGCTCCCCTGACGTCATCTCCTCAGCATCCACAGCCATGTCCCAGGACATGCCAGAGATCGCCTCTCAGTCCCTGCAGCTTCAGCGTGGACTAGTGTCCAGCTTGGATCCCTTGCCTCTTTCTGCCCTCCAGACAGACAGCATGGCCTCTGCCGCCTCTGCACTGCACTTGTTAACCTCACCACGCTCAGCCAGCAACAGCGGGTATGTAAATTAAAAAGCGATTAGGAGTATTAAAAAGCATGCAGAAATAATAGTGTTGAGATTTTATGATCCACTTAAACTAAAGTTTGACACTTTTTATGTTTACTACTCCATTTGATTAGGGTAGTAGCACATTATGTAAAACCATCTTCCTCACTGTTTTAGAGCACAGGGTGTGAGAAAAGACAATCTCCTTGTATATTTTCTTTTCCACATGAATCCTACAATTTCTCTCAATGAGCCACTCATGTTTGCAGCCATTTGTGACATCAAATTCAGATATAAGCAGCCCCTGACCAGTTCTATTTCCTCACTAGGGCTGCTCTTGATAACTCCCTGCAGCAGATGCTAACTGTTCTGTCGTTGGCTGCAGGGGGATGTTTCTGCACTGCCTGCATCTGTGCAACCCTGCTTTTATTTTTTGATGGCATTTATTATACTATAAGAAATGTTTTAGTTAGGACATTGATTGGCTAATGTGCGTAATGTTAGATTAGCTTTGGTTATATGTCAGTGGAGTCAGAGCTGTGTGGATGTTGTAATGATACAGAGACAACAAAAAGTTGTGGAAACATTTAAAACTATTTTGAATCCACTTAAGTGTTATCATTTGTGCAACGCAACCTCAGCTCTTTCTTTTTGTTTCAATGGTAATAATGTCAAAGTTAAGATCACTGTGCAAGCGATATGGTAAATGGTAATGTGTTTGTAATGGGAAAACATTGTACATGTCACCAGTTTGACAGCTTGCTTATTCCATAACCTTACATAACCATAATTACTGTTGATTCTGATTCTGCAGTTTCATTTCACTTTCTTGTTTTAATGTATGTACATTTGTGTTGGCTTTATATTTTATTTTCCCAGTCCAGAAATGCTCTCTAAATTACATAAGCCAATATATATTGTGTTGCAGCTTGTTGGCCCTTGAACTTGGAGGTGCAGAAGGGCCTGTGGGTGGGGCAGCAGAGTCTGAGTCCAGACTGAGTCACACACCATCTCTGCTTGAGAATGCGCTATCACAGGAAAATCCTGTGATAGGAGGAGGGTCCTCAGATGGCAACGTTAGCCACACACCATGGCCAGCTGCTCCAGATATCACCAGAGAAACCAGGAACAGTCTCAGGGACAACGGACTTGTTGACTGGTGTGTAATCTAACATATAAATACTTGAACCCCCATCCTGTGTGAAACATTTCACAAGCCTGTTTTGATTTCTCTGTGTATAAAACATTCAGAACCCCTGGTTTTTGTTCAGGTAGTTTCACGTACACATCAGGTTGTCATGCTATGTTGCAATGAAAATGGCATTGTGAAGATTTTTATTTATTTTTTTATTAATTTAAGTATTGGTGTGTTTGTCTCATATGCCTGCTGCAGTTCAAGAGAGGAGTCACAGGACAGACACTTGAGCTCACCTTACCATCGACGCTCATATCACCTGCCACAGAATGACAGTCAGGACGCTGGAGCCGAGCAGAGGTAACATACATTAACCCACCATCTATTTGTTTATGCAAATGAAACAGGCAATAGAATGGACTTTATCATGAGCAACAAACTCATGATAAAGCGCTGCACATTCAAGGCGCAGCAATGGTTTGATTTTATTGACTTTTTTTTCAGCTGATTCCACAACAAGTGGTCTAAACCAGGGGTGGGCAATCTCAGTCCACGAGGGCCGGTGTCCCTGTAGGTTTTAGATCTCACCTTGGGTCAACACACCTGAATCACATGATTAGTTCGTTACCAGGACTCTGGAGAACTTCAGGACATGTTGAGGAGCTAATTTAGCCATTTAAATCAGCTGTGTTGGTTCGAGGACACATCTAAAACCTGCAGGGACACCGGCCCTCGTGGACTGAGATTGCCCACCCCTGGTCTAAACTCTGCTTTAGAGGCTACAGCAGCTGACTTACTGTCTACATTTCTGTGTTGTGTATGACTCAGTGACCCTGATGATGAGGTGGCCAGTCTGGCGTCATCCTCTGGAAACTGTGGTTCTCGATCTTCACATAGACTACCGGTGAATGATTGGAAAACCTCACCACGAGGATCGCCAAAGCCAAAGAGAAAGATCAAGAAAGACGACAGGTTTGTTTATACTTTGAGCATCAAGATGTTGCTGTTTTCAGAAACTAATAAAAAGGAAAACAACGAAGAGAACCCTTAGATTAGTAAGTAATTAGATGGCGCCGCTGCAAACTATCTTGCTTTTTGATCATAGTTTGGTGAAATTAAAACACTTTGTTCGACCTTCATGAGGTATATATGGAAATAGGAAATGGCTCAATCATCCCAGCATCAAATCAGAGGACTAATGGGTTTAGTCTCACTATGAACACCTTTCACACATCTGTAGTCAGCTAATGGCTTTAACAGAATCATCAGTTTGGAAGCATTAATCTAAAAATAATCTCCATATATCTTAAAAACCGTACAGATTCAGAGCACAGATCAACAGGGTTTAAAGCTAAATTTCACACGCACACATATTTACATCTGCGTCACATATGTCACAAGAGAGCCAGAAAATTTTTGAATACAGTTTATCTAACTCCCGCACTTAAGTAAACATAGTAAAATTCAGTGGACTACTAAAATTTGTAGACATGATCTTGTAGTCTGTGTATTCCCTTTTTTATCCCAGAAACTATTAAAGCTGTTGCTGTTAATTGAGTTATGACTTACATTCATTTTGGGGTTTTGGTAAGGATGTTTTCATAGATCAGCACATTTCTTTAGGCCACACTTTTTAGTGAGGGACTCAAATGTTGAATTAGTAAACCAGAGCCAGTCAAAATGTGGTATGGGGGACAACAGATCAAACTTTTGGCAGCTACACGTCATGCCCGATCGTGTAGCTGCAAAGTGTACCCTTTTTTTTTCCTGCATGTCTTGCGTCTACATTGGTCTAGACTTGACCAGTGTATGAGCATTTTATAGGGTGTTGACTAGCAAAAGAAAGTGATTACTCACACTGAATTACAGGTAGACTGATGCTTTTTTTCATGTCTACATCAAGTAGCAGGATTGAGTTATTTGTCTTCTTTAGCATTATTGCATTTAATTTAAGCCAAATATTATTTTATAATAAAGTTCTTAAAACTAATAAACGTCAGAAAATAAGGAGTTTAGGTAAATGAAACAAATTGATTTTTATGCATTAATGTAGTATTAAGTGTGCTATAAGTAGTATTGAGTACTTAGTTAAACATTGTTTCTCATGTTTACAGTGAGTCATCACAGTCCAGGCAAATGGATTCTGGTCAGGTAAATTCCTAAAAGAAAAATTTCCTTTTTTATGTTGGTTAGATGTGTCATGCCTTTATGTGCAGTAAGTGCATTATTTTATTTTATTTTTAATTTTAGAAAGTTGATTGTTACTGATAATGTCTTGTAAATTATTACTATTTGATAACATGTTGTTTGTTTCAGCAGCTCTTTGGTTTCTCATTCTTGGATTCTTTTAATTCAGCTTTTCTCCTCATCTTTAAAAGTTTAATGCAGAAGTACAGGACGAGTTGATGATGCTGTTGCGTAGCCAGCAGAGGGAGTTAACTGAACTGCGGGGACAGATTGAAACCATGCAGAGCTCCATTATGGCTCAGGTGGAACATGTCCTGACAAATCACCAGGAGCAAGAACGTATCCTTCAGTAATCTCTCACTCACTCATGATTGGGTTTTTTTGGGGTTTTTTTAAAATTATGTTTCCAAAATAAATGTTTTGAGAAAAAATGTATACCAAAGGCTCAGTGAACAGCTGTGACTGTGCAAAGATTTAAATGTCTTTTAGCCACATCTTTGAAATCGTTATCATTACAGGATGCTTGCATTTTTAGCAATGAGCCGGTTACAATCATATTCTTGTGAGCCTTGACCTGTCTTCACCTCAGACCGCAGACTTGAGCGAGTTCTGGCAGAGAGTCAGAATCATCAGCAGCAGCTTCAGGAACAACTCAGCCAGCATCTCAGCCATGCCCTCAGCTCAGCTCTGACCAACAGAATGGACAAAGTGCTTCGGGACGAAATGAAGAAAACAGTCCCACAAAGTAAGAAAACACCAAACACACTCCCAGAGCATGATGGGTGCTATTCACTGCTAAGCATCACTGAGATTCATACATTTAAAAAGGTCACATAAAGGAAATGAATTGTATTGATAACACATTTTTAAGGTGTTTCTCATGATTTTTTTTTTCATGTTTTTCATTTCTTTTGAATTGTACAGATGTTTACTTTTAAGTGTCAGATGTCTGTTCAAATGGGATGTTAATTATTGTTGTATACCAATTATGTCTGTGAAGGGTCTTAGACATCCAGGTCATTGTAGTCTAAGGAGCTTGGAAGGAAAATCATCTGGATTTTCTGAAGATGTTTAACTTCGCATCTGAGAAGCTTGTTCAGTTGCAAGAGCAATTGGTCCATGTGGGACTCTCCACCAATTGCTCTTAGAACTAAGGAAGCTTCTCGGGTGAGAAGGGAAGCGTCTTCAAGAAATTAAAGAAGTCCAGACCCTTTTCCCCCTCAACCTCCTTAGACCTACAATTGTCTCTAACAGCAACATTGAAAACCGATAATACAGTCTGAGTCAGACTAAATAGATTCACCAGGCAATCGTTAGATCAGTCACTTCTCTTTCCAGATGATGGTGGTATTGAGCCATTTTAATGTTTGTAAGTTGAGGAGCAGGAAGATCTTTATGTACTAAAACATGTCCAGTCTGCAAATGCTGCAAACTTAGTTAAACCCCTGTCCCACCCTCTGGGGTCTCTTATCAAGTCTTTCTGTTATTGATATACAAATGTTTATTGTAGGTATATTTAATAATATTTAAGGTGTTTTTTCCGCAGTGTGTATAATCTAAGTTGCACAAATGTTGTGGTTCAGCTTAGTTGTCTTGTAAGCTTAAAGTTTTAAGAACTTAAAATTTATTTACTTTCACCTTTTTTGATCTATTGGCATTTTGATCAAAGAAGAGCAAATGGTTTATGAACAGAATAGCTCGTATTTTTCCTTGCTAATAACCAAATATCATGAGGTTAACACTACAAATCACTGATGAATATAAATATGGATATAGCAGTTATTAACAAAGGCTACAATTTCTGTGAAGCTGCATTTTGTTTGTTTTTTTTCCAGCTCTGACAAAAAAGCCAAGCTCTAAGTGCACACCAGGTTGTACATCAATAAATTACTGTGTTATTTAATGCTTGAGATCATCTTGAGGCATAAGTAATGTTAAATATAGCAAAGGCAGCTGAGGTGTGTTGGACTGAGACACTAAAATTAAGCAGTCTCTTGAGAGATGTGTTCCTGCCTCGCCTCTCCTGCCCTCGTATTCGAGGATGAGATGTTCCTGTCTTTCTTTGCCTCCAGCCTCGATCACATGCCTAATTATAGAGGGGTTCCTGCTAATCTGTCTTTTCCCCTCTCTAGCAATCTCTAAGACTTTGGAGCCAGTGACAGGCCAGCTGAACAACACAATTGCTGCTAAACTGACTGCTGTGGAGGTCACCCTGAAGGACAATGTTGGCAAAGTGGTGAAATCGAAGGTAGGTGACTGCCTTACTTTACCACTTGTCTGTATTTTTTTCCTCACTGCTATGCAGGATGGGCCTTTTAGGATTATTTACTGTGTATTTTCTACATCAACCTATTCTCCCTGCCTCTTGTTCACCAGAACACAACGGATGCGATTGGTCGAGCAGCAGCAGAGGCGATGCAGGGCCCCATCCAGGCAGCATATAAAGATGCCTTCCAGAGCATTGTGCTTCCTGTTTTTGAAAGAGGCTGCCAGTCCATGTTTCAGCAAATCAATGACAGCTTCAAACAAGGCACACAAGAATGTAAGGAAATGAAGGACGATGATAAACTTGTACAAAACACCATACAAATATCAAGCTATGTAATGATCCACTGCAGGACATGTTGTCTAGGTGCACTAAAACATTAGATGTACAGTTGCTTTAAAAGTTTCTGGACGCTCTCTTAAAGGCATCCCGATGGCTTACAATGGCTGATGACCTTATTTGGATACTTAGCATTATTGCTTTCTTCATATTGAATGTTCTCAGTGTCTAGCTCTGAAATAAGGAGCTGTATGTGGAACTCTAATTAAGTAAGTGTCTCACTGAAAGATCTCAGGGACAACTTTTGTACTGATGCCTTTACAGACCTAGCCAGTCCGCTGATGTGCTGAAAAGCAGTCTGCTTATTCTGAGATTGTGCTCACGCCCACTCTTGGAAGCCGCAACCTGATCTTTTTTAAATTTATAATGTGCACAGAGAGGCCACAGTTCCGCTCCTCTAATTTAAAATTAATCCAAGGTTTGCTTTGTAAATATTACCTGCTTTGGTGGCAAGCAGTTCTGGGGACTACCTGTTAAGTAACTGCTGTAAGGTCCCCAGGTAACTACATAACCTTCCAGCCTCCCCCCCACCACCACCACCACCACCACCACCACCAATTCATACTGCTAATAGAAACTCTTAAGTGATTTCATAGCTCACCAGTGGCTAGTTAACTCAGTAAGAAAAGAAAATTCTGTACTTCACTGTTCACTTGAATTTGCACATGGTTTTCCTCCATTTAAAGCTAATATTAATAAACATGTTTCCCAAATGTTAACATCTCTACCTATCCTGAGAAAGTATACCTACTCCATGCCAGAAAGAGACTTCTGAGAACTACAAGTGGGGGGAAAAAGTGGGTCTGCCTCAAATAGTTACCAGGCTGTCGTAACTGTGAAAGTGGCAATTGATGCGCTTTTTGTGATTGCTGTACTAACATCTGCACTGCTGTGTTATCTGCCTTCAGCAGTGTTTTAATGCCCAAATGTTACTCGCTTAAAATGGTGCAATAACATCAAATGTATAATAATTATTGATACATAATGCTGTAATCCTCCTGCACTAGTCATTCTAGCAGTCACATGTAGGGTCACATCTGCACACAACACTTGCATCTCGGCAAACTAGCTCCAAATAAAATGAGCCAGTGGAAGCAAGTAAGAGAGCCTTTTCATGTTGCACTGACTCATTTCATATCATTATGAAAAATGTTGCTCACTAGAGTTGTGACAGTATTTAAGATGTGTTTGCTTGCGTGATGAGAGATTTTGTTCTTGACTTTCATCTTTGTAGACATCCAGCAGCTTGAGACTCATATGAAGAACAGAAAGCAGAGAGACCAGGATACACGAGACCCCATGATTGGCCAGCTCCAGCAGATGATCGACAACTTCCAGAGCTCCACTGATCAGCTGGGCAACAACATCACAGCTAACGTCCGGGCTGAAGTCCAGCATCAGATCCAGATGATGGTGGGAAAGTATGTAACTGAGCTGTTCCTTGTTTATCACTGTGTGAGCCGTGTGTTACTAGAAAAGTGAAACTTTTTTCCCACATAAAAAAAGTAAATGAATCTTCCCAAAACTGTTTACTTTACCTTTTACTTTTCTAGTTTGTCACTTAACACTTGATTATTCTTTTACTTCCGTTACAGCATTAAAAAAAATATGGTCTTGCAAATCAGTATTTAAAACAGTCCTGTTGTTGAGTGATGTTGTTCACATTTATTGATCTTGCAGCGTTGACTTACATACCAAGTGGACATTTTGAACTTCAGCTACGCATACCAGCAAATACCTATGTACCACTATGGCTTTACTTACTGCATATTGAGCAAGTGTGTAATAGATTGGAGAGTAAAAACAAGCAAAGCTTAATCCTGGGGCTAATGTAAGAACATCAATTCGATCAGGTCTCTTGTTCCCCCTGCAATTAATTTCAAGGCCTCTAGAGTTTATAGATTGTCAGGAGCAGAGCAGAGAGAAAATAGCTGGCCCACTAAAACTCTTGAAAAGGAAATGACAACGCCAAACTGTGCAGAGTCAGTTTTTAAGCCAATATCTTGTAGGTTAAGGGCAAGGATTTTCCCCAAAGCGCAAAAATAGACTGCAGCGTATTTGTTTAAGATTCATGCAACTTGGAGGATAACTGTCCTTCTTTTCCCTGCTCAGCTTGCAGGAGTCTATTCTTAGCCATGTGCAGCGGATTGTCAAAGGTGAGGTGAGCCTAGCGATGAAGGAGCAGCAGGCAGTGGTCACCTCCAGCATCATGCAGGCAATGAGGTCGGCGGCCGGCACACCAGTTCCCACAGCACATTTAGACTACCAGACACAGCAGACGAACATCCTGCAGCTCCTCCAGCAGGGCCAACTCAATCAGGCTTTCCAGCAGGTAACACGCACACACTGATGTAACCAGGCTTAAAGGTTGCACTGCAGCTTCCTCTGCAGCTGAGCTGTGTTTTCCAACTACTAATTAATGCAGGCAACAACTCACTATAACTCTCATATGCATGTATGTCCACCAGGGCCGAGAAAGCCATTATCCTGCAACTACTCCACAGTCCCACTTGCAAACCCCACCAGTGCATTAGTTGTGCTGCAGGCATTCATTATGCTTGTATTTACTCCTAAGTGACTTTGTATGTGAAAATGCTTTGAATTGTGGTAAAACACGTTTCCCCTCTACTTTTAAGCTGAAAAACTACCCCGTCTAAGCTTACATGCTAGTTAAAATTACTAATTTTCTGCAATGTTTAAAAGATTTTGTGTTATAAACACATCTAGTAGTTTTGTGGTTGGAATTAATATTAAATTTTAGCATGGAAAGCTTTGTCTGAGCTTGGTCATGCCATCTCATTTGGTGTAGCTGATGCAAAGTACCTCCAAACTGCTCAGCCTTGATTGTTGGCTTCCTTCATATTATGTTAGATCTCTTGCTCACAACTTTTGAGGATCTCATGTTTTGGAAACGGAAAATGACGTAGAATTGAAACTTAAAGAAGTCCAGGCGCAGACGACGATGACCTGGATGATTGAGAACCTTCACAGACGACATAGAATTGAATTGATCGGCCCATTGTTACCTATTCTCAATCCAGCTTTCAAAGTCAGGATGGGACTGACACTGAAATGCTGCATTAATAACTTGCTTGTTGATGGAGTGCACCTTTCCTTAAGAGGCTTATTGTATGGAAAGAGATACTTAAACTTAAATTCAGGTGCAAATATTTATATAAGTGGTTAAATTGGTAACCCCCCATCTTGGTTTACTCTACAGGCTCTGTCAGCGACTGATCTGAATTTGGTCTTGTATGTGTGTGAGACCATCGACTCTCAGCAGGTGTTCGGACAACACCCCTGCCCTCTAAGCCAGCCCGTGCTGCTTTCTCTCATCCAGCAGCTTTCTTCCAACCTCACAACTCGCTCTGAGCTCAAAATCAGGTGAGTAAACAAAGGTTGTCATTTTTGGCAGCTAGGTACAGATTTACAGTAGGCTTTTCTTTCTTTCTTTTTTTTTCTGGAGTCAAAGAGAACACATCCTTTTTCATTAATTTGCATGTAATATGTAAACAGACACAGAAAGCCAGAAGACGGTAGACACAGTTGGGCTTACACTGTAGTTGTTCAGTGAGATATGACCGTTCACAGATTTTAGTGGATGTGAGTCTTCTCTGTGTTTGGGTTTGGGATTAGACTAATGTCATAATGACTGAACAAAGGCTGAACCATTAAACAAAAAATTGGAAGTGAATAAAACTACACTGAAAAAAATGATTTGCTTTCATGCTTGCTCAGAACAGACCTTAACATTTCAGTTTCAGGTGTAACACAAAGGTCTCTGGGTAGATGTTGTGGCATCCCCATTGGCCTGTTGTTTCTGGGCAGACAGGTTGGTGGATCATATAAAGTACAGCAGGTGGTATTATACCAAACTTTTTTCCACTAGTTGCTCTTGTTTTTCTGAACTGGCAATCACAATACATGTTAAGAGTCTTTATTTATTCTGGGTTATTAGGAATATCAGGGTAATCACTTTCAGCCTAAGAATAGGTAAACTCAGCAGTGCTCAGGGCTGCATGCTACAGTACACAGGACCAGGCTCAGCATGACTACAGTATCTCTGAAGGAGGCAGATGCTTCAGTAGCAGAGAGATTTGTGTATTGTCAGTCAGAAAATTTAGCTTTATGTAACTGGCAACTGATCAAGGCTGTATTTTTTCCAGATTCATAAATGTTTATTTGTAATTAACAGTAACATAAGATGAATAAGGAAGCACTTTGTCTCCGGTTATGAAAAGCAGAAGTAAAAATGGGACAAATGTAAGTTTCAACCAGTTGTTGAACTTCTGGACTAATGATCTCTCCATCAAAAAGAATCGGTGCAGCATCTAGCCCAGGGGTGGGCAACTCCAGGCCTCGTGGGCCGGTGTCACTGCAGGTTTTAGATGTGTCCTTGAACCAACACAGCTGATTTAAATGGCTAAATTAGCTCCTCAACATGTCCTGAAGTTCTCCAGAGTCCTGGTAATGAACTAATCATGTGATTCAGGTGTGTTGACCCAAGGTGAGATCTAAAACCCTGCAGGACACCGGCCCTCGAGGCCTGGAATTGCCCACCCCTGACCTAGCCACATGAATTCTCTTTGACATCACTGAAACTTAAAAGAAAAGGGGAAAAAAAGAAGACCTCAGGCCAGATCAGCAAGGTAAAATGTCAAATCTAGCATCTTATATAACTTTAAGGTGTGCCTTCCGGTTTATTTTTATTAGATTTAGGCGTCTAATGTGAAGCTACCCTCCAGTAATTGAAAAATGATGACGAAGGAAACTCAAGCTGAAGGTTAACCTTGGGTTTGCTACCTCTATCAGAAGCACTGAGCCTTGTTCTCAAGTCCACTCGTTCCTAAACATAAAGACGACTAAATATGATTCATAAATTCTCAGGAATGTTGTGCTATTATTTGCACTTTAAATATACCGTATTTTCACGACCATAAGGCGCACTTAAAAGTCTTAGATTTTCTTCAAAAAGTACGGCGCGCCCTATAGCGCAGTGCGCCCTGTGTGTTGTAAGGAGGACGTAGTAGAGAACACCATGAGAACGCTAAAGGGTGAAGTGTGGGCGCAACCCTGAAAATGGCAAAGAGACACGCTTATGAAGCACAGTTTAAACTGAAGGCCATCAGCTACGCGGAGGAACATGGAAATCGAGCAGCGGCGAGAGAATTTAAGATTAACGAATCGATGGTTCGCAAATGGAGGAAGCTAGAAAACAAGCTCCGGCAGGTCAAGAAAACGCAGCTGAGTTTCCGCGGACATAAGGCGAGGTGGCCCGAGTTGGAGGAAAGACTCGAGTGGTGGATCATCGAGCAAAGAACGAGCGGGAGAAGCGTTTCGACGGTCACCATTCGGCTAAAAGCAGTTTCACTTTCACTTTTTATGAAACGGTGCCATTTTTCCATCCGGACCAGGACTACGGTAGCGCAGCAACTTCCAGCGGATTATAAGGAAAAGCTGGCCATCTTCCGCTCCTACTGCAGCAAACACATCGGCGACAAAAACATCCAGCCCAGCCACATCACAAACATGGACGAGGTCCCACTCACTTTTGACATCCCGGTGAGTCACACTGTGGAGGAGAAGGGGACCAGCACGCTAGCGATACGCACAACGGGGCACGAAAAGTCTTCTTTTACTGTTGTGCTTGGCTGCCATGCTAATGGACAGAAACTGTGGTGATTTTTAAGAGAAAGACTTTGCCTAAAGAGAAGTTTCCAGCAGGAATCATCATTAAGGCAAATGAAAAGGGCTGGATGGATGAGGAAATGATGAAAGACTGGCTGAGGGAGGTGTATGTAAGGAGACCAGGTGGTTTTTTTCCACGCATCACCATCGCTCTTAATCTCAAATTCAAATTCAAATTTTATTTGTCACGTACACAGTCATACACAGTACGATATGTAGTGAAATGCTTGGACAACTGCTCGTGACCTAAAGAGAACAAAAAAGGAAAAGGCTATGAATAAGATAGGAAATAAATATGAAAAATTAAAAAGGGTAAATTTAACTAGGAAGGAATAAAATATAAATTAAGGTTAATTAATTAAGGTAATCTGTGACTCTATGCGTGCCCATCTCACAGCCGATGTGAAAAAACTAGTGAAACAAAGGAACTGTGACCTTGCTGTCATTCCGGGAGGCCTGACAAAGGAATTCCAACCGCTGGACATCGGTGTGAACCGCCCGTTCAAAGTAAGGCTGCGAGCGGCCTGGGAGCGATGGATGACCGATGGAGACCACAGTTTCACCAAGAGTGGAAGGCAGCGCCGGGCGAGTTACGCCACAATTTGCGAATGGATTGTAGATGCTTGGGCTAACATGTCTGCTGGCACTGTTGTTCGAGCTTTCGCAAAAGCCGGCATCGTTTCCGAGGAGCCGCACAGCACGGAAAGTGACTCTGACGGTGAAGACAGTGAACCTGGCATGTTTGATGGAGATTTAGCGCAGCTGTTCAATTCAGACACAGAGGATGAGGACTTCCATGGGTTTGATGATAAAAATGTGAGTACCAAACTTCGTTTTGCTCCTGCTTTATTTTTAAATACGCACACTTGTATGCTTGTGTGTTGTTGATGATGACGATTACTGGTAATAAAAATGTGAGTAAGGTACCGAACTCAGGTTTGCTCCCGCTTTATTTTTAAATACGCATACGGTACTTGTATGCGCCCTATGATCCAGTGCGCCTTATGTGTGTGTTAAATACAGTAATGGCACACATAACTGAGACTGCGCCTTTTAGTACAGTGCGTCTTATGGTCGTGAAAATACGGTATGTCTGTGAAGGTTCTCAGTCATCCAGGTCATCGTAGTCAAAGGAGCTTGCAAAGAAAGGCGTCTGGACTTCTTTAAATTACTTGAAGACGTTTCGCCTCTCATCCGAGAAGCTTCTTCAGTTCTAAGGTCAAATGGTGGAGAGTCCCAGATATAAACCTAGTGGGAGTAACCCCCCACAGAGGGACAAAAGGACCCCCTGATGATCCTCTAATCGCCTGAGCCAAGGTGTGAAACTGGGTGTGGGTCCCAATCAGCCAGAGTTTCGGGTGAGTTCATTGTGAAACCTGGCCCCACCTTATCATGCGAATTCCTGAGATCAGATGGCCCAGGATGTGAGTGGGCGTTAAGGCGTCTGGGGAGGCATCTCAAAACTGGATTATAGATGGCAGAGAGTTGGTGTCGTAAACCACCGCCTCTGTTCAAAGATGGTCGCTCACAGTGGACATAGATGGCTTCTTTCACTCCTCTTTCAAACCATCGGTCCTCTCTGTCCAAAATGTGAACATTGGCATCCTCGAAAGAGTGTCCTTTATCCTTAAGATGCAGATGGACTGCTGTGTTGTGCCATGCGCTTGTGAAGTGGCTGTTTGGTCTCTCCAATGTAGAGGTCTGGGCATTCCTTGCTGCACTGTACCGCATACACCACATTGTTAAGTCTGTGTTTTGGCGTTTTGTCTTTCGGGTGAACCAGTTTTTGTCTGAGCGTGTTGCTTGGTCTGAAATGCACCGGGATGTCATGCTTGGAGAAAACTCTCCTGAGTTTTTCTGATACACCGGCTACATAGGGGATGACAATGTTGTTGCGTCTGTCCTTCTTATCCTCCCTCGCTGGTGTCTGGTCTTCTTTTCTGTGCCTCTTTGCTGACTTTAAGAACGCCCATTTAGGATAGCCGCACGTTTTAAGTGCTTCCTTTACAATGTGTGTGTTCCTTCTTTTTTCCTTCAGGCTTAGAGGGAACAAGCTCTGCCCGGTGGTGTAGGGTCCTAATTACTCCAAGTTTGTGTTCCAGAGGGTGGTGGGAGTCAAAGAGGAGGTACTGGGCCGTGTGTGTGAGCTTCCGGTAAACTTCGATGTTGAGGTTGCCATTCTCTTCAATGTGCATGGCGCAGTCCAGGAAAGGCAAACAGTTGTCCTTTGTGTCTTCCCTGGTGAACTTGATGTTTTTATCCACAGCGTTAATGTGCGCAGTGAAGGATTCCACTTCTTGTGTCTTGATTTTGACCCAGGTGTCGTCTACATATCTGTACCAGTGGCTGGGTACTCTTCCTTTGAAAAAGCCAAGAGCCTTTCTTTCCACTTCCTCCATGTAAAGGTTGGCTACAATAGGTGACACGGGGGAGCCCATGGCACAGCCATGTTTTTGTCTGTAGAAACCCTCGTTGTATTTGAAATATGTAGTGGTGAGGCAGAGGTCTAACAGTGTGCAAATCTGATTGGGTGTGAAGTTGGTCCTGTCCTCCAAGGAGCTGTCTTCTTGTAGTCGATCAACATTGAAGTTTACCGGAAGCTCACACACACGGACCAGTACCTCCTCTTTGACTCCCATCACCCTCTGGAACACAAACTTGGGGTAATCAGGACCCTACACCACCGGGCAGAACATGTTCCCTCTAAGCCTGAAGGAAAAAAGAAGGAACATACACATGTAAAGGAAGCACTCAAAACGTGCGGCTATCCTAAATGGGCGTTCTTAAAGTCAGCAAAGAGGCACAGAAAAGAAGACCAGACACCAGCGAGGGAGGATAAGAAGGACAGACGCAACAACATTGTCATCCCCTATGTAGCCGGTGTATCAGAAAAACTCAGGAGAGTTTTCTCCAAGCATGACATCCCGGTGCATTTCAGACCAAGCAACACGCTCAGACAAAAACTGGTTCACCCGAAAGACAAAACGCCAAAACACAGACTTAACAATGTGGTGTATGCGGTACAGTGCAGCAAGGAATGCCCAGACCTCTACATTGGAGAGACCAAACAGCCACTTCACAAGCGCATGGCACAACACAGCAGTCCATCTGCATCTTAAGGATAAAGGACACTCTTTCAAGGATGCCAATGTTCACATTTTGGACAGAGAGGGACAGATGGTTTGAAAGAGGAGTGAAAGAAGCCATCTATGTCCACTGTGAGCGACCATCTTTGAACAGAGGCGGTGGTTTACGACACCACCTCTCTGCCATCTATAATCCAGTTTTGAGATGCCTCCCCAGACGCCTTAACGCCCACTCACATCCTGGGCCATCTGATCTCAGGAATTCGCATGTTAATGTGGGGCCAGGTTTCACAATGAACTCACCCGAAACTCTGGCTGATTGGGACCCACACCCAGTTTCACACCTTGGCTCAGGCGATTAGAGGGTCCTTTTGTCCCTCTGTGGGGGGTTACTCCCACTAGGTTTATATCTGGGACTCTCCACCATTTGACCTTAGAACTGAAGAAGCTTCTCGGATGAGAGGTGAAACGTCTTCAAGTAATTTAAAGAAGTCCAGACGCTTTTCTTTGCAAGCTCCTTTGACCACTTTAAATATAGCTTTATTATTCTTGCATTTTTCCAACATCTGTAGTGCTGAAAAACTTTAAAAAATCTTTGTTTTTCCTATTTATTTTGATCAAGTACATAATATACATAGTCATTTAGGAAAAAATAGTAAAGCATATAAAAATAAAGCAAAATACACTACAGTGCTCCACTGAATCTGATTTAGTTTACGTATCCAAAAGGAGTGAGAACAAGGAAACACTTATTTAATCCTACCCCTTCTTTTTAAGTTATCAGTTATAAAATTTATCCAGCTTACTTATTGATATAAACCTCAATAACAACAGACACATTTTTAATAGCATGGGATATACACACTACATTAAATGCACATTTTTATCATAACTCCCAAACATTACTTGGCCTTGCTGTGTGGAGGTAGCTCCAGTTTTGGAATGCTAAGTCTAAATTCTGAATAACCATTAAGTAGCATGAAGTTTAACTAAAAGGAGACATTCACTAAATAAAAGTGAATAAAAAATCCTGTGATGTTTGAATACTAAAAATCCATGCACTGTCTCCACTTTAAAGACAATGCACAGTTTGAGCACTCTTACTCTTCATTGCAGGATATCATAATTTCATTATTGTCTCACACCATTGTAGTTTGATGTAAGACCTGTCCTGTGATACAGCAGGCATAACTTGTAATTTTGGAAAACGTCATAGATTTTAATCAAAAACCCGTGAACTGTGCAGGTTTATGTCATCACATAACGTCTTAATTATAACTTTTGAATTGCATGCGATGTCTTCTCTCCCACACACGCCGGCTCTTATGCTCCCCTCAGTCAGTAATAAAGCTTGTCTTTGTCTAAACTTTTGCTGCCCATCTAATCTGTTTTGTATGTTCATTACTCCCCATCTCCCACGTGCTAAACGGTGCTAAAGTGCTGACCCCATCACCCGGCTCCGTCTGTAGCCCTGCTGCATGGCTATCCTGGGAACGCCGATGATCCCATGAATAGCATCGCAGTTTTTGGATGCACTCTATTGTTCTGTTCTTGCTGCGTCCTTGTATCTTCCCCCCCCCCCCCATGTAGTTCAGTTTTGTACTTTTTTTTTTTTTTTTGGTCCTCTTTTTGATTTTTCTTGTTTCAGTTTGTCATATAAGAAGATGAAAGGCAGATATGACCAAAAAGCTCATTCTGCAACTGCTTCTATAGGCAAAGGTTTGGATACTTGCACATCACAAAGTTAGTGAATCAATTAGGTTAAGAATAGAATATATATTATATTCTATTATATTCTATTAAGACTTAACAGACTTTACTTGCACTTTTTCACCTGATATCTGTATATTCTGCAAATTTAGTAGGATAAATCCTTCAGCTCTCTCCCTGTACACGTGGTATTGTATCTTGTCTGAAGCAGTGAGAGAGACGCAGCTTTCCCCACTGTGCCACACAGCATAAAGTATCAGAGGTGGATTATCCTCTTTCAATGCCCCTGGCAACTTTTTTTTTTTTTTGGTAGAAACTCAGCTTTTGGTGCAGCTCAGAGCAAGACAGGACCCAGTAGTGCTGCTTTTTTCCCCTCCTCGCAACTGAATTATAGTTTTTACAGTCAAATAGCTGATTTTTTGTTCCCTTTGTGATTTTTATCATTTAGAATATTCATGGATAGCCCGACATCAGAAAGCACTCTCACTGTGCCCCTCTCTTCTGAGAAGAGCTTGTCCTCTCATACCCATTTCTCCCTGAAAACCTCTTTGTCTCTGAGTCCCTTTACAGCATCGTGCTGTGTCCACATCATCTGTTTGTTTCTCAGTTTACACTACAGCTGCTAATGTGGACCTTTGTGTGCCATCAGCAGAGAAGAGTGCACTATAGAAACCTTATTAAGACTGAGAAAATCATAGCTCTGAGTTTTATTTTAAATTTAAAAAAAAAAAAAAAGATTATAAGCAGTTAACACCATTGTTTCTGGTGTTAACTGCTGGCTAACTTTAATTATGAAGGAAAGCTTTCACTCATGAGCAAAAATAAATCAGACTGTTAAGTACACAGTATATGTGGAGTAAATTGTAGTTCACATCCGGGTAAAGATACCACAGAGCTGTCTTCAGGCTTCGTTTTCAGGACTTGTGATTAGAAGTATTTCAGAAGAAGCTCATAAAAGATTCCCAAAGCACAGCTAGGATTGTTGGGACTAC
Source organism: Diplotaxodon limnothrissa (assembly GCF_057381915.1). Lineage (NCBI taxonomy): Eukaryota > Metazoa > Chordata > Actinopteri > Cichliformes > Cichlidae > Diplotaxodon > Diplotaxodon limnothrissa. The sequence continues at coordinate 61,030,366 of NC_140602.1, forward strand.
AGAGGGTGTCATTATGCACAAAATCTGTGCTCTTAGCTGCATCATTAGCTAGCTGTGAAGTACACACTGTTGCACAAATGAATACGAGAACAATTGAGGCAGCGTGGAAAAACAATTAAATATGTGGTTTTGAGGTGTTTGACAAAATGCAGTTACAGCCAAATTAACTTCGGCAAGACATTAACTTTCAGAGAGACATACGGTATCTGTGCTGATATGTGCAGTGACATTAAAAGCCCCTTTAAACAGTGTGCTGGCAGTGCTGAGGGGGATTTGATAGACCTGCAGTGTGTGTTGTGGGGCTCTGGCAGGAGACCAACTGGCGACATGGGAACAGCTCTAATGTTAGACTGGGATCAGGTAGCACTCCGGACACTGTGATGAATGGTCATTTCCACTGTACAGCTGGACACTCTCACCACCAGATGTCTGACTCTTACAATTAATTCAGGAGTTAAGTGTAGTGCATCCCGAGCGAGAGGACAGGAGGCAGGTGATGCTGATTTCTGCTGGGCAGTTTGATGAAAGCACAATGTTCACAGGCTTGACATTCAAACTTTGAAAGCAAAATGAGAACTCGGCTTGCTCTCCTTCTGAAGCAGGGGTGTCAGACATAAGGCCCGGGGGCCAGAATTGGCCCATTAAAGACTCCAATCTGGCCCACTGGACAGCTTTACAAAATGTGGAAGAGGGCATACATTTGTTTTTACTTTTAATAGTATTTTTTTTGTTTTTACACGTTTTGTAGCTTTTCGTGCTACTAAAGACCTCTCTCACGGCCATGCATACTACACCAAAATAAATAAGTAATAGATGACAATTAAATGACAGAAAAGTTTTACTGTCATTACTTTAGTGTCTACTATAGAAATTTCAGTTTTAAAAACAACAATAATCAACAAAAACTGTTTTATAAATATGGGACAATCTGGGTTGTGAGCTACCAGAACCCTCTGTAATTTTACACATTAATCATGTAGAAAAATACTCAGATGTGCCATTTAAATTGTACTACTTTGTCTTATATTAAGCTATCTCAGGGATTAAATGTGCAGTTAAACATGTTTTACATTGTCAGAAAATGCATTTTCACTTGTCTGGCCCACTTAACATCAAGGTTGGCTGTATGTGGCCCTCAATGTTAAATGATTTTGGCATCCCTACTCAAAAGCCCCAAAATTGTCATTTGTGCAAATTGTCCTTCTGGTGCTTTTATATGTTAATAACTTACTGCTGATGGAATGAAGTTTCAGGTTGTATATGCAAACCTTTAAATTTTCCAATTTTTTTTCCACCAAATGACCACAAACGCTTTCTTTTCCTTGAGCCTGCCATTGCCTCTGTAGGTGTTCATTGTTATCTGACCTCTTTCTCTTTCCCTCCTTTTTAGCTACCTGGAGGATGCGGTAATGAATCTGGACCACAGCGACCCCCTGACCAGAGACCACATGTCGTCCGTGCTGGCCCAGGTCAGACCAAAGCTCTTTGCCTTCCTGCAGCAGGACCCCCACAGCCCGCTCAGCAAGAGGGCGCGGCGCCTGATGATGATGCTACAGGGACTCGTCAACCACTAGTTGTCGGTTTAAAGGCTGCTGCCAAAGAGTGGTTTTCCTCTTGATACCGATCATATGTCCACCGTTTTTTTGTTGTTGTTTCCCCCCCCTGGTAGTGTTTCAGAGGAGAAAGCACCAAGGACAGCTTCTCCAGTTTCTTGGATCCTGATCAGGATGCGTCTCTCCTTGTTTCATTTCTCCTCCTTCCCCCTTTTCTGCACCAGTGAAGTGTCAAGTCAAGAAATGGACAGTTTTTAGTTTCTCAGTTTTTTGGTTCTTTTTTCTTTTTGTTGTTTTCTTCAAGACAATAATGGTCTGGGGTGAAAGCTTACTGTTGATTTATGTTCAGAGACTCTTAAGTTCACTGTAGCTACATCCAGACCTTTGTTACAGCTGCTTTATTGACCCAAGAGACCTGGTGGTCGTCTCTTCCATCAAGACTGTCTCAGCCATGACAGCAAGAGAGCGCTGAGATTCTTTCATCCCCCTTAACAACAACAACTGAAAAAACAAGAATGAGAAAAAAACATACAAACAACCTGACACAGTTTGATTTTACATCATCCAGACGTGCATAAGACTTGAAGAATGTCCAGCCGAGTGGTCCATGTGAGGCCAGACGGGGCTGTTCCTTTTGTTGTGCTGTTTCCTCTAAGCTACCTGCCAGGCATGTTTTGGGATGCTGAACAAGTTTTGATGCAGGGGGCTACTTCTGAGCAACAGAAAGAAAACATGCTTTGCCTCAAAATGTCGCCTTCTATTTTGGCCTTAAGAGCAAACAGCAGGCTTGTACACATTGTTACTTTCTTCCACACAGACCAGCATCCTTCTGCTAAAGCCTGGAATTTGGTAGTCGTAGGATTATCCTCCCTTAGTTCAGTTTTTCTTTGCTTTTTCTTTCTTTTCTTTTTTTCTTTTTGAAGCTAATCCTGGCAACCAAAAGAATATGTACCACCCAAAGCCAATTTTCTTTTTCTTCGTTGGTGGCATATTTCCTATGAGCTGTTTCTTAATAGGTCTCCAACCTATTAAGAAATAGGTCTCCTATTTGTTTGGCCCTTGCCAGACTAGATCTTTGAAGAGAATCAACACTATAAACCTTTTTGATAGACAATAATGCAATTTGCTCATGACTTTTTCATCTGCTTTGGTTTTAGAAATCACTCTAAAGAGGATTTTCTGAAGGATACATTGAGTGTAAGAAATGTTTGCAGAGGTCTTCCAGGCTGTAAAGAATTCCCCTTCAAAACCTGAAATGTTTGGAGCTCAATATTGAAGCCGGCAGCCGTCCACATGTACAGCTCTGTCCACAGACTTCTCCCCATGTTTTTTTCTTCCCTTTTTTATATAAACATTTAGTATTTGTAAGCCATGTACCGGTATACTTGCGTTAAAACTTGTCAAAGTAGCTTAATAATTGGAAAAAAAAGGAACCTTGGTAAACATTAAATGTTACAGATCCTGTTGTTTTACCTGGCAATTGCAAATATTGCTTGTAAACTCAATGTGCAGTGACTTCTCTTAGGCTCTAGGAGGCAGCACTTGGACATCCATCCTGCTTGAAATTTAGGCTTTGAATCCAGAAGTCATTCCTGCTCTTTCAGTATCAATGAAAAGCCCGCCTTTAGATTGTAAGCGCACCATTTGTTCACATTTACACTGAGTTCAAAGTGTATAATATTTTGTGTAGATCCCATTCACACACCTCATTGTTTCATGACTGGGTGGCTGCACTGAATTGCTGATTGTAAAATAAAAGTTCAGTTCATTTCAAGTGTTTGTTCAGAATCTGTTGGGTTTGACTAGCAAAGTGCCTTACTGTAATTTACCTGTTTTGGATGATAACTTGCGCGCGCGCGCGCGCGCGCACACACACACACACACACACACACACACACACACACACACACACACACACACACACACACACACACACACACCCCTGATCCATCTAAGTTTTACAATCATTTATGTCACTGAAATATGTGGGAAGGCTCAGGCACCACAGCGGAGGAGAAGCTGTATGTTTTCTTTGCAAACATTTGTCCGGAGGCAGGTGATCAGTACGGACATTTGAACTCTCATTTCAGTGTTTGAAGAAGAAAGAATTTTGACTACTTAGCAGTTCACTGGGAGCTCTGCATGAGAAACAGAACAGAAGTTCATGTGGATTTTTTTTTTTTCTCTTTCCATTGTGTTCATTTCCCTCTGCTTGGTTAATTATGTTGTATCTTTTACGGTTTGTTTTACCCCAAACATTTTGGAATAAAAAAAACAAAACGTGTTCAAATTCAGGTGTCTTGGTGTGTCTGTGGGAAGGTCAGGCTACTTCCTATAGCAGATATATACCGTAGTGATGGACCTCCAACAAAAGTTAGCAGCAACCATTAAATTACTGTTGGGGGATTTTAAATGAGAATGTTTCAGATTTTTGTCACTTTAATGTGAAAGTTTAGTAGGAAAAAAAAAAAAAACCTGGGATAAAAGACTTCATGGGTTTTGGCTCATAAACCTGTACAAAAACATGTGACCGTTTTCCATGAGTTTTTGCTGTACCGCTAGAACAGGGGTGGGCAACTCCAGGCCTCGAGGGACGGTGTCCTGCAGGTTTTAGATGTGTCCTTGATCCAACACAGCTGATTCAGTAGTTCTCCAGAGGCCTGGCAATGAACTAATCATTTGATTCAGGTGTGTTGACCCAGGGTGAGATCTAAAACCTGCAGGACACCGGCCCTCGAGGCCTGGAGTTGCCCACCTCTGCACTAGAACAAACATCCTTCCCTTACTAGATTGTTCTGTTAAATCACGAGCCTCATGAAGACAAAATTGTGCATTACTTTACAAAGTAAAGAGTTGGAAATCATTAATCATCTCACAGTTCCTCAGCTTCTGAGGATACAACCCCCCTTTGGCTGGGAACCAACCTACAGCTGTCTAATAATAATAATATATCACATCGATTGCTGGGACGTTTTTCAGATTACTGATCACTGGCTTTAATATTGCAGTGACACTTCTTTTTTCTTTCAATTTAAAGAACTTTTAAGCAGATAATCTGTCTAAAGAAACACACCAAACCAGGAATTTAAACTTTCTTTCCCTCCTTCACTAATCTTGGCCCTTCACATTTGTCTCCTGGCCTCCTAGAGAGCTCCAGCCCCCTATGTTGGAAACCACTGAAGTAAAGTGTATAGAAAGAAGTTGGTAGTGGTTCCTTGGTCATTTTAAACGCCTTGTGCTGATAATTCAGAGCATCCTTGCACCTCATCGGGGACTCTGCTGTAGACCTTCCTCCTCCTCCCCCTCTTTTACACGGACGCGCCCTCCCCTTCAGCGCAGCGGATGAGCGCGCCGTGGATGCTCGCTGGAGTACAGAGCTGCAACGAGGACGGGAGGAGAACACTTTGACCGGCAGCGGGGGAGCGACATCGGGACTCTTCTTTTCTTTGAAAAACTAAAAGATAAAACAAAGGAAAACTTTAGAATTTCCGGTGCAAACTTGAAACTTGTGAGGTCGGAGGACGAACTGTGGGGTCAGCATGACATCTCTGATGAACTCTGCGTGCTTTCTCTTCTTGCCTGTTGCTCTGCTTCTGAGTGAGTACTGAAATTTAAGTGACTATGTCGCAACTTGTGTGCGCGAACAGTGTAAAAACTTGAGCATTGCATTTGGGAGAATTTTGAGTAATTCGAGAGGGGATTCGAGACTCTGTGCGTAACAGGACGGCACACGTCCTGACTTTTTAGAGCTTTAGATTAATGATCTTAGGTGATGTGGATGTATGTAGATGTTAAGCTGTTAGAGTTCTCTGTATGCCTCGTGTCTGATCTTAAATGAGGGGGTCCCGTAGCCTTAACTCGCTCATCTCGAGCATCCAGCAGAGCATGTGCTGCAGCTGCGGGAGCGATCTGCTCAGAGAGAGCTCGCAGCCGAAAGCTTGAATTAGTGCTGCTTAGTGAGAGTATTTTTCCCACAGCTGGATAAGGGTTCGTTACGCAAACTCACATCGTGCAATGAGTGAGGTCTGGGTGCATCTCTCCATTTCTTTCCACCCATTTAGTCCCCTTAGCTCAATCGGGTTACTTGTAAAGTAATGCAACGGTAGATATTTAAGATAAATAATAGTTCCCATGTTGTAAAGTGAGACATGTGCAAAGACTTTTAAGTACATTAATTGGGAAAATATTAATTCAAAGCGGCTATACTAGAATTTGTTAAGGAAATTGCAAAGATTGGTAAAACAGAATTGTCCTTAATGCAACATATGCTATCTTTTATTCAGCATTACTTGTCATGTATATTTAATAAATTACAATCCACAGTTTGTAAAAAGACATATTACAGCTGTTTTCAAACCCTGATTGGGAAAATAGGTGGATTATCCCTTTAAAGGGGGGCAAAAGTGATGTCTTTGAATTAAAGCTCTAAAATGTTTTAATGGACTACAGAAGGTCAGCTTCATCAGCGATTTTTAAAGCTCTTTTATAAATGTCTGGCTTGGACTAAATATAAATGCTGCTTCTCTTTTTCCTCTTTCAGAAAAATAATTAATAGTTAGATTTTTGTTGTGAGAGCAAAATTTCATTCACCTATTCTGAATACACGTTCTGTATATGTGTTTTGTTGTGTGGACCACAGAACTGAGTCAGACCGCTTCCTCTTTTCAGTCCAACAATAAAACGTTTTTAGGAGCTATAATTCAGACACTGTTGATCTAAATATAGCTCTCGATGTGCACACACCTTCTCTTTTTGCAAACTTATGATCATCGTCATCATCTTTATCAGCCTTGATCATCTCACGCTGCTGCTGATGTCAGAGAAAAATAAAGACCAGGAGGCGGATGGGATGAGGTTCCCGTGGGAGTGTAACACAGTGGGGTAAAAGGGACAAAAAAAGTCCCACCGATGGGGATAAATGATAAATGAATCCCATCTGTCCCCTTACTCTGCTCAGTGGAGTCTCTGGAGACTCCATTCAGCCCTGCATACTAGCTTACCTGACCAGGAATTACTTCTATGTTGCTGCTGCTGCTGTCTGTCAAACTGCCTCCGCAGTCACTCAGTGTGTGTCACAGCTCATTCATGTTACTACAAGGGGACAGAATCAGCTCATTATATATTTATATGGTAGGATTTTTTTTTTATACTTGCAATTGCATTATCTATGAGCAGAGCTTCCAGGCCCGGCACCTTTGACTCACACTGTCTTACACATGCAACCAATTATGTTGCAAACTATTTTTGAAATATGTTTTTGCATGAACATTACACATATTGTAGCAACCTAACAATCTACAGGGTTTTATCTAACCTGCATGGTATTTTTAGTTTGTTGTGCACCTTTACACAGCCCACGGTGCTGTGTCATCCACCGGTGTAGAAAGTCTTCTCAGTGTCTCCAGGAAGCCTCTGCCGGGAGAGTTTCACAACATTTATACTAATATTTTTCACACGAAATACGGCAAGCTTTGATAGCCAAATGTAGACACAAAAAGGCTTTGACTGGCAGCAACACTGGATTGCAGTGTACTTCAAGCACTGGCACTTTTCTATGTCTGGATCAAGAGATTCTGACGTGTATCTAGAAGCTATGTGATGATAACTGAAATATCTGAAAGCTGTGGATACAAAATAGTACAGAAGTTTCTGAAACAAATACCTGAAGTTGTACAAAAGCTTTTATTATCTGCATTAACTACTGCAATCACATGCCAAAATGTGTGCTGAATTATTTTTTTAAGCCTTGGTCACTGCTTGTGTCCATGTGTTTTCAGTTTAGAGTATCCTCACTCAAATCATGATCTCACTAAGAAATGGAAAAACAGTGTTTAGTTCCGTCCCATCTGCTTTAATGACAAATAAAGTGCATAGCAGCTCCATAATATTGCAACAAGTGTGCCCAAACAGCTCGACAAGAGGCAAAATTTACTGTTTTTCTTAATTACATTCAGCCATATGTAGGCAACAAGATATTTAGTTGCTTTGTAGCTACAGGAAACAGCAAAACATCTTTACAACTGTAGAGACAGCCTAACCAGGGTACTGGCTCATAACAAGGTGCTGATAAGATGCTATAATGCCAGTCAGAAAAAAGTGCAGTGATGTAATACCTGATTTAGATCATTGTAATACATAAGAGAAGAAAAAATGTGAGTATGAAGCCACGTTTTTAAAGATATGGACGTATAACAACGATCATTTCATTACACTTCAGTTTTTCTGCTAGGAAACACTGAGTCACAGTAGCATGAGCATGAACGCAATGTTCATGCTCATGCTACTGTGACATGTACAAATCAACTAAACACTGTTACAACTCCTAATGCAAATGGACTTTCATAGACTGTATATTGAAGATGTCTGTAGACAATGCATTCTGTTTAATGCCCAGCAGGGGGCAACCTCTCTAGGAGCAAAAAGAAGTCTGTACAGTTTATCAGGAAATGACAGCTCATTTTGTTCTATGACGTCAACAAACACATTCTTGATGAGTCAGTTACTGGTTTCATGTTTTATTTACTATAATATGATGTTCATATTGTAAATTATAGTCACCAAAAGAATAAAAAAGGAGGATAAAGTGGTATTATTAGTTAGAGTGGGCCCCAACTTCTGATAGACAGGTTGCTACAGAATGACCAGTGACCTTGCAGGACACATGTGAAATGCTAAACTGGACTTCACAGTGACTATGTACATCTTTCATATACAGTACATACACCACAAAAATGTCAGATGTAGCAAAAATTATACTTAATATTTTATTTCTTCTTTCAAAAATTGTCAATAAGCACTCCAGTTTAAAAAGAAATAAACTTTCTAGCAAATATTTAATAGTTCTGGCTTTACAGGGTCAAGTATTCTTCTTCGTAAGTATCCTGGTCCTTCAAGATGTGTTGCAATGAAATACAGGTGTACATTTACTCAGCTTCAAGTCTGAAAAAAGGCTTACCTTTCCTTTTATTTCAGAACACACACAAAACCTGCTCCCTAATTTTTCTTACAGTTTATTTAATGTGCCAGTTAGCGTGTCTTTAGCACACCTACAATTTACTGTTGTGATTGAAAGTGCCAACGAGAAGTTTTGGTAAGAGCGTGAACAGGTAAAACCTCATCTCAAAACAAGTAGAAGGAGTCAGCTTTAATACGATAAACAGCATTGTTAGAATGCACACAGTGTCTTCTGTTTGTCTGCACTCAGAAAGCTTCAAAAGTCAGGACCAGAGAGGGGGAGAGGTTTCCCCTGGGTGCAGAGCTCCTCTCTGCGTCATCAGCGCTCCAATATTCACATTAAAAGCTGTCCATAGGCAAGAGGGAGATTATATTTGGCTTTTAATTGTTCTCCTCTGGAAACACTTCTTAACTCGCTCCCTCACTCTCCAAGTTCCCTCTTGGTGGGTCGACTCGAGCATTTTCTGTTTTTTGTCACTGCAGTACTGACACATGAAGTGGAATATTCCTCATTAAAATACATTTAAAAGTATCTTGAAAAATTGCCGGTGCCTGCCATTCGTCCTTCCTTCCTTCATAGCCCCATTTCCTTCATCCTTCTCTTCATTCACTCCTTACTTCTAGCAAACCTCACTTCTCCGTTTCCGCCTTGCATGTCTTCGCAGTCATTTTGATCTCTATGCTGTCCCCCCAATCTCTTCTTCTTCTTCTTCTTCTTTTTTTTTTTTTTTTTAAATTTCAGGCTTGCTCTATCTCTCGTGTCTACCCTTCCTGCTTCTTTAATCACCCTCCCCCCACCCCAACCATTCCTCCATCCTCTCTCTGTCCTTTCGCATTAGGGATTCACCAATATTGATAAATCTGATCCCAAGAATCCTGCGTCACATTTTTCAAATCAAAGCAAAGCCATTTCTAGAATTTTTTTTCAGAAGTTTTAAAATATACATCATGTACCCCACTGTTTGATTTGGTCTCATAAGATCAAAAGCAAAGAAACATCACAGAAACTATTGCTTTCATTTACTTACATTGAGGCCTCTGGAATGGACATATTCAGGGATGTGTGGCTAGCTTGTCCTCTTGTATCTTCTTTCTCATAATTTGAGAAATATGTATGTCAGTCCATTTTTTGGTCTTACTCTACATCCAAAACCATCCATTCCATCCACCTCTCACTTCCCACATTGACTACTGATGAGTAAATGCAGTGTTAAATCTGATGTCATTTGTTTCTAACCTTCCCCCTACACTGACTGCTACCAGCTCACCTGGGCATGCTTGTTTGGCTGTCTTTGTGAGGACATTCATGGACATTTCCTTGATTGTTACCCGCAAGTTTAACTATTTTAACTAAAACATAATACTAACTTTAACTAATATCAAGTTTTAACCTTCAAACCACAATTTAAAAAATGTTTTAACTGTTATTTTTCTCAAGAGATGTTTCTATTCACTTTTTCCTTTGCCAGGTTTCTTGTGACAAATGACTTTAGTAACTCACTCATGTTGTTTAAGCACCTCTGGAGAAAGCTGTAACCCAAAATCTTCACAGCACTGAACAGGCAGAATCACTTTATCAGTGTGTGTTGTGTATATATCCTTACATCCTTATAGAAGAACACTGGAAAGTTGTTGCTACAAAACTAATGTTGATTTATTAAATGGGAACTGAATAAGTGTGTGAACACAAAGAACTCAGACAGTCTTGTTCGGCACTACGCAACTAGTCGCAAGAATGCAGTGTGAATGTGTGAAAATGTTAGTAAGCATGGACAAAAGTGCTTGTATGAATGGGTGTGACCCGGAACCAGTTCATTTACCAGTTCCTATCTACGTCATCCCAAATTGGAGCTTGAACACACAAAAGCTCTAACTAAGAAGTAAGTTTATGTTATGTAACCAAAAAAGAAAATGACCAATCAGAGAGAGAGAAACAGCAAGAGAAGGAAAACAAGCTTAAAAATTAATCCGGCCAGGTGAGGTGAATCTGCCACCTGGGTTAGGCTCTCTCAAACATTCACGCACCTCCAAAGCTGATTATTATGACACTGACGCAGGTTTGGTCCATACACCCACCCTCCCTTCCCTCCGCCACTGCCACCATACTGTAAATCACAAGTAACGCAACTAAATAATTCACAAGCACTTAATCTGTCCAAAGTCTATAGCAAACACGCGGAACACAAAAAGACACGCACACGCAAGCATTTGTGTCCTTTGTGATCTTCACCAGGTGGGTTGTTGGTGTAGGTGTGAGGGTGTTTGTGTAGCCAAAAAGTGAAAGTTTGTGTGTACTCCCTACAAGAATTGGATTAAGACTATTTAAACAAGCTTTGTGCATTTGTGTGAGTTTCTCTAACAAATCCAAGTAATGAAGTACCAGCCAAGCATGACTCCTTTCTCCTTATCCCCAAATATGCCTGAGCATGAATATTCATGGTCACACACATACATACGGTTTGTAAGAGCTGTATTGCATCGTGCTCAAGCACACTCACTCACACACACATCCAAACTACAAAGGAGTAACTATTCCTTATTGTAATCACTCAATTGAAATTCATCCCCCACTCTGACTGTGGTCATGTGTGGGACTCATGTAATGGGTGGACGCAGATGGAAGTATTGTAATAGATATTGCCCCCCCCCCCCCCCCCCCCCTCCATAATTTCATGCGTTCTTATCATTGTTACGTTATGAATTCAGTTCTTTATTACTATTTCTGACACATACTGTGCTCACTGGCAATCCAGCTAGGATATTCTGATGAATGATGATTCCCACGGGTGGTGCTCATGCAGGCACTGAATCAGGCAGCTTTGGGGTCCTGTGTGTTCTACTGCACAGATAGCCTGCAGAGTGCAGCTACGTTGAACTGAAGTGCTTGTGTTTTGTATTTGCAGTTTCAAATGAGCAAGTAAAGAGAACGATTCTGAACTCATGCACGCCTGGAAGTGTCATTTGTCCAAGTGTGCAACGCATGCGTGCTGATATGTGGCAGCTAAAACTGAAGTTTTTAATCTGATAGCATATGTTTGAGCTTTTGTTAGCCTTATATTTGTTTCATGGAGACCTTACCCATAACCACCACACACAGAAATTTCAGCTTTTAAGTGGCTGTTACCACATGAGACTGAAGCAAGTACCAAACTGCAATAATGAGCCATGAGTGCTAACTCCAAAATCAAGTTTTCTCATGAAATTTATATTCATTCATATTTCTTATTGTATATTATTGTATTTTTCCCATTGTAATGCCACTTTTCTAATCCTTATGCTTGTGGTTGTTTTATAAAAATTCTGTAAGTAATCAGCCAATAGGTCTTATAGAGACTTAATAATTTTGAGTTCATTTTATCTATGGCTTGTTGTTGGGCTCATTATATTAGGGAGTGCGATTTCCATTTTTTGTGTTTTTTAAGTAAATACTTTTTTATTTTTTTAATGGTTTCCACTTTTAATGCACTCTGTATGTAATAGTGTGCACAAACTATCATTCCTACCACTAACATACCAATCATGTTGTCAACAAAAGCTATGTCCTCCAATCAGATTTGATGTGCGACTCATCTTGGCTTCAACTGGAGGAGATAATATTGAACATAAAGGCATTTTGTACAGCCTTGATGATTCTGCTTGAGCTTAAACTTTGTCTTATAAGGACTTTTTGTTCCAAAAGGCAAGCTGATCCCCAAAGTGTGACTGTGTTAACAAATTAACGCTCTCACACGAGTCACACAGGTACCCACACAGAGAGAAAGAGGAGAACAATGGGTGTCCAAGGTCAGTGGAGCTTCTTTTTTTATCCTGTAGTGTGCATCCACACACACACACACACACACACACACACACACACACACAACCTTCAATTTTAATGATTGATTAAAAAAAAGTTTTTTTTGTGATGAAAATTGAATAAAAACTAATACATGATGACAAAATCTATGATGTTTTCATCAACGGAAAAAAACTAGCTGACAATATTCTGGACAGACGAGATCCAATCAGACGTAATCTCTTTGTGCAGTAAAGTTAGACATTTAATTTTTTACATTTTCTTTGCAAATGGTAGAATTCGTTCCTGTACTCCTTGCTTGTTCCTGTACTCAATGAGCTCGTCAATAGCTTCAATGCTAACATGTTAAATGTAATGGACACTATTGCTCCCATTAAGGTGAAGGTTATCTCTGGAAGGAAAAAGTCTCCATGGAGAAACTCCACACTGGTGAAAAATGAAAAAAGAGAGTGTAGGAAAGCTGAGCGCAGATGGAGAAAAACAAACCTCCAGGTTCATTATGACATTTATAAAGAGAAACTTCACAATTATAATTTACAACTGAGGAATGCAAGGAGGTCCTACTTCTCTGACATCATCACTAAAAACAGCCATAATGCTCGGGTCTTATTTTCTACAGTTGACAGGCTAACAAACCCTCCTGTGCCAGTGGCAGCTGAACTTCATTCAACCATGGCCTGCAATGACTTTGCCAAATTCTTCACAGACAAAATTAGACAAGCAATTGGTACATCAACAGCAGATCCAGGATATGTACTGTGTCCACCAAAAAACTGTTTAAACACCATGAAACAGTTTCAACCTATTAACAGCAAAGACCTGGAGGACATCTTAGGTAAACTGAACTCCTCCTCCTGCTGTTTAGATGTCCTGCCAACAAGTTTTTTCAAAAAGGTCTCAAAGACTTTAGAGTCAGACCTGTTACAGATCGTCAACTTTTCTTTATTATCAGGTGTGTTTCCAGAATCACTAAAAACTGCTGTAATCAAACCTATACTGAAAAAGGACAATCTTGACAAGACACAAATGAACAACTACAGGCCGATCTCAAATCTCCCATTTTTAAGTAAGATCATTGAAAAAGCAGTTTCTCAACAGCTCAGTTACTTCTTAAAACAGAATAATTGCTACGATGCCTTCCAGTCAGGTTTTAGACAGAACCACAGCACTGAAACCGCTCTGACCAAAGTGTTTAATGACATATGTCTGAATACAGACAGCGGAAAAATGTCAGTCCTAGTTTTACTGGATCTCAGTGCAGCATTTGATACAGTTGACCACAACATATTACTCAAACGACTGGAGAACTGGACAGGTCTTTCAGGAACTGTACTAAACTGGTTCAAAACATACTTAGAAAACAGGAAATACTTTGTATCAATAGGTAACTTCACATCTGAGCAGACAAGTATCACATGTGGAGTTCCCCAAGGTTCCATCTTGGGACCCCTTCTGTTTAACATCTACATGCTCCCACTGGCACAGATTATAAACAACAACAAAATAAACTATCACAGCTAGGCAGATGACACACAAATATATATCACAATGTCACCAGGAGACCGAGGCCCTGTACAGGCTCTTGGTAAATGCATTGAGGAAATTGTGCCACAATTTTCTCCAGCTAAACAAAAACAAAACTGAGGCAATAGTCTTTGGCGCCAAAGAAAAACGATTACAGGTCACCAGAGAACTTCAATCTATACATCTAAAAACCACAAACCAGGCGAGAAATTTGGGTGTAGTGATGGATGCAGACCTAAACTTAGAAAAACACATTAAGACGATAACAAAGTCAGCTTACTATCACCTCAAGAATATTTCAAGGATAAAAGATCTGATGTCTCAACAGGACCTGGAAAAACTAGTCCATGCATTCATCTTTAGTAGGCTTGATTACTGTAACAGCATCTTTACAGGTCTACCTAAAAAATCTGTCAGACAACTACAGCTCATTCAGAACTCTGCTGCTCGAGTCCTCACTAAGACCAAAAAAGTGGACCACATCAGTCCAGCTCTGAGGTCTTTACACTGGCTGCCTGTCCGTCAGAGGATAGACTTTAAAGTTCTGATGCTGGTCTATAAAGCTCTGAATGGTTTAGGACCAAAATACATCAGTGACCTCCTGACCCAGTATGAACCATCCAGATCCCTCAGGTCATCTGGATCCGGTCTTTTATCAGTTCCCAGAGTCAGAACCAGACACGGAGAAGCTGCATTCAGCTTTTATGCTCCTTATATCTGGAACAAACTCCCAGAAAGCCTCAGATCAGCTGAAACACTCAGTTTATTTAAATCCAGGTTGAAGACTCACCTGTTCTCAGCTGCATTTGAATAAAGCACCAAATCCACACTTTTAAGCTTAAATTTCAAAACTTACATTTAACTACTGATTTTATCTACTGTTCTGATTTTATCTGTTTTGATTTTATATACTGTTTTGTTTGTTTGTTTGTTAGTTAATTAGTTAGTTAGTTTATTTGCTTGTTTTAATCAATTTTAAATCATGCTTTTTATTTGTTCTTGTTTCTAATGTCTCTGTAAAGCACTTTGAATCACCTTGTTGTTGAATTGTGCTATACAAATAAACTTGCCTTGCCTTGCCTTGCTTATCCTGAAAACGTGACCAAATGTCAACACTTGGTATGAATGAGACGAGTGGACATATGGACGCATTTCACACTTGAGTTTATAAAGCATGTGGAGCAACTCGCACTCAAAAACATGGGAAACTTTTACACTTAATATTTTTACCAAATGACTCAACTTTAGACTCACTCTATGATAATCTGATGATATTTAATCGACTAAACCTAAACAAATTTGGATCCCTAAATTATGACTAAAAGTTCATCAAAATCAAAATCTGCTGTCAAAACTAACATGCTAACACACAACAGGGGAGTCCCACAATGCTTACACACAAGTGAGTTACACCAACCCTTGCATAAACCATTATTATATACTTAACCCTAAAATCGAGGCTTCGAATAGCCCCTTGACGTTATGTGAGAAAGTTAGAACCAGCCGAAACGTCCTCTCTGGCAATGTCAAAAAACTTATGGTGGTCCTCACAAAGATAGCAAAACACGTCTACACACACTCAAATACACAAGTCCTCTGGGAAGAGGTGCAGAGAGACTTGGCTCTCACTGAGAAAGAAGCAGAGGTAAAAATTGCAATGCAGTTTACAGAAACACAATACAAGAGTAAAGTAAGAGAAGTATTATGGAGGTGAGAGGCAGAGGACAAGTAGAGAGAGAAGGAGGAGGATAGAGGAATTGAGAGGCACAGAGAGATCAGGACCTGTATTTATCAAGCCTGTCAGAAAAAGGCGAACCATCATGGATCACTGACCGCAGCCTCCGGACAATTCAATTTAATATGATCTGAAGCCAACAAAAGAGGTCCTGCAAAAGCTCTCCAACTCTGGAAACTTTGACTAAAAGCCAGCACAGGGAGAAACAGAAAGACAGAAATGGAAGGAGAAAATGTGTACAGAGAAAATCTTTTTCCCACAGGTTCAAAGGAAGACTTCTTTGACATGGGCACATTAGCAGTGTAAACAGAGACAAGGAGGCGCGAAGTGACTGATGATATTGTCATTAGTCAAAATGTAATCAGGCATCCCCCTGAATGGGCTGAAAATGTGATAAAGCCTGTTAGTGTAATAAATGGCCAGATTATGTAGCATCTTTAGATTGATAATGTTCTCATCTAATCCCTGATGGGGAGGACATTACACAGCAATACTGCAGTCAGCTGCTGATGTAAAAAGCTTCTGTGACAGACCTCTGCAGCAGCAGTCCGAAATCCTATGCTCAGTACTTTGCTCATTAGTGACCTTTTGTAGGATGCTGGGGATACCTCCTCTAATGCATTCTGTTATACAAAATCCCAATTAGGATTATTTACATGTAATAATTTACATGTATTAAGTCAAACTAATATCTAAAGTGAATATTTCTGATTTACATTCAGCAAGTCTTTTGCAGGTTTCTGAACAGTTTTGTTAGTTTGAAGCTTGCCGTGTGTTTTGAGTGTCTGCATGGTGCTGCAGATAAGAGAGGAAGTGGTTCGAATAAATGTACACAAGCTGAGGATGAGAAGTGACTTGAGCATTAATAAAAGATGTGCATGCCTCTGCGGATAAACATATATGCAGGCTTGCAGCTGCCGCGGCATACGTGTGTGTGTGTGTGTGTGTGTGTGTGTGTGTGCGTGTGTGTTTGCATGCATGCATGAACGCCTGCGTGTCTGTGGGACGGAGGTGAAGTGGACAGAGCTCAGGTGTGTGTTTGCGGGGCCAAGGGCTTTGAGGCTTTGAGATAGAGAAAGAAAAGAATTGACCGCAGACTCCTTTAGAAACCAGTCAAGATGAACCTGACACAGGCGAAGGGAAGCGAAAAGCAAGCCGATCAGAATTTCAAACAAAAGAAAATCAAAGTTTTGAAGGTTGAGGAAAATACATCTGTCTGTCTGCTTGTCGACAAGTGAATCATCCTACACAGACATTTAGAAATATATAGCTGTCTCAGTGTTGGGTATTTAATAACTTGTCACCCTAACATAACCTAAACCTATGATGCTTTGGTTCTCAACCATTTTCTTTTATATTTCATTCAAAACAGTCTTTGAAATATGCTTTAGTCTGGCACAGTTTATGTAGTGGTCTTTTGTATGTAGTATTTTCTCTTCACCTTTTCAACTTCTTGTCCTCAGAAGCAGTACAGTATCCTCTGCACATCTGAACTTCTTCCAAAAGATTTCAGCTCTCGCTTAATGTTCGCTTTTTCCTGAATGCTGATCGTTCTCACACAACATTTTGGACACGATAAAGGTGGTTACAACATGTGGCTAAGGCAGGAAGCGTGGGTGTGGGTGCCTGGCTGGAATCGAACAGCATGGAGGCTGTCCTCCCTGGGGAAAAAAACGTCAACAGATCATTTGTACAAGCTACTATAGCTCATACTTAGATTTTAAAGCTGGACATCACATGGCTGTGTAATAAGATACATATGAAATATGAACTGGTGTCATAACATTTTGACTGGGTTTAACGCTGCACACTGATAACCAGGAAAATGGGGATTTCTAATAAATGTTTAATATTTGGACCCCACCAGGGATTTTTTTTCTGCCTAAACTTAACCAAACTACAAGTAAAAGGCAAAAAAAACATTAATTAAATTTTTATCAAGTCCCCAGAAGAGACTCTGATCTCCTGATGGGAAGTTTGGTGTGTTTGTGCCACCACCAGCCTACTTACCCCCTGATGTTTCAGTCTATTAAAGTCAAACCCTCTTATAAGTCCTTTTAGGAATGTCTGCATTCTTATACAGCAGGAGAAAACAACAAACGTAATTACTAATTGTTGCTTGTATGTCTGTACATTCCTGTATTATACTAATATTTAATTGTTGCTGACATAATGTTAACAATGAACAGTGTCAGACATTGGGTGTGAAGCTGACATAAATTTACTGAAAAAAGGAAAATCAGAGGAACAATGTACTTGGTTTTTATATAAACAGAGACTCATTCACCTCATAAAAACTTGTGAAACACTCAGGCTGGCTGCATGTACATACAGTCAAAGCAGGCCGAGCTAAAGTCCAGGTTTTACATGCCACGTGGGTAGAACAAGATCAAAAGCGAATACCACACAATGCATACAATAATAGTAAGAGCAAAAGAACAAAATAGCCTGTAGAAGTGAGAGAATTCACAAGTAGTTTAACTATAAAATCATCACTAAAAAGCAGATGAAAAAGTTGCTTTTCCATTTAAAAACACAGAGAAAAGGAGAAGAACTGATAAGTGAAAGATTGAGCGGAGGACCCTGAGGGAACTTATCAGAGGATCTTAATGGCCTGGGAGTAGATAGGAGGAGGCTGACGGGCTCTGGTAGGTTTGTGGGTGCCATACCATAAAGTTTTAAAAACAAAAGCGTCTTGAATCTAGATGATAGTCGTCGTCTTTTTCATTGACCTTTTTATAAGTCATTGCTTAGTCAATAACTGCTTTATTCCAGCAATGAAAGGATGTTATGCATCATCACTAGCATAAAGCTGTGATCCCAAGTTGATGTGAATGTACCTGCAGAACAACTTCAAGAACTAGTAGGTGTAGCTTTGAAACCTTAGAAAAGATCATTTAAACACCATTTAATGTAATCAACCTACAGATTTTAGCTGCTCATCCATTAATGGCTATAACCAGGAACTATATCAGTTTAGCTTTTGCTGAGCGACTCTTGAATTGTGTATCAAATGACGACCACTAAAATTTTAAACAAAAATCCCAGCTTGTGTTAAAGTAATCCGTCTGAAAGCTTAAACTTCAGTCTAAATGCTTTTTTAAACTCTTGACCCTGCATGATGTCAGTGAGAGGGGATATCCCTAAGTTGGTCGTCTCAGGCACAGAACTCTTACTTGGAGCATAGAAGCCCCACCCATTTGAAATCCTTTGTAGGTAGCCAATCAGAAGAAAGGTTGCTTAAAGGGAGCGGAAAGGAGCTATAACAGCTTATTTCATGAACTCCAGCAAGGCCCAGTATGAGATAACAATGATTATTTTGACCTTTGAATCATGCAAAGCTACACTGCTAGAGCCTATGAATAAAAGCATGAAGGTGGGAATTACCATAATAGGTCATCTTTAAAAGTAAACAGATCAGAGTTACTGATATTTGTGTTATTTAACTTTCCTCACTGCTTTTACAGTAAGAATTATGGCCACTGTTTTTACCTGTTTTAAAATAAGTGGCAACCATTTTTAAATGGTTTGGGGACTGTTACATGGCTAATATTTACACATGCACACAACTACATATACATGTAAATGAATGCTAACATATTTATCAGTACAATTCCAGGTTGTCACATTAGAATCACAGACGCACTAACAGAATCGAAACAAAACTATTTAGAGTTGCGCAATTTACTCGTGCATTCGGTAATTGTAAACATAAACACAACAACAGGGACAGGAAGACTGAAATTAGGGATTTATATGTGTCAGCTGAAGATGTCAACTGACTCTTAGTAGAACGGATCATTTAAACTTAAATAAAAAGCAAATAAAGTTTAAATGTCCATTTAATTTGACAAATGTAAAATAGAGACTGAAAGATTAATAATTCAGTCGATTGTGCATTATGGCAGTTATGACTGTGTTCGTCCTTACCTGCTACTGAAAACATCATAATCAGCATTTCAACTTGGACATTAAATTTTAAAGCCATATTGTCGGGGTTGGCTGGTGTTGACAGGGCCCAAGTGCAGGACACAGAGGAAGGTGAACTAAGCAGAAAATGAGCTTTTATTTAGCTGATGAACAAAGAATTACGATTCGGAAAAAAATGAGGAGCAAATACTGAGAAACAGGTAAGAAGAACAGGAAAGAGGCACAAGCAAAAGTAATCTGACAAAGACAGGACACAAAAATAAAAACAGGACATGGGAAAAATATTCAAAATAGTTTTAATTAAATTTGTAACTATTTTAAATATGTAAAAAGACAAATAATTCACACTGAGACAAGATTAACCCTGAACAAACTTGACAACAGACAGTGGGACATATAGTTACGGCAGAGGGAGGCAAAGATGGGGAAACATCTGCAAGACTGGAACAGTAACGAAATCAACACTCAAAAGTAGAGCTCGGGAACTGCAATATATTTTGGGTAGTCACCGCCATGTTGATAAGACAAAACCAAAACAATGATGAACAGCAACAGGTAATAATGGGGAAAAAACGCTGAAAAAAAAAAGAATGCTAAAAAAACATCAAAATAGAGAGAGCAGATCAGAGATACACAGAGAAACTAAAAAAGAGTGTTAGAAGAAAGGGTTGATACGTATGAACCATATGAAGATTGGATGCTTTATGTTTAGGATTATCGATGTTCAAGTTCCCAGAGATTTTCTCTAAAACCATGTGTGGTGAGTATCTACACATCTAACAAGTTAAGAATGATAAATCGCATGATTTCTCATCTGTCCAACAATTTGTTTCATTTTTATTATATGTTAACTTCCAAGCCTATCTATTTGGCTGCAGGGTAATTGGTAACCCTTCTATAGACTCTGGACAAAGTTTAAGCTACGGCCTAAACATAAAAACTGTTGAAATGCATTAGTTTAAAAAATTACAGTGACTGCCAGGAAACAAAACAAACAAACAAACAAAAAAAGGCATGAAAATTCATGCATTAACTCAAAGTAAAAGATTACTTTTTCACCAACTCCTTCACATTTGTGACACAGCTTGACAGCATTATCAAGTCTTTTAATCTAGGTCATCTAAATTTTGAATTTTATCTATTGTCTCTTAACAATTTAAGTGCACGAGTGGGTTGTGCAGAGTTCTGGTTATGCATTCTCATGAAACAGTCTTAAAATTTCTTTCTTTCTCTTGGTTTGATAGTTTAATTGAGTATAGTACAGTGATTGAGGTTGTCTTAAAAGTAGGATTAGGTAGCGTGAAGTCAAATTCTTTCACCAGAACATCCAAAACTGCACCGCATAATTTTATAGTTGCCGTTTTCTAAAGGGTGTTTCTGCATTTAGGTTGAGTGACTGCAGTGTATCATGCTCACTATTGTCTTATGGGTTTGACAGCAGCTGTAATGGTTATGGACTGGGAGGGGAACCAACTCAAGGCGGTGGGCAGGTGCAATTACACGTCATGTCTGACCACGTCACCCATTTAAGGCACAAACCATGAAAACCTGTTTGTGAGTTTGTCTACTTCTGAATCCCAGGAGACTCTGCAAGAGTACAGGCTGCAAGCTGACAGTGTGTGTGTGTGTGAGTGTGTGTTTCTGTGGCTCAGTGGATCTTTCCGCAAACAGATCGTATGTGTGTTTGCTTGCTTTTGTGTATGCACGCTCCCCTGTGTGCTGTGCATCTGGGGAGCGGGGCGCTAACAGTGATAAGTTACAGCAGCAGCTCCAGGTGCTGGAGTCAATAAAAGCTCATTAACTCAACAAGAGGGTCAGTGGTTCCGTCCACCGCAATATACCTCCCACTTTGTCTTCTTCACAAGGTGCAGAGATGTGTGTGTGTGTGTGTGTGTGTGTGTGTGTGTGTGTGTGTGTGTGTGTGTGTGTGTGTGTGTGTGTGTGCGAGAGGGTGGCTGCGTTTTCCTTTGCATATGTGTGCATGTGTAAGCTGCCGGATCAATGATACTGCACGATTTGTTTCCTCTGACTTTGCAAAGATGGAGAGGGAGGAAGTGGAGGATGGAGGAGAGAAGGAATGCAAGCAATTTGACCAATAATAACAGTGATCGTGAGAATTTCTCATTATGCGTTGCACCAATTTACGAATTGGTTTCTGACAGAGTTTTGCGTCACTTCATTTCAGCATGAATTTCAGAAATTGTTTAAGATAACTAAGATAACTAACATTCCTTTTTGTGCTATATATATATATATATATATATATATACGGAGCGATCGGCGGTAGCTCGTTAACGGAGATTTGCCGTGTTGTGGCGTTAAGGTCATTTCAACGAGATTAACCTGAAAGCACTAGTGGGAACACAACGAATATGACTGCACATTTACACCGACATCATCCTAGTGCAAAGACAAAAACAACAAGCATGCTACTAACTTTAGCCGAGTCATTTAGACAGCTGTTAGTACGTGATTCTCCTTATGCTGCTGAGAATATAGCCCAGAAGAAGCGGATAGTATAGCTTTTATTCTGGAAAGAGCCATTTCTCTGTAATAAACTCTCTTTTCCAAAGATGAGTGATTCCTCAATCAGATACAGGGCTTGCAATATCGCTAGCCCGACGTCCGGGAGCTAGCGATTTTTTTTCGGGCTACCAAAATCTATCTCTGCCCTGCCCGTCGGGCTATTGTAGGAAAAATATATGTCAATGCTTTTGCATTCTTTCAGAAATGTAGCTGGGTAATTATGTCATTGGCATCGGTGAGCCACTGTCAATATGTGACATATTGAAGTCGCGTTTGAATTTGCGCTCGTTTTTTTGCTTTCACTTTGCAATCGTGCGAACTGTGTATAGAGAGCGACAGCACTGATCTGTGAGTGATGATAATTTGTGCACCAATTCCTCTGACATCGTCTTATTAATCGTTAGCTTACTATGCAAACATGACAAGTGAAATCTCCCGCAGCAAGCTTAAACATGTGAGAGGTTGATCGCGCAGAGAATCGCTGAGCTTATGTGAGTGAGTGTGTAAAAGCATTTCAGTTCTGCTGAGCCAAATAAGACAGGTCAGGGTGAAGAAGTGACAGCCAAAGAAAAGCTTACCACAAAACGGAGAAGTTATGACAAATCAGACTATAAGGCAAAAAGAAAGTGCAGCTTTATGGTTTCATGGACAAAAGAATTTCTGTGGCTGCAATATGACGAGCTAAATAACCAGGGCTGCACATAAGTGGTCCGCAGGTGTGCATTCGCTGTCAAAATAAAAAACACGCACAAGGGTTAGGGTTAAATTTAAAAACTGTACTTTTGAGTTAAAATATATATTTATAATTTTAATAAATGACAAATTAAAAATGCATGAACATTTTTTTGTATCGAAAAAATATCGAACCGTGACACCAAAGTATCGAACCGAACCGAACCATGAATTTTGTGTATCGTTGCACCCCTAATATATACATACATACATACGTACGTACATACGTACGTATATACATACATACGTACGTATATACATATGTATATACATATGTATATATATATATAGCGGTTCCGAATGACAGCAATATCAGGAAGAAGGAACACGAGAAGCTGGAGAAATACCAAGGGCTCAGAGAAGAGCTCGAGAGGATGTGGAGGGTGAAGGTAATGGTGGTCCCCGTGGTAATCAGAGCACTAGGTGCGGTGACTCCCAAGCTAGGTGAGTGGCTCCAGCAGATCCCGGGAATAACATCGGAGATCTCTGTCCAGAAGAGCGCAGTCCTGGGAACAGCTAAGATACTGCGCAGGACCCTCAAGCTCCCAGGCCTCTGGTAGAGGACCCGAGCTTGAAGGATAAACCGCCCGCAGGGGCGTGCTGGGTGTTTTATATAGATAGATAGATCGATCCTGTGGGACTTCCAGATACAGACGGACAAAATGGCAGTGGCTAACCAACCGGACATAGTGGTGGTAGACAAACAGAAGAAGACGGCCGTAGTGATCGATGTAGCGGTTCCGAATGACAGCAATATCAGGAAGAAGGAACATGAGAAGCTGGAGAAATACCAAGGGCTCAGAGAAGAGCTCGAGAGGATGTGGAGGGTGACGGTAACAGTGGTCCCAGTGGTAATCGGAGCACTAGGTGCGGTGACTCCCAAGCTAGGCGAGTGGCTCCAGCAGATCCCGGGAATAACATCGAAGATCTCTGTCCAGAAGAGCGCAGTTCTGGGAACAGCTAAGATACTGCGCAAGACCCTCAAGCTCCCAGGACTCTGGTAGAGGACCCAAGCTTGAAGGATAAACCGCCCGCAGGGGCATGCTGGGTGTATATTTATATATATATTTTTTATCATGGCCAAAGTATTTAAAGTATGCGACTGTAGTCTGTGTCTATTTTTTCTACTCTTGCCTCTATGTGATGTCAGTCTATTTAAAAAATAAACATAAAAGGACCACCCACCTGCTCTATGAGGGACAGCCAATCAGAAGAAAGTTGTTTTAAAAGAAGGGCAATACAGCTAAAATGACTTATTTCAAACAGTAGATGAACTGAGGAGCTACATCAAGGCCTCATTTAAGATAAATAAGAATTGTGACTCATATGAAGCTACTCTAGAAAACTCCATGAATAAAAGTAAGAAGCTGACAATGGGCATACAAACTTTTTCCCAGGTAAAGAAATACCACCAGTTTGTCGTGGTATCCTGTTTTTAAAGTCTCCGTCTGCTTCTTTCAGTTGTTTTATCTCCTTTTCTGTTGACTGTTTCAATTACTACATAACGACTTTCTTTATCTAAAGCTAAGCTTGGACAACAAGATTTTAGTTATATCTATGCAGCAGGTTTTCTTTTTCCACACAAACTTTTGAGCTTAAGACAAAAGCCCCAAATGTGGCCAGATCTTATCACTTTAAGAGATAAGATAGAACTTTATTAATCCCTCGGGTGGGTTCCTCTGGGAAATTCGATTTCCAAAAAAGCACAGCACCGACAGAAGTTAGAGTTATACACACACACATATATATAAATACAGAGACAATATAAATAAAATATACGAAGGGGATAAATAGAATAAATAGGAATAAAAATAAAAATACAAGTGAATTGCACATTTCAAGTATTGAGTCTATTGCACCGTTGACTATTTACAAAAGTATTGCACAAAAGGTATTGCACAGTGAGGTGAAGAGGCACTACAGCTTAGTTGTTCCCTCCTTTGTCCTCCTGTTTCCCCTCCCTCTCCCCTCCAGAGAGGAGTTAAACAGTCTGATGGCGTGTGGGACAAAGGAGTTTTTAAGTCTGTTAGTTCTTGTCTTTGGGAGAAGCAACCTGTCACTGAACAGACTCTTCTGGTTGTTAATGGCCGTGTGCAGAGGATGCCCAGCATTGTTCATAATGTCCAGCAGTTTCTTTAATGTCCTTTTCTCTGCCACTGTCACCAGAGTGTCCAGCTTCATGCCGACCACAGAGCTAGCCCTCCTGATCAGTTTCTCCAGCCTGGATGAGTCCTTCTTTGCTGTGCTGCTCCCCCAGCACACCACAGCATAGAAAAGTACTCCAGCAACCACCGACTGGTAAAACATCCTCAGGAGCTTCCTGCAGATGTTAAAAGACCTCAGCCTCCTGAGGAAGTACAGTCGGCTTTGGGCTTTTTTATACAGGTGCTCTGTGTTGCATGACCAGTCCAGTTTATTGTCCACCCACAGCCCGAGGTACTTGTACTTGTTGACCACCTCCACCTCCTCCCCCTCTATCTGAACCGGCAGTGGACCTGCTCTAGACCTCCCGAAGTCCACAACCAGTTCCTTAGTCTTTGAGGTGTTGAGTTGCAGGTGGTTTGTGTGACTCCATGCGACAAAGTTCCTCACCAGACTTCTGTACTCCTCTTCCTGATCATCCCAGATACACCCCATGATGGCTGTGTCGTCTGCAAACTTCTGAATGTGGCATAATTCAGAGTTGTAGCAGAAGTCAGAGGTGTACAGGGTGAAGAGAAGAGGGGACAGCACAGTTCCCTGTGGTGCTCCTGTGCTGCTGACCACTGTGTCAGACGTGATGTCCTTCAGCCTGACGTACTGTGGTCTGTCGGTGAGGTAGTCGGAGATCCAAGCCACCAGGCAGGGGTCCACCTCCATCCTGTTCAGTTTTTCTTGAAGCATACAGGGCCGGATGGTATTAAAGGCACTTTAATACGCGTTTAGGTCAGAGCAATGAGAAAAACACAACCTCTCCTGCTCAGGAAGTCTCTCCAGAGCCTCTAATATTTTGTATTTAGCTTGGCATTGTTGTCAAAATAGAAATCAAAGGTGCTCTAAGAGAGTGGTTTGTAGTTTTAATCATTGAGGAGCATTTTGCTGAAGAGAGTACTTCTTGATGAACTACTTTGCCAGCCCATTGTGGTATATTTTAGCATGCTGGTCTGGTCTCTACTGTCATACCCTGCGTTCTGCTGAGTTGTGTTTGGTCTGAAGAGGTTGTATCTTGGGTCTCATATGGAGATGTTGGCGTCCGCCTCAGGGAAAACTTCGTTAATTCATCAGAGGTCTCTCTCTCTTGCTCTCTTTATGTGTACTAGCTTTGCTTCTGCTCCTCCAGCTCTTTCATTCTCTGGTTTTCTCATCATCTCCGTCCTTTTCTGCTGTTTTTTCCCCCACTTTCACACTTATTTCTTCTGCTCCGTGTTGGTGTGTTTGTCCTGAGTCTATCCAGTAATGCCATCTTAACTCTCTTCCCTTCCTCTCCCTGTCTTTACATGCCATCACCCGACCGCTGCTTTATCACTTTACATAACACCAGCAAACTAAACTGTTTTTTACTCATCAATGTTTCATCACAGCACCGTTGTGAGCTCTCTTTAACAAGCTTTTAAGCTGAATAATGCACCAACTGGTGGCCAGTGGCCTCTGCTGCAGGTCCATGAACATCAGTTGTCTGTGTGTCTATAACGGGGCATTCACATTCTTGTAGGTCAGTTCATTTCCATAGCAAACTGCAGTCACTCCATTGACCCATCTGTAGCTGCCATTGCATTGAACAGCTCTGTTCCCCTAAAGGGAGGTTGCAGGGTTAAGTGCTTGGCCTGAAGGGAAAAGTGGATAACTTGTGGCACGCTGTACCACATTGTCGCTGTGGCGTGAGCTATAATCTGTTAAATTAGGCTACATCATCATTGAGAAAAATGAGTTGAGCTTGGAGGTTATTAGCAAACATAAATGCACTTTGTTTTGTTAGCAAGGTGCGTCTGTAATTCAGTGTAATTTTAAAATGAAATTCTAATTTAATTAAGATGAATATTCAGATAAAATAAGCACTTGAGTTTCTTTTTAGGATAGAAGAGCTCTCAGCAAGACAAAGTGGCCACTCCATTAAGCATAACTTTGGACCGTAATTCAACTACATGGATAGTAATGTAAGACATTATCCATGTATAGCTGGTAAATGGAGAGGTTAGCTGTAGAGTCCACTTAAGCAGTTTCACAATAGGCTTATATACTGATATATTTGGAAATCCTGATGGTTTTCATTAGTATAAGAAAAATACAGAAACTCCTCTTTCTGTTAAACTGATATGATGACATGATGCTGACTGAGCCACGATAGCCAACTGCTGAGCTCAGTCAGATGTTAAAAATGACAGCTGTCCTTATTAAAAGTGAACTCCGTAAAACTGGTTAGAAATGAACTGTTTGGGTTTATTAGCTATGATAAAGGCGAACAAGGCAACATGGAGCTCTGTGCACTATTTAGCTTATTCTGTTTAGAAAGATGAGGCTTAAGAGGGAAACAACTCAAAGTGCAACTCTCCTGCACAAAAAGTAAAATATAAATTGCAACATTGGGATGTAGGTATGCCCAGTTATTAGATTAGTAATTAACATCTAAGATTCATTAAAAAAAACAAATAATTTTACCTTTTAATTTTCACCTTGTATAGTAAAATAGATCCCTATTAATCAGTCAAGGTTAATAGGACACTCATTAGCCAGTCACAGCAACCTTAGCTTTGACTGAATCATGTTTTTGGCTACCTGATGAAGCCAAACTCCAGTAAAACTTCCTTTTGTATCTGTATTGGTTAGTAAAACATCAGGCTGTTGACTGACCGTAAATGCACCTAGTATAAACGTTAATTTGTCACTTGATAAATAGTTTAAATTAATGAAGCAGTGTTTGTTTGTTGTACATCACGGCTTATTACCCCCAAATTGCTCTCTGTTCCTGCAAATTTTGTGGGTTGTTCAATCTTAATTAGTTAAGAGCTGCTAAAGTGCTTCACAGACCTGCAGGAATAGACAAACTTTTGTCCATAGTACGAGTGACACCTAACCTCGGACTGTAGAAAAATAAAATTTGACAGTAATAGTTTAAATCACAGTCTGCACTGAACAAAAGTCTCACCGAACTGAATGTGATGTACCGAATAGTTCAGGACAATTGCATCCCTTCACTCCCCTGATGTTGTGGTTCAAGCATTTGATATTGGTGGACATAACTGATAGTGAATTACAATTATGAACAAAGTTGCAGTTAGGAGAGAATTTAAACTGCGATAAGGTCTGATTGTGTGTACAGTGGAATAAACATAGTGAGAAATTCGGCTACAATTGCAGTATGGATCCCTTAATCTTTGGCCTCAAGACTGACTTTAAGACTGACTGTGACTCAGACTTGTCTTTAGATCTCTCTCACTGAGCCATTTAAGATCATTAATATGAACATGATTGTTCCCCGTTGGTCGTATTTCATCTCGGGCATCCAAAAATCACACAGTGTGTGGCCGAGTAATTATACTGTAGTGATATGACCAAGTGAAATCCAACACTCCAAATCAACACCTGTAATATGTCCTATAAACAGTACAGTGCAAATGTCTTGAGACAGCACACATTTCTTTATATGTCACTTCCAGGAAGCTAGACTTCAAAGCTTTTCAAGTGTTTCTTTGCACATTGGCTGGTTTTTCAATTCAGTCCTTTACTTTTACCGTATTATTCAGGCTATAAGGTGCACTTAAAATCCTTTAATTTTCTAAAAAATCAACAGTGCCCCTTATAATCCAGTGTGCCTTTATGTATGAATTCTGGTTGTGATTACTGACCTCGAACTGATTTTATGTGGTACACGGCGCTCAAAAATATGTCAAAAAATGTTTTAGTATGACTTTGGTAAGCTACGAAGCTGCACCACTTGGTGGATTGTCAGAGCATTACGGCTGCCGTAGTCAGGAGCCTCGAGGAGTAATCCGGGTCCAAACTCCACTTCAGGTCCCAAAGTCAAATGAACACTGCGGCATCACTGAGAGTTAAAAACTGTCTAAATTCTTCCATCTTTAGTAAAATGATCAAAGTTGCTGCTTTACCAGGTGTAACAATTAAGTTTAACATCCAGGCATTAATGAAAACAGAATTTATTAAACTTAACGGAGTTAGAAGTTAGTAGGGTTGCCAACTCCCTGAAAAATAAATAAGGGACACCTCGTGGCCAGGGCCGGGCAACCCAGTTGTCTTCACCCTTCCCAGTGTGGTATCTCTTTTTTTTGGTGTGTGTGAAATAATTTTTTAACCATCTGACTTGAATTTGATTTAAGCAGATGCATATTCTTTGTGATATGACCATAT
Organism: Diplotaxodon limnothrissa; assembly: GCF_057381915.1. NCBI lineage: Eukaryota > Metazoa > Chordata > Actinopteri > Cichliformes > Cichlidae > Diplotaxodon > Diplotaxodon limnothrissa. The sequence goes on from NC_140602.1 coordinate 61,059,458, forward strand.
GGGAAACAAATGATCATTTAGCCATTTATTTTTAGCTCAAAATGACAACATTAACACAATAAAACAGGTCTCTTTCTTAAACAGAAGCCTGTCATGCTTAACTTTTGAGAATATAAGTAAATCTTTCTTTAAACGAACTCTGTCCTGCTTAACTTAAAATTATATAAATTAATAGAAAGCAATAGAACGAAAAATATTCTTGTAACAGTGCACATTTAGTGCATTTAGTACAATTGGCTTCAGTTGAGGTATTATTTCAGCTTTTCTAATGCTAATCAGCTGCTCCTGTTTGTAAACCCGCTTGTTCCCATGATTACGCATCATAACTCATCATCATTATTCATCTATGTATTACTTTTATGTATTAGTCATCTATTTGTTGTAATCATCTATCCTTGCAGTTGTTTATTACACAAAATAAATGATATTATCACACTTCTGGCCACATAGCGCTGATATTCACTGCACATGCCCATAATAACCTTAACCAGAGGGTTTAAAAAAACAAGCCAGTGTTTACATACCATGTCTGCTTCTGCCGTGGCCTGGTGGACAAAAAATTGGTGCGCACAGTGCAGTGCGCTTTATAGGTGTTATCGTGCACTTTTCCAGCCAGGTGTTTCCCCCGTACTTTTGCAGCCTTTTTTTTTTCTTTCTCTGAGCGAACAAACATTGCTGCTCTAATGCTGGGCTTACACTGTGCGGTTTTTGGCCCATTTTGAGACGATTTTTGAGTCGTGCGACCGATTTGGTGATCGGCCCGATTTTGGCCTTCATCGTGCATGGCGTAGTATACGTGGGGTAACGAGACGGCTATGCAGCGTGTGATCTGGACACAAGCGATGGAACTTTGGAAAGCTCATCCGAGCCTTTTCGATGTGGCATCACAAAATTATCACGACCACAACAACCGTGAAAATAGTTGGATGTACATTGCTGCTCAATCACAGCTGCCTGATCAATGTTTTTCATTAGCAATTTAGCAAAGTTGATCGTATGTGTGTCTGTGTGAGTGAAAGACAGAGAGAGAGCGCGACAGAATTTCTGTTATAACCTTCATTTTATGGAGGCACAGTGTGAGCACTCAGGTCGCATCAGAGCATCGGGCGGTATAGTGTGAGACCCTGCAACGTGACCTATGAACTTCTAACCCCTGCGAGTCAATCATGCAGTTTGAGCAGGAGCTGAATAACGTGACTGAAAAAAATCGCACAGTGTTTGCCCAGCTTTAGGTGTACTGTCGTCCGAGACTTGCACCGCAGTGTCGGCGTTTGTTTCCCTGTTGGCCATGCTTCTTGTTGTGGTCATCTGTTGTCTTCCGGTATTTTCTCCGTAAGCGACCTTTCCTCGACCAATGAGATGAGCGGTAATCTGAATTGTCATACTCGAATTGTCATAAGTGTGCTGTCAGCTCATTGGTCACAAAGCAGGAGAGGGGCTGGGAATTATGCTTTCAAACAAAGCGTTAATTCCATTAACATTTATAGACTACTTTTGATTCTCACTGTATTACGGGACAAAGTGCGTCCCTTATTAGCTCAATACGGGACGTGTACTTTTGTTTCGAAATACGGTACGATTCCGTTTTTTAAGGGACGGTTGGCAACCCTAGAAGTTAGCAGGAAGTTAGCTTGCTAGTTTTTACCTAAACATGATATAGCATGTTCTGACTGAGAGATTTCTGAAAAAATTCAAACGTACACCTCTGCTATCACTTCCAACATAAATGAAGATAGAAAACTAAACAGCAGTGACTTTTTTAGGGTTACTGAAGTTGGACTAGCTGACATATAATGAACAGTGTTGGGCAAGTTACTTTGAAAAAGTAATTAATTATAGTTACTAGTTACTTCTTCAAAAAAGTAACTGAGTTAGTAACTGAGTTACAATATTCTAAAAGTAATTAATTACTTGAAAAGTAACTATTGCGTTACTTTAAAAAAGATGTTTAACCCTCTGGGGTCCAGGGTAGAATTGGCCATTTTTAACTACTTTTGATTTTACCTCCACATTTCACCTTTAAAAACTATTTACTTTGCCTTGTTTGGTATCATCCTTTTCAGCACAACCTCACATGTCTGAATTTACAGTTATGTTTTCATTTTGATGTACTGTATTAACACAATTGATCTAAAATCAGTCAAAAAACAAAATCAGAGTAGAACAAGTGATATTTTTTATTGTAAAAATCACAAACATGTTTAATGAATCATATTTCATAACTTTAAATGCAAAAATAAATTGTCAATCTTAAAATCCTATGCTCAAGTTCTGCAAACAACAAAATTATTTGCATCCATTTACCTTTTACCTTGATTTTTTTTAAATAACCATTTCAAACCATTCACAGAACAATCAGCTGGTTCTGCATTCAATAAGATGCCACACAAATTATTTGTGCCACTCCAAAAAAATAATTTCTGTCCACTATGAAGGAGAACATCACAGCCTGATACCTGCAGGCCTGACAGCAGCAGGTGTATCACTCCTCCTGTTTTCATTCAGTAGTGATGTGCAATACCACTGATTTCCTTTCCGATCTGATACCAAGTAAAATTCAGGGTGGTATCGACAATACTGATCCGATACCGATACTTTTCACAAAAACTTATTTTTTTTACTGTATCTTTTATTGTATCTCAAATTATAGCTTCATAATGATTGCAGGACATCAGATTACTTCTTCTTCTTATCACTCAATATGCAAAATTATTATATGGAAATAAAAAAAACTGAGGTTGTGCGCTATTTGAACACCTTGCCTGCCTGGAGCACTAAAGGACTCCGTGAGAGACGTCTGTCTCGCCCTAGCAGCACCTGTCCTTCTCGTCTTCAGTTCGCCTCAACATACACTCATCATATTCTGTGATATGATTTACTGTGAGGTGTTTGAGGAGGTTAGTGGAGCTGCCACAACACCTCACTTTCTTTCCACATGTATCGCAAACTGCGTCTTGGCTGTTTGTGGAGGTAAAATACGTCTGTACATGACTCCAATTACGCTCAGCCATTGTTGTGAGTGTGCACGCCAAGGGCTGCGACACATTTATACAGCTGTATTTCGCACATGACTATGAAAGGCGGAAGAGGAAGTAGTTCCTTTGAATGTAGACAATCCGAATGATATAGTTTCTTTCCACTGTGTTCCTGTTAATGATAAACTACAAATTTACTCTAAATTACTAAAATATCTATATTTTAATATGAGAATCGATTCTAGCCCTTGTGTCATCCTTTAAAAAACTTACGTTGATCACCCTGGGGACCAAAAAAGGTCCCGCCCCAAAAAGTGCAATAAAAATGTTATATACTAATATTTTTTACCACTTTAAATGAGTCAGTCTTTTAAGACTACTTCTGCCTGAAATATTCACATAAAGTTTTAATTATATTTTCGTTGTTTTAACCCTTTAAATCCCAGTTTTATTACATGAACGCCCTGTTTTTTTAGCCCCAAAAAAAAAAAAACTAAATATTTTCAAAAAAAAACATTTGAAGTAATATTTGATTGTTATTATAATTAGGCCTTTAGATGGACTAAAGATTGGCACCAAGAGTCATTTCGATCGCCTTTTATTTTTTTTCCAGGAGCGCATTTCATAAAATGCACACTATCGACCACGCCCAAAAAGTGCAATAAAAATATTAAATATTAATTTTTTTTTTCACTTTAAATTGGTCAGTCTTTTAAAACTACTTCTCCCTGAAATATTCATATAAAGTTTTAATTATATTTTCGTTGTTTTAACCCTTTAAATTACAAAAAAACTAAAAAAAAAACTAAAAAACTAAATATTTTCCCAAAAAAACATTTGAAGTAATATTTGATTGTTATTATAATTAGGCCTTTAGATGGACTAAAGATTGGCACCAAGAGTCATTTCGATCGCCTTTTATTTTTTTTTCCAGAACCAGAAAATGGTCTCCAGGCGGCAAATGCTGCTCGTTGAGGCCGAAATGAGTGAATTCTCCCGGGTTAACTCGCGACGATGATCGGGGCATGTTGCGTCGGACTCCTTTTTCCAGCGCACACTTCCGGTACCACGTGACAACAAATACGTCATTTCCTGTTGACTAAAAAAAAAATGCACCCTCTCATGGTCCTAGGGACCAAAAAACGGTCCGCCCGATCAGCGGGCGAAGCCGCTGCTGCACGCCGGAAAAGAGGCGTCATTTCCGGCAGGTCTGTCCAAGCAGCCCGCTGTTTTCCAGCAGAGGTCAAATGTGAAGCAAGGGCGCCACCCGGTGGACAAATAAAAAAATTACAACTCTAAGGCCTGTAGTCCAAAACGAAACCTAAGCTGGAGACCTGACGATCCCTTTGACCGTAATTTTTCTGGCGTGAAAAATAGCGTTTATAATGGAAGTCAATGGGCCCAAAACGGTCCCTAGGGTGATCAGTGTGAGTATTTTTGCTGCTCAGCCGTGTTAGGCTGATTTAAGAAAATCAGACTGGAATTTTAAATATTTTACAAAAACGAAGCCGTTTGGCAAGTTTGGCTATATTACACCCAACACAGTGAAAATGGCTTTCATGCAAACAAACAAAGGGACCCAAAAAGGGCCCAGTATGACACAAGGGCTAGAACATAAATGACTGGTATCGGAGGAATCGATATTTCAGTATTGATCCACACATCACTATCATTCAGCAGTCACCTCATTGTTCTGACACACAACACAAAACTATCCACAACACTACACAAGACAATACATTGACTACACACTCCAAACATGCTAAACGTCACAGATCTCTCACATCTCTCTCTTTTTCTGCTCTCTCTCTCCGTCACTCCTAAAACTTCCCCTGTTTTTTTTTTTTTTTTCTTTTGCTCATAAGCAGAGAGTGCTCGCTGCGCTGTCCTTAGACAGTAAACGTGACGAAACTATTGAGGAAAACACAGGCGTATATATTGTTTATCATGACTCTGGTTTTACGTGGCCTATCGACACAATTTATAAACTGGTATATATCACCTTGTTCCTTTGTCTTTAAGTGGTCATGTGATTGGCTTACCACGACTACTTTATTCTTCCTCAGTCAAACAGCAGCACTCATGCGATTGGTTTGCCCCATTAGCTCCAGGTGTTGTGCTAGACAGTGATCGTGATTACCGTCCGCGGGAGCGCGCAGCTGCTTAAAGCTGTAGCGTCTAGATTACTTACACCTACTTCCGTGCAACTGATATAAGATGCGGTAAGCTGAACACAGCTTCAACCGTCTGTTTGTTGAAAAATAGTAACGGGCCGCATTTCCTTGTCAGTAACTGTAATGGCGTTGTAACGATAGGAATAGTAATTAGTTAGATTACTCGTTACTGAAAAAAGTAACGCCATTACTTGTAATGCCGTTATTCCCATCACTGATAATGATTTGCTACGTTAGCATAACATAAACACGTTGAAGCTGGAGGATGAATGCTAACTTTTTTCCACTCGTTAACAGAAGGGTTCCCGATGGTTAGGGACGAATGCAATCGCATGGCAGGATGCTGTAAACGGACCAAACTTCAGTCCAGAGAACAACTGAGATAATTCATCCACAATACGAGGTTAGAAATACTGCAACAACACGGGAATAGAGCAGCTGTGAGAGAATTAAACATTAATGAATGAATGCTACGGAAGTGGAGGAAGCAAGAAGAATCAGTAAAGTTTGACTTATCTGACTGTTTTGTTTCGCTTAATGCGCCTTATAATCTGGTGCACCTTATCGTCTGGAAAATACGGTATTTGTTTATTTGTTTGCACAGGTCACACTGACCTAAGCATAAATAAAGCACCTAATTTGTTTCCATTTTTTTAGTCGAATCCTTGAAAAATGCTAAAGACAACACAGTTTGACTGGCGTAAAAGTACAAAGTATTTTTTGCACCAACGAGGTTATCCAAGCTATTAGCTGAAAACATCTCACCATGGTTTGCAGTGTGTCCTTCAAAAGAAAGGAAACTGGATAAGTAGAGGACAGAGGAGAGAAGAGTGACAGTGGAAAGGTGCCTATTAAGAATCCACTCTTAAGGAAAGGAAACAGGGAGGAAAAGGCTATGGTATGCCAATTTATGCAAGAACTCAACTGAATATCAATGGCAAGCAATCTTATGGAGTGATAAATCCAAATTTGATATTGACATTGTGATTACTATGTACGGAGGAGGTCAGGGGGAAGGGACAACGAGTGTCTACAGTCATTGTAGAACACAGAAAAGTACAGTCTGATTTTTAAAACACCTTGCAAAAACATCTGGAAAGTGAGTGGCAACAGCATCATTTTTTAGCATGGCAATGAGCCCAAACTGCAGTCAAAACATACCTGATAGAAAAACACAATATGGAGGACTGTCAATCATGGATTTGCCTCCCCAGAGGCTGGACTTCAACATTATTGAAGCAGTGTGGGATCATCTTGACAGAAAACAGAACAAAAAGGCAGCCAACATCCAAAGAAGTGCTTTTGATCCTTCAAGAAGCCTGGAGAACTATTTCTAAAGACTACTTGCGGAAATTACAAAAAAGCTTGCCTATGAGTCAAATATTGACTTTCAAGCTTGCGTCATATAGTGTATTCTGTTTGCATGTTTCAATAATTGCCAGCACCTTTTTCTGATTTTACTAGCAAAGATAGAGTTTTGCACTGCACTATATCTATAACAAATCTGTTGGTAAACGCAAAAGATTACTGGACAGCTTGTCAGTTGATAATATTTAACATGTTCTAAGGTCTTCTAATGCAGCGGTCCCCAACCCCCGGGCCACGGACCGGTACCGTGAGTCATTTGGTGCCGGGCCGCGAGAGTTGAGGCTCGGGTGTGAAATGTATGGTTTTCAGGGTTTTTATCGGTTTTCAGCGTTATTTTGTTATCGTTTTTATCGTTAACTCTGTTTTCCTGGGTCTTTTCACGTGTGTTATGAATAAATCTTCTTTTTTTCGGTACCGGTACTAGTTTGATTTTGTTGTATTTATCCGCGACACCTTAAAGGCCAGTCCGTGAAAATATTGTCGGGCATAAACCGGTCCGTGGCGCAAAAAAGGTTGGGGACCGCTGTTCTAATGTCTTTCACATTCGCAGGTTGAACGTTATTAGCAGATTTATACTTCAATATCTGTGCTGACAATAACTGCAACACAGAGGATCATCACATTGTGTTTCAATGTGAAAAGCCAGTTTTTGTAGCCGTCTCATTAACTAAATCTGCTCTTTGTAGCTAAAGATGAGGTTTCCTGTCTGTGTAGTGTAGTCTGGAGTGTTATCTGTGCCATTTCAGTGCTCTCTGATAGGCCGTTATGTAATGAGTGTATTACTCCACACAACACTTTGCAATGCCACATGGAGACTTGCAAATAACGCACACATTGTAACTGCATAATTTTCACAGAAACTGTTATAATTATTTTTAGTCCATGACTACATTTGCATAAGCTTTGAGTGGAATCAGAAATGGGCACAGACGTTGGATTATAAACAAGGTAATTATCTCAGGGTATCTTAGCATGAAGGAACAAAAACAAAGTGAAGTTTCACCGCTCACAGAGAGCAACTCTGAGTCTGACTCTTGCCAAATGGGCTTCCCAGAGGTGATGTCAGTCACAACAGGGCAGCCAGTAGTTCTAATTTTGTATTTCTAGAAATGTTTATTTTACGTTTTTCTTTTTCATGTTACCTTGAGGTGACGTTACAGTTAAACACCCACAGAGCTGACTCCGCCATCAGGCAGAAACTGCTAAAAGCAACAATAAGTTTCAGAAAAAAGTTTGCTTTAAATGTCTAAGTACCTGCCAGCTCGGTCTAAGGCACAGGACAAAGTACAAAGGTCAGGATGTTAGCGAGCCAAGATTTTTCATTACAAAAAAAGCTATCTGTATTCCATGATGATATATACTTCTGCCAAGAAACAGCTGATGCTTTTATGTGATCTTTTGGAAGAAGACTTCCTCTAATGGCTCCCCTCTCTGGTCTCCTGCGGCACCGGTGCGTTTGTTTTATTGTCAGGCCCCATCCCGACGTGCGGCAGGGCCGATGGGAGCGAGTCTGCTGAATAAAACACTGGCACCAACGTTAAAAGCTTCCTGCCAAAATGATTAGATCCACCACCTCCTGAGGTGCAACAGTCACTGAGGTGTGCGCGCGTTTGTACGGCTAGAGGCACATTCAGCTATTTAACGCCTGCGGGAACCCCGACCACTTTGCATCCACGCGCATAGATATTCCTCAACAACAGCATTTGCTCAGAGGTCTTTTTAATCACCCCGGTGTTCCTCTGAGGGGACTGAAACTGAGGCGTGAGTGTGTGCACTGTCAACACTCACACAATGGTGAGCAAGACCATTAGGGAAATCACCAAGAACAATCATGGCCACACATCGCTGCCTTCTTTATTTTATAGCAGAGACTGACAGATATTTACCACAGCAGAACAGCTTTGTCTGTGTCTCATTTTCTGTAGCTTTCTGTCATTCTCTTTTTGCTTCCTTGTCTACTTCCTCTCTGAACTTTTCCTCCTTCTTTCCTGTCCACAGCTGCAACTCCGTAAGGTTTATAACTAACTTCCAAACAGAAAACTTACATCTGAGTGGACTGGCTGCATTTTCCCTTCAATGTCAGTCATTTTTTCCTTTTCTTTTCTCAGTCTCAAGGTGTCCTCTTCTTCTTCTTAGCCACCACTATAATTCATTCATTCATTCATTCATTCTTTCTTTCTTTCTTTCTTTCTTTCTTTCTTTCTTTCTTTCTTTCTTTCTTTCTTTCTTTCTTTCTTTCTTTCTTTCTTTCTTTCTTTCTTTCCTTCCTTCCTTCCTTCCTTCCTTCCTTCCTTCCTTCCTTCCTTCCTTCCTTCCTTCCTTCCTTCCTTCCTTCCTTCCTTCCTTCCTTCCTTCCTTCCTTCCTTCCTTCCTTCCTTCCTTCCTTCCTTCCTTCCTCCCTCATCACCCTAGCTGTCCCCAGAGTCTTCTCCAACTTTCCTCCCATTTTTTGGTCCTCTCTTAAAATTCTTACCAGCTTTCCTCTTCTTCTCCTTGTTTCTCAGATAAGTGCATCAGTCACTCCCACTCAGAGGACTGCCGATGTTAGATCGTCTTGTGTGAGAGAGAGGTTGTACCCATCAGAGTCGGTCTCAGGAGGAATTCACTTTACACATGTGCTGCTGCAGTTCAGACTGAGCCTTATACATATTCATCAGTGTAACTCAGCATTTCCAGAAATATGGAAAGTCTGATGCATACTGTCTAAGTTTATTAAGCTAAGTTATGTGCCACTCTGCGTGATGAAATGATACAGAGGAGGCTCAGGGAACCCGCACAAACTACATTTTTTACCCCAGGTTTGATTCAGTAAAAGTTATAATAACTCCAGGTTTTCAGTTTTCACTTACATAGTCAAATTATCATAAATTTACGTGTGTGTCTATCTATCTCTATCTCTATCTCTATATATATCTCTCTATCTCTATCTCTATATATATCTCTCTATCTCTATCTCTATATATATCTCTCTATCTCTATATCTATCTATCTATCTCTATATCTATCTATCTATCTATCTATCTCTATCTCTATATATCTATCTATCTCTATCTCTATATATCTATCTATCTCTATCTCTATATATCTATCTATCTCTATCTATCTATCTATCTATCTATCTATCTATATCTATCTATCTATCTATCTATCTATCTATATCTATCTATCTATCTATCTATCTATCTATATCTATCTATCTCTATCTATCTCTATATCTATCTCTATCTATATATATATATCTATATGGTGTTGAGGAATCAGGGCACCCTGACGAAAAGTGGGCTACTGGAACAAGAAGGCATCGGTGGGCAAGAGATGAAAACAGGGCGTTGTTGGAATGCTACTACGCAAGTAACCCCGGCGGAAGGGGCTACATGAATAGGATGAGGGACCTATGGATTCTTCGATACCCAACATCCACAATGATGGCGAAACAACTAGTAGCTCAGTGTTCCAACATTCGAAAGAAGGGACTGCTCTCACAGCTAGAGATTGACGAGGTACAACACAAATGCTACGGCAAGGAGGAGTCAGGACGCCAGGTCAGGGGGGAGATATCATCACCCCCACCCGAGATTGGGTACATAGCCCCAAGTGCGATAGGAGAAGGATCGTTGAGTGCCAGAGGAACTGACCTGAAAAATAGGATCATGGCCAAGCTTGAAACCTGGATCCCCCGTAGCCGTTACCAAGATTACGTGAAGTACCCTCAGAAGGTCTGCTAGATGATGTTAATGCAGCACTATGGACAATACCTACAACCACGATTACCGACACTAACAAGCTGATCTACAATACGGCAGCAGTGATCAGTGAGATGCTTGGCTACAAGTTGAACGGCTACAAGTTGAACAGCCACAAGGGGCAGTACCCTCCATGGAGAAGGAGGCTAGAGGGCAAGATCAAAGTAGCACGGAGGGATGTTAGCCAACTAACGGAGTTGCAGAAAGGTGCGACAAAGAAGGTGCATAAGAAATACAGCAAGCTGGCCATACCTGAGGCCTTGGAAACTGCCAAGCAAAGACTCACAGCCTTGGCCAGCCGCTTGAGGAGGTACACCAGAGAGATAGAAGGCAGGAGAATAAACCAGCTGTTCTCCACAGAACCAGCAAAGGTGTACTCTCAGTGGCAAGGGAACAATAATAATAAGAGAACAGCACCACAAAGGCTGGAGACGGAGCAATACTGGAAGAGCATATGGGAGAAGGACGCAACCCATAACGGCAATGCTCAGTGGCTAGTGGATCTGAGGGCAGACCACAGCGACCTCCCTGAACAGGGTCCAGTGGCACAGTGGCAGATATCCAAGAAAGGGTCTCCAGTATGAAGAGTTGGACAGCACCAGGGCCCGACATGGTTCACGCCTACTGGCTAAAGAAGCTGACTGCACTCCACGAGCGTCTGGCAGCACAAATGAACCAGCTGCTAGTTAACGAGAGACACCCGGAATGGCTAACCAAAGGTCGGACGGTCCTGATCCCCAAGGACCCCAAGAAGGGACCGGTCCCCTCCAACTACCGACCAATAACCTGCCTCAGTACTACATGGAAGTTCCTGTCAGGCATCATATCGGCTAAGATGAACAGGCACATGGGTCAATACATGAGCGGGACACAGAAAGGAATTTGCAAGAATACCAGAGGCGCAAAACACCAGCTACTGGTAGACAGAACAGTCAGCCGAGACTGCAAGACCAGACTGACCAACCTGTGCACTGCCTAGATTGATTACAAGAAGGCCCCACAGCTAGATACTGGAATGCCTAGAATTGTACAAGATCAATGGGACCCTAAGAGCCTTCATCAGGAACTCAATGGGGATGTGGCGTACAACACTAGAGGCCAACTCCAAGCCCATAGCACAAGTCACCATCAAGTGCGGGATCTACCAAGGAGATGCTCTGTCCCCACTGCTGTTCTGCATAGGCCTGAACCCCTTCAGTGAGATCATTAACAAGACTGGCTACGGATACCGACTACGGAAAGGAGCAGTTGTCAGCCACCTCCTGTACATTGATGACATCAAGCTGTATGCCAAGAGTGAATGAGACATCGATTCACTGATCCACACTACCAGGCTATACAGCAATGACATTGGAATGTCGTTCGGACTGGAGAAGTGTAGTCGGATGGTAACAAAGAGAGGGAAGGTAATCAGAACTGAGGGGATTGAACTACCAGAAGGCAACATTGCAGACATAGAGGACAGTTACAAGTACTTGGGGATCCCGCAGGCGAATGGGAACCATGAAGAGGCTGCTAGAAAAGCTGCAACCACCAAGTACCTGTAGAGGGTCAGGCAAGTCCTGAGGAATCAGCTGAATGGTAAGAACAAGATCCGGGCCATCAATACGTACGCCCTGCCCGTGATCAGGTACCCTGCTGGGGTAATAGGCTGGCCAAAGGAGGAGATAGAAGCCACTGACATAAAGACAAGAAAGCTCCTTACCATGCATGGAGGGTTTCACCCCAAGTCCAGCACCCTGAGGCTGTACGCTAAGCGGAAGGAAGGGGGCCGGGGACTGGTGAGTGTCAGCACCACAGTCCAGGATGAGACAACGAACATCCAAGAATACATTGGGAAGATGGCCCCAACTGACCGAGTGCTCAGTGAATACCTCAGGCAGCAGAAACCCAAGAAAGAGGAGGGAGACGAGGAACCATCATGGAAGGACAGACCCCTGCACGGTATGTACCACCGGCAGATAGAGGAGGTGGCTGATATCCAGAAATCCTACCAGTGGCTGGACAAAGCTGGACTGAAAGACAGCACAGAGGCACTAATCATGGCAGCACAAGAACAAGCTCTGAGTACAAGATCCATAGAGGCTGGGGTCTATCACACCAGGCAAGACCCCAGGTGCAGGCTGTGTAAAGATGCCCCAGAGACAATCCAGCACATAACAGCAGGGTGCAAGATGCTAGCAGGCAAGGCATACATGGAACGCCATAACCAAGTGGCCGGCATAGTGTACAGGAACATCTGTGCCGAGTATAACCTGGAAGTCCCGAGGTCAAAATGGGAGATGCCCCCAAGGGTGGTGGAGAATGACCGAGCTAAGATCCTGTGGGACTTCCAGATACAGACGGACAAAATGGTGGTGGCTAACCAACCGGACATAGTGGTGGTAGACAAACAGAAGAAGACGGCCGTAGTGATCGATGTAGCGGTTCCGAATGACAGCAATACCAGGAAGAAGGAACACGAGAAGCTGGAGAAATACCAAGGGCTCAGAGAAGAGCTCGAGAGGATGTGGAGGGTGAAGGTAACGGTGGTCCCCGTGGTAATCGGAGCACTAGGTGCGGTGACTCCCAAGCTAGGCGAGTGGCTCCAGCAGATCCCAGGAATAACATCGGAGAAGCTCCCAGGCCTCTGGTAGAGGATCCGAGCTTGAAGGATAAACCGCCCGCAGGGGCGTGCTGGGTGTGTGTGTGTGTGTGTGTGTGTATGTATATATATATATATGTATGTATGTATGTATGTATGTATATATATATATATATATATATATATATATATATATATATATATATATATATATATATATATATATATATATATATATATATGTATGTATATATATATATATATATATATATATATATGTATATATATATATATATATATATATATATATATATATATATATATGTATATATATATATATATATATATGTATATATATGTATATATGTGTATATATATGTGTATATATATATATATATATATGTATATATATGTATATATATATATATATATATATATAAGGGGTGCAACGATACACAAAATTCACGGTTCGGTTCGATACTTTGGTGTCACGGTTCGATATTTTTCCGATACAAAAAAAATGTTCATGCATTTTTAATTTGTCATTTATTAAAATTATAAATATATATTTTAACTCAAAAGTACAGTTTTTAAATTTAACCCTAACCCTAACCCTTGTGCGCGTTTTTTATTTTGACAGCGAATGCGCACCTGCGGACCACTTATGTGCAGCCCTGGTTATATAGCTCGTCATATTGCAGCCACAGAAATTATTTTGTCCATGAAACCATAAAGCTGCACTTTCTTTTTGCCTTATAGTCTGATTTGTCATAACTTCTCCGTTTTGTGGTAAGCTTTTATTTGGCTGTCACTTCTTCACCCTGACCTGTCTTATTTGGCTCAGCAGAACTGAAATGCTTTTACACGCGCACTCACATAAGCTCAGCGATTCTCTGCGCGATCAACCTCTCACATGTTTAAGCTTGCTGCGGGAGATTTCACTTGTCATGTTTGCATAGTAAGCTAACGATTAATAAGACGATGTCAGAGGAATTGGTGCACAAATTATCATCACTCACAGATCAGTGCTGTCGCTCTCTATACACAGTTCGCACGATTGCAAAGTGAAAGCAAAAAAACAAGCGCAAATTCAAACGCGACTTCAATATGTCACATATTGACAGTGGCTCACCGATGCCAATGACATAATTACCCAGCTACATTTCTGAAAGAATGCAAAAGCATTGACATATATTTTTCCTACAATAGCCCGACGGGCAGGGAAGAGATAGATTTTGGTAGCCCGACTGAAAAAATCGCTAGCTCCGGGACGTCGGGCTAGCGATATTGCAAGCCCTGTATCTGATTGAGGAATCACTCATCTTTGGAAAAGAGAGTTTATTACAGAGAAATGGCTCTTTCCAAAATAAAAGCTATACTATCCGCTTCTTCTGGGCTATATTCTCAGCAGCATAAGGAGAATCATGTGCTAACAGCTGTCTAAATGACTCGGCTAAAGTTAGTAGCATGCTTGTTGTTTTTGTCTTTGCACTAGGATGATGTCGGTGTAAATGTGCAGTCATATTCGTTGTGTTCCCACTAGTGCTTTCAGGTTAATCTCGTTGAAATGACCTTAACGCCACAACACGGCAAATCTCCGTTAACGAGCTACCGCCGATCGCTCCGTGCATGGGGCTAGACGGCCAACACGTTAACGAGCTAACTGCGCTAACACACTAGTTCACACCAATGTAATTGAGCATTGCATGGCACATCCAACATACTGTTTTACTTTAGTCCATGACTCGCTTACCTTCAGGGTCATACGTCACATGAAAACCAAAATAATTCCAAACGCCAGATCTGAATGAGGGTCAATTTGCCTGTTGCAAGTAGAGCTTAACTTCTGTCTCGCTAGCTTGCCCTGTGCTCTTCCTTCTGACTATGCTGTCTGTGTGGAGCGCTCAGTGGATCTGCGCTCGACAGTGCAGCCTAGGCGGAGTAGTCGAACACAGATTCACTGAGCGCTCCACACAGACAGCATCGTCAGAAGGAAAATTGATAAAAGAAATTACAAATGTTGTATTGTTCGATACATGTGCGTACCGAACCGAAAGCACTGTATCGAACGGTTCAATATCGATACGAATATCGTTGCACCCCTAATAAATAAATATATATATATATATATATATATATATATATATATATATATATATATATATATATATATATATGAAAAATAAAAAAAAAACACCCAGCACGCCCATGCGGGCGGTTTTATCCTTCAAGCTCGGGTCCTCTACCAGAGGCCTGGGAGCTTGAGGGTCCTGCGCAGTATCTTAGCTGTTCCCAGAACTGCGCTCTTCTGGACAGAGATCTCCGATGTTGTTCCCGGGATCTGCTGGAGCCACTCGCCTAGCTTGGGAGTCACCGCACCTAGTGCTCCGATTACCACGGGGACCACCGTTACCTTCACCCTCCACATCCTCTCGAGCTCTTCTCTGAGCCCTTGGTATTTCTCCAGCTTCTCGTGTTCCTTCTTCCTGATATTGCTGTCATTCGGAACTGCTACATCGATCACTACGGCCGTCTTCTTCTGTTTGTCTACCACCACTATGTCCGGTTGGTTAGCCACCACCATTTTGTCCGTCTGTATCTGGAAGTCCCACAGGATCTTAGCTCGGTCATTCTCCACCACCCTTGGGGGCATCTCCCATTTTGACCTCGGGACTTCCAGGTTATACTCGGCACAGATGTTCCTGTACACTATGCCGGCCACTTGGTTATGGCGTTCCATGTATGCCTTGCCTGCTAGCATCTTGCACCCTGCTGTTATGTGCTGGATTGTCTCTGGGGCATCTTTACACAGCCTGCACCTGGGGTCTTGCCTGGTGTGATAGACCCCAGCCTCTATGGATCTTGTGCTCAGAGCTTGTTCTTGTGCTGCCATGATTAGTGCCTCTGTGCTGTCTTTCAGTCCAGCTTTGTCCAGCCACTGGTAGGATTTCTGGATATCAGCCACCTCCTCTATCTGCCGGTGGTACATACCGTGCAAGGGCCTGTCCTTCCATGATGGTTCCTCGTCTCCCTCCTCTTTCTTGGGTTTCTGTTGCCTGAGGTATTCACTGAGCACTCGGTCAGTTGGGGCCATCTTCCCAATGTATTCTTGGATGTTCCTTGTCTCATCCTGGACTGTGGTGCTGACACTCACCAGTCCCCGGCCCCCTTCCTTCCGCTTAGCGTACAGCCTCAGGGTGCTGGACTTGGGGTGAAACCCTCCATGCATGGTAAGGAGCTTTCATCCATATATATATATATATATATATATATATATATATATATATATATATATATATATATATATATATATATATATATATATATATAGCAGCTGGATAGCGTAGTGGTAGCAGCTGGATAGCGTAGTGGTTAAACTACACGCCTTTGGAACAGAGGATCGCAAGTTCGATTCCTGCCTGGGGCGTCTGTATCCAGTAAGGGTCCTAAGGCTAGACCCCCTATGCTAAGCAAGCCTACCGCAGACATGAGCGAGACAGATAAATATGAAGGCATGCCGGCTCGGACGTCGCCCGGATCAACAAGGTCCGCGTCAGGTGTTGAGGAACCAGGGCACCCTGACGAAAAGTGGGCTACTGGAACAAGAAGGCATCGGTGGGCAAGGGACGAAAACAGGGCGTTGTTGGAATGCTACTACGCAAGTAACCCCGGCGGAAGGGGCTACATGAATAGGATGAGGGACCTATGGATTCTTCGATACCCAACATCCACAATGACGGCGAAACAACTAGTAGCTCAGTGTTCCAACATTCGAAAGAAGGGACTGCTCTCACAGCTAGAGATTGACGAGGTACAACACAAATGCTACGGCAAGGAGGAGTCAGGACGCCAGGTCAGGGGGGAGATATCATCACCCCCACCCGAGATTGGGTACATAGCCCCAAGTGCGATAGGAGAAGGATCGTTGAGTGCGAGAGGAACTGACCTGAAAAATAGGATCATGGCCAAGCTTGAAACCTGGATCCCCCGTAGCCGGTTACCAAGATTACGTGAAGTACCCTCAGAAGGTCTGCTAGATGATGTTAATGCAGCACTACGGGCAATACCTACAACCACGATTACCGACACTAACAAGCTGATCTACAATACGGCAGCAGTGATCAGTGAGATGCTTGGCTACAAGTTGAACAGCCACAAGGGGCAGTACCCTCCATGGAGAAGGAGGCTAGAGGGCAAGATCAAAGTAGCACGGAGGGAGGTTAGCCAACTAACAGAGTTGCAGAAAGGTGCGACAAATAAGGTGCCTAAGAAATACAGCAAGTTGTCCATACCTGAGGCCTTGGAAACTGCCAAGCAAAGACTCACAGCCTTGGCCAGCCGCTTGAGGAGGTACACCAGAGAGATAGAAGGCAGGAGAATAAACCAGCTGTTCTCCACAGAACCAGCAAAGGTGTACTCTCAGTGGCAAGGGAACAATAAGAGAACAGCACCACCAAGGCTGGAGACGGAGCAATACTGGAAGAGCATATGGGAGAAGGATGCAACCCATAACAGCAATGCTCAGTGGCTAGAGGATCTGAGGGCAGACCACAGCGACCTCCCTGAACAGGGTCCAGTAACCATCACAGTGGCAGATATCCAAGAAAGGGTCTCCAGTATGAAGAGTTGGACAGCACCAGGGCCCGACATGGTTCACGCCTACTGGCTGAAGAAGCTGACTGCACTCCACGAGCGTCTGGCAGCACAAATGAACCAGCTGCTAGTTAACGAAAGACACCCGGAATGGCTAACTGAAGGCCGGACGGTCCTGATCCCCAAGGACCCCAAGAAGGGACCGGTCCCCTCCAACTACCGACCAATAACCTGCCTCAGTACTACATGGAAGCTCCTGTCAGGCATCATATCGGCTAAGATGAACAGGCACATGGGTCAATACATGAGCGGGACACAGAAAGGAATTGGCAAGAATACCAGAGGTGCAAAACACCAGCTACTGGTAGACAGAACAATCAGCCGAGACTGCAAGACCAGACTGACCAACCTGTGCACTGCCTGGATTGATTACAAGAAGGCCTATGACTCAATGCCCCACAGCTGGATACTGGAATGCCTAGAATTGTACAAGATCAATGGGACCCTAAGAGCCTTCATCAGGAACTCAATGGGGATGTGGCGTACAACACTAGAGGCCAACTCCAAGCCCATAGCACAAGTTACCATCAAGTGCGGGATCTACCAAGGAGATGCTCTGTCCCCACTGCTGTTCTGCATAGGCCTGAACCCCCTCAGTGAGATCATTAACAAGACTGGCTACGGATACCGACTACGGAACGGAGCAGTTGTCAGCCACCTCCTGTACATGGATGACATCAAGCTGTATGCCAAGAGTGAACGAGACATCGATTCACTGATCCACACTACCAGGCTATACAGCAATGACATTGGAATGTCGTTCGGACTGGAGAAGTGTAGTCGGATGGTAACAAAGAGAGGGAAGGTAGTCAGAACTGAGGGGATTGAACTACCAGAAGGCAACATTGCAGACATAGAGGACAGTTACAAGTACCTGGGGATCCCGCAGGCAAATGGGAACCATGAAGAGGCCGCTAGAAAGGCTGCAACCACCAAGTACCTGCAGAGGGTCAGGCAAGTCCTGAGGAGTCAGCTGAATGGTAAGAACAAGATCCGGGCCATCAACACATACGCCCTGCCCGTGATCAGGTACCCTGCTGGGGTAATAAGCTGGCCAAAGGAGGAGATAGAAGCCACTGACATAAAGACAAGAAAGCTCCTGACCATGCATGGAGGGTTTCACCCCAAGTCCAGCACCCTGAGGCTGTACGCTAAGCGGAAGGAAGGGGGCCGGGGACTGGTGAGTGTCAGCACCACAGTCCAGGATGAGACAAGGAACATCCAAGAATACATTGGGAAGATGGCCCCAACTGACCGAGTGCTCAGTGAATACCTCAGGCAGCAGAAACCCAAGAAAGAGGAGGGAGACGAGGAACCATCATGGAAGGACAGGCCCCTGCACGGTATGTACCACCGGCAGATAGAGGAGGTGGCTGATATCCAGAAATCCTACCAGTGGCTGGACAAAGCTGGACTGAAAGACAGCACAGAGGCACTAATCATGGCAGCACAAGAACAAGCTCTGAGTACAAGATCCATAGAGGCTGGGGTCTATCACACCAGGCAAGACCCCAGGTGCAGGCTGTGTAAAGATGCCCCAGAGACTATCCAGCACATAACAGCAGGGTGCAAGATGCTAGCAGGCAAGGCATACATGGAACGCCATAACCAAGTGGCCGGCATAGTGTACAGGAACATCTGTGCCGAGTATAACCTAGAAGTCCCGAGGTCAAAATGGGAGATGCCCCCAAGGGTGGTGGAGAATGACCGAGCTAAGATCCTGTGGGACTTCCAGATACAGACGGACAAAATGGTGGTGGCTAACCAACCGGACATAGTGGTGGTAGACAAACAGAAGAAGACGGCCGTAGTGATCGATGTAGCGGTTCCGAATGACAGCAATATCAGGAAGAAGGAACACGAGAAGCTGGAGAAATACCAAGGGCTCAGAGAAGAGCTCGAGAGGATGTGGAGGGTGAAGGTAACGGTGGTCCCCGTGGTAATCGGAGCACTAGGTGCGGTGACTCCCAAGCTAGGCGAGTGGCTCCAGCAGATCCCGGGAACAACATCGGAGATCTCTGTCCAGAAGAGCGCAGTCCTGGGAACAGCTAAGATACTGCGCAGGACCCTCAAGCTCCCAGGCCTCTGGTAGAGGACCCGAGCTTGAAGGATAAACCGCCCGCAGGGGCGTGCTGGGTGTTTTTTTTTTTTTATATATATATATATATATATATATATATATATCCCCAAGGACCCCAAGAAGGGACCGGTCCCCTCCAACTACCGACCAATAACCTGCCTCAGTACTACATGGAAGCTCCTGTCAGGCATCATATCGGCTAAGATGAACAGGCACATGGGTCAATACATGAGCGGGACACAGAAAGGAATTGGCAAGAATACCAGAGGCGCAAAACACCAGCTACTGGTAGACAGAACAATCAGCCGAGACTGCAAGACCAGACTGACCAACCTGTGCACTGCCTGGATTGATTACAAGAAGGCCTATGACTCAATGCCCCACAGCTGGATACTGGAATGCCTAGAATTGTACAAGATCAATGGGACCCTAAGAGCCTTCATCGGGAACTCAATGGGGATGTGGCGTACAACACTAGAGGCCAACTCCAAGCCCATAGCACAAGTTACCATCAAGTGCGGGATCTACCAAGGAGATGCTCTGTCCCCACTGCTGTTCTGCATAGGCCTGAACCCCCTCAGTGAGATCATTAACAAGACTGGCTACGGATACCGACTACGGAACGGAGCAGTTGTCAGCCACCTCCTGTACATGGATGACATCAAGCTGTATGCCAAGAGTGAACGAGACATCGATTCACTGATCCACACTACCAGGCTATACAGCAATGACATTGGAATGTCGTTCGGACTGGAGAAGTGTAGTCGGATGGTAACAAAGAGAGGGAAGGTAGTCAGAACTGAGGGGATTGAACTACCAGAAGGCAACATTGCAGACATAGAGGACAGTTACAAGTACCTGGGGATCCCGCAGGCAAATGGGAACCATGAAGAGGCCGCTAGAAAGGCTGCAACCACCAAGTACCTGCAGAGGGTCAGGCAAGTCCTGAGGAGTCAGCTGAATGGTAAGAACAAGATCCGGGCCATCAACACATACGCCCTGCCCGTGATCAGGTACCCTGCTGGGGTAATAGGCTGGCCAAAGGAGGAGATAGAAGCCACTGACATAAAGACAAGAAAGCTCCTGACCATGCATGGAGGGTTTCACCCCAAGTCCAGCACCCTGAGGCTGTACGCTAAGCGGAAGGAAGGGGGCCGGGGACTGGTGAGTGTCAGCACCACAGTCCAGGATGAGACAAGGAACATCCAAGAATACATTGGGAAGATGGCCCCAACTGACCGAGTGCTCAGTGAATACCTCAGGCAGCAGAAACCCAAGAAAGAGGAGGGAGACGAGGAACCATCATGGAAGGACAGGCCCCTGCACGGTATGTACCACCGGCAGATAGAGGAGGTGGCTGATATCCAGAAATCCTACCAGTGGCTGGACAAAGCTGGACTGAAAGACAGCACAGAGGCACTAATCATGGCAGCACAAGAACAAGCTCTGAGCACAAGATCCATAGAGGCTGGGGTCTATCACACCAGGCAAGACCCCAGGTGCAGGCTGTGTAAAGATGCCCCAGAGACAATCCAGCACATAACAGCAGGGTGCAAGATGCTAGCAGGCAAGGCATACATGGAACGCCATAACCAAGTGGCCGGCATAGTGTACAGGAACATCTGTGCCGAGTATAACCTGGAAGTCCCGAGGTCAAAATGGGAGATGCCCCCAAGGGTGGTGGAGAATGACCGAGCTAAGATCCTGTGGGACTTCCAGATACAGACGGACAAAATGGTGGTGGCTAACCAACCGGACATAGTGGTGGTAGACAAACAGAAGAAGACGGCCGTAGTGATCGATGTAGCGGTTCCGAATGACAGCAATATCAGGAAGAAGGAACACGAGAAGCTGGAGAAATACCAAGGGCTCAGAGAGGAGCTGGAGAGGATGTGGAGGGTGAAGGTAACGGTGGTCCCCGTGGTAATCGGAGCACTAGGTGCGGTGACTCCCAAGCTAGGCGAGTGGCTCCAGCAGATCCCAGGAATAACATCGGAGATCTCTGTCCAGAAGAGCGCAGTCCTGGGAACAGCTAAGATACTGCGCAGGACCCTCAAGCTCCCAGGCCTCTGGTAGAGGACCCGAGCTTGAAGGATAAACCGCCCGCAGGGGCGTGCTGGGTGTTTTTTTTATATATATATATATATATATATATATATATATATATATATATATATATATATATATATATATATATATATATATATATATATATATATATGTATGTGTGTGTGTGTGTGTGTGTGTGTGTGTGTGTATATATATATATATATATATATTATCTCCCAAAAAAGATCTAATAAAACAAATAACAAAAGCAGAAATGACCAAAAGTACACATACATGCAAAAAAAAATCCTTAAGGTAGATGTGGGTGAAGGTTTTTTTTAATAGCTGCAGATTCAGTTGTGTAAATAGTATCATAAATAATAAATGGGTCAAAGTATGTTTGGCACCCTACACTGAGCTAAATCTGTGATATTACTTTCACTGTTTGCATCACAGTTAGCACCAAAGTGCTAGCAATGTATTATAATTTTTATCATAACATTAAAACTAGGACAGGAGCAATTAAGCAGCATGTATCACCTCCTCAAAACATCTCAGTTTTCTAACTTGTGTACCCGTCAAACTATGAAACATTGTGCAGAGTCACATCCATAAATATTGACTCTGAAGTGGCCAAGAGGTGGAGACAATGGAGGGTTGAATGGATGGATGAACAATAAAAATATTGCATTAGCTGTCTGGGCATTCCATTTTTAAATATGTGTTTTTGGATGAAAACCCTTTGCAGGCAGCGATGGCCTGAAGTTTAATCCCCGAGTGCCCTTTGAGATGCTCCACCGGGCCTCTTTTGCAGTTTCCTTCAGCTGCTGCTTGTTTTTGTATCTCTGCCTACGTAAAAGTTTGTTTTCAGTAACTGAAAAGCATGCTCTGTTGGGCCGAGAGATGGCTGCGGCCATTGAAGAATATCTAATTTCTTTGCCTTGAGAAACTCTTGGGTTGCCGTTGCAGCATGCTTAGGGTCATTATCTATCTGCACCGTGAAGCTTTGTCCAATCAGTTTTGCAGCATTTCACTGAATCTGTGCTAATAGTCCCGTACAGATTAGGTTGATGCACTTTTGTACCACCCTGGAGAATTTCTCTGGTTTTTGTCCTTTTGTTGTTGGGCATGATGATGGAACCAACAGAACCAACACAACAACTATTTTTGGTATCTTTTTGGAAATGAAGCCGATTGAAGTAGAAGCCAATTCCAGTAAATTTACCTCAATAGAAAAGGTAACCAAACTGGATAAAAAGGGCTCATTTCTGTGAACAGAAGCAGAAAGTAAGCATGTATTGAGACTAAATTAATAAATAAGAAGCAGCAACCCAACAGCGTAAACAAGCTATGAACACCTGTGACCTAGTATGCTGATATTTATTTTAAAAAGGGAGCTAATAGTAGTAGCCATACAGTCTGTGGTGATAACATTAACATAACACACTTTCGTCTGCTCTATTTTGCTTTTTGTTTCTTTGTAGATTTGATAATCATGCTTATAATGCTGTTGAAGTCACATTTTTAGTCTTGTTTTTGTTTATAAAAACTAGCAATGATCAAATTAGTAAACCATGACTAAAATATGAGCTAAACTTATAAACGTTGCAAAGAAAAACTGCAAATCTTAAATGCAAATCAAACAAAAAAGAAGTACATATTACCACAGTGTGGATGTTGGATGTAAAAGTGGGGATGCATTTCTCTGCTTGTTGACATTCTGGAACAGATCTAATCAATCAAATTTTTCAAATTTCCTTCAATCATTTCAACACATTTTGAGAATTAATCTTTTCTACCAGTCAGCTTGCTAGCTGGTTATCTGCCAGGGTGGCTGATTGAGGCAGTCACTCTGCCAAAATCCACCAGTATCGGCTGGTGTTCATTTCACATTCTGTGTGATCTGTCCAACTTTGTTAGCAGTGGTGCCCGCCTGTCTGGGCTTCAGCCCACCTTAATCACACTCTCGATGTTTGTTTGTCAGTAGGCAATATGTCTTTGCAGTCAGTCAGTGTAATTGGCTATGCACCAGCAGCCTAAAACCAAAACAGAGCCTTATTATGCAGCTATTCCCCAGCAAATCCTACACCAAATTGGGATTTCATCCGGTGACAGTTAGTAGGATATACAGTGCACAGTGTTGACTAAATAAGAGTTAACACATGTAGGGGTAAACAAAACTAGTGGGAAAAATGTTCATCAATTTATAAAGACGAAGTAGAGTGAGAATTTTTGCAAGAGCAAGATCAAGGAGGGAAACATTCAGCTGTGGTGCTTCTGCTATACACAAGTTTTTACTCTCACCTCTTGCTCCAACCCTTTATACTCACTTATTGATTCAAATGCCACAGACATATACTGTATCACCTGGTGGAGACACTATAGTCGCTGAAGGCTACTGCACTGTGCTGCAGTCATTTCCCATCAGTGGCCTCCTAACAGCATCTTGTTCTTTTGGAACAGAGGGGATGGACAAGACCTCAGTGCGGCAGATTTGCCTGGTGAACTGAGAGAAGCTCTGTGTAAAAGTGGAGTTGGGATGATGTTGCAGTACTAATGCAGCACAGTTCAGTGTTAATGGCTCAGAGACCAGGAGATCTGCATTTGTAAATACAGCATTTTTAACTTTTCTGTACAAAAGGGACCCGAAACCCCTGCCTGTGACGTCACCAAGAGACACTTGGAGAAGCTGCTGCATTTAAAATTAATGAGCTTGTGGATTCAGTCTTAATATGGAGGGATATGTATATAATAATGGATAATCTCTATTTATAGAGGGCATTTTTTAAATGAGATTACACGAAGTTGCACAAGTAGAAACAATAAATAAATAACCAAGTGGTGCAATAAAGAAAGAATCCATTCACACAAATTACAAGACAACAATTTACTCAGCCCATCTCTCACTGCTGCACTGTTGTGTTGCAAGTTACCGGGTGGTTGGGCGAGGAACCAGATACAAATGTTCTGTTTAGTAGAAGCAGTGATGAAAGAAAAGTGCTGATGTTACAGGGCACTCTCTACAGAATGCATTAAATAAAAAACTCATTATTCGTATATTATAGTCATGGCAAAAAGAAAAACCCTCTTTGACTTCTAAGGTTTTACACATCAGGAGGTAATAAACTAAACAAATTAGGGACATACAGCCTCAGATGAACTTGTAGCTCATGACATACTGCACTGAATCATCACTTATTTAAGAAAAGCTAAGCCAAAATGCAGAAGCACTGTGTGAAAAATAAGTACACCCTTACTGCTAAAAGCAGAAGAAGAGCACTGAGCTGTGTGCCAACACGGCAAGAAAGAAAGGAAGACATCAGCAATGATATTAAAGAAGCTATTTTTGCTGCCAAGAGGGAGGGGTTATAAAGCATTTGAAGAGTTTGAAGAGCATCAGTCTACAATAAGACAGATTGTTCCCAAGTGGAAACATTCAAGAGGGTTACCGATCTTCTCAAGAGTCGACACCCCAGCAAATTCACCCCAAGGTCAGATCATGCAGCGCCAAAACATCCCAAGAGCTACAACTCCTCCTCAGTTAGCATGTTAAATGTTAAAGTTCATGACAGTGCAATTAGGTTAGATGCCTTAGGTTTGCAAAGTTACATCTGAACAAACAACACGATGAACAAACCATTCTTTGTATTCTGTGTTTCATTGGGTTTCATTGTGTCTGTTTGGAGACTAAATGTCAAGTCAAAGCAGGTCATTGTTATTCATATAACACATTAAAAATAACAGCAGCTGACAAAAAGCATTTTCCAGACACTTTGACCTTCCGGGTCTCCAAATAAAACCTATAAAACTCATTTAAAAAGCAAAAATCCTACATAAATATGATCAGGAATTACAAAAATGCTGCAAATTTAATAAATTAATAAATAGTTTAAAACCCTGGGATAAATTATAGAAGGAGTCTAATAAAATAAATATATATTCATGAATGAATGAATAAATAAAATCTAACAAACTAACAACTGTTGGAATGAAAGAGCAGTAAGAAAACGTTCACAGTGAATATGATAAAAACCCCACATGTACTCAGCCTATACTAAAAGCAATAATAGAGGTAGAGTAGGTCATTAAAATTGGTTTAAAGGTGTCTGTCATTGGAAAGCACAGCAAAGCCATGGTAGAGACAGTAATTGTTGGATGACCTCAGCAATAAAACGTGGTGTTAATAGTTCAGTGATATAGTGTGGAGCTTTGAAAACAAATCATTTTCACAGGTAGCTCATTGCAATTAAGCTAAAGCAGGACTCGTTCTGCATTTCTTTGTGTAAGTTAGAGGTTTAAGGGCCACATTTTGAACAATTGAGAAAGAGTGGAATCTTACATACAGGGATTTAAAGTAGTCCAGCCCAGAGGTAATGAAGGCGTGGATGACTGTGTCTAAATCCTTTAGAAACAAAACCTACTTTAATTTAGGTTGGTAGAAGCTGCACTGGAGCAAGATTTTTAACTACAGTTCAAACATAAGTGGACAGAGAGAGGACCACGCCCTTTAGTTAGGATATTTGTGGTGTCAAATATCAGAATAAATATATGTGCAAGGTTAAAAATCTGTCTTCATTATATAAAAGTTTTTAGGATTGTACTTCTTTTCTAAATGGACTGAATCTTATATAGCGCTTTTTTATTCTACCGGAGTACTCAAAGCACTCTATACAACATGACACATTCACTTTCTTCTAAGCTTTTAGTGCTTCCTAGCTAACATTCATATACGGATGCATTGGAAAGCAACTTAGGGTTAGTGTCTTGTTGCCTGGAAAAGCCAGGGATCAAACAATGAACCTTCCAATCATAAATGTATGTTAATTTGTTTGAACGTGAATGTTAAGGAGGGGTGCAACACAGCTTTGTTTTAAGGGACCTCCAACCAGACAAATAGATAAAGACTGGAAGAAAAACAAAGAATAGGGCATAAAACGTGTTTAATCAATTCCACTCATTCTCAATCGTGAAGGAAACAGTCGTGGTCACAGAAAAGTCTGTATGAACCTTTAGTTTGGAAAAAAACTGATGAATCTCGTCAGTCATGCCTGCCACATGACTAAATTGTTACAGCACGCCATTCCTTTGAGAAACATACTTTGAATAACCAACACGCTTTAACTGTAGAGCCAACTAACTATATGTTAAACTACTCCAGTGTCTCAGAACTAGCTTAACACTATATATATCAACAGAATCAGGGAAGGAATCAAGTTCTCATTCTAATTCTGTATTTTTTAGGATAGAAGTTCTGTCTCTCCTTCAAGTTGTCTCAAGTCTTCTTCACATGCCCTAAGTTAGTATTTTACAAAGTACCATTTATAAATTATATGCCCCACAACTAACTGAGACCTAAGCCTGGAGCACATGTATGGTCCATGTATTATATCACAAATACAGTACATGAGAAAAAGGTCGGTGCATGAATGTGGCTAGACATCATTCATTAGCTGGTTACCAAGCAGCTGATGAATGAGCTGCTGATAAAGAATGAATGAAGTAATGTCGGTTTCTAAACTTGTCTGCAGTGTCGTCTGGTTGTTGCTCAGTATAGAAGTAATTTCCCTACAGTTTTTTCCCAGTAAAGTCTTAACATAATATATATTTTGTCTTTTCAGTCACAGTACATGAGATTTGTCTGATCAAAGGCACGTCTGACATTGATGCATTTCTGAACATTTTTTTTTCGTCCTTATGTGAAAGGCTTTAAGTATAAAGTTAAGACAACAGTTGGAACAATTAGTAAACCCCTCCAATGAGCCTCGGTGGACTCATCATTTCTCTGCTGTGCTCCTGCCTGCTGTAATTTACACAGTGTACTACAGTTTATCTGTGTGACTGATTTCCTCCACAACTACAAGCCACCTACAGCATCGTTCTTTAATGAGAGCCAGTTGGATAAAGGCAGCTCCTGTGCAAGCCTTCACGATGAAAGTAGAAATAAATGCGATAATTGATTGGGAATGACAACTATATCAAGCAAATAATGTGTTTCACACATCGAAGTGCAGAGATATGAGCTCTTGTGTTTAGCAGGTAACTTTGGCCAGTCTCCTGTGATGGCTGTGAATAACACTTATTTTACACACAACAAGTGCTAAACTGTAGCCACGAGTCAATTCATCACCAGTGGAGAACAGGAGAGAGCACCTAAAAACAGACGAGGACAAACCACATTAAAGACGTCAGCCATCTGTTCTGGAAATTATTGACCTACTCCAACAAGATCAATCAAATGAGCTAAATCTGCCAATTTGTAAGAAAAATCAGAGTCTAGCAAAGAAGCAAGGAGTTCTCATTACATCCACACAGTGGGCAGCAGTGATCACCCCACTGTGTGTTGGAATATGCGAAGAGTCAGATCCACTTGTTAGCTAAATGATACAATTAGCACTGAGCTCTGGAGGAATTCTTGAGGAATGCGAGGAAAGTGGAATTTACTAAAAAATGTTCTTTTTTCTCCCCAGTGATCATAGTTTGTAAATGCTAGGGTGCCACACAGGTGAAGGCTTCATTAGCTGTGTGGTTGTAGCAGGTCTGAGAGTGCACCTGGTGTGGAGCTGAATTGATTTTCTCAGGCTATGTTGCCGCGGAGCACAGCGGAAAAGCTACAACAGCATACAAAGTAGAAGTGGATGTTCCGCTGACTCGGCACACAGAGTGTAACCATAGCATGTTGTAACCATAGCAACATTTATTACAGACCAAAGGTCTGGTTTTAAGGTTTTTGACATTTTATGCTATTTTGCTGCTTTAACTTAAGCCTCTTTCTTGTCTGATTTTTGTGCCAAATGCATTAAATCATTGGGCTACTGTTACGTTTAATGACTGTATTAAGCTGTTCGGCTAAAATCACCTGATTCAGCAGTTCCTGTTTGCGCTGGTAGTAGAATAGGTTGTCTCAGTAGCTCATTAGCATGTGTAAAGGATAACGGTCCCATGAGGAGAATGAGGAGCAACGGCCATACATCACTGCAGGGTGGGTGTAGCCTGTACGCTCCGACTGTTCTCAGGATAAACTCCAGCTGTGACCTCAGATGTGCAGCGGTTCGATGAATATTCATTCACTTACAGTCAAAAACCTAAAGGGGCTCGAGTCGCTTCCAATCTTTTGCTTTGGCAGAGGTGGACGAAGAGTGAGAAAACATTCGCTTGGCGAGTTATGAGGAGAGGAGGATTGATCTGAAGCATAAAAGGCGGGTTTTTCCTATAGTGATATTTGTTCTTTATGAGCACCTGCTCTGCAACAGGACAAGAGAGATCTGCAAAATACAGCTACAAGCTCCAATTTTACCAATTTATATCAAACAGGAGAACACCCACATGCTCAGACCTCCCTCCGATTAAAGCCAATTTAATCAGTGATCACAAGCCATATCAGACTTAAAAGCCCAGCGTAAAGCTTGAGGACTCATTTCATTTCGTGTCTGCTTTAGAGGGAAAGTTGTTCTAGTCCACCTAGTTGGTATTAAACATCTCATTCCTTGCCAACCTTCTAATGCACCAAACGTATTAGGATCAGAGCTGAGACTCGCTGTGAGTGCAGTAACGTCTTGAGAGTTGTGCTGATACTATAAACACGGCATCGAGCCAACTGTGAGAACATTATTCTTTCTGCTGTTTGCAGCACTAATAATGTTTTTAATGAAGAGAAGAAAACAGGATAACAGGATTTTTACCTATCGATTTTATGCAGTGTTTGATCCAGAATTATCTAGGAGAAGGTCACATCAGCTGGTCATACTTTTGTAGATTTAATAAAAGAGGTTATGCTAGACACTTAATCAATTACACTAAATATATTAGAATTTTAATATATTATTAAATCATATGGATAAAAAAGTAAGAAGATATCAGGAAAACTGTACATAGAGTACAATGTAGTATACAAACAGAAATGGCATTATATCGAGAGCTATGGTGGACATTTCTCTTCTTGTGTCTCTGTCATTAGAATAATTACTTCCCAAGAACATTTTTTTATTTCATTTCCTCCAATGGATAACGCAGCCTTTTGCAATTTTTGTTTTGCAGAAACATCGTTGTCCTTCCCAGCTGAGCCCGTAGAGAGCATGTGTAACTGAGGCAGTACAGTAGAAATACGGTCACAGCTTTTACATGTTCTTCCTTCAGAAGTGGTTAGTGCACCACATGAACATAACAAGGTGGCAACTCAGACTGGCCATTATGCCATCAATGACGCTCAAACTAACTGTGTTCCTGTGAGCCCAGATATGTACAGGGAGTGCAGAATTATTAGGCAAATGAGTATTTTGTCCACATCATCCTCTTCATGCATGTTGTCTTACTCCAAGCTGTATAGGCTCGAAAGCCTACTACCAATTAAGCATATTAGGTGATGTGCATCTCTGTAATGAGAAGGGGTGTGGTCTAATGACATCAACACCCTATATCAGGTGTGCATAATTATTAGGCAACTTCCTTTCCTTTGGCAAAATGGGTCAAAAGAAGGACTTGACAGGCTCAGAAAAGTCAAAAATAGTGAGATATCTTGCAGAGGGATGCAGCAGTCTCAAAATTGCAAAGCTTCTGAAGCGTGATCATCGAACAATCAAGCGTTTCATTCAAAATAGTCAACAGGGTCGCAAGAAGCGTGTGGAAAAACCAAGGCTCAAAATAACTGCCCATGAACTGAGAAAAGTCAAGCGTGCAGCTGCCAAGATGCCACTTGCCACCAGTTTGGCCATATTTCAGAGCTGCAACATCACTGGAGTGCCCAAAAGCACAAGGTGTGCAATACTCAGAGACATGGCCAAGGTAAGAAAGGCTGAAAGACGACCACCACTGAACAAGACACACAAGCTGAAACGTCAAGACTGGGCCAAGAAATATCTCAAGACTGGTTTTTCTAAGGTTTTATGGACTGATGAAATGAGAGTGAGTCTTGATGGGCCAGATGGATGGGCCCGTGGCTGGATTGGTAAAGGGCAGAGAGCTCCAGTCCGACTCAGACGCCAGCAAGGTGGAGGTGGAGTACTGGTTTGGGCTGGTATCATCAAAGATGAGCTTGTGGAGCCTTTTCGGGTTGAGGATGGAGTCAAGCTCAACTCCCAGTCCTACTGCCAGTTTCTGGAAGACACCTTCTTCAAGCAGTGGTACAGGAAGAAGTCTGCATCCTTCAAGAAAAACATGATTTTCATGCAGGACAATGCTCCATCACACGCGTCCAAGTACTCCACAGCGTGGCTGGCAAGAAAGGGTATAAAAGAAGAAAAACTAATGACATGGCCACCTTGTTCACCTGATCTGAACCCCATTGAGAACCTGTGGTCCATCATCAAATGTGAGATTTACAAGGAGGGAAAACAGTACACCTCTCTGAACAGTGTCTGGGAGGCTGTGGTTGCTGCTGCACGCAATGTTGATGGTGAACAGATCAAAACACTGACAGAACCCATGGATGGCAGGCTTTTGAGTGTCCTTGCAAAGAAAGGTGGCTATATTGGTCGCTGATTTGTTTTTGTTTTGTTTTTGAATGTCAGAAATGTATATTTGTGAATGTGGAGATGTCATATTGGTTTCACTGGTAAAAATAAATAATTGAAATGGGTATATATTTGTTTTTTGTTAAGTTGCCTAATAATTATGCACAGTAATAGTCACCTGCACACACAGATATCCCCCTAAAATAGCTAAAACTAAAAACAAACTAAAACTACTTCCAAAAACATTCAGCTTTGATATTAATGAGTTTGGGTTCATTGAGAACATGGTTGTTGTTCAATAATAACATTATTCCTCAAAAATACAACTTGCCTAATAATTCTGCACTCCCTGTATGAGATATCTGAGTCTCTCAAGCCTCCTCTTTGAAAACTGAGCTTTTCAATTCCAGACTAACAGACGATCTACAAATGTTCAATCGCAGTCAGCACTCAGCACAATAAACCCAGTATTGCTGTCTAACAACAGTCGCCTCAAGGTACTTTATATGGTAATCTAAAGACCTCACAATACAGAGAAAACTCCACCAATCAGAGAGTCTGTTATTAAAAAATGTTTTGGGGATGCTCTGCCCCAGTACAAGGTTATAAAGAGCCTTTTTCAGTGGAAGCTGTTCTTCAGTATACACTGATTGAATATAATATTGTCTGTGACAGAGAGCGTAGTTTGGAAATTCACTTGCATTACCCCCCCCCCCCCCCCCCCCCCACACACACACACACACACACAAAACTAAAGACTTACCACCATGAGTTAGCAGGAGGTGGTCAGAGCTGGGGGTCATTTTCGTGGTGGACACAGACGAGGCCTCCCTTGCGCAAATAATCGATTGACTGTCTTGTTTTCTTCATGATGAATAAGTCTCTAGAATTAGCGGGGCTTGTGGAAACACAGACCCAACACTGTGATTATATTTTTTGTATTATAAATATATATATAAGGTTGTGATTATTCAGCAATGCTGCCTATTTCTGAATTTATTTATAAATATAAAAGAGAATTGCAAATCGGTCAGTAAAAAGGGTCACTAGTGCTCATTTCCACATTGACCAAAAAACTTTAACTTTGCTTTATCATTCTTTTATTGAGTCTATTTTATCCTTTTGTTTGGTGGCATGGTACGGTCAGACCTCTGTCACAGAGTAAAAACTCACTGAATGAGATAGTGAGATGATCCAGCCGTCTGAAAGGTGAGTCACAGGCCTGTTAAGCCTCCCTGTACTCTAAACCGGTACAACGGATGGCTTTATCAATTTTAAGTAATGGTTCCCATCCTTGACGGGGTGAATTTCAGTTTCTTTCCTAGGGGAAAGAGGTTTCTAGTTCCAAGATGCAGGACAAAACATTATAAAAACAGCTTTGTCGCTGTTGCTGCCACTGAACTCAATAACAAGTCTTTTGATTTGATTCATTTTGTTTAATTACAAAATATGTGTCTGTCAGTGTGTGTGTTTTGTGAAGGGTATCACAAATTTACCTACGGGTATAAATAAAGTAACCTTAACCTTAACACCTGGTAGGCCCTTAAAAAAATGCACCCTTTATAGGCCCTAGTGGACCAAAACGTCCACCCCCCAAAAAGTGCAATAAAAAGATTATATATTCATATTTTTTTCCACTTTAAATTGGTCAGTCTTTTAAAACTACTTCTCCCTGAAATATTCATATAAAGTTTTAATTACATTTTCGTTGTTTTAACCCTTTAAATCCCAGGTTTATTACAAGAGCGCCCTGTTTTTTTTAGCCCCAAAAAACAAAAAAACTAAATATTTTCCAAAAAAAACCATTTGAAGTAATATTCGTTTGTTATTATAATTAGGCCTTTAGATGGACCAAAGATTGGCACTAACATTCATTTCGATCCACTTTTATTTTTTTTGCAGGAGCGCATTTCATAAAATGCACACACTATCGGTCCTAATCGACCACGCCCAAAAAAGTGCTATAAAATTTTTTATATAATAATATTTTATTCCACTTTAAATTAGCCAATCTTTTAGACCTACTTCTCCTTGAAATATTCATGTCAAGTTTTAATTACATTTCGCGGATTTTAACCCTTTATATCCCGGTTTCGTCACATGAGCGCACTGCTTTTTTTGCCCCAAAAGACATAAAACTTGAATATTTTCCAAAAAAAACATTTGAGGTAATATTCAATTGTTATTATAATTAGGCCTTTAGATGGACTAAAGATTGGCACCAACATTCGAAATGAATGTTGGTGCCAATCTTTAGATCGCCTTTTTTTTTTTTTTTTTCAGGACCAGAAAATGGTCTCCAGGCGGCAAATGCTCCTCCTCTAGGCCGAAATAAATGCATGTTGCCGGGGTAAGTCGCGACGATTACCGGGGCACGATCACCGGGGACCCCTTTTTCCAGCGCACACGTCCGATACCACGTGACAACAAATACGTCATTTCCTGTTGACTAAAAAAAAAAAAATGCACCCTCTCACGGCCCTAGGGACCGAAAATGGTCCCCAGGGCCTTTCATAGTACAAACCCTCCCAAATGATCTTGCTTGTAGCTTAGAAATAGCAAGAAATGCAGACGGTGTGTGTGTAAAGATTTAAATGAACTAATTTTTAAATGAACAAATGAAAACTAATTGTTTTGTTTGCGCAACTCATGGAAGTGTGTGTGAATAAGGCTAATATAGTTGTAATTAAGCTATAAATTATGTGTGTTCCCCTTCGTCGCACATAGAAAGGAATAGTGAATCGTGATATCAAAGACATCATGAAGGTTCCTTTCAGAGTTCATTTTATGCCAGTTAGCTCTTCGGCAGCAGAGCGAGCACAGAACATTTGAGCGTTACAGAAGAGAGCAGTGTCAGTCCAAAGATCCTCCAAAGGTCCTCTGCTGCACAGACAGGAGGAAAAGATCACTACATGAGCTGCAAACAGTGACAAAAATGATGGTGCTCTTCCTATGTTATTTAAAAATCTCACATTTCAAAACATTT
The DNA here is from genome assembly GCF_057381915.1 of Diplotaxodon limnothrissa. Classification (NCBI taxonomy): domain Eukaryota; kingdom Metazoa; phylum Chordata; class Actinopteri; order Cichliformes; family Cichlidae; genus Diplotaxodon; species Diplotaxodon limnothrissa. The sequence continues at coordinate 61,093,516 of NC_140602.1, forward strand.
CATAAAACATTCCCAAAGGATTTGCAAATCCCAAGAACAAGCTGAATTTTAGCATTTTAATTAATAAACACATGATAGGTAAATAATAACAGTTATAAACAGTTTTTTCCAAAAGTTGATTCTGTTCATCTGGACGTAGCGTTTTTTGGGAGAAACGTTTCGTCACTCATCCAGGTGACTTCTTCAGTCTCAGCTGACTGCAGGTTTCCCCAAATCTTATAAACAGTATATTTGGATAATGACTGAAACCAGCCCACTGAAGGAACAATGGGCTGGGAGGTCAGTTCCTTAATCTTAATTATGCAAATTCTCATGACCATTGATCAACAACCACTGACCAATAACTCATGGATCAAAGACCACTGATCAATGGCCATGAGTATCATGATACTCATGATCAATGGCCATGAGTATCATTCACAGAGAGTTGGGGAATGGCTGCAATCACAGCATTGTAAGATGGTGAAAGATGTACGTAGCCTTCTTAGACTGTGAGATTTCCATCAGTAATGGGGGACATCTAAAAGCTGACGTGTACTGTAAACCTACACATACGGATCAGTATTTATTTATTTGACTCTCATCATCCCCTGGACCATAAACTGGGTGTCATCAGGACGCTACAACACAGAGCGAACACCATCCCCACTGACACAGCGGCCAGGGAGGCAGAAGAAGAGCACATCAAGAAGGCCCTGAGTAAATGTGGTTATTGCCTCCCCCCAAAACCCTAAACTTCTGAGCAAGCACAGAGCACGCTGCCATGGGAATGTGAAATTCACAGAGAAATCCCCGGAATCTCGGACACTGACATGTCTGCTGCAGCACACCTGCACCAGGGCAATCCTCCACCCGCCCCACTCCTGCTAAACAGGTGAAAATAGATTTAAAAGCGACAGGACTTTGTGTCGCTGAATCTTTGATTTCATTTATTTTCTGCTGTGTTTTACTTGCATCTATTTGAAAGAGTGAGTATAAACGCAAAAAATATTTTATTTTGTATGCTGGAAAATGCAAAAATAGGTTCAAATGTTCAACAATTTCCTCAAGTCAAAGACTGTTGCATATAGTTTAATTTTTGCTTGTTGCAATGTGCATACAGTTAAAAGATTAAAATGAATAAAAACAAATATTTAAAAGAGACTTTTTCATTTGATTACATTTTATATGATGGATTATGCATAAAAATAAAACCTTCCTTCTGCACAGTGGGACGTGACAGATATTTGTACACTGATGCCATGACGTGCAAAATTTTACTTTGGAGAAGTTGTGCTGCATCAGTGATCCCAAATCAGTTTAACAAATATGTTTTTGTCACCTCTGAATAATGGTGTAATAGGTTGGACGTTCTTTTTGCTTTCTTAACTGTCTTAATTATTTGTGGCATAGATTCAGCAAGATGCTAGAGACATTCCTCTGTGGTTTTGGTCTGTACTGACATCATAGCTTCACATATTTATTGCAGATTTGTGCCATACTCCTTCCATTTCTGAATGATCGCTTGAACAGTGCTCCGTGGGATGTTCAAGGCTTGGGAAATCTTTTTGTAGCCTAAGCCTGCTTTAAATTTCTCAATAACTTTATCCCTGACCTGTCTGGTGTGTTCTTTGGACTTCATGGTGTTGTTGCTCCCAATATTCTCTCAGACAACCTCTGAGGCCGTCACAGAGCAGCTGTATTTGTACTGACATTAGATTGCACACAGGTGCACTCTATTTAGTCATTAGCACTCATCAGGCAATGTCTATGGGCAACTGACTGCACTTAGACCAAAGGGGGCTGAATAATTACGCACACCCCACTTTGCAGTTATTTATTTGTAAAAGATGTTTGGAATCATGTATGATTTTCGTTCCACTTCTCACGTGTACACCACTTTGTGTTGGTCTTTCACGTGGAATTCCAATAAAATTGATTCATGTTTGTGGCTGTAATGTGACAAAATGTGGGAAAGTTCAAGGGGGCCGAATACTTTTGCAAGCCACTGTTTAAATATCTGCTCCTCTTTCTTTTTTACTACTTTTTCAGTATTTCTGATGTGCAAAAATAAAGACAGTGTCCATAAATTAGGCAGATAAACCTAACATTGCATTTTAAAAATGGCAAATGAATCTAATAAAATAAAAAGTAAACTTAACAGCCAAATCACAGGGTGCTGAGCTGCACTCAACAGATCTCCCAATTCATTTGTTTACTTATTTAATTAAAGTGACTCCTCTGGGAGCGTTAAACTGTTATATGTGTTAGAGCCACAAATATTTGGGTTAATTAAATCTGTGGGAATACACATTTTATGGTCTTATCTCCAAAATAACTGTACAACCTTTAAGTCAAGTATCGCTTCCTAAAAGTCATCGCTGATTCTGAAAAGGCAGCATAGCTCCTTTTTCACACAGTTACACACATCCTTGCCTTGAGCTGCCTAATAAAACGGGTATTGGACACCGGGCAGCCCCAGTGGAGCACTTGTGGGTTAAGCCTTGCTCAGAGGCATCTCACAGGTGGAACTGAAGGACAGGAATGGACAGTTCAAACTGGTGACTTTTCAGTCACTTTCCTGTAAGTAAGGAAATTGATTTATAGGCCACCTTTTGTGGAACTTTTATGCTGACAGTGCCGTTCAATTTATACTTTAAAGAGAAATGTATACTTAACTGTTCCAGTTCTGGATATTAAATGAGGCCAAAGCATCAAGTAATGAAGTAGTAAGCATACACTATATGGACAAAAGCACTGGCTCCCAGCACACAGTTTTTGTGCTGATGTTAATGGTAGAGGAACTCGTTGTTTCGGCCAGTATAGGATACAGATGACTGGGAATAAAGTAATAAAGTAAATGAAGTAGAATAGCAATGTTGGGGTTTGAGGCTTTTGGGAATTGGTGATATATAAAATAAAATTGAACCAATACTATCAAATAAAAAGATAAAGCTACTTATAATCCATAATTAAGGTGCTTAAAGAGAGTAATCTGTCCATACATGCCTAAACTGCAACCAGGAACCTTTCAATAGTGTCAGTTTAGCAAAAAACATTAAAATTAGACTAAAAATAATGCAATGAGGTGCAAAGTCTACCTTCCTGTATACATCCTGAAGAATAAAAATTCTACACAATAAAAATTAAATGTTCAAGCAAACAGAATAAAGGTGAGTATCCAGTCGAGTGAACTTCTAGGAATTGCATTTCTCTTGTGAAGAAAATGTTCTGCCTCTGTGTGAGTGTGTGTGACGTTAGCAAGGCTCATCTGGGGTTGGCAGAGTTTATATTAATAACACATTAATTTTAACTCTGTGAAGCATTTCTGTGTGGATAAAACATGAGCCCCAATTTAAACAGTTGTGATCTGAGGAGGAGGAAAGGAGTCCTGCGTGGGAGGAACTTCACCTCCTCAGATTGAAGCTTCAAACGACTGGAAAATTAAGTTTACGAAACCCCGCCTCACCTAGTCTTTTCACTATACCTCTCTCTTGCCATCTTTTCATGTTAACGAGCGTTGAAGTTGGCCACAAAGTGGAGTCTTCTCCCACCCCCATTCTCTGCGGCCTGCTGGAGCGGGAGGGCTAGTAGGAGGAGTTGGCCGTCCGACTGCGGTCTGGGGTGTGGGGCCTCCCTGCTGCTGCGGAGTCGGGGTGGTCTGCCTCTCCCCACCGCAGGGAAAAGGGTAACACCACCTGGGTCTGGGTGCAATTCCCCCCTCCAGGGGCAAGGGTACCTAGACCCGGTTTGTAGAGTACGCTTGGGGAGTGTGATTGTGTGTACAGCGTCTCTTTATGTCTGTCTCCACGTTGGTTGAGTGTGGAGTGAGTGCATATGAGAGCATGAGGGTGGGAATGGATGTTTGTGTCTGTGTGTGCCTGTATGTCTGTGTCTATATGTCAGGTTGGGTATCAGACGCCACCTCTCTGGGGACACCTCAGGCCCTCCAAGGTTTGGAGGCCTATCTCCACCCACCACCACTTCCCCTGCCGGTGGCGGACTCCCTCAGGTGTCGGTGTGTTGGTGGTTCTTTGTGTCTGGGGGTGGGCGTCCGGGTACACACCGGCTCACTCCTTGGCGGCCGCTTGTCGGGGCCTGGGGCCTGGGGCTCGCTCGGGCCCCTTTGGAGGTGGGGTGCCCCCGGCCTCTTGGCCTGGGGCTCGGTCACTCAGGCGCAGCTGGGGGCCGGCGGAGCTCACGGGCGCGTCACTGCAACTCCCCCTGACTTCTGCTCCGTGGCTGCTGGGCGAGCCCTCATCTGGGACTCTCCTCAGCTCTTACTGGAACAGTGGCGCGGCTGCCCCTCTGTTGGTCTTCCATGGTCTCTTGTGTTCTGGGGGCCTCTGGATGTCTGGAGTTTTGATCTCCTCCATACCCGCTTCACACCCTGGAGGACGGGGCTGTGGCCCCCCCACACTCCCTAGCAGATCATTACATGGAGAAACCTTTGGAATGCAAGCATGCTGATCCACACAGGTATGCACACATGGGTATTCACAGACGCGGACTAAAGCTTTCTTGGCTGCTACCTCAAAGCACACTGTGCGCTGTCTATCTTGCGTGCTGCACAATATCGTTTATTATTTAGTAAATATTGATATCTATGACTAGCTAGTTTATTGTGATGGTGCTTTGTTTTCTCTATTATTATGTTGCTCTTTGTTGTTTGCTGTCTCCTCTGTTTGTTTTTTTTGTTTGTTTTTTTTTTCTCTCCATACAGGTGACCCAGGAGTTCTTTTTTTTTTCTCTTTCTTCCCCCCCCTTCTCACCGTCTCTTCTCCCCTTTGGTTTTCTTTCTTTCTCTCCCCCTCTTTCTCTCATTCATTCCCCCTGTCCTATTTATTAAAAAAAAAAAAAAAAAAAAATGACAAAGGATGAACTGAAGCTCTGCCATCACGTAATGTCGCATACTGCTGTTTCTGATGTCATTTAAAAAAAAAAAAAAAAAAAAAAAAAGAAGTTGGCCACAAAGGTGCCCTGTTCTCTCTCTTTTTACAGGTTGCACAATCATCTAAATACAGTCACCTAAAGCCATTCATTAATGAAGGGGCCTGCTGATTGGATGTCTTTTCATCCTGCTCCTTCCTTTACCTGTCTTTTTTTCTTCCTTTCTTTCATTTCCACTCCGTCCTGGACTTCCTCCTCTCCCATACAGAGATAACAGGCAGTGGGAAAACACACACACACAACACACACAGAGGTGTTAATGGAAAGGTTTTGTAGACCAGGTTGCCCAGTCACACTGAGGAGTCACCTGACCTGGACTGGTCTAATTATAAGATGTTGTTGTTCACCTCTAGTCCCGAAACACACACACACACACACACACACACACACACACACACACACACACACACTAAGATATGTTTGGATTAGGATGTGCCTCTGTACGTATATATGCTAATTTGTCCTATATTTTTTGTTTTACATAAATTGCTTTTAAAAAAGTCTTCTCAACCCCATCTCTCTCTCTCTCTCTCTCTCTCTCTCGCATGCACGCAGACACACACACACTCACACACACACTCCTACATGTAAACAATCTCACTGGGACGTTGTTTCTCACGCAATGAGTCTTCTCACCCTGAGCGTCATTACAGCTTAATATATGTTTTCATGAAAGGGTACATCAGAGGCTAAAGTTTCCATAGTAAGCGTTACCATGGGATCAACTATAAACACTCGCTGTTTGTGCGTATGTGTCGGAGGTGGTGCAGGAGGGTCATTAGGAACCACGTGCATCATCCATGATTGGATTGACACCGTAAGAAAAATGGCTTCAGGTCAATCAATGTGAATGTGCTCCCCAGAGACACAGTGTCTCTCTGTGTGTGTGTGTGTGTGTGTGTGTGTGTACATGTGTGTGTGTGTGTGTGTGTGTGTACATGTGTGTGTTTGTCAGGTGAGGTGAGCAGCAGGCATCAGCAGCATTTCAGTCCAGTCAGCAGTGGTCTTGCCAGCCTCTGCACGAACAGACTCATGAATAGATCAGTGCACATGATTTTACTACGGATGTGTCCAGATGCTGTCTGCTTTCTCCTCTCTCAGGGCCCGTGGCTATCGTGGTGACCATGGGTCCATCTAATGCAACTTGGCAGAGGCGCTCTGACTCCTCTGAACAAGGTCCTGAGCAGGAGGTCACTATGTTCACGCTGCTCCAAACACCACAAAACTTTGAACACAGAGTACAGGGGGAGAGACAACTGTGCACACAAGCGTGCACAATGCCTGAGATGAAACAAACTATAGAGCAAACACTCGTTGTGTCTGTAGAACTGCAAAGGTTCAAAAAGCTTCTGTCTCAGATCATTCATTCATTCACTGCTCTCTGGTCCACATATATGGAGCTCTATGCAGAAGACTATGTAATGAGTTTATTTTCTCTGTGCTGGTAATTAAGTCATTGCTGACACAGAGTTAAAATTTGAAAAATAAATGTCAGCAACAAGAATAGACACTGACATGCAGTATATATACATATTATACTGAGTGTGTTTTCTTAATTTAAAACTTTGTGACAGTTTATATTGTAATAATGGATTGGATTTATATAGCGCTTTTCAAGTCACCCAAAGCGCTTTACAATGCCACTATTCATTCACTCTCACATTCACACACTGGTGGAGGCAGCTACAGTTGTAGCCACAGCTGCCCTGGGGCAGACTGCTAGAAGCGAGGCTGCCATATCGCGCCATCGGCCCCTCTGGCCAACACCAGTAGGGTAAAGTGTCTTGCCCAAGGATGCAACGACCAGGACAGAGAGCCTGGGAATCGAAACGGCGACCTTCCGGTTACAGATACGCTTCCCAACCCCCTGAGCCACGGTCATGGTAATTTTAGACATTTATGACATTTTGCTTTGCTTTGTTCTTTTTCCACAGTGGTAGTCCTTTTTTACAACTGAAAGTTTTTCTTTTCTAAGATTTGTTTCAGAGCGTTAATTGGATCGATCAATACTCTGAACAATGGGAAAAACCAAGGAACTCAGTGACAATCTACGAAGGAGCTTTACACCAGTTAGGAAGGTCTTTTAGAGCAGTGGTCCCCAACCTTTTTTGTGCCACGGACCGGTTTATGCCCGACAATATTTTCACGGACCGGCCTTTAAGGGGTCGCGGATAAATACAACAAAATCAAACTAGTACCGGTACCGAAAAAAAGAAGATTTATTCATAACACACGTGAAAAGACCCAGGAAAACAGAGTTAACGATAAAAACGATAACAAAATAACGCTGAAAACCGATAAAAACCCTGAAAACCATACATTTCACACCTGAGCCTCAACTCCCGCGGCCCGGCACCAAACGACTCACGGACCGGTACCGGTCTGAGGCCCGGGGGTTGGGGACCGCTGTTTTAGAGCTATTAAGCTATTATTTAAACAACTACAGATTTCAAGATAATCAGTTCAACTGTACATAAATACAAGTTATTTGAATGCAAGAGTTTTACTTTGCCATGGAGAAAAGAGCCGACGAAGAAGAAAGCCCTGCTCGTGCTTGACTCAAATTTGGAGCTGCTCACATGAATGAATTGAGAAAAAATCTATTGGCAGACAAGACAAGGATTGAACTATTTGGCCACAATGACAACAAGTATGTTTAGGAGAGTAAATGTGAGGCTGTCAAACCTTAATATTGTACCAGCTGTAAAGCATGGTGGTGGTAGCATCATGATCTGGGCGGTATTGATTCCTGTAGGACTGGCACATTGGACAAAGTGGATGAAATAATGAAGGAAGATTACCTTGAAAAACTTCAACTTCACCTCAAACGAACAGCTAAATTGTTAAAAAATGGGCACAATTTGCTGTTCTGAGATTACAGTGATCCCAAACACAGATTAAAAACTGGTTTTGGAACGGATAGAGCAGGCTAACATTTAGCTTCTGAACTAGCTTTCCCTAGAACCTAATATCAACCCCCATCGAAAATGTATGGACTATGCTTAAAATCTCTGTTTGTGCTAAGAAACAAATCAATTAAAAAAAAAACCCTACCAATTCTACATAGAAGAGTAGTCAAATTTGGTCAAAATTTAGATGGCTGCCAAAAGGATCTTGTTGAGATGCAACTTAGTAATCGGCAGTGTAGCTGTTACTGCGGGATCTTAGTCTAACAATATAAAGCGCCTTCAGGCAACTGTTATTGTAATTTGGTGCTATATAAATAAAACTGAATTAAACAAATATTCATCAGAGTGTATTTTTTAAGGCTGTACATATAAATCTTGACCCTATATGGATTAGAGAGAATGCAAAGTTGATATTTATGCAGCCACTTATTATTTTTAAGTCTTTCAAGATGTTTGCTGTACAATCATTCCACCCTGAAAAAAGATCAGTTCAAAGAAATCAGTAAAAGCTCAAAATTACTGTGATATTCATGCCCATGATGAGTCTATGTAAACTTTTGTTCCCAGCTTTATGTCAATATAACTGTATCTGTTGTATAAAATTTAAAATTTTATGTAGACAATAAAGTCAGTGAAAAAATACAAGCAGGAAAGCATCACTCACTGAGTTTGGGCTTTAGGGAATACTTGTTGTCTGCTGTAACCAAGGTTTAGATTTCACAGCAGTAAGTATGATATCATTATTTGTAGCAATTTAAAAAAAATGTCTTTCAGTGTGTCTGGCATCATTTTGTGGAATCAATTTACCAGCGCCACACACTTCAGGGTTTCATTTTCAGGTTGACTGGTGAATTGTGCTGCTTAGTCCGGTGTGAAATAGAACACAACGCTACTCGTTTGAGCCTTTCATTTCTTTTTTGAATGAAACCAAACATACAATTTGGGGTAAATCTGTTCAGGTAGAAAGCTTCGCTTTAATCATTTGCTTGATTTGCAAACAGATCAGACACTGACCTTCGTGCTCATTTGATGGCATCACTTTAAACAACAGCGAACAAGTTTTGGCCAGAAAGCTTTGCATTTACCGACCTCCGACAGTTTAACTTCTCGGTGTTCTCCAGTGATGTAAACGTTTGCTCCAGGGTGTGTGGGTAAACTGTGACATTGCTGGTGGGTGCATGTGCAAGTTTACAATGGCCACATACAACTCAGTGGTTGACAAACTGTGCTACATTAGACTGAGAATAATGGCAGTTCACAGGAGTTCATAGGGTCTGATGAGCTACGGGCCTATAGAAATTTTGTTGCGTGTTATGTCTTGTGAAACATCACGTGAAGGTTTCTTCATCGCACAGCTCAAATCTACCAAAAAATGTTTGAAGAAGACCTCATGCTAAAAGCTGAGGTTTAAGAGGGGGTGGTTCTGCTCAGGGCATCAGAGGAAGCTAATAAGTTTGACTTGGCCTCAGGCAATATTTTTGTCTGTTGCAGTGGTCGGTGTGACAGATTGGTGATAATAAAAGATATGAGAGACTACATTTTACTCTCCTAGCTAGTGGTTTCCAGGAAAAGACTGTAAACAGACAATGGTGATCAAAATGATGACACTAGGTTTATACTCCATTTCACATTACACTGTATACTACAGCAACATCATTACTCTTTTTAGTGAACTTAGTGTTTTTGTCAGGATCCCACATCGAGGGCCGGCATAACTAAATGGGGCAAAATAGCAGATGAACATAATCCCCAAATAGTACTGATAGGTATGATTAAGTCTCTTTTCTAAACACAGGTGCAAGCATTTCTATTCTATATGACAAACCTAATAATGTCGTTCAAAGAAAGAGTCATTATAATGGAAACCCTGTCAATTACTGGATTGGTAATTAGATACAAATTGTGCAACAATATTCTGAGAGTTTGTGGGGCAGTCTTGCAGTGTGCTGTGATCAAAATTTCACATAATGCCAAAGTGCCTGCTGCTGAATTTGTAGGTCCACCACTTAAAACAGTCCCGTCGGTAGAGTACAGCTCACCAGATCACTGAGAAAACCATATGCGCTGTCCATGGTCCTGAAATTTAACAATTTAATTCATTTAGTGTTTCACACTTTAAGTATAATTAAACCTTATTAATAAAAATGTGATTTTAAAGTTTGTTAACATGAATGCATTGGTTAGAACAAAAACAATATCTTCAGGATAGAGTTCAAAGGAAACTTTGTCATCCCTCCATTCTCTCTGTTTTTCAGCTGTTTTGCTTTGAATCTCCTTTGTTACAGCCACTGTATGACACCGAAAGCACCTGTTATTGCATGGCGCCTTTTGTTTGAAAATTCTAGGTCATCTCTTACTTCATTATCAAATTTAGGATTAGGTGGCTTTGTAATCTACTGTATGTTTTTATCACATTTTTGAAACCATCAACTCTTCTACATGTGTTCTTAAAATTCGGATTCTGATTCCCCCACTGTGCATCCATAGCTACCACCACCATATCAAAAAATAAGAGTTGCTTCTTTTGGTGCTAAATATCGGCACAATAGGTTTGAATGTCGCAAACTTGGTTTAAGTATTATCCTTGCTACATGTTGCTCCAGAAATCCTTATGAAATAAAGTTGGGTTGCAAAAATCTAACCTCTTAGTAACAATCTTGTCACTCAGCTGTCTTTGTAAATACCGACAGTACTTCTTTTAACGCACTGGCGTAACAAATTGGTAAATCTGGCTCTCAGTGTTTGCTCTCATCCTTTAGGATTATGCAAAATAAAGTTATCAAACTTTATGCACAGTGCCCATTTTCATTCCAGGCACAATGCAATGCCCTAAAGCTCACATGCTGTTGTTATGAACGAGCTGAACTGATGAGCAAATCAAGATAATGTGCTAGTTCCTGCAAAGAAAAAATATAGAAGGAAGTTATGGTGTAAAGATAAATGCTGCCAGCATGATTGTCTTTGTGATGCACTGTGCGCACCAAGCACTTTTATTCAAAGTAATCAAAACAGAGCTTCAGTCAGTTTTGACAATTAAATGCAACAGCAAGTTTGTTTGGCTATTTGTAAGAAAATGATGCTAAAGTGCTCTTCACGTGAACAACAAATCCCAATATTTTTCCTTATAGTTTTTCCTGATTTGTATACTTATGCTGGTGTACGATGGTGAAATGGTAAATGGTAAATGGCCTGTATTTGTATAGCGCTTTACTAGTCCCTAAGGACCCCAAAGCGCTTTACACATCCAGTCACCCACCCATTCACGCACACATTCACACACTGAAGCTACGATGTGTGTAGCTGTGTGTGTCCCAGCTGCAGGAGCTTCACAGAGCCTTGCTTGTAGAATAGAAGAGCAGCTGCTGGTCTCATCCTTGGCCATGATATTTGAAGGTGACTCCAGCAGGTGTCTCGCTTACAGTTTTGGACCTCTGGAGTATGTTAAACTCAGCCTAGGCCTTGAAACTTTTGATACCCTTTACTGTGACTTTAGTGTGCGCACACTAACTAAAATGAAGAAAGAGCAATAAGAGGGAATGTTTGATTTGTGCAAAATACATCAAGCCACTTCTAGGTGATAAAAATTAAACATATACCAACAATGTGTTTAAAAAGTACTTGAAAGATCAAGCATATTCTTCTTACCGGTAAGTTCATCTTAAACTAATAATGTAGAGAGAGACTGAGAAACTCCTTCTATTAGTGCGTATGAATTTCAAAGAGCTGGTGGAATATGAAAGGTGAAAAGGCAGGCAGCTCCAGGAGGACAAATCAAAGAGATTAAAAAAAGCAGACGATCTTTTTGAGTTTCACAAACAGTCTTTATAAATGTGAACGCCTTGCAAAGGTCAACAAATGTGTTACATCTTCCAAAACAACAACATAAATCACATTGCACTTTGCCACTGTGCATTGCTTACTTTGATTGATATAGTCTGTTTCTTTCAGGTACATGCCTCCATGATCCTTGTGTTCTGTATTTTTTCTACCTTTTTGAAAACACGAACATACTTTGCTTTTTACATAAAAAGAAATGTGTCTGATGGAGTTCAATAAATGCTGAACTCTTCTTCTATTTAGAGGTGGTTGCATGGGATTAAAGACTAAGTCTGGCAACATTCTCTTTGTTTCTTAATGTCAACACCTATTAAACTTTCTGCTTGTCTATGTGCTCAGGCATCATATATTCCTGTAATGCAAGGTTCTGCATATGGAAGTGCACATTCGCTGTAGATTACTGTAATATTTCTCCAGCTTCACCAGGGATGACAGATAAAATGTCAGGGCTTTGTGTGCGGGCAGGCGGAAATGTGGATCCAAATGCAGGACTCCGAGACGAAATGTAACTGAAAACCACAGCTTTTATTGCTGGCACGAAACAGAAACCAAACCAAGCAGGAACACACAGGTAGGATCTGAGGGTACGACACGACACTGGGTTGAGGACAACACAGGGCTAATATACACAGGGTGGTAATCAGGGAATGGGTAACAGAAGGGAGACACAGCTGGGGGAGATCAGGGCTAACGAGACGGGGGAGCTAAGCTGCACACACTAACATAAGACAAAGACTTTCACAATAAGACAGGAAACAAGAAACCACTAAACAAAGATGCAGACACGACACTGAACAGAAACTGCAATACACATGAGAACCCAAAACCTAAGAACTGATCCCTCACCAAGAATAACAGAAACAGATCTATAATGATAACAATAAACAAAGCACCAGAACATCAGAAAACAATCCATAATGCAAAAATAAACCAAAATATAAGAAACTCAAAATGCTGGGTCAACACTGACTCAGAACCGTAACATAAAACAGTGGATGCCAACTTTCCAAAGTTATAAAATCCCCTCCACATTATAAACACTGATTGGTCAACGTGAACATTTAAAGCTATATGGTAATGTTGATATTTATGAAGCTCATCTTTCAACCATCTTTGCGAGGTGTCAGATTTACAAAGCAGCGCAAATGGAAGTGAAAAGTTCTGCAGGGATCTCCGGTAAACAATGTGCAAATGTATCAACGCAGACACAACCGTTAAATTTTTTTTATGATGATCAACACAATCTTCAGTGCTTTATGCCCTTTAGTAACACACTAACACACAAGTGCCTTTTGTAACTAGTAATCTGGTAATCATAAGTGTGGGTTTATCCTCAGAGGAAACAGCGTAAGGCAGGGAAGGAAGTTCAATATGTGGAAGCTACTGCAGCTGTGCCATGTGCACAGATGTGCAGAGTGCTCTCATTTTTACTGCATGCTGCTCGATTTCACTGGTATCTAATCAGACACATTTCAAGCTGTGGGCAACAAAAAGGACATCAGTGTGGTTAGTGTTTCAGCAAACTGTCCAACTGCATTCAGTGACACTGTCATAGATTCATTATATATTCCACAGTATTAGTGTGGAATATACTAACAGCTGCATTTTATCAATTTGTTATGTAATAGAGGCAACACAAGACAAAAAGGCAAACTAGATGAAATTTGATTTCTCTCAGTTGTGCACACTGAGAGCTCAGTGTGCATAACTCTGACAAGGCAAAGAATTGCTTATCTGTGAGCAACAATGTGCAGGCGATTCTTAGAGACTGGAAACTGCTTGCTGTAAAACTGATAATGCATCCATGGCATAAATGCTTCTAACTTAGCAGCTATCCTCCTCTCACTCCGTCCTTACACGTCCGCTCTCTTATGTTAAAATGCCAAGACTGAGGACCGAAGTGTGCAAAGCTAACCTTGAACATTCTCGGTGGCATCTTGCAATTTTGCACTTTGAAAGGCAAACTCCAACGAATACATTTGCAATAATGCCAGTCGAATTCATAAAAGTTTCCAGCTTTCAGCTTTCAGTCACAAACTCACAAAGCATCGCTTTGGTAGATTCTAAGAGCAGTCTTTTAACATTAAAAGAGTCCCGGCTTCTTTTTTTTAAAATGCTGAATATACTATATAGCTAAAGCTGATGAGTCACTAGTTCTGTAGATGTTTGGCTCTGCTTGAAGATTGTGCTAAAAGAAAAGTTAAGGGCTCAAAAAAATCTATTAACATTTGTCCTGCTGGAGATCGTGACTGTATGAGGTAAATTTCATGGCAACCTACAGTTTATCACAACAGAGACACATGTAACTCATAACCACAAAAGCCAATCTTTTGATTGGATTAGAAAAACAAAGGAATCACCATTGTCAGAAAACATAATCCTCTGCGACCCTTTGTGCATTGATCTCACCTCTTTGGCAAGTGGTGCTGAAGCCAAACTCTAATTATACCGAAGCAAAATACCGACTTGTTGAAGTCTCGACAACAGCTCGTCCTCCTTCCTATTCAGGAATCAGCTCCTGTTTATAGATCACTATATACCCCATATATTACTCAAACTAAAGTAAATTTGCATTATTCATTTAATTGTATTCAGGTGACTGAAACTGAACCGGCAGCTACTTGTCCAGCCAGTTGGAGTAGACGGTCATGAATAATGCAGGTTTGATGTGAATCGCTTCAGAAACAGAGTGCCGGAGTATAAAGGGGAATCTGGATGAAAGGTAAAATGAATTTACAGAAATCAAATGGGAGGAGTTTAGATTAGATTTTTAAAAAGTAATACATAGTAACTCAGGGTATTTTAGACAGTCTGAAAGGAAGGCCCTATTATGATCATGAGAACATTTATCATATCAGCTGCTGGTTTGCTTTAGCAGCAGATTTCCCATAATTCCATATAAAACAAATCGTTTTATTCAAATATAATTGCCAATAGGTGCAGCCGGGGTCCAAGAGCTTTTTGAGCTGATCTGCCTCAGCAAAGAAACTAAAAGATATTTAAAGATAACCCATCATCTTTTAGAAAAATGTCTCTGTATATTTGTAGTTCTAGTCTCATTATCTTTATTCGGGAGCTGATGAGCCATAAAGTACTGACAGGCAGAATTACACACCCTCTGTCTTTTCATAGGATTTGTTGACAATTTGAAAAACCCAGAAAAAAGTCGGCCTGGTCCTTCAGCATTTATCATATTGATTTAATAACCCAGCGCACTGGGTGAAGTGAGAGCAATGTTTCCTAACATCAATAGTTCTAAACTGTTGTGCCAAACAAATACTATTTATCAGAGCAATTCATCAGCCTCATCAGAAAAATGTTTTTCTACACTTCTTCATATCTTCTGATCCTCTTTATTTCTCTCCGATTGCAATCAACTCTGCAAAGCCTGGAGATTTCTCAAGCTGCCTATATCAATCAGTCACTCGACCTCTCCTCTCCCACTGTGCTTTTTTTTTTTTCTCTCTCCTTGGGCTCAGTCTTAGTTCAGATATCAAATATTAATCACGGCAGGTTGAGAAGCAGTTGATCGGCTGTCGCTTCATTGATCTGCCTGCTACTCTCGGCACTGAGGAGTCCCCTGCAGTTGGAGTTATATGTTCAATAAGCATTTGGAGTTTCAAATGTGATTTGTCTTCCCCTCCATCACTCTTCTATTTATATTGTTTCTATGTATGCCTATATTTTAGCAACCTCTCTGAAATACATCTCTGCAAAGTTGTGATGTTCCAGAGTTTAAATCGGGCATGTTAGGGAAGTTTATTGAAGTTCTGACGAGTGAGTGCACATCTGCACTAACCTTGGCAGTTCCTGCTACTGACTAATGGAGAAAGTCCTGCAAGTGCTTTAATAATTCTCAGCAGACCCATGTTATTTAAATTCAGATTTGGACTTGTTCAGTGATTTATTTTCTTAACCTGCTTATCCCCTCTAAAGGGGAATGGATCTGTCCCAGCTTGCACTAAGCAGGGCTTGAGGTCAAACCACAGAATACACATCCAATTACACTTAGCAACAGATAGGCTGTTGGCCTACTGTGACCCCGGACACATCTTTTCAGGACTTTACCTTCATCTCAGCTTGATTTCTCTGGTCCGTGATGTCCAAAAAGGTGATTCTATGATGGCGATAGCACATTCCTATGATGTAAGAACTATGAGGTTTTACTTTTAAAATGTATAGAAAAGAATGGTAGCACAAGTGTGTATGTCTTTGTGTTGCTGATCAGCTATGCTAGCAAGGCCCTAGAGAAACAGAAGCTAGTCAAGGCTTCTGGAGGGGCTGGAACCTATCCCAGCTGCCATATGGCAAAAGGTTGAGTACGTTGTGGGCAGACTGTCAGTGTATCACAAGGCTAACACAGAGAAACAGACAACCATTCACACTTACAGCCGCTTTATGATCACCAGTTAAACATGCATGCCCACGCAGCCTCAGAGAGAGCAAATTCCAGATAGGAAGGCCCAACTAGCTGTTGGATTCAGACCCAGGATCTTCTTGCTGTGAGGAACCACTTGAGGAAAGCACTACATTATAGAGAAGTAACTTTATAGAGTATTCTTTGTTAGAGCTTTTACAGGCTCAGGTTACAAGCTAGGTTTTGTGATCACTTTTCATCCAGTGTTGACTGGTCAGAGTTATTATTTTCCAGCACGGATGTTGAACATACATATTGCAATATTCTCATTATGTACACGGTGGCAACATTAAACATGTAGTGTGTAAAGGCCATTTAATCAGCAGATATGCTGCATGTGATAATCTTTGTAGAAACTGCAGTGAACTTTTGGGAAATGTACACAAGTCAGTATCATGTCAGAGACATTACAAGAGAGATGCTTATGTTAAGTATGGCCTAGGAGCTTCTAGTGGGATCTTGGTTGTGTCTTTAACTTTTAGATCCAGCATTGTGCTGGGAAATTTTAGCTTTTTTTTTTTTAGGCAGTTTGTGTGATGTGAAAAAGTTTTGACTAGACTACACTATGAAAAGTTGCTTAGCAACCATGTAGCCATCTGGAAACATCACTGTTCTGTGTTTTGACTGCGGCAGCGTTGTGCAACACACCAGCACGGCTCTCATCTACCTCTGATTCTTCCAGCCTGTAAACCACCGGGCATCTCCCTGCCTCGGCACTTCATTTAGTACATCTAAATGGCGTGGGCTGTTGATTAATACAGAAGAAAATGTGATGTGAGCTGACAGGAGCCGGAGCCGCTAACTAGTATGATAAACGTTGTTTATTATCCTGGATTGGATAATCTGATTTTGAGACTGACATTTTTAATCATTGATCTGTCTGTTGTCTGCTGGCGCAAAGACCTGTGCTTATAGAACCTCACTGCAATCCATAGTGATGACAAAAGGTGAACTGCCGTTTATACTAAGCATGAATCTAATTTATGAGTTCAACTTACCAAATCTCAGCTCAGATAAGACTGCAGTTAACGTGAATGAAAGTGATGACCTTGAGTTCTTTGAGTTTCAATCCTGGCTTGATTTGATTTCAGATAAAATACATTATTATGCAAATCTATGGTAAGTTTACATGTCAATCATTTGATTCTGGGGTGTCGTCTTGATGTGAGATCACAGTGTAAAAACATTAACCCTTGCTCTGTCAGACCCCTCTGCTTGGAGACCTCAGCATGAAGTGGAAAATCTCCTATCCAGTCTTGCAACCAGATGATTAGTTTACAAGCCAAACCAGAGACAACAAATTCCTGCCAGTTGAACAGATGTGCTTTCCTGCCTTAATTTCCCAGCTGCACTCTGAGTAGTCATTCCAGTTTCAATAGCGGCTTGTGGAGATAATTATAAAACACGTTTTTGAAGAGGACCTCTTCACCAGAAGTGTTGAAATTCAAATCGGTGCATCATGGGACTACCCTATATCCTGTTGATTTACATTTCCTTCATGCAAATGACTGAATTAGACATAATTCCTATGTAAACACATTACTGCAATAATTTGGTACCTATTAGGAAAATGTGCCATCTCTTTTGTAACACCACATTGTTATTTTTTTATGAGACAGTTGTAGTAATGTAAAAGAAGATTTCAACATATAACTGGGTAATTACTCTCTCTTATTCAGTTTTTCCCTTGAATGAGAGTGAGATAAGATGCCAGTGTCATAGTTTTGTTTTAAGCACAAGGATTTATTCAGGGCCCTGTTAGCCCAGGCTTACCTGAGGGTTAAAAGACGTAGCGTCGGCAACGACCAATCACAAACATGGACAACTTTACTATCAGCCAAGAGCAAAGCAAGTTCACTAGTGCTAGGATATATATATTTTTTTCCTTTTCTGGATTCAACTACCCTTTCCTTAGGAATCCTGTTAAGCGATATCAACTTGGTAAATCAAACCAATGAGTCTGGGGGTAAATAGAATAGAATGATCCTTTAATTGTCCCGCAAGGGGAAATTTGGTTGTGACAGTAGCAAAAAAAAAAAAAGCACATATACAAACAGAACAGGACACAGAACAAAAACACACACAATTTTTTTTACAGAAAAAAGTATTTACATCATGGACAATAGTTACAAAAACAGAATACTGTACAGTTATTAAGATTATTGTACAGATAAAAATGGCAAACCCAGGTTGTAGTGTGCAGACAGAGCAGGGTACTGGAAAATGTTTAAATAATTAAGAATATTTAGAATATTTAGAAAAAGTGCAGATTGTGCATTGTACCTGTGCATTAAAAAGTAAACGTGTAACATCCAATAAGTTAGTATATATAAACTGAGAAAAATAATGTGCAAGTTATAACAGTAGTAGTTGTTCGGCTGATTAGTGCAAATTACAGCGCTGATGTAAACATCTATGTTTGTTGGGAGCAGTTTTGATTGTATAGGCAGGTGTCTCCTGGCAGCAGAGAGATATATTTTACAAACAAACAAAAAAGATATAACATTGAAAAAAATCCCAAAATCCAAAGCTTTACATGTAATACACACCAAACACAGTTTACTGCAGTGAAGACAGTGTGTCAAAGCATGTGTAATAGGAGGAATACTGTACAGTATGTATAGTAGGCCACTCAAAAGCACTTTGCATGCTAAGACTGGACAGGTCCACTTAAAGCCGGGAAGGAATGCATGACTAATGAGGAAAGGAAAGCAGTGAGGGCTGAAGACTTTCACTGCCCATCTGACCACAGATTTAAGATGGGGGTATACTTAAAATTAAATTCAGGCACTACTTAAATATAAGCAATTTATTCTTTTGGCATGTTCATGACAGTTTTAGTCTTTTTCTTCCAGTTTCAGCAATTTTTCACAAGTATGACAGCGAACATGGAAAACAACTAACATGGGCAGTTTGGATTCGGCTAACAGAGACACTCTCTACTAACACTTTACTTTTTGTTAAAGTTTATAGTTATGACTTGATCAAGTTACCCTGAACCCTACCCTGAACTGCTACATAGGCTTAGGCTGCTGGGGGCTTCCCATAATGCACTGAGGTTTTCTTCTTCACTCACCTCTTTCACTGTGTGTTTAGAGACCACTCTGGATTTAGTAATTAATTATTACTAATCTCTGGCTCTTTTCCACTGTGTGTATTTTGTTCTATTTTCCTCCCCTCACCCCCAACTGATCACAGCAGGTACTTGCCCCTCACTGAGCCTGGTTCTGCTGGAGGTTTCTTCCTGTTAAAAAAAGAGTTTTTCTTTCCCCCTGTCACCAAGTGCTTGCTGAAGTGGGTCATCTGATTGTTGGCGTGTTCTCTGTATTAATGTAGGTTCTGTATCTTAAAATATAAAGTGCACTGAAGCAACTGTAAATAAAATTGAATTGAATTGAGCTGGTATTTATTCAGTGCCTTTCTACTCTTATGTATTAGTTTGAATATTTTCACATGAATCATTTGATTAGTCAATATTACTCAGGGTTAAACTTGAAGTTAGCTCACTAGGCTTTGTGATAGATTTAAAAAAATATTGAACAAAAACTGTCTTTAAAAATGATTTTGAGGGAAACATGGGAACTCTTTTTTGGTAAACAACAGCTTGGTGACCTGTCACAGCTTTAACTTGAACTTAAAAAGTAAGGTCACAGCATTACGCCTATTGTGAAAGAAAAACGGTCTTTTCCTACATGTCCTTCGGCAGCTTCTCTTCACAGTCACACTTTTTTTTTTTGGACCATGTGCTCCTTTATTGGTCATTACTCATCCTCTCGTCCTCCCCCATTGTCTCCTTTTCTCTCTCACACATTCATCTTTTCTCCTACTCCAGCTGTTTTTCCCTCCTCAGGTCTTCATTAAAACTTGATGGAGATGAGTGAAGCCAATAATCTTCAAACTTTTTGAACAACCAGGCCTGAAATCAATAGGATTCCTTTAAAAAACACAAAAGGAAAATGAGAATAGGAGAAGCTCTGGTTTATTAAATATTAAACAGTAAATCTCTGGGGAGGTGGGGAGGAGCTGTGGCGATGCAGTGTCTGACCCAATTAGCATCTCCTGTTCACCTGCCAGGCTACAGCCGTGGTTCCTCTCTTGACTTTTACCCATCACGACAAGCCTCTTCTGGGACAGACACACTCTTCAGCAGTGTTACCTCCGCCGTCTTGTACACTAATTATGACATGATGCATCTGTGCCTGTCACACCATTGAAGAGGGCCATTTTAGCTCGGTCACTATCAGCTCCAAAACGATCTCACTCTTCGGGAGAGATGGCTGTCACAAGTCACTGTGAGGCTCCTCTGGGATGAGCTAACTGTTTTGTAATGCTGCCTCAGCTTTTTATGTCACCTGTCTTGAGTTTCCGACAGATATTTTAGCTTAACTTTAGAAATACTCTTATGTATACATACACATCTATTTTAGCAAAACGTTTTAAGATTTAAATCTGCGTTATTCAGTCTGATTGTTGAGGCCCCGCATCATGTCGCATTGGGGACATTTTTGAGCACTATAGTTAGAATTACAGCCCATAACAGCATCAGATCAAATCAAATCAAATCAAATCAAATCACTTTTTATTGTCACATCACATGTGCAGGCACACTGGCACAGCACATGCGAGTGAAATTCTTGTGTGCGAGCCCCACAAGCAACAGAGATGTGCAAACACAACAACACAAACGAGCAAAATACAAGAATGGCCAACCTGAAACTAATAAATATATGTACAATATATAATAGTATATGCATTTCTGGATGTGTATACTAAATATTTTCCTACGTGTGTGTGTGTGTGTGTGTGTGTGTGTGTGTGTGTGTGTGTGTGTGTATACACATTTTTACAAATTAAATAGTAAAAAAATAAAATAAAATAATAATAATAATAATAATAATAATAAAATATATAAAATATACAGAGTTGAATATGTGCAAAACAGTGGCATTACTGTACAGTATGGAGTGCATAATGTTGAAGTTCCAGTAGTGAAGCTGAGGTGTCTATGACGTGTTCAGCAGTCTGATGGCCTGATGGAAAAAGCTGTCTCTCAGTCTGCTGGTACGGGACCGGATGCTGCAGAACCTCCTTCCTGATGGAAGCAGTCTGAACAGTTTATGGCTGGGGTGACTGGAGTCCTTGATGATCCTCCCCGCTTTCCTCAGGCACCGCTTCCTGTAGATGTCTTGGAGGGAGGGAAGCTCACCTCCAATTATCCGTTCAGAGCACCGCACTACTCGCTGGAGAGCTTTGCAGTTGTAGGCGGTGCTGTTGCCATACCAGGTGGTGATGCATCCAGTGAGGATGCTCTCAATGGCACAGCGATAGAAGGTCCTGAGGATGCGGGGGCTCATGCCGAATCTTTTCAGTCTCCTGAGAAAGAAGAGGCGCTGCTGCGCCTTCTTCACTGTTTTGTTTGTGTGTACTGACCACGTAAGATCCTCAGCCAGGTGTACGCCAAGGAACCGGAAGCTGCTCACTCTCTCCACAGCAGCGCCGCTGATGGTGATGGGGGTGTGTACTTCTCTGCACCTCCGGAAGTCCACTATCAACTCCTTTGTCTTTGCGACGTTGAGGGTGAGATGGTTGTCTTGACACCAGTGGGTCAGGGCGCTGACCTCCTCCCTGTAAGCCGTCTCATCACCGTTGGTGATAAGACCCACCACTGTAGTGTCGTCCGCAAACTTCACAATGATGTTGGAGCTGTTAGTGGCTGTGCAGTCCTGTTTGAAGTATTTTGTTCTTTTAGGTGCATTAGGCAGAAACTATGGGAAAAATGCACATTTTAAAAAAATAAACCTATTGTTTTGCGGCTCTGCCCTCTTCACATAAGATGAGCGTAGGAATATGCCAAAAAGCTGTGTACGCATAAAAAATGATGCAATACTGGACTGAACTGTCCAATCCCTGGTCTATAAAGACACGCTATGAGCAATGTTTTATAAATCCTGAAAACAAAGCCCAGAGGAGTGGCAGGAGCCTAGTTCTTTCTCTGAATTACAATATGCTCAAAGGTTATTATGGATTTCTCTGTCTGATTATGCCAGAAACATGATGGTTATCCCCCAGCTGTCCATACACATTCTCAATAAAGAAGAGAAAATGGAGTAGACCAAAAGATCCTGTGAGCTAAGGAAATTGAAGTACAAATGAGAAACAAAGTCACTGAGATCTCTTCGTTGGGAAAAGGCTATAAAGCCATTTCTAAAGCTGTGGGAACAGTGAGAGCCATTATCCACAAATGGTGAAAACATGGAACAGCGGTGAACCTTCCCAGGAGTGAGGAGGAGATCAAAATTACCCCAAGAGTGCAAGAACGACTCATCCAAGAGGTCACAAAAGAACCCAGAACAACATCCAAACATCCTGAAGGAGAATGTCCAGCCATCTGTTTGTGGCCTCAACCTGAAACACATTTAGGTTCAACAATGATCAAAACACTCCAACAAGAATTACAACAATAATGCAAAGATGAGTGGGACAAAATTCCCCCACAGTGCTGAAAAAGACTCATTGCCAGTTATTGCAAACAGTTAATTGCAGTTGTTGCTGCTAAGGGTTATTAGGTTTCGAGTGCAACCACTTTTTCACACAGAGCCATGTAGGTTTGGAGTTTTTTCCTTCCTTTAGAAACTGCATTTTGTGTTTACTTGTGTTATCTTTGACTGATATTTAAATTTGGGGGTCACCAATTTTTCTGACAAAAACTTTAAGAACCAGAGGAGCTCCCAAAAGAGTTTCGATCGTTTTGCAACTCTAATTATGTTTGCTACATTAAATTCCCCTTTTGTTTTGTTTTTCCACAGCCGATGACTGTGGGTCACTAACATTAACTCTGAAGCCACCAAAGCTGAGCTGTGCTTGAATGCAAAAAAGTGCTTTTATTTCTAAGCATGCAGACTCCTCCACAGAGGTTTTATCTATTAGTATATCCATTTTGCTTACTTTACTGTGTCCCAGAGAGCCAGCACCATACGCTGACTCATTGTTATAGCTATTTTAGACTTGTACATGGTGTCCAGTTTTTAATGTAGTGTAACCATAGTATGCCCCCTCCACTGTATAACTAATAACCAAAACCTGTAGATATATCCAGTTATATCTAACACAGAGTTACCTAAGAAGGTATAATTAAAGATAAATATTATAGTTTTTGTAAGAAGAAAGGGCTGTTTTTTTAATCTCATGTGTATGCAGTGATAACTATTCAAACATTGTGATTCAATAAGCAACTAGTCATTGGTGTGCGTGGCCCATCACAAGGCAGGAGCCTTGAGATGAAAGAGCAGGCAGATGCATTTTTAAAAAAAAGGAAAGACAGGAATAAGCAGCAGATGGCAAAAGCAAGAATCTGCCAAAACATTTTATTGCACCTCCTCTTGTTTTCACCTTCTTCATCACTAGCGAGGAGACAGAAGGTGGAGGTAAGGAAACGCCATAAACCAAAATAATTCTGAAATCTTTGTGTAAATCAGGCATGTTTGTTTTCTGTTTCAACCCGTCACCTCTCAGCTGTGAGGTGAAGTGACGGGTGACTTAGTGTTTCCAGACACACGTCAGGTGTTCTATTGATTTCCTGTCTATCCTCCACCTGAAGCAATGAATCTGGGACGTACTTACCTGTGTAAAAAAATATCAAGAATGAAAGAGTTACTAGTGAGGAAAGATGTAGCAAGATAATCACACTCTACTGCAAATTAATAATGACTCTCATAAACTGTTCATATGTTTTTCAATTTAAATAAGATTCAAATTAAAAAATAACTAAAAATAAATAAGAGTTTAAAAAAAAATCCATTTACTTAAATTATTAGGATATGCCTTAAAATTAGTCAGTGGGTATTATTGAAGCCTGTGTTGCTTTGACAGAAGCCCTCAGCTCATCGTTTTTTGGGGGTTTGGTGTTTCTCTTCTTCCTCGTTATAATACTCCATAGATTCTCTGTGGTGTTCAGGCCATGCAAGGTGGCACTGTGGGAAGGCACTAAGTCCTGCTGGAGAGGGAAATTGGTGTCTCCATAAAGCTTGTCAGAAGGTGGAGGAATAAAGTGACCTCCTGGTAGATGCTGTGTTGACTTGGACTTGTTAAAACACAGTGGACCCGACCGCCTCCAACACCAGCAGGTGAAACGGCACCCCAAATCATCACAGACTGCAGAAGCTTCACACTGGACTTCAAACATCTTGGATACTGTGCAACTTCACTCTCACTCCACACTCTAGGACCTTGATGTTCAAATGAAATGCAAAGTTTACTTTGATCTAAAAAGAAGACTTTGGGCCACTCAGCAACACTGCAGCACTTTTCCTCCCTAGCCCGGGTATGATTCTTCTGACGTAGTCTCTGCTTCAGGACTGTCCTGATATTAGGAATGTAAAAGCTGCAGCTCGTTTCCTGAAGACATCTGTGCATGGTGATGTTTTCATGGCTGATGCACTGATACCCGCCTCAGTCCTTTCCTTGTGAAGCCTTCCCAAGTTCTTGAGTTGATTTTTCTTGACAGTCCTCTCAAGGCTGCACCTTTTCCTACCACAATTTTTCTTCCATCAACCTTCCAATAATATTTTTCAAAAGCCAGTTGAATAACGGCCTTTTCAGCCCTAATCGTCTGTGTTTGAAGGGGTCTTTATGTATCTTACAAAGATACCTCCCATGTGCCTCTTGGGTGAGGTGTTCGGGGCACGTCCAACCGGGGGGAGCTCTTGGAAGACCCAGGGCTTGCTGGAGAGATTGAATCTATCAGCTGGCTTTGGAGAGGTTCTGTGTCTTCCTGGATTAGCTGGAGGAGGCGGCTGGGGAGAGAAAGATCTCGGCATCTCTAAGAGACTGCTCCACAGACCTGGAAAAGCAGCAGAAAATGAATGGATGGATTTAATTTGATTCATTATTAATCTACCTGTTGTTTTCACATTAATACACGCTTTACAACACAGCTCAGGGTGACTGTGTATGCTTGTCCTCTGCTGTTCTTTTTAATAGGCTATATATTTGAGGATAAAGATCCGGTGTCTTCTAGTTTAGATTTAAACTGGAAAAAGGCAAAGCATTAATTTGATATAAAAACTGATGAGCAAATTTAGCAACATTTAACCAACAATTCTTAAATAATGGCATCAAAGTTTGACTATCCCTTACCACTTGCCTCTAGCTTGTGGGAGGCACATAATTGTAGTACTGGGGGAAAAATATTTTATGTAAACCCATAATCATTACATATTCCTTGGCAGTTTAATTGGGAAGACAAGTCATTATTAGATAAGAATAGGGTTTATATTTCTGGCTCAGGATGGTGAATCCCCGTTGTCTATCTTATAAAGAGCTGATTGGTTTGTTTTTGGGAATCAAGCTTGAAATGTTGAGATTAGAATTAAAAGTGACAAAAAGTTAAAAGCCTGTGATGGAATAATTCCTTCTTTTGCTTTCATGACACTTTACCAGTCCCTGAAGTCTTCTCAGGCCTCTGATTCATATTCATTTGCTGCTGCTTGAAAGATGAGAAAGAATCATTTGAATCAAACACTCATGCCTCTGCCCTGAAAAAGCTCTCGTTGTCTGAGGCGCGTACATGAAAGCTTGGTTCTCTGCCATTTCAGGCCTCAGTAAATACCAGCGCAAGACCAAAACACGCAACACTTTTTAAATTATTACTTCAAAATGCATCACCTAATTGTGCATCTGTGGAAGAACTTCCTCTTCTTTCCAAACTCAAGTGTGACAGATGAGATGCTGTAAACAGCTATGTGACTCGGGGCTCTCGGGTGTGGCATTTGCACTTTAGTGGCAGATTTTTTATGTCCTCAGAGAATTTTCATACACAAACAAACAAGAAGCAGATTTTTGAATGGCCTCTATATTTTTTTATTTCTCTCGATGTGTCATATAGGGATGAATCATCATGCTGAGAACAGTTAACCTCAAATCTGTAATATATTTAACAAATTTATGACTTGATTTGAAGTATTCACTTCAAACTATAACATCAGACAATGTCATTTAACTTGAATTCACCTGTAACCACTTTCTGACACCGGAAACTGCATTTTTAATATGAAGCGTTGTATTCCCCCTGTGTCAAGCATGCTCCCCCGATCTTTACCAGATACTTTGAAGTGACAGCAAACAGCTCGTCTTGCTTGTTGTGTCCCAACAATGCACGCTGTCAACTGATATGATGCTGCTTGAGCTGCTTGACACATGACAGATTTGTTGGTGTTGCTTCTGGTTGTATCCTTTTCTGAAAGGTATTTGTATTTCTGCAGTTAGCATATTTCTCATTCAAGCTGTAAATGCAAAGCTTCAAAATCAATTCTGATTTGAAGAACGAATGAAGTGACCTTATATGCGTAAAAGAGGACAATCAGAGAATATCTGCTATTCTGCAGCTTTCCCCCTCACTTTTATTATGTTTCAGCGTCATGGGGTTATTGCTTTTTTCCAACATGCAATATTTCTGTCATTTTAAAAAAAAAAAGTGTGATCCAGTTCCAAAATGCCTGACAGACGCGTTGCAGGGGTAGGCAACTCCAGGCCTCGAGTGTCGGTGTCCTGCAGGTTTTAGATCGCACCCTGGGTTAACACACCTGAATCAAATGATTAGTTCATTACCAGGCTTCTGGAGAACTTCAAGAAATGCTGAGAAGTCATTTAGCCCTTTAAATCAGCTGTGATGGATCATGGACACATCTAAAACCTCCAGGACAATGGCACTCGAGGCCTGGAGTTGCCTACCCCTGCGTTAGAGAGTAGCTGCTAGACATGGTGGAGCTTTAGCAGGTGATGCTACCACAGATTCTAACAGAAACACCTCTTCATATGGTTATTTTAAACAAGCAGCTGGTTGCTATCACCCACATAATCAGGTGACCCTATATAAGTTGTAAGTAGGTCATCTGAACTGGCTAAAAATGAAGTGAATATGTTAATCCCAAAAAATAAACTTTCTCGAATAGTGAGGAAGTGCAGTTTGAGGCCAGAGCCAAAAGAAGCGAGCCGGTCGCCACAAAACACAACGGAAAAAAACATGTTTACAGCCTGGTATGAAAATTGGTTTAGGTTTCAGTAGCTGATTGCACGGGGAGTGAATTTTTATAAAACTTATGCATTATTAAGGGTGTGGGTGCTTTGAGTGACAGGTGGGTGCTCTCTTGTGTTCAGTGTTTGGTTGTGTTAAAGAAACTCTAAAGATGCTGCTGTTCATGTTCTGTTTTCCACTATAGTATGCAAAAGAATTCTCATAGGATACAGTGGGACAAAACATGAGACACCAGGTGACCTGAGGTTGAGCAGGCCCCAAATTACATGCCAGCAGCAACCCACAGATCAGCCCTCTTAATCCTAAACCACCTTGTAACTTTTTCTGCAGCTTTGCTCACAGATTGAACGGCCCTCCTCTTGGCCTCTCCTGTAAGTCCCAACCACGTGAGGACTTTGCAGAATGAATGTCCTGCAAAACCTCTGCATCCGACTTCAAGCTCATAGAGGATTCTGATCTGATCTCCAGCTTCTTTTTATTCTCTTAAGAGAACCCTAGGCTCTCTCTTTCACAGCATGTCTTCCTCGCCTTAACCCAACTGACTGCGGCAGATGGCCGCCCCTCACTGAGCCTGGTTCTTCTGGAGGTTTCTTCCTGTTAAAAGGGATTTTATCCTTACCACCGTTGCCAAAATGCTTGCTCATAGGGGTCATATGATAGTTGGGGTTTTCTCTGTTTTCTTTGTATTATTGTAGAGTCTTCATCTTACAATATAAAGCACCTTGAGGCAGCCATTGTTGTGATTTCATGCTATATAAATAAAACTGAATTTATCTGATTTATCTGCAATGACCCCTATACATTATATACATTCTTTCAAATGGCAGTTGATCAGGGTTAGTTGGGGCAGGTCTGTTCTACTAATTGATGCATGCACGTCTGTATGAGTTAGCATGCCCAATCAACGTGATATGACTGATCGTGAAACATGCAGGCTGTTTTCTTTTGCATTGTGCGCCTATTTGTAAATATGTTTCATGGATTTTGTGTCAAAATAGCCAGCTGATACAAATTCTGATCATATTGTGAAACTGGGATTGGGTGCCCTCTTTTAAAGCCTGTTGACTGTACAAACTTTCTTGAGAAGATTCTGGACGGGCATAGCTGTGAACAGCGACGTAAATAACTGACTGTGAATTTAACACTAGTTTGTTATGCTTTGTTTCTATAAAATGGTGATGAACAGGAAAATAAAAGTCAGAAGAACAACTGAAGGAATAATCAAGAATTTGTGTAAACTGAAATCTCATCTTGTTTGATTTCATTCTGCTTTTCAGTTTGACTTTGTTTGTTACCAAATTTCTCATTATGGGAAATAAAAAGCAGCTGCCACTGAAGCTACAGTAGCAGCTGCTGGTATATACAAATATAGGTGTTTACATAGAAATAATTATTTCTGCTTGTGGACTTAAAACAACTTACCTGATTGCATCTGTCTCACTTGCCAATACAGTAATTTTTTTTAATGGGCAGCTAACGAAACATGAAAAAGAGATGACATTTATTTTTTTATCCCTCATAGTCGGCTCTAATTGGTTGGCTGCTCTCCAGAGCTGGAAATACAAATCAGTGGAAATAACACTAGCCTTCAAATTGCCGAACAAATTTGAGATATGGGTGATGATTCAGATGTCTGAAAGGAGACTACATCGATGGAATTTGAAGTGTTTCCTCTTTTTGAATGAAAATAGGCATCTTGTCTGGGAGCTTTCATTAGTCTGAGTATTGGCAGCATTTAAACATGATTTGTGTAGGTTGTTACTGAGAATAAAAACAACTCCGACTGGGCTTTTCTCTTCCATTTCCTGGTCACCGAGCCTTCATGTGTCTCATATTGTAAGCTATAAATCAGCAGTGGGCTTTAACTCGGAATGATTGAGGGGAGAAAAAGATCAAAGTTAGGCCTACCTGTAGGTTATACTCAACTCTTCAGTCCTATAACTTTAGCTCCACTGATATACTTTCTATTATTAGGTACAACAAAGTGTTACGTTTACCGCTAACTACTGCAGTCAGATTTCAGCTCAGATTAATCTGTTTTATATGAGTTATTTTTTTCAGTTAAATTTTACTCTGTACTTGTGGTTTTGCAAATAGTTACGTACTTTTTGTGTGTTTGTGTTTGTTTTCCAGTGCTGAGTCCGTGTTCTGCAGTCTCAGCCAGAAGGTGTCACTCCATCTACAAGGGTTTCGCTCAGTGTCTGATGGCTCTGGGCGACAGTTTGACGGACAGCGCCCGCAAGGAGGAGGACACGCACGAGATACACTCCATCTGCAGGTCATTCACTGCAGTCACAACAGTGCAGTTTCCCTCAGATCACTTTCAGTATTCAAACACTTGTTAGTGCGCATTTGGTTATTTAAGAGAGTGGGTTAAGAAATTAAAGGCAGAAGCTCTGTTGGGAAAGAATTACTGATTCTTGGAATTGGAAATAGCATGCAAAAAAGTTTAGATAAGAATTTTGCAATTCCACCTGAGTAGCCTGCTGTCTGAAACCGATAAGGCAGATAGAGGCCAAAGAATGGTGCAATCTGGTACCACAGACTGAAGTCTTGTCTCTCTAATTCCTCACTATGCTCGGTCTTGCCTTTTTACATGCAGTTATGAATAGATTTTTCTCAAATTATGCTGTGTGAACATTAATACATTTTTACCAGGATTAATAACTGCCTGTAAAGAGTTTACCCATCACTGTGAGGCAGAATAAGCCGTAATGCAGTTGTGCGCTTTACTTAGAAGGCGTTACATCCTTTAAATTGCACTCTTCAGTGTCTAGTGAAAACATAAATGAGAGTATTGCTGGGAATGTTCACTTCCTCCACAGTATATTTGATAAAAGTCACTAAACCTCCAGCAGTTATTTGTACAAAACATTTTGTTTGGGACAAATAAAAAAGAAAAAAAAAAGTTAAATTTATTACAGTCAGAGATATTCAGACACACAGCTCACAGTGTGTGCGAAGGTAAATGAGGATACTATCTTAATTGTCTGCTAATGATTAGATGATTAGATGATTAGCATTATCTACACTGACATCATGTTTTAGTTAGCTGTTTTAGCTTTATCCCTCTCCAGCACATGTCAGTTCTCAGATAGAGCAGTTTTACTCTCCTTTTAGAAGAGTAGCTTAACTGGTTACCCGTCACTTCACGATGCTAATTATTACTTTTCCTTTTACTGCTAAAAGTCACCATTATTAACTTGATGTTCCACTGGTGGGTCTCTAGCTGGCACTTTGATACCAGTCTCTGTTTTTGTGTTGGTATTAAACTTCATATATGATTAACATACCAACATTTTGACCCAAAAGTAAACTTGGGCATTGAAAATAAAACTATTCTGAAAAAATGTTAGTTATATTATGCTGTTTGCGTACCATCACACAGAAGATGCTGGACCACAAAACACACATTAACTGTTTATATTTCATCTATTTATTCCTCCTCTTTTGCAAACGTAATATTCATTTGCCTTTGTGCTGCGTCTTTGACGAGTCAACATCACAGGACTGTGAATGTGCTCCCCAATAAAATAAAAATTGATTGAACAGAGTGGGTTATATGAGAGGAATATCGAAGCTCTTATTTAAAGAGACAGAAAGATCATGGTGATGGAGGTGAAATCAATTTCAACATGTTTATCTTGTTCACTGTTTTGTTTTATATGACAGTTAATTTGACACTGATGCTAAGCTGCAACTGTGAGCCTACAACGTTTTAAGCTATGAGTGAAAACAGGATGTTTAGCTCCAAGCCTGTTTGGTGAGTAGATACCACCACAGTTACTGGTTTACTGTCACAGAATCTTTAAGTCAAAGCAGGATGGAGGACTTAAATGCAGAAAAAACTAAGAAAGCTGTAACAGTTTCAACATCTTTATCGACAGCAACAGCAACAACGTTATTTAGAAGTTAGAAGTTAGTTCACAGGGACAACTGGAGTTGATCAACCCGTCCAAATTAAAGGGGTCCACTAGGAGGGTGGACCCCTCTTAATGCGGCCAAACCAGAGATAAATGTTCCTCAGGCAGAATGCAAAGCTGACTGAGTGCAACTGACTTTATCTTACTTTGAGGACAGGGTGAGTCCTTCGTGGAGGGAGGCGGCTGGTTTGTTGACTTGTAGGCAAGTGAGTTCCAGGAGGGCAGGCGACAAGAGTCAGTGATCTTGGTGAGAATGACCAGTTTCATGGGAGGAAGGTCCCTACACCGATCATAGGCTATGTCTACACTAATCCGGATAAATTTGAAAATGCCGTTTTCGTCTAAAAACGCTCCGCGTCCACACTATCGTTTTCAATCGTTTCCGAACAGCTGTTCATCCACACTGTCCATGTCCATGCGTGAAACGTAAGACGATTCGACCTGCTCATTTCTATCTGCTGTTTATTTACTTTCCAGCTCTTTGAAGTGTCGTGGCAAAAAGTTGAGGAAAAGCACCGAGTTTTTTAAATTGACTGACAATGAGGTGGAGTTGTTGCAAAAGCGAATGAGAATTAAAGAATTTGAAGAAAAACTATCTGGAGCATGTACAAACTGATATTTATCTTTAATAGGGATGTCAAAATTGGGAGCAAACAAAACAACTCCTGTATAATGCCCTCTGCTATCTTAGTTTAATTGGCCACATGACTGTATCATATGACTAAAACACATCATCGTTTTCGAAAGCATGCGGTTACGCTGTCCACACTGCAACGCGAGCACCATTTTTAAATGTATCTGCTTTGGAGAGCATTTTCCAAAAGCTCAGTTTTCATTGACCAACAACGCAGTCTGAGTGTGGACGGAAGGCCAAAATGGAGAGAAAAAGATGTGTTTTCAAACAAAAATGTATTAGTGTGGACATAGCCAGGGGCGAAGCGTGGGGGTGGCTTACTGGGCTTAAGCCTGGGTTGTTTTGTCAGAAGCCCGGGGTCTTTTGGAGTGTAATTTTTTCATAGTTAGATGCCTGGCTGACAACTGTATAAAACAAAAAGTACACACAATATTCGAAGCACATAGTGCACACTGTGGGAATTTACGACTGTGCGTGAATCCCCCCTGATATTGGTATGATCCGAGCTCAGACACTAAGCGACTGAGTGAGGGGGCGGGGCAGCTGCTGCCTGTGAGTGCGCTGTTGGAGAAACGGAGCCAGCCATACTAAGGAGAGCTTAAGTTTGACCAGGTACCAAAGCAAATCATTCATACTGTACAAATAATGTAAATATGACGGTGCATCACGAAAGATTGATATCAAACTGATCACTTGACCAATATTACGTTACTTGCTCTTCAAGTGAATCAACAAATGGCGAAATGAAAAGCCGAACAAATGCTATTTTTTAGAGTCTTAGCTTACGTGTGTTTATTTCATATTTTCAGTTCTTACCCTCCCCGACTAAATCGGTTTCAGTTATGCACTGAAATATAAGAATGGACATTAGAGGCTTCTTTCAAAGAAAAAACTCAGGTAAATGTTATTTTATATATTATGCTTTGTATGTTGTTCAGTATATTTCTATGCAAAACAAGAGGGATTTCAGAACACAGCAGGATATTCACATTTGTAACCAGATATTTACACTTTATGGAGAAAACATAAAACATTTTTACTGTACAACATCAATTTAGAGTAAACTTGTTTTGTTTTGGATAAATATTGAAATATATTTTGAATTAGTTAAATGTCAGAATAAAGAGAGACAGAGCTTTCTATTTTTTATCACTTTCATCAAATTTAGGAGTACATGTACACTAAGTTTATTGTTAATTAATAAGAAAACTCCAGAGGATTCCATTCTGAGCTGAAGAAGCTTCTGATAGGTTAGTAGAGTCCATGTGAGTAAATTGGTGACACACCTGTGGATGCATATAAGGCAAAACACAGAACCTGTTTCTGTGACATGGGAACATCAAGAGATGTCAACAAAACACCAGGAAGAGAATTGTGGAGCTCCATAAGTGTGACTCAGTTTGAATGCAATTTGGTGCCATTTGCAATTAAGACATACAGATAGTTTCTCTCTTTACTCTTAAAGTTAACAAATATGTTTTTTATATTTATCAATCTAAAAAAAATAAACATTTAGTCTGATTTGATGTTACAATTAAAAAAGTGTTTTTATCTGAAGAGTAAATATGTGGTTTCAACTGTATATTTGATGATTGTCAGCACAAAGAGGGAGAGAGAGGAACAGAGAGGGACAGAGAGGGAGAGAGGACAGAACAGAGATGGAACAAGAGCAGGTGAGACACACATGTTAGTTAGAGCTGGGCGATATGAGATTTTTTCATATCACGATATGTTTTTTTCATTTCAGGCGATAACGATATCTATCACGATATAAGCCAAATAACTATATTTGTAAGATTTAAATGTGCCGTTGCTCACAAGTAAAATGTGAAATAATCAGCAGCTTGTTTTTATTTAAATATTTATTTCCCATAATAAGTTCAACAGGGTAGATGTACTTAAGGAACATGAGACTTTTTCAGATAAATAAAGGCAAATATTGCAAACTACACAAAAGGCAGCCGCTAAAGCATTTAAGTTTCAAAATAGAACAAATGAAACAGACTAAATTGTCAATTCCACTTAGAAACAAAATATTAATTCTAAAAATAAATCTTAGTTTGTTTTACAGAAGAACAGACAAAACTGACTAACTTTTGTCAATATCAAATAAACTGAGAACTAAAAGGAAATTCTCAATCTCTCCTTGTTGTATAGCTGAGCTTTTCAAACAGTTTTAACAGTTACTTTAGTCTGACAAAAGCCGAATGACGAATTAGCGCTTCCAGTCAGAGACTGAGGCTACGTCCACACGTACACGGGTACTTTTGAAAACTGAGATTTTCCGTTTTCGTTTTAAAAAATAATCCCGTCCACACATAAAGGCAGAAATGAAGGAAAACACTGCTATGAACATGCCAAAGCAGCAGGTGGAGCGAGATTCCTAACCGTGCAGAAATGTTGGCCAATCAGAAGTCTAGAAGCCTCGGTGGGAAAAAGTAAACAAAGCTGGGGCATAGAAGCAGAACTGAGTCGTATGTGTGGACGGACAGTAACTGTGTGTATATGTAAGCATTTAATCACTGCAGAGAGTAGAAGTAACAGTAACAGTATTGTAGAAATTCATTTCACCGAAACAATAACGTGGCGCACAGTGTGACGCATGCACCAGTTTACTGTATTTCCAGACTTGCTTTCGGCACAATTTACAGTGCACGCTACTCTGTTTTTTGTCAGACTTGAAATAGCCAAAATACCTTCACACTACGGAACTTCTATGGCTCTTCCGTTCGACAATCTCTCTGGCGTTGGAACCATCATCTGTTTTCTCTTCGGTCACGCTCATTTCCTCCATTATGCGCTGGCTCCATTACCCGCTGGCTGCTTCCCAAACAAACACGTGCGGCTTGGCACTTGCGCTGTACGTAACAAGTCACGCGACGTGACGCTGCGGCTGTGATTGGTTCGGCTCTGCGCTACTGAATTTGGATCGGCTGACCCTTTATTTTTATTTATTTATTTTTTTTAAGAGGACAAGAGCGGCGAGGTCTATCGCGATAGCTTAATTTCTCTATCGAGTAAAAGTTATATCGTGATACATATCGTTATCGTTCTATCGCCCAGCTCTAATGTTAGTCAAATGGTTGTTTACCAAAAGTATCACCGTATCATAGGTACTCATGTATCTTGTACCTAGTGTTTCTTTTTAGGTTTGTTATTTTTCAAATTCTATATTTATTAAGTTATGCAGGCTTGTTTGCACAACAAGGCTAAATAATTATATAAACTTTTCTCAATCTAAATAGTGTACTTTGGTAGAATTAAAAAATAAGTGTAGTGCAGGTCTATGATGATTTTTAGTTCTATTATCATCTAGTTCTGATTCTTGTTCTGTCTTGGTTAAGTCCTCAGTAGTCCTGATTTTGAACTGTTGTAGTCCTGTTTTAATTCTGGATCAGTTCTTGGTCTGGTTGAATTGGGGTTTAGTCCCTGTGTCTTGATACAGGCCCGACTTTGTTCTGCCTTGCTGCTTAATTAAAAAACTAGTTTATGGTGTCCTGCATATGTGATATATTTTTATCCTATATGAAGTCATTCTTTTTTGAACAAAACTCAAAACAGAGCCTATTAATCTTTCAGTCTTTCAGTCATTTCTAAAATAATAATCCCACATGCATACTACCCTTTAGGGCTAAGCCCCGGGTGTTTCAAATGTCTGGCTCCGCCTCTGGACATAGCCTTAGGTGAGGGGAAGGTTCGCTGGAAACAGGGAGACAAAGGTGTTAGCAGCAGGGTGCAGAAGGTAATAGTGTAATAGAGTAATAGTGGTAAGCTGATCCTTAAATGCTAGTGGGTGGTGAATTCAGTGAGTCTAAGGAAGGAACCTGAACTTGTGTTGGAGGTTCAGGGATACTGTCAAGGAAACACCCTTGATACTGGCTATAGTAGGTTTCACAACAACCTAATAATCAACCTCCACATGAGGGGCTGGACTATAATTATCTGAAGTTTTCTTTACCGTCGAAGTATAATCAAAGGGTGCATGGAAGTTTTCCTGAGGTGCTTTGATGGGATGGAGTTGTTAAGGCCAATTCGGTCTCTGTACAAACACAGGAAAAGGTTAGTCCTCATTTGAAGGGGGAAACTGATAAATGAATTGGTGTAGCATATACAGTGATGTGGATGAAATGCATATCTTTTATGGTAACAAGAGAATGTAGAGTTGATCTTGGACAGCTTTTCTGTCCATTTTTGCTTATGGAGAGCTTTGCAGACCGTCACCTACAGATTGTAGCTGTTTAGTGTCTGCAGATATTCTGGTGCTTGTGTTTCTATTATTGTTGGTTCATTAGCAACCCACAGTGCAAAGTGATAACTTACAAAGAGCTGAAGTGAAACAAGTATTACAAAACAGTCCACTGCAGACATTGGCTGTTCTTTTCATGCTGTTGATCTTTGATAGTTCTTCACTCTTCTCTCTATATGTGGTGAACTACACTATCATTGCCTTTTATATGGCAGACCACTTTTCAGCCAATCAGCAGTCAGCCTATGCATGGTGTTGTCCATGCCAAGCTATATGCTTGTTGTTTTTTTAGTTGGCTTAAATGCAGTCATTTTTACATAGGTTGCATTCCCATCCGTGCAGGCTCTTCATAGGCAAACGGACACAAATATGCTAAATCCCACATTACTGGTCAATCTATATTGCTAACATCAGAAGCTGTGGATGGCAACTGAAATAATAAGATCGCAGAAGCAAGTGGTGGATACGAGGTTTCACTGAAGGATAGCTAAGCTCTCCCTTAAAGTCTGACTCAGTTCCTCACTGTTTTATGAGGGGTTCAGAGTAGAAAAGAGCCAGCTGAGGTGGTTGAGATCACTCCCCTTTCACACCTCGTCGGTGAGGTCTTTTGGGCATGTCTGACTTTGGCAGACAGAAGACATCCTGGAGATATTGCGTCTCTTTGCTGGTCTTGGAATTTCGTGGTATACCATGAATAGAGCTGGAGGAGATGGCTGGGGAGAGGGAAATCTGTGAATCTCTGCTTAGTCTCTTACCCTATGACCCGGACCTGGAATAAGCAAGAAAAACTGGATGGGTGTTAATAATAAATTTGTATAGAAGTTCATGCCGGCTATACAAGTCCAAAGACAGATAAGTCAAAGATATACTGATTTAATCTTGTTTTTATTTCAGTTTGACTTTAAATATAAAGACTGCTGTCTCTGACCTTCTTACGGCGTGTCTTCACTCACTCTTTAACACTCCTTTTAGCCTCTCGTTGTTTCAGCTGGAGCCCTGAACATTTATCACTCCTCTTCTCTCCTCCTCTCTATTCTTTCTGTCTTCACTTCATTTCTCTATATCCTTTATCCATCCATTATTCTCTCCCTGCCCTTTGTCATCTCCGCTCACCGCTCTATTTATACATACCTCTCTAATCCATCTTTCACAGAAGACCTCTTGGGGAAGAAGATTTCTTAGGAGGGTCT
Source organism: Diplotaxodon limnothrissa (assembly GCF_057381915.1). Taxonomy (NCBI): domain Eukaryota; kingdom Metazoa; phylum Chordata; class Actinopteri; order Cichliformes; family Cichlidae; genus Diplotaxodon; species Diplotaxodon limnothrissa. Next base: position 61,130,633 of record NC_140602.1, read on the forward strand.
TAGAATAGGACTACTGATCTGAGAGCAGTGTCTGTCAACTTAAATTTGTACAGATGCAAAAAAATTATAATGAATTTCCAGAGTCACCACATTTAAGTGTACAGAGATGCATCCCATCCAAGACCACTGAAGGAAGTCAGAGTGGGAGTTGCACAATTGTGCTAATTAAGCGGATATTTAATGAACTGTAATATGATATTTGACCAATGTTCCTCTTGATATATAGAATTTATCATGTGCATAAAGCATGCATGCTCCATACACATCACTTCTTCTTCTCGAATTCATAGAAAGATGTTGCTCAGCTGACTCAGCTGACTCAGAAAAAACTAACTGTAGGGAGACTTTTTGTGCAAGACACATTTTCATCAAGATCTACAAACAGTGTTATTAAAGTCCTTGAAGAAAAGCTAAAGGCATTGTTCTGACTATCTTCTTCTGTGACAGTGTCTGTGTGTGAGCCTCTTGTTGCTGACTCATTTTTATTGTTGATAATTTTGCTCTAGCATCCAGACTGAAATGGAAATATCTTAATAACTGTTGGGTCAAATGTAGAGGATGAATCCCTTTGTTGCTGGTGTTCGCCAAGCTTTCCTGCAGCACACCAATGAGGGTCACCATCTTGGTCTTTAGTCAAACTTCAGCTATTTGTTGGAACAGTCCGGGCAGCCTAGAGGATCTGAATTATGTTGTTTTTCTGGTGCTAACACGACACTGACGTTTCCTGCACAGCGAAAGGCCATTTCCCACATTTCTGCATCCATTCTTGTCAACAGCTGCTGATGAACACAACAGCTGACTTGCAACTATGCAAACTGCAGTCATGCAGCATTTGTGCATGAGCATGATTCACAAACGTGCACTAAAAAACATCAAGGTGGAAAATGAGTAGCTGCTTTGTTTGGTTGGACAATTACAACATGTCACAAAAAGGGTCACAAAAATTCCCATTTTTGCGAACAGCTGCAAACCCTTGTGAAGATGAGTGGACGCTAAAATTTAAATTACTTTTAGCAAGCCATTCTTCTCCTATTTAGCTTTTACTAGAAAAACCTATCCTGGTTTTCATCACGCCTGCTGTGCTTATTTGCTTCACTCATGTACAAAAACACTAACATTACTTTTTTTTTTATGTTTATGATATCACTGTATATAGTGAGATGGTAAAGACAGCTGTTCATAAACACCAAACAAACAATAAAAAACCTTACTTCTTCTTTGCAAGCCGTAAATTCATTATATAAGACAAAGTCATTAATTACAAACACTCTTAGGATCATTGTTTGACCAACACTTCTTTACAGATTTGCATGGCACTGTTACCTGTTTAGGAGAAGACTGAAGTGAGTCTTTTATGCCCTCATTGCCAGGGATGTGGTGACGCCACAAATGTTGTGCGACAGAACCAGTATAGTGACGTAAACTGGCTCAGAGCCACAAAAGGCTGATTTCAGCCTTCTGTTCATTGTGTTATGCTGAAGTATATTCATGGAAAGTAGAAAACTAGAAAAATGTGAACATGCAACAGGGATAGCAATCAATAACACTCAAGAAGAAAGTCCACTCAAGAACTTGGAAGAGCTTCACAAGAAGTGGACTGAGGCAGATATCAGAGCATCAAGAGGCACCATGCACATACATTTTCAGGCAAGGAGCTATAGCGGATGATCTGATATCCTCGTGTTGGTGTTGTTCCCAGACCATCATGAAAATGTTGTTCCAGGTTCAACATTGCAAGTGACCAATCACATTGTTGTGACGTTATTCTTTTGCGCGCCAAGCCATTCGTGCATTTATGAAATTCCAATGTTGCAAGGACAATATCAATTCTGCTTACTGTTTATTAAAGGGTTACGGTTAGGGTTAGGGTCAGGGTCCGTTTATCGGCGGACAGAGGCGGTTTCTTGCAGCTTAAGTACAGTTTTTTGTTTTACGCCAGTTTTTCCCGAAGTCGCAAAAGTATGACATCACAACATTCTGATTGGTCACTTGCAACGTTGATCCTAGAACAACATTTAGTATGATGATCTGGGAACAACACCAACACGAGGATATCAGATCAACCGAGCTATAGCTGTCACATTCCTGATATCAAACCAGTCCTGAACCAAGGGCAACAACAGAAGCAGCTCACCTGGGCTGAGGAGAAAAAGACTTGCACTGTTGCTCAGTGGTCCAAAGTCTTTTTTTGAGATGACATCAACATCCTAAAGTCTGGAGAAAAAGTGTAGAGGTGCAGAATTTAAGGTGCTGGAAGTTAAGTGTGACGTTTCTGCAGTCTGATGATTTGGGGGGTCCCACGTTATCTCCGGTGTGGGACGGAGAGATTTCGCAGGTCTTTCCTCCCCACTGCTGTCAGACTCCACAACAAAGACTTTAACTGAACAAACACACACATCCACACATGTGCAATAACACTAAGTGCAATAATCCTTTCTGGCATCGTTGTATTTTTACTCAGTTGTATATAGCATTCGTATTCTATTTTTATCTTATTGTATATTTTTATTCTATTTTATTCTACTGTATATAGTATATTATTTTATTCTATTCTGTACAGCTGTGTACTGTATTTATTCTTATTGTATTCTAATTTTTGCGTCATAACTTTTGCACTGTCCACTTCCTGCTGTGACAAAACAAATTTCCCACGTGTGGGACTAATAAAGGTTATCTTATCTTATCTTATCTTATCTTATCCTGGTGTTGGTGGTGGTTGGTCCACTGTGATTCATCAAGTCCAAAGTCAGTGCAGCATCCACCAGGAGATTTCAGAGCATGTCACGCTTCCACCTTCGTGCAAACTTTATGGATAACACCAATTTACTTTTCCTGTAGGAGTTAAAACCTGCCCACAGCGCCAAAGCTGCTACCACATGGTTTCCTGATGTGTTTTTACTGTGCTTGCTTGACCAGCCAATTTACCTGACCTGAACCTGACATAAAATGTATGGAATATTGTTAAGACGACTTCCACTTCCATGGTGCACTGCTCTGATGTAGCAATTCATGGTTAAGCAGCCCAGCCAAGGACTGCGTGTATAAATGAGTACACCTTCCCAAAGGGGGGTTTTTATCTATTCTAAATGCTTTTTTTTTTATTGATCTTAGGAAATATTCCAATAACAGATACTTTTTTCATAAGCCATAAACTATAATCATCAAAAATACAAGAAAAAAGGCTCAAAATTTCAGTTTACTCTAATATAGAATAAATCAAAGTTAACCTTTTTAATTAAATTTAAAAAATAACTTTTTATAATATTCTGTGTTTTTGATATGCACTAGCTCGCTTAACCCTCTCAGGCTCAAATTAAACTTTTTGTTGCTAATGCACAACCAAGTCCTGCAGTGGTGCTTCTGAGTAAAAAAACTCATAAAATATGTATGTGGGGTAATCAGCTTGTTAGTTTTTAACTGTTGCAAATCTGCAAAGCCTGCCTTGAGAGGGTTAAAGGAACGTAACAGTAAAATGGAAAGTGCACAATTTCTTGCAATTGTTTCTGGGGGACGCACAGTAGGACACAGGCAGGTTTTTTACAACTCCACACAGCTGGCCAATAAAAGCATGAAGTGGGTGAGAGTGTCAGATTGTCGGTTTTTGAAAAGTTGAAGAAATGTTCGGCTGCAGACCTCAACTCTGTCATCAGAAGGTGGTGGAGAAAAAAGGTTTCTGATCAGCAGTTCTGATTAGGCATTGTGGCACCTTAAGTACAGCTTCACAGAACATCCAGCTTTACACTCTTAACTTTCTGCTTTTTTTTTTTGGTTCACCTTGTACCTTTTTCCCATTTCTTCCCTTCCTTACTTTAACCTGCCCGTTCTTGCTCTTCTTCTCATGTTTAGGTGTTTTAATGATAATCCATTCTTACTTTTATGAATTTGAAAGAGAGAGTTTGGTTTAACAGTAACATCTGATTTAAATCGGGGTAAGGGGGATTATTCAAGAGAAATAATCATTTGTGCGTGCGTGCATGTGTGTGTGTGTGTGTGTGTGTGTGTGTGTGTGTGTGTGCGTGCGTCACCACAGCCCTGCACCCCACCCCTGATACTTAACTGACTTAACTGTTGTTAAGTCTCTTCTATTCCTTAAGGTACCAATTAAACTACTAATCCTGCAACCCAGCCACCTTAGTGCGACTGTTGCCTAATGCAGGCACACAAGAGCTCATGCAAACACAAAATCCTCTTGTCCACATACACACTTCCCCCCCTCTCTGTGTCCTCACCTCACTTCTTTGTTCTCTCTCTTTCTACTTCTCTCACCTCCCCTCTTTCTTCCTCCCCTTTTTCCCTCTCGTTCCCCTCCTCCTTCTTGCCTTCTCTCACCACCTTCCACCTACTTCTCTGTTCTGTTTTTCCCCTCTTACGTTTTCCCTCCTTCTCCGCACTCAGGAACATGGCTTTAGCGCTTCAATCAGAGCCACCTAATGAGGAGATTGTGCCCCTCTGAAGATCCACAATCACGTGCCCATTCAACAGTGCACACGTTTTCAAAAATGCACACCGTCACAGCGCGCACACACATGTATGCTACAGTGCAGTCTGAAAGAGGGGATATGATTTGCATCTAGGCCAAGGCTGCTCCATTGTCAGGGTTCTCCCAGGAGTACAGTACTGCTTTTATTCCTCATATTCACAATAGGCATTTTGCACTCGCAATCATTCAGTGCGGATTGAAAGAAGGCGAGGTGAAAAGGAAATGTTTGGGGGTAAACATACTGAGAATTTATTCTCAATAGAATTAAAATGTAACCTTTTGCTAAAGCTTTGAAGGGAACACATGAACAATGGGTATCGCTTTACTTTGTATCTCCTATTCCTTTTTACTACTTACTTTGTCAGTGGTTAAAGAATATAATTTCTATTGCAATTTCAAATTGTAAATTTTACATATATCTGATACACATGCCAATTTTTACACCTATTTTGAGGGAGAGTATCAACATCTGTAGCATCAGGCTTCATAGCGGAGTATACAAAATATGTCAGACGTTAAGTTTCATTTTGAAAGAATAAGACTGAAAGACTGTGAGAATCGCTCCATCCATCCACCCATTCATCCATCCATCCAGTCACAGAGCGAGAGGCAGAGTACACCCTGGACTGGGTGCCAGTCTGTCATCCATTCACTCTCAGTGCTAACCTCTGCACCAATGTGCTGCCCAAGTTATGTGAGAATGTGTGATTTAAACTGGTCTTTAACCCTTTTTCTTCTTTTTTAAAATTAAGTAAACTTTTCCTGAAAATTGATTTTGCGATTGGAGGCTGTATCGTAGAATATTACCAATTGAAATTTTATTAATGGCTTGACCAAGTGTGAATCATGGCATTGTGAACTCGTGAATTTGTGGGTTTTAGCAAACGTAGACCTTGAGCCCAGGCCAGCTCTAGTATTTTTGGACTAAATGTGTTTTAATTTGAGTAACTTAAGGCTGAATAGATCAAGGCTTCATTTATTCCCCTTGCAGAATGTTATCCTTGGAGAAAGTACAGTTGTAAAGGTAATTGAAGTACTTCAAAAAATGGAAAAATCTGTCTTTTGAGAGATGTTGAGAGGTGCTTCAGTTATTCTTCATCTCTGCTATGGCCTTGTCTACAAAGGTTAGGTATGAATCCATCCATGGGAGCTAAAAAGGATATGTCTTTTTCTTTTGTCTTCATGTCTATGTAGTTTTTGCTGAAGTCTGAAAGTTCAAAAAAATACAAGATTTGCATCTAGGAAAGTTTAAGCCTTTGACAAATTACTAATAAAGACTAAAAGCTTAGAAGCAATCACTTTAAAAAAAAACAAAGAGCAGCATACCAGGTGTGCCTGTTGGGAAATCAAAAAGCTACAATTTGCTTTGTGCACACACTAAATAAGTAATAATTGTTTTTGTTGACATGGAATGGTTTGCAAATTCTGAATCTCCAAACTCTTTGCTTTTAAATATGAAGCTGAAATTTGGTTTTAAAGACCAAATGTGTTTCTTGTACAACCTCCATTTTTCATCCCCTTAGATCTGAACATTGACTCTCAACATTAAAACTGTATGCGCTCTCACATAATGTACATATTCCACTATTACAAAGTAAAATTCATTTATTAAGTATACATGTAAAATATACAGTACTGTGCAAAAGTTTTGAGCCACCTCTCCAAGGAGCCAGACTTTCTTGCAGGATCTTGGGCACTAGTTCTTGATGATTCCCAAACAGCTGTTAGCTAAGAAACATATCTCGGCATGGTGTGCACTATGTCCTTAAAAAAAGAGGAATTGCGGCAAGTGGACAAAAAGAAGAAGTGTCAGGCCTAAAAAGCTGATTACAGCAAATGAACAGTATCTGAAAGTCATGTCCTTAAGAAATAGGAAGAAATCTAGCAAAGACCTGACACGAGACCTGAGAGATGATCTGGTCCTTCAGTTGATCCATCTACCTTTTTCTGAAGCTTCAACAGAAATGATGAAGACTACTTAAAGAAATTACTAGAAAGCTTGGTGAAGATAGTTCAGGCTGTGTTGAAGAAAAAAGGTGATCACGCCAAATACGCATTTTATATAAAGTCTGTTTTTACCTGTGCTGCATTTCCATGTACAGTGGTGGAAAAAAACGTTTGCCCCCTTCTAGATTTCCAATTTTTTTGTATGTTTGTCACACTTTAATGTTTCAGATAATCAAATAAATGTAAAATATTTAACAAAGATGTGCAGTTTCTAAATGACGGTGTTTATGATTAAGAAGAAAAAAACAGATCTACATGGCCCTGTGTGAAAAAGTGATTGTCCCCTAAACCTAATAACTGGTTGGGACACCCATAGTAACAAAACCTGCAATCAAGCATTTGTGATAACTGGCAATGAATCTTTCACAGCACTGTGGAGGAATTTTGGCCCACTCATCTTCGCAGAATTGTTTTAATTCAGCCACATTGGAGGGTTTCCCATGATAAACCGCCTTTTTAAGGTCATGCCACAGCATCTCAATCAGATTCAGGTCAGGACTTTGACTAGGCCACTCCAAAGCCTTCATTTTGTTTTTCTTAAGCCATTTAGAGGTGGACTTGGAGTGTTTTGGATCACTGACCTCTTCCAAGACCCAAGTGCGCTTCAGGTTGAGGTCACACAGATGGCCAGATATTCTCTTTCAGGATGTTTTGGCAGACAACAGAATTCATGGTTCAGTTTACCACGGTAAGTCTTCCAGGTCCTGAGGCAGCAAAACAGCTCCAGACCATCACACTACCACCACCCTGTTTTACTGGTGGTATGATGTTCCTTTTCAGAAATGCTGTTACTTTTACACTAGATGCAATGGGACACACAACTTCCAAAAAGTTTAAGTTTTTTCTCATCAGTCCACAAATTTTCCTAAATGTCTTAGGGATCTTCAAAATGTTTTCTGGCTAAACTGAGACGAGCCTTTTTGTTCCTTTTGCTCAGCAGTGGTTTTCATCTTGGAACCCCGCCATGCAGACCATGTTTGCCCAGTTAATGTGGAGTCGTGAACGCTGACCTTAACTGAGGCAAGTGAGGCCTGCAGTTCTTTGGATGTTGTTCTGGGTTCTTTTGTGACCTCTTGAATGAGTCGATCTCGCACTCTTGGGGTAATTTTGGTCAGCCGGCCGCTCCTGGGAAGGTTCACCACTGTTTCATGTTTTCGCCATTTGTGGATAATGGCTCACACTGTGGTACGCTGGAGATCTACAGCTTTAGAAATGGCTTTAGAACCTTTTCCAGACTGAGCAATCTCAATTACTGATAAAGTGTGAGGAAAAATACAAAAAAATAAGAAATCTGGAAGCAGTCAAACACTTTTTAACACCACTGAATGTCTAAAAGATAACATATAGGCAGTGATTAAAACCTTAAGAGTATCTTAAGAGAGGATGAATGACAGGATGCACTTTTAGAATAAAGCTTAGAGAACTCCTGGTTCTCCTCTTTTAGCTGAAGTATTTGTGAAGTGTGAAAAAACAGCAAGGTAAAATCCAACATTTGTTTCCTTGGTTACGGTTACACAAACAAAAGCTGGAGTCTACCGATCCCTAAAACGGGTGTTATCAGAAAACCCTCTCCTCTTTCACTGCAGCCTTGCTATTTGCTTTTATATTTCTATTCTCTACAGATTTAGATAAGGCCATTCATGCTTTCATTGCATCTCATCGCAGTGCTCTCTATTCCTATTCCTACCTTAGTTTAAAGTCACTTTCAGCTCTACAGCTCATTTGGGATGCAGCAGTTAGGATTGAAACTGCTGCCAAACAAAGAGGCCATAATATTCCCGAGTTCAGCATCTCTTACTGGTTATCTTAGAGATTTAGAAGTCATTTAAAGTGACAAGAAGGGAGGCTTTTGTGCTTTACTTTTTCATTTTCCCATAAAAAGCTGCCAAATATTAAACAGTACCACCACAGATGCATAAAAATCCTCTGCTGCTCACGAGTTCAACATGTTAGGCAACAGAACATGTATAAAAATAGTCATTTCATGTTTAAACCTTTACATGAATACTGCAGATGCAAAATATAGACCAACTCTTGTGCAAAGGGAAAAAAGGATTTCTTTTTCTTTTCAGCAAGGCAAAGGAAGCCTTCATGAAGCGCGTCAACCTGGTTACACTAATGGAGGCCGGTGAAGGTGAAGTCTGATGGTTTTAATATGAAACATTTTTTGCAGTCTTCCTCAAAAGTAGCTGACTTGTTTTCATTCATTTGCTTCTTTTTAAATATCTCAACTTAGTGAAGCCGAGAGGCTCCAACAGTAATTTTTATTTATTATTATCATTATTATTTCATTTTTACCTTTAAAACCACAGCTTTAGACCCAGTAATCACTCTGCTTTCTCCAGTGTCTGCAGGATGCTACCAAATGATGTAGACAAAATCGTTTTTACATTACAAATCGATGGGCTGTGTGTCTGTGATCCAGTTCATGATAGTCTCAAATGCTTGAAAAGAAAGCAACTGAATTTCTTTTTTGTTCATGAAGATGTTTCAACACTCATCCAAGAGGCTTCTTCAGTGTAAAACAACTGGTGGAGAGTCCCATGTGTTTAACCCCTTGTTAACCACCACTTATCCCATCTGCCACAGAGTGGGACGCTATAACGTTATAGAATAGAATAGAATAGAATTAGAATAGAATTAAACTTTATTGTCATTGCACATGTCACAAGTACAAGGCAACGAAATGCAGTTAGCATCCATCCAGAAGTGCTTTAGCCATGATATAGATATATATTGGCAATAATATAGAAATATAGATATATTACAGAAATGGGTCTGTTATAGGTATGAGGGTACAAAATATGAGTCTATTATGGGTATGTTACAATGTATACGGTATGAAGGTATGTTATGAATCTGCTATAACTATAAGTATGTACAGGCTGGAGTGGGTGTACAAGCTATGTACAGGCTATGAACAGGATATAAATATGAAAACTATACAGAAATGTGAAATTTAAAAAAAGCTATGCAGAAATATGTCTGTGAAGGTTCTCAGTCATCAAGGTCAGCGTAGTCTAAGGAGCTTGCAAAGAAAAGCGTCTGGACTTCTTTAAGTTGCTTGAAGACGTTTCACCTCTCACCCGAGAAGCTTCTTCAGTTCTAAGGTCAAATGGTGGAGAGTCCCAAAAGGACCCCCTGATGATCCTCTGCCTAATCATATGAGCCAAGGTGTGAAAGCGGGTGTGGGTCACAATCAGCCAGGGTTTCGGTTGAGCTCATTGTGAAACCTGGCCCCACCCTATCATGTGATTTCCTGAGGTCAGATGGCCCAGGATGTGAGTGGACGTTAAGGCGTCTGGGGAGGGATCTCAAAACTGGATTATAGATGGCAGAGAGTTGGTGTTGTAAGCCACCGCCTCTGTTCAAAGATGGTCGCTCACAGTGGACATAAATGGCTTCTTTCACTCCTCTTTCCTCTTTCTGTCCTCTCTGTCCAAAATGTGAACATTGGCATCCTCGAAAGAGTGTCCTTTGTCCTTTAGATGCAGATGGACTGCTGAGTCTTGTCCTGTGGAGGTGGCTCTTCTATGTTGTGCCATACGCTTGTGAAGTGGCTGTTTGGTCTCTCCAATGTCGAGGTCTGGGCATTCCTCGCTGCACTGTACAGCATACACCACATTGTTAAGTTTGTGTTTAGGAGTTTTGTCTTTTGGGTGAACCAATTTTTGTCTGAGTGTGTTGCTGGGTCTGAAGTACACTGGGATGTTGTGCTTGGAGAAAACTCTCCTGAGTTTCTCTGATACACCGGCTACATAGGGGATGACAATGTTGTTGCGTCTGTCCTTCTTATCCTCCCTCGCTGGTGTCTGGTCTTCTTTTCTGTGCTTCTTTGCTGACTTTATAAATGCCCAGTTAGGATAGCCGCATGTTTTAAGTGCTTCCTTTACATGTGTGTGTTCCTTCTTTTTCCCTTCAGGCTTAGAGGGAACATGTTCTGCCCGGTGGTGTAGGGTCCTAATTACTCCAAGTTTGTGTGATGGGAGTCAAAGAGGAGGTACTGGTCCGTGTGTGTGAGCTTCCGGTAAACTTCAATGTTGATCGACTACAAGAAGACAGCTCCTTGGAGGACAGGACCAACTTCACACCCAGTCAGATCTGCACACTGTTAGACCTCTGCCTCACCACTACATATTTCAAGTACAACGAAGGCTTTTACAGACAAAAACATGGCTGTGCCATGGGCTCCCCCGTGTCACCTATTGTAGCCAACCTTTACATGGAGGAAGTGGAAAGAAAGGCTCTTGGCTTTTTCAAAGGAAGAGTACCCAGCCACTGGTACAGATTTGTGGACGACACCTGGGTCAAAATCAAAACACAAGAAGTGGAATCCTTCACTGCGCACATTAACACTGTGGATAAAAACATCAAGTTCACCAGGGAAGACACAAAGGACAACTGTTTGCCTTTCCTGGACTGCGCCATGCACATTGAAGAGAATGGCAACTTCAACATCGAAGTTTACCGGAAGCCCACACACACACGGCCCAGTACCTCCTCTTTGACTCCCATCACCCTCTGGAACACAAACTTGGAATAATTAGGACCCTCCACCACCGGGCAGAGCTTGTTCCCTCTAAGCCTGAAGGGTTAGGACAAGAAGGAATATAAAGTCAGCAAAGATGCACAGAAAAGAAGATCAGACACCAGCTATGAAAAGTTTTTCCACTGACATCATCAGATGCTGTGTTTCCTCTCTTAATATGTTCAGACAGGCCTTTACTGCAGACACTTTCAGTTCCTGCTTGTTTGTGGGTCTCTGCACATTTAGTTTTTTTATTTAATGTCTGAAAGCGATGCTCTGTTGGGTTTGAGATCAGGTGACTTACTTGGACAATGAAGAACAACCCACTTTTTTGCATTGAGATAGTTTTGGGTTGCTTCGGCTGCATGTTTTGAGTTATTGTCCATTTGCACTGGGAAGCGCTCTGCAATCAGTTTAGCAGCATTTGTCACAGTCTGAGCAAAGAGTACTGCCCTGTATACTTCCTGCTACTTCTATCAGTACTCACATCATCAATGACCACTAGTGACCGGTTTCACTTGCAGCCATACATGCCCATGCCATAACATCAATGTTATCTGCTTCACATCATGAGCTGCTTCTCTTTTTCCATACTTTTCTCCTTGTACAAGTTATTTTCAATATTTTGTGACCAGGCCTAATCTGGACTTTTAAGTGTAAACATAGTTTTGCACCGTCCAATAAAGACTGTATATTCATTCATTAAAACATTTCTTGGTTGTAGATGTTTAAAGTGATAGATATACCTGAACAAGAGTGTTCTTGACTTGATGAGATGTTGTGAAGTTGCTTTTCTTATCCTTAGAAATAGTTTGTTTCATTTGTCATGAAATAAAGAAAGAACGGGTCTCAACTGGCTATTTTCAACTATTTTGGGTTTTTTTAAAAATGTAATGAAATCTATATGTAGTCCCCCTCTGAAATTAGGAGGCTACATATAAAATGGCTTTAATTCCTAAACAGTTAAAGCAACTTTTTTGCAAAACCTACTGAATGAAAACTGAAAGTCTTCACTTCAATCACAAATTGACTCTTTCACTTACAACTCAACCCTACAGGTGAAAAGAGGAAAACTCCAAAAGCTGTAAGTGTAAACTGATTTAATGACTGAAAGATTAACTTGAGCAGTGTCAGCTATAGTCATTTAATTTTTTCATTTTTTATAATTATCAATGTAACAGCTGTAAAACCATCATGTAGTCTTAAAGTTGGAACTCCACATGATTCTATGTAGGTTACTAACCTCGAGAGTATCAAACGGTGCTCTAATTCTTCTCAGATTTACTACATTTAGGGTACAAACTGTCTCTCCGGGCTACTTTTTGAACCTTTTTGTTGCTTGTGTTCTCTAATATCTCAGTCTCTCCTGTTCTCCTCCCTAGCACTGTTTTGCCTCCCCAAATCTCCTGAACTAACACTGTTTTGATGAAAGTGTTACATACAGCTTCCTCGCATGTCAGTAATTGTTACCAGTGACAGAGAGCCACGAAACTTAGTGAACACCCAGATGGTCAAAATAGAAAAGAGAAAGCAACAAAAAAAAACAACTCAGAATTGGTGTTTGGAGATTTTTGGATGTCAGCAGCAGCAGCATGCTAACAGCAGAACAGACGTACTCTCAGGAGGTTTTATTATTGTGAAAGCAGCTGCTTGTCTGTCAGTGTCCTCGCTGCGTTTGTGCTGTCTCTGCACCACCTGTGACTGTGTGCAGAGACCCGTACTCTTACGTTCACAAAACACTGAAGGAAAGATACACAAACTCACACCCGAATCAAAAAAAAGAAGAAAAAAAGCTGCACTCCTGCGCAGGACGCCCTCCCTTCCTGACTTTGTCTTTCCCGTGTTATCTTCTAGACACACTCCTGCACTCACTGTTTTTTGTCCACATACACACAAACGATAGCCAGATGCTGCCCTTTCCACCTCCTCCATCAGCTGCTCCTCCCACAGCAGCAGGAAAGCTGTTGTCCTCTTACTGCAGCCCTTTTTGTCGGAAGTGGTCCACTTAAGTCCTGGATAAAGGCCAACACACACACACACACACACACACACACAGTCATTAAGGGAAGCAAAGCCTGCAGTAATGATGGCTACTTTAATTATATGAAGATATACGTGGGAAATCATGCATGTGTGGTCCCTTCTCTGAAGACGGCTTAAACGAATTATACTTGTGTGTGACAGAAAAGAAGGCGGAAGCGTGCTGGAAGCTGTCAGAGGAAGTTTAAAAATGTGTGTGTCTCGGACCGTGTATGTGCGTTTGTATCTAGGTGCTTCTGATCAGCAGCAAATGTCATCAAACTGACATCCTGTACTGATACAGTAAGAAAAGTCACCCAGAAGGAGAAAATGATGTTTCTATGTTTAGAGCTTCTGCTTCATGAGTTCACTTTCGGTGAAATTTACAGCTACATTTCACAAGATTAATAACGACGTCAGCCCTCGGGGCATCACAGTGTTAGACTGCAACAAAGGAGAACATCCTGTCTCATTATGATTTATCTATTTGTTTGAATTAGATTCGGCTGATCAATTCTTTTAGCAGTGGACTCATCCATAGTGTTTTCCTGCAGCGTGGAAAAAGCCATAAAGCATATGGCTAAATGAACTGCGCTGACATTTTGTGGAAAGTTAAGAGCCAGAAAACACTTTAGTTTGATTCGCTTTTCAATTTGAATCGATTCTTCATTTCAAATGGGGCCACAAATTTTCACTGTGACTCCAGTTCAGTTCCTGTCCTTTGCCCACTGCGAACAACTATGTTCTGATGTGGGTCATTTTCTCACTGCCTAAAAAACAAGCAGACAGAGGAATGTGGCAATTAAAATAACTTGAGAGCACAGTTTTCTTTTTCTTTCTGTATAAACATATTTCCACAACCCTATTTATTTACGAGGTTGAGAAAGTAGATGGGTGGAAGGATATTTTGATATTCAATTTGATTTAATAGGTTGACATAGATGCAACAAAAGACTTGATAAGATGTGTAATGCTTAAAAAACACCTGGTCAAACAAATTAGCATCCTAGAGAGGCTGCGTCCTCCAGAAGTGAAAATGGGGAGAGGATCGCCAATCTGCCAAACACTGTGGGCAAACTGGATGCTGTGAATTTTGGGGTTTCATCATCTACAATTCAACAATAGATCAATATAAGATTCAAAAATCATTAATGAGTGTTTTTAAACTCGAGGTACTCAGGGAGCTATGCATTAGAAACAGATTGCGATTCTGCAGTGGCAATTTAACGCACTAAAAAACCACACTGCTTAACACCGCCATCAACACTGTCCTGGAAATCTGAGACATTCCCAGTGCTTGATAGATCCATCCATCCATCTGAGTCAGAAATTACCCAGAAATGATAATATTAAAACTAAGTAGCTGCTGCCATTGTTGAAAAATGGAATTGGCTGGGCTGCGCTATGAATTCTGGGATAGGTGACGAGCCAGGCAACGAAAGCTGTCCCAATGTCCCAAAACTTAGTTTTAATATTACTCTTTCTGGGTCACAAAATAAACTTTTATCAAGACATCACATATTTGCAAAAGTGCTCCGACGTTTTCGGAGACGTCTGTTACTCACCAGTTCGAAGTTTTGCGAGATCTTGCAAAAGTTCAACTTCAACTTTTTTCCCCATGTCCCTTGCAGGGCTCCATAGAATCATAATAGAGGTTATCTGTCCTACAGATAAAGCTTGGCTTTAGCTATGCCATGCACAGTGGTGTTGTGTTTAGCACTGTAGCTTTACAAAACTCCCAAGTTTGAGTCCCCCGAGATTAAATGATATTTGTTTCAATAAGACGCAGTGGATGCAGTATCTAAATAATATACCTTGTATGTATTGTCCAGTAATGGGTTTAAATGTAGCTCTTGTCTTTTGAAAGTTGGAGTGCCGCATGATGTTTTGCCAGCATTAATTATGAAAACTTTTGTGTTTTTTGAGTGCTTCTGTGGCAGACTTTGAACAGAGTCATCTGCTTCTACTTTTTCCCCCAACTCTGCGCCTCGCTTCTCGTAGTTAACTCTCCTCAGAGACAATTTAGGCAGCACAGCCACAATGAGAGGGAGAATTAGCAGCCAATTACAGCCAAATAGACTTGCTGTGGATGTGGAGCTCAAGAGTGTTTGGAATAAAGTTTAATTTTGTGTTTCGCTGCAAGATATCCTTTAAAAAATATCTTTGTGCAAGATTACTTAAAGTCACTTCTTCCTCACCTGCCTCTCATCGTAAATAATGCTTCCTTTCATTTGGCTTTAAAATAGATCTAAGAAAGTGTGTCAAATTCATGTTTTGTTGATGGGTATAACACAGCAGTGATTCAACAAACACGCATTTACCTTCCACACTCTAATGAAGGTTTTTCCACATTTCAGTCTAACCCGTAGGGTGACCCTTGCTCTCAGAGCATCGAAGATCAGCAGATGGTCTCTTGGCAACAACTGAACGAAGTCAAGGGAGCAAGCAAACAGGCTGGATTTGATTTACTCGGTGAAAGGACGAATGCTTCACTGTCAGCAAATCTTTACCAGAACTGCCTGTTTAAAATCTTTTCATATCATTTCATTGAGAATAATAATGGCAATTAATTATTGATTTGGGTTGTTTATACTCAAGGTGTAACTGACTTAGATTTAGGTGAAAAAAGAAGTCAATGAGGTGAAGACACAGTGACAGGAGGTTGAATGTCAAACTTGAATGGAAAAAGTCACATATTTTCTGTGCTTTTAAAAAGTCTATTTAATGCACAAGTGCAGAAAAGGAAAGTGTCATGGTCGGCTGTGTGGCAGGCAGGCTGGAGTGGTGGACCCAAAATGCAGGACTCTTTGGAGACAAGATTTAAACTGAAAACGCAGCCTTATTGCTGGACAAACGTCTACATAAAATAAGACTCACAAAAGCAAAACAAAACTCTAAACTGAGGTGCTGGAGGACTGGAAATCATGAACACACAGCAAGTTGAAGGTACAACGCAACAGGGAGCACAGGAAAACACAGGGCTTATATACACCGGGGAGTAATCAGGGAATGGGCAACAAGAGGGAGACACAGCTGGGAGAAATCAGGCTAACAAGACAGGGGAGAGGTAAAACTGAACGCACTGACATGAGACATGAACTTTCAAAGTAAAACAGGAAACCAGAAACCATCACACACAGACTCAACACTGAGAGGCAGACAGAAAATAACGCATGGAACCCAAACTATACATGAGGCAACAAATCCTTAAACACGAACAAACAGAAACCTAGAAATCCAATAACGATCAAAGCACAAGAGTATCAAAGGGCAGCCCATAGTGCAAAAATAAACCAAAACATCAGAAACTCAAAATGCTGGGTCGAACCGACCCAGAACCGTGACAGAAAGAAAGATAAGGGTCTACGGGTAAAATAACATGATTTTGAGGATTTGGTTTGAAAAGCCCCATGAAACACCTCTCATACAAGGTCAGTGTGTGTGTTGCTGGTTAACTACACATAACTAGTTTAAAAGTTTCTAAAGCGTCCTGACGATGCTGCAACAGAGTAATGATGCAGTGTTTGAGTCACCTCCGGGTCAGAAACGTCTAGCCTCCAGTTTTCAAAGTATTATAAAACTATTATCAAAGTCCTTTGGCAGGAAAACTCAGGTAGAAGCAGAAAAGAGGTTTCCAAAGAAACATTTAAAGTCTCAGACTCACTGTAGATATTGCAGTTCACTCTGAGGGGGTTATGAATACTTTGACAAAAGTGTTTGAGATGTTTCACTGAAGACATCAAGGTGAACGTCACTGGCGATGCTGAAGAAAAGAAAAATGTGTCCTACAGTAATCATGCATGCAGATTTTATAGTTTTTCGCTTAAATGGGGAAATCCTTGATTTCCCAGGGGCATACAAGGAGGTATCAAGGGACCCATCCCCTGGGCACCATGAATGTGTGTGCTGCCATGATAATCAATTTGGTAGTTATTGTATTTCATTTTGAACAGCTTCTAAGTGATGAACTATAGATTATGCACTCAAAATCTGCAGTCGTTAGAGCGGAAAGTAAATTTGAAGTTTAGTCTGAACCATAGACTCACTCACCTCTCTACAAAGGAAATGCTTTAATAATTCCTGTTTTGTTTACATATGAAGTTACAGCTTTCTGGAAAAATCCAGCATCTAGTGCAATAGTTTGTACAGATGGATAAAACTGCTTTGAATGTGTTGCGCGCTGAAATATTAACATGATCCACAAGCCAAATAATCAGATGTCTCCGTCTTACTCTCGCTCCTCTCTGCAGGTCGTGGGATGAGTTCCATGACTGCGCTAACGTGGCGATGGCTGGCTGTCCCGAGGAAGCGGCAGCTGTCTGGGAGTCTCTCCGCCAGGAGTCTAAGAAAATGCAGTTCTCCGGAAACCTTTATGACATGTGCTCCAACCGTAACACCCACCCAGCGGCCTCGGTGTCCCCTAACGGCTCACCCAACCAAGAAGAGATCAACCAGGAGTCTCTAAGAGGGAGGGCCTATCACGTGGCAGGCTGCCTCCACTATCTCCTTCTACTGTCTCCTCTGCTGCTGCTGTTGTTGTTTTGGATATAAATACCCCCAAAGAAATGGGATTAGTGTGAATAGATATAAACTTTGTGTACTTTTTCTTCCACGATTCCATAGACTTTTCACTGCTTCTTCCTCTGCTCTGCCAGGGGTCAAATATTTCTAACTGCATGTTCAGAGGCTCGACAGTCTTTTTGATAATATATCTCTAAATTGCCTGTGCCGTTTCATGCATATTCTCTGCCTATTAATTAGATTCTCAGTTGGAAAAAAGCTCACAAAACTCACCGAGAGATACACAAGCCCTGCAAACACATACATAGTTGAGCAGATGCATACTGCAGCCTCGCATCATCCGTCTTCATCCTGTATCCTTCTAAATCTAGTTAGTACGAGCTTGCATGTGATGGTTTCAGGGTGAGTCTGTCTCCTTGAATGCAATAAGATAAGAGATTAATAAGAGAAATGTAATAACTAAGACTTGTTTGATAAACTTGAAAACAAAGCGATGAAAAGACTAGGTGCCACAACTAGTTACTGTTAACCCCACTTTTATGTGGGCTTTCCATGATGAACAACACCCATTTCCTATTTACTAAATGCAGACACAGTGCTGGGTGTGAGTAGTTAAGATATAATGATGGTGATGATGATGTAGTTCTAATGTTCCGAAATTAGTTTTTCAGACTACAAAGTAATTGGAGTCATAAATTACACTTGCTGTAAATGGAGCTAACTTTGAAGCTAACTAATTTTGAATAATGTTCTTATTTAGAGAAAATGCATCACAGTGTCTTCTGTGGGTGCACGAGCAACACGAGCTCTGAGCTGAAGTTCAATTGAAGTCAGAGTATGCCGGAGTGGTTTTTATTTGCTGCTTGCTCAGTTATGAAGTCCTCTGGGGCTCCTCCTTGGCATCCTGCATTGGAGCCCTACAGTATGGGACCAATATGTTCTCCAGTCAGAAACACAACCCACTTGCATGCCAAGTGGATTTCATGCTCCAGGAGTCATAGATTTGGCCCTGCAGGCCTGCTTGAGCTGCTTGTTATTCTAAGTGGTTGCAGGTAACAGTTGTTTCTGTCTGGCCCAGGATCAGATATATTATGAGATTAGAGACAGATAGAGAGTGAGAGAGGTGAGTACAGCTGGAAAACATACAGTTCTGCCTAGTTGAAGATTGAATCCACTTGTCTCGCAGCGAGTGTGTTTTACACAGGGGGCTTTAGGTTGCAAGTTTACTTTTCCTTCTCTACAAAAAAAAAAAAAAATCAAAGCCAGGTCAACTTTAAAGAGTTACGCTAAGATGTGTGGATGCACAACACATAATCCTCAAGGGACCACAACAGTGCACCAACTTTAAGAGAGGTGGAAATAAATGAAATTTATTAGACAAAAAAGATCCAAAGAGAGCTGCGTAATAGCTGATTGAGTCTGTCTACCTTGCCAGTGGCAAGTTCGTTAAATGTACCTTACAGAGTTGAATAGAAGCCGAGAGGCATTTCAAACAGATTTATGGATGGGTGACAAATGAAAGAAAAATACAACATAAAGTGCGTCTTGATTTTCCAAGTCTCTGGCACTCTGCTTGAGGGATGAAACATCATTCTCCCAAAGATATTCCCTTTATTTGGTGTTTTGATGATGGCAGTGAGGAGTGCTGTGTAACAAAGTAGCCCGAAATCTCCTGGAGGTTCAACGGGGTTGACATTGAATGAGAAGGTCATAGCAAATGAATCACACTTTTCCTTTCCCATGTCCATTCAGCGACCCCTTGTTTACTATAAATGGCTGAATTATCATTCTGGAACAGTTCATACACTGTATATAAAAGATAGACATAGCCACCATGGGTCTGTGAAGTCTTACCATGAAGCCTAGAGCTGAATATTGTTCTGGTTGCTTTTTATGTTTTGAAATCAGACTGAGACTGAAAAATTCAAGAGACACGGCACATATATGTTGTAGCAACATTGCACAAGGGTCCTTGTGGACGTCCATGTGCATGCCTGTGTTTTTGACCATGTGGACTGATGCACAGAGAATTTACATTGCAATGCACCAACCTAACCAGCTCCCCAAGCAACAGACTTCAAGCAGATTTCAAAGATGTATAATAACAAATATAGAAGTATATAAGAAGTAAAAATAAGTATGTCTCCATCTGCATTCACAACAGTGAAGCCAAAGGAAACCAAGGAAAACAAAATACATTTTTCTTATAGATTCACCTATAAATCGAGTTCTTTTTGCAAATAGCAGATTCACCCCCTACTGGCCAACAGATGGAGGAACATGCAGGAGGAATCAGTGGTACTGAACAGGCCAATCACAATAACGTGGGCGTGTCGAGGACACAGATAGTTACATTTCGAGAGATGTGCATGCCAGGTTGCATTGTAGAGTTTCAGAGAGGTTTGCGGTTCTGGTGTAGTTGCCACGGTAACAGTGCAAAATGCAAATGTAACAGAAGAGATGAGGGTCACATATGTAAAAGTGTATTTTCAGTTCTTGTACCACAGTCTTAGGGAGCAGAGGGGGTGTTGTGCTTTTTACTGCCCGTGGTAAGGAACAGTCTTTTAATCTGTTGGTTTGCCACGCTGGCTTCCTTTGCAGACCTCAAGTATGTCCATCTTTTATATACAGTCTATTGAAAGACCTTTTCCAACAGGATAGTAATGTTTCAGCTTAGACTAAATTACTAAAACAACCTTTATATATTTTTACATATATACTTTTTTATATAACTGGACTAAACCCGTGTAGTAAAATGCTCCGACAGCATAATAGGATGTGCTCACAGTAGTAGTAAAAGGTTCAGGTTTTTCCTATCTCCGTTCTCGGCTATTTATTTATGCAGTAATTTAGTTTGGGACATCAATGTCAAAAGCAAACTTTGCCCTACAAGCTCAAAAGCTCAGTACAACTGAAACTCCAACAAATATTACATTTTTAATCATTTTTTAAATGTTAAGAATAAACAGCAGCAGGAACCCACTGACAGAAACAGTGAGACAAATTTACACTAAAAGAGAAAAACTCCAACCATCCCACAGCTCCTTTTTTACGTGAAGGACTTCATCCACAGATATGCATGAATTTTTTAAAGAGGCTGCTCCAGTTTTGAACTTTAATTAAACTGACAGAATTAGCAATTAAGAGGCCTCAATGGCTGACTCACTAAGGTGCAGCAATTTGAGAACTATCTTCATGGAGCTCTGATAAGATGATGCAACTGGAGATTAAATTTAAGTAAATCCTAAATGTGAGGACACACAGGAAGATCACACAAGACGTGTTTGTATAAAATCCTACAGCACAGTGAGTGCTGTCAACATGTCCCAGGGTGGTTTATGGAAATGTAACAGGTTTAGACCTGCCTTTAAAGACTCTTACATACAGAGGTACTCCAAAACACAAAGAAACCTTCTCAACTCTGTTATGAGAAGTTCTGTTGCATGAACAAATCCGATTTCAGCGATTTTTCAATAACTCTGCAGTGTAAATGCAACATTATTGACCAAAGCTGAGCAGGGAATTATTTCCCAGCACTGCATTTGAGACTATACATCTCTTTGCCTCCGGCAACAGCTTGGTGTTCTGACAAATAGCTTAAATTGGACTGAAAGGGTGGCAGGAGATGGAGAAGCAATCTTAAACACCAGTACATCACTGTCCCATCAATGGTACACTATATTTGGCTTTATTACTCTGAGCAAATGGCAGTGAAAACAACAAACATGTTGCCATTTATTCATTTCCTCTGCAGCACATTTTGATTGCTACAGAAGAGAATAAATATGGTTAGGGGCTGGGGTTTCCATTTCCTTTTAAATGCTTTATTAAAGAACCAGACTCCTCTGATACGATCCTTTTTCAATCAGCACAACTTTGCTCCGCTCTTTGTCTTTATGACCTGCAGGATCACAGTCCCACTTCTTTCACTAATTATTAATTGTTAACAGAGACACAGAAAGCCAAAAGTTTCACGCTGATCCATCATCAACTCGCTCACACTACAAATTAAAAAATTAAAATTAAAAAAGTTTTGTTAGCCTATTTAGCGATGCATGGTTATGAATGCGGAGCTGTTTCTTTGAATCATACAAACTCTGCATTTCTAAAGAGATGATAGAGAAAGTGAAATTTGTGCATCTTTTAATAACAGCTGATTCAGTTTTGGGCTTTTTAGGGAACCAGGAATCTTTGCTCACCAGGTGACAGACACTCTTACTGTCTTTGTTTATCATCCTGGCAATGTTTGTTTTTATTTATAATTCATAAATTCTTTACTACTGTTGAAGAAAGCAGGGTTCACCAACACGTATTTGCTCTACCTTCCTAATTAATCATATTATAAATGTGATATGTGAACACAATGATTTTTGTGTTTCAGAGACAAAGATGTAGATATCAAACGGAGACAAGGCACACACACACACACGCACACGCACACACATATATACATATATATATATATATATATATATATATATATATACAGAGAAGAATGATTGTTTTCCTGATCTTGTTACTCGCTCCTCAAAAAGGAAGCACTTAAGTTTTTAAATACAGCAGTCAAACCAACAGAGAGTAGGGGTGATATCACTCACGGGGGCTCGTTCAGCTGCAATAAAAGTTAATCAGTTTCTAGTCTATTTTTCCATCAGCAAACTCACCTGGGTTTTTCCAATATCAATACACATTTTTAGTGGGAAAAAAAAATCCATTTAGTAAAAAGAATTACACACAGGGTTACCGAAGGACCTCCAATACACAGTTCTCCAAACTCGTTTATTGTTATCAAGCTTTAACTGAAGCACAGATGTGATCTAATTCGGATGCTCATTTTTCTGACTTTAATGGAGATCTCCTTTAGGGATATGCTGACTAACTCATCCTGTATATTCATAGACTGATTTGTATGTGAGGGTTATAGATAGCTTTCCTTTTTGTGTTCATTCTGGAGGGATCGTAGCAAAAATCGAGCACATAAAATTCCTTTTTACTGGCTGTAAGAGCATTTTTTCACTACATGAGAGCTGAGCATTTTCCCCAGCCAGCCTTTTCTATAATTCTGTGGAGGTGAAACACCAGCTCTGCCTCTCTGTAGTGAATGTTTCCCTCACCTTCAGTTTGTCTCCTGAACTCCTGTTGTCTTTCTGCCTCTGCCAACTCCTCTCTGTCATTTCATTTGGCTCCTCGTCTGTGATTCGGGTAAATATGGCAGACCCTCAAATAAGTTAAATTGTAACTTTACGTTTCCAGAAAGCTTGCACTATAAAATGGACATTCCAGACTGGATATTGGTGTTTACTTCATCCAGACTTAAACAATTGAAATTGTGTAATTTATGAACAATGAGGAAATGTGTTGGGGTTTCTTGCCCTGACTGTTTTGTGCACCTCACAGTCCTAGTCTGACCCATAAAGCTACAAAACTGACGTTTACGGTTAATATGTCAGCTTGAAAACCACATTTACATTATGTATTACAGTATGAACAAACAAGAGTTAGGCTGGAAGTAACATACAGGAAATATTGATATGAGATTTACTGGATCAGACTTGTGAAAGCACAGACAGACAGCTATCACCTGGATAGCACACACATCTACTCGCATTTAGCTATGACTGCGAGCTCAGCTGTTGTTTCAGGCTCATAGCTCAAACCTGAGGCCTCCAGTTATAATTACTGATAAGAGGGGAAAAAAGAAATTACTAGATACTAAAAAGTTTGGGAAGCACAAGATAAGTATGGCAGTGACCTATGTACGTCATTAAAGATGCATTTTGTGAAGAGAAAGGCAATGAAAGAAAATAATTCTGCTTTTCCCCTTCCATTTATGGCTAATATAAAAAGGAGTGAGAGAGTATTTAAATGAATCTTAATGCCTCCTCCCCTTATTAAACACCGCTCATAAATTCAAACTACTATTTCGAAAGTCAAGTCACAGTTTTATGACAAGAAACGCACAGACTGACAATGAGTAAAGTCACATCACTCTGTATAGTGTGAATACTTAAATCTCTGTTATTATCAGTGTATATAACAGTTTCATATATATATATATATATATCAAATGTCATATATGCCTTGCAATTGCTACTTTTAAAGCTTTAACATTTTCTATTGTAGTGTTTCATCCACTTTATTCCTCTCCCCAGGACACATTTATCTGCTCTATAACAGCTGCTACCACTGATCGTATAACATATTGAGCTTTTTAGAAAAAAATTATATTTATTTTAAAAATATGCATTAGAAAAAAAAATCAGTTCATAACTACTAGATATATGTCCTTAATGAGAAAAATTGACACTTGATTGCAAAACAAAACTCTGGAAGGTGTCATGAGCAGCTCTTGTAATATTTGTTTTATGATAAAACAATAAAATAAAATGAATTTGATTAAATGACCAAGCTAATAATCAGTTGATTAATCAGCATTTTTAAAAATGTGCTTTGGGTGTCTTATAAGCTACATGACATCGAGTGGTGGTGAGAACAGCTCTCTTCATTAGACCGTTTGTTCTATATAAGCAGGGCGTTACTGCTGAGCTGTCAGTCACCTTCACATTAAATGAACTTACAGCCAAATACATAATTGCTATAAATGATAGAGGAAAATTGACTCGGAGCGTAACAATTTTAAAGCCATAAAGTGCACGTGTAATTCAAACTGTTACATCTTCTATCTTTGCAGCTAGATTGTTAATTGTAACTGCATCTTTCCCTCTTTTTCTCATTTTGATCCACGTTTCAGACTAAATTGCCGTTTTCTCTCCTGAAAACTGTGCTTTTGGGCCTCACTTTGATCTTGTCACACTTTAGCCCTTGGACTGTTGAATTTGTTTACACAAGGGCCTTAAACCACAATCTCCTGCTTGGCAATCTTGTTTTTAATATCTGTTTTCAGACAGGCAAAAAATAAAAAATTAAAATGCTAAAATGCTTCTTGTGTATAAAGTAAATCCAACCACCATGCTTTGATTTCTCAGATGAGCCCATAAACGAAGCGCTGAATGACTTCAGCTTCCTATAATCTACTCATGTAAAACACACTCTGTGTTATTTGAAATAACTAGTCTAACAATATGAAATCCTGTCACATGCTGGATTTTGCCAGAAAAAAACACAACACAAGCTTTATATGTGCATTTATTGTTGTGTGTGTACACAAACAGTGATTGTTTTCTGTGTTTAAGGTTGTAAGTGTGTGTCTGTGTGTGAGATGGAAAGTGTGGTATAAATCAGCTGTTAAATGAGTGATTTATCAACACAACATGATGTAAATTTCATTGTTACTGATTAAACTGCTCCTCTTCGACACTTTCCAAACAAGATGGCATCCCCTAACCACGTTTGTTTGTTGAATTAGCATGCAGAGCTTTTTGCCATTTTGTGCGCAAATAACAGAGGACTAGAACCACGTGTATGTACGTACATTATCATATGAAATATTCATTACATTCCTATGTGAAGATTAGGTCATTTCAAGAAGCTACTATTCGGGAGATCTGAACATCATCACATCATGGATGAAGGAATTACTCCACGGATGAAAGCGGGAATCTTCATGACAGCAGCTCTGTGCACATACTGATCACATAAGTGTATTTTATTGTGGACAGTGACAAAGAATGCACAGTATTGTACATCAATAAATACAGCCATAAGTCTTTTGAAATGATGGAGACGCAGCATTTTCTGCTTCTAAAAAGAACTTTGTGAGATATTTCTGTATTTGTCCTTGGCTGTCTTTGATTATGTCTGCTTTCTCTCCTTTTTTCTTAAACCTTTATATCATATCACTCTGCTTATCTTACTTTTTTCCCTGCCCTATTAGAAAATCCATCTTCATGTCGGAGGTTTTGCTACCTTTATAGAAAATCATTAAACTGGTGCTGATCTGACAATCTGCTTGTCCTCATATTACTCAACAAATGTTTCGTGGTATGAAAAAAACATCTTATTTTATCAGCATCATTTAAGATCTTAGGAAAGGTTGGAGAATAAAGTTGTCAACCAGGAAAGGGTGCATGCTAACTGAAGCTGCTGGACTGCTTTGAGGCTGAGTCTTATGAACTGAGTACATCACTGAGTCCTTGCATCAGACTTCCATCCCTCCAATTTCTATAGTTTATCTGGTTTTGGGTCTTGAGATCAAAAGTTTAAGTTGAGATGCCAGGACCTTCCTCTCCTTGACCATCTCATCTAATTTCTCGGGAGGAGACACTGAGGCATTCCCAGCCAGTCAAGAGATGCTACTCTTCAGGGTGTTTTGGGTCTGATTGGGTTCTACTCGTGGCAGGACATCCCCTAAACACCTCACCACCACCTCCTAGGCCAAACATGGAAGCTCATCAACTAAAAAAGTAAGTTCATACCAGACATAAGTTGCAAAAGCTAGAACAGCTTACTCTTTTATACCTGTTGCTTCATCACTCACCTTTTTTTCACTTTAGATGTGTTTACACCACAGAATTAACCATTAGTTATTATTAATAATTGCTGCTTCTCTTCCTCCCCTCACCCTTCTGGCTTACTGGCCGCCCCTCCCTGAGCCTGGTTCTGCTGGTTCATCCTGTTAAAAGGAAGATTTTCCTTCCCCCTGTCACCAAAGCACTTGCTCATAGAGGGACATCCGACTGTTGGGGTTTTCTTTGTCTTCTCTTTTTTGTATTGTATTTTTATTTATTTTTGACAATATAAAGTGCCTAGCAGGAACTGTTGTGATTATGTATATAAATAAAACTGGCATTGAAAACTGAAAAACTGTGGCACAATAATCAGTCAAGGCCTCAAATCTAGCTCAATGTTTTGTCTGGAGATGAATGAGGACATGCACTTTGTACTTTGGTACAAAGGAGGATTTTCGTTTCATTACCGCAAGTAACGTTTGCAGATGACAGTGCCTGGAAGGTTGGAGGTATGCACTAGGGAAAAGAGCAAAGAAAGTTAGCAGAGGCAAGACAGAATAGATGTGTGTGAGGACGAGGGAGATGAGTTTAACAGAGAAGCTGTAAGGAGAAGAGATACTGAAGGTAGATTAGTTTAAATACCTGGAAGAAGAGAGTGCGAGCAGAGAGGAGTAGATGAATGTCAGCTGTGATTTGTGACAGAAGAATAGCAGCAAGAGTGAAAGGGAAGGTTTGCAAAATACTAGTGAGACCAAATGATGTAGAAGAAATGGTGGCACCAGAGCTGGAGGTGGCAGAGTTCAAGATTTTAAGATTTTCACTGGGAGTGACCATGAAGGACATGATTAAATGAGAGGCACAGCTCAGGTTGAGCTACTTGGAGCCAAGGTTAGAGAGGCAAGCCTGAGAAGGTTTTCACATGTGCAGAGGAGGAACAGTGAATATGTTGGACAAAAGATGTTGGGAAGATGGAGCCGCCAGGCAGGAGGAAAAGAGGAAGACCTCAGAGAAGAATAATTGATGTAGTGTAGGAGAACGGGCAGAGGGCTGGTGTGACAGAAAAGGATGCCTGGGACACGGGGAGATGGCAACAGATGAGGAAGAACTGACTGCATCTGAATAAACACAATACTATTTAAATCCCTTCTTAAAAAAATTATGCTCCTTCGCATCATCATCTTTTTATGCTGTGAATAAATTAGGACAACAATATGACAACATGAAAGAGAAACATTCTGATTAATTGCATTGAATCTGCTTTGTGCTTTATGTAATAAACAACCTCACACACATTATGTTAAAGTAAAAAAAAAAAACCCTACATAAAATAAATACTTTGACATTTTGGGACATATCTTTATTTTCTCTGAGACAGCTAAAAAAAGAAAGACAATCGAAATAATTCATTTGTTGAGGAATTCTAAGGTGTCATGGTTGTGGAACTATTGCAATGCAAATAATAACGCAGATCACGCACAGGTTATTAGCTCTTATTTTTTGCTTTTCTCTGACATTTTGTAACTCTAGATCAAAGCACTGCCAGGATACTCAGCAAGTTTGCCGCTCCAAATGTCTGCAAGTGATAAGAGTATGAACATTTTGAACTTCGATACCCAGAAGTCCTTTAAGGTGACATCAATAAGAAGCACAGCGCCATCCCATGATGCAATGCAAAGTAATGAAGTTGAAAAAGCTGTCACATTGCTGAGGGCAGCTTTTTCTGGACAAAGTGCTGCTCTCTGCTGTATGGCAGTCAGATTGAAGTTCACTTTTAAATGTTGATGCTTCATTTCCTGTCACCAGAGCAGCCAGCGCATTCAACAGCAGAGTTTTATTTGGGGTGGCTCTGCTGCAGTTGGCGGGGATTTGATACACATTTTGGTTACAGCCACAATTCATCATTTATTCTCCTAAACAATGTCACTTATGTGATGTCAGCCACTTCTGGCTGAATAGAATAGAATAGAATAGAATAGAATAGAATAGCCTTTATTGTCATTGTACAGAGTACAACGAAATTGGAGTGCCACTCCCTTGGTGCAAGATAAATAATAAATATAAATGTAAAATATAAAAAGTACAATAAAAATGTGTTTAAAGTTAGGTAAAACAAGCCAATTCAAATCTTGTACTTGACAAGAGTTAGAATAGCTGCAGTTGAAAAAGAATGTGCTACTTTTTGTGACAGCAGAGCACCGAAGCTCAAATATGGTGTTCCATTTTCTTGAAAATAACTTCTAGGTTCCAGAAGTCCTGAATGTCCTGAATGTCCTGAATCATATTTCACACGCTGGCCATTATGTGAAATATGATTCAGGACATTTGCACGCTGACTCCAGTCCACAAGTTCATGTAAAACCACCGCATGGACAGTTTTATCCTCTGGGCCTCCTAAAATATTTGTGAATGTAGTGAGAAATGAATGTTGTCCTGCACTTGGCAAGTTGCCTTCTGACCTCATGTTAGGGTTTACATAAAATGAGCCAAAGACAAACATCATGATGTACCACAGATATTTGATTTTATAGAAAGTGTTGTTTGAATAGGCCTTTTTGTTCCATATATTAACTGAACTTTGATCATCCCTGCCTGCTTGTCAATTAAAACAAGGAAAGACAAATGTTTCACATTGTGCAGCAGCGAGATTCATGCTCTGTGCACGATTTTAAAGAATAGTACAATAAGTGCCAGGTACAATATACATGAATGTATTGCTTAGGGCTAATTATTGGACCTCCGTGCAACTCTGCAGACCTTTTCAAGAGCCAAAAAGCAGGAAAAAGTACATTCTTGCAGTTTCTTCTCGAATTTAAGATGCCGTATCAGGAGACTGATATTGCACTTTGGACATAAAAGCTTCCTGAAATCTTCATTTGACCTTTTTCTGATAACCTGTACTTGATCAGTGGTTAACCTAGCACCTAGAGACAGGTGCTAGGTTAACCAGTGATTCTAAGTGGGCTGCAAATTTAGATGTACAGATAAAGGGCTGAGTAAGATACAAAAGCACAAGATAAATGTCAAGTTTATACATTTTTTAATTTTTGCATCAGTGTTATACAACAGCAGTATGTTATAAGCAAAGGTTAAAGCCCTTGACTTAGTATGACTTAGTAAATCTGGTAGTCAGTTTAATACAAAATACTGTCTGACACTCCTGCCAGCTGATGACACTGAGACAGTTAAACCTGCACAAACCCTTTTTGTCTGTCTTATCCTTGCCATGTGTTCTTGCAGATGGCATGCAACTACCTCTACATAAGAGGAAAACGCATTAACCCCTCTTCTTGTGGTGTGTGTGTGTGTGTGTGTGTGTGTGTGTGTGTGTGTGTGTGTGTGTGTGTGTGTGTGTGTGTGTGTGTGTGTGTGTGTGTGTAAGAGAGTGAGAGTGTTGACTGTGTGTTTCTTTGTCACAAGTTTTACTTGAAAATGAGAGTGGGAAGCAGCAATAAGATTTGCCAGGAGCCACAGGCAGTCAGAGATGGATCCAGGAAGACTGGGCCATCTGCAGACCCCAAGAGTACTGAAGACCTAAGGCCACACATCTCAGCGATATCTGTGTGCCCATTCCAGCAGGAGAAGGAGAGAGGTCCTAGATGAGGTGCCTACAGCTAACGGATGGGAGTCCCAGAGGATTAGGAACCCCGCTACAGGACGACCACCCTGTTGTGAGCTGAGATCAGGATCCCAGGGCTTCAGACGCCCAAGAACAGCCCAGTACCCCACAGTAGGGAGGGTAAACTCCTCCCTTCATGACCATGTTCCACAGAAGCCAAGACTCAGCAAGCCACAGACCCAGCCCCAGCCTCGCACGCACACACATACCCACCTACTCACACAGCCACCAATGACACACAGACACTTAAAGACACACATCCACATGAACTGGGACGCAGCCAGAGTGCCCCACAAACCACCCGCAGACCTCTGTGTGAGTGTAAAAAAGTGTTTATGATAAGTTAAATGATAATTTTATGTTATTTAAAGATTATGCAGGAGATTAAGTGCAGGTCAATGTGGGTTGTTAGTAGTATTATTGTTCAGATTAAAGTAGTGTATTGTTTTGGTCTGGTGCAGGGCAGACTTAGGTTCAGAAACATTAGAGGGGAAGACGACACTGAAAGAATTCTCAAGTAAAATTTATGAGAAAACTTTGAAACAGGAAGAATGGGAATAGGAGTGTAACTTTCAAGAGAAAAAAACGTGTAAAACTTCATTTTTGGGCAAAGTCTACAAACTTTGAAGTGATTTTTATCAGATTTGACTGAATTTTCTGTAAGGCAAGGCAAGGCAAGGCAAGTTTATTTGTATAGCACAATTCAACAACAAGGTGATTCAAAGTGCTTTACAGAGACATTAGAAACAAGAACAAATAAAAAGCATGATTTAAAATTGAATAAAACAAGCAAATAAACTAACTAACTAATTAACAAACAAACAAACAAACAACAGTATATAAAATCAAAACAGATAAAATCAGAACAGTAGATAAAATCAGTAGTTAAATGTAAGTTTTGAAATTTAAGCTTAAAGTGTGGATTTGGTGCTTTATTCAAATGCAGCTGAGAACAGGTGAGTCTTCAACCTGGATTTAAATAAACTGAGTGTTTCAGCTGATCTGAGGCTTTCTGGGAGTTTGTTCCAGATATAAGGAGCATAAAAGCTCAATGCAGCTTCTCCGTGTCTGGTTCTGACTCTGGGAACTGATAAAAGACCGGATCCAGATGACCTGAGGGATCTGGATGGTTCATACTGGGTCAGGAGGTCATTGATGTATTTTGGTCCTAAACCATTCAGAGCTTTATAGGCCAGCATCAGAACTTTAAAGTCTATCCTCTGACGGACAGGCAGCCAGTGTAAGGACCTCAGAGCTGGACTGATGTGGTCCACTTTTTTGGTCTTAGTGAGGACTCGAGCAGCAGAGTTCTGAATGAGCTGTAGTTGTCTGACTGATTTTTTAGGTAGACCTGTAAAGATGCTGTTACAGTAATCAAGCCTACTAAAGATGAATGCATGGACTAGTTTTTCCAGGTCCTGTTGAGACATCAGATCTTTTATCCTTGATATATTCTTGAGGTGATAGTAAGCTGACTTTGTTATTGTCTTAATGTGTTTTTCTAAGTTTAGGTCTGCATCCATCACTACACCCAAATTTCTCGCCTGGTTTGTGGTTTTTAGATGTATAGATTGAAGTTCTCTGGTGACCTGTAATCGTTTTTCTTTGGCGCCAAAGACTATTACCTCAGTTTTGTTTTTGTTTAGCTGGAGAAAATTGTGGCACAACCAGTCATTGATTTCCTCAATGCATTTACCAAGAGCCTGTACAGGGCCTCGGTCTCCTGGTGACATTGTGATATATATTTGTGTGTCATCTGCATAGCTGTGATAGTTTATTTTGTTGTTGTTTATAATCTGTGCCAGTGGGAGCATGTAGATGTTAAACAGAAGGGGTCCCAAGATGGAACCTTGGGGAACTCCACATGTGATACTTGTCTGCTCAGATGTGAAGTTACCTATTGATACAAAGTATTTCCTGTTTTCTACGTATGTTTTGAACCAGTTTAGTACAGTTCCTGAAAGACCTGTCCAGTTCTCCAGTCGTTTGAGTAATATGTTGTGGTCAACTGTATCAAATGCTGCACTGAGATCCAGTAAAACTAGGACTGACATTTTTCCACTGTCTGTATTCAGACATATGTCATTAAACACTTTGGTCAGAGCGGTTTCAGTGCTGTGGTTCTGTCTAAAACCTGACTGGAAGGCATCGTAGCAATTATTCTGTTTTAAGAAGTAACTGAGCTGTTGGGAAACTGCTTTTTCAATGATCTTACTTAAAAACGGGAGATTTGAGATCGGCCTGTAGTTGTTCATTTGTGTCTTGTCAAGATTGTCCTTTTTCAGTATAGGTTTGATTACAGCAGTTTTTAGTGATTCTGGAAACACACCTGATAATAAAGAAAAGTTGACGATCTGTAACAGGTCTGACTCTAAAGTCTTTGAGACCTTTTTGAAAAAACTTGTTGGCAGGACATCTAAACAGCAGGAGGAGGAGTTCAGTTGACCTAAGATGTCCTCCAGGTCTTTGCTGTTAATAGGTTGAAACTGTTTCATGGTGTTTAAACAGTTTTTTGGTGGACACAGTACATATCCTGGATCTGCTGTTGATGTACCAATTGCTTGTCTAATTTTTTGGATTTTTTCAGTGAAGAATTTGGCAAAGTCATTGCAGGCCATGGTCGAATGAAGTTCAGCTGCCACTGACACAGGAGGGTTTGTTAGCCTGTCAACTGTACAAGCAGTTTTCATTTCCCATTGACCATTGAAATCCAGATTAATATGGACAGGACTTGTTTCTAAAAGGATAGCAGTCATCAATCTTCAGCAACACTTTTCAGATTCTACCTTTATGCTGGCTTTTTACTGTCAAGGGGTTTTTAAAGCAGCCGTGCTACATGTGCTTATATATTGTACAATAAAGCTGGCTGAATTCACAAACAGCAGAAAACCTCAGAGCCAGCAGCGGTGCAGGTCAGCTGATCGCAGCCTGCACAGAAAGAAAACAAATTTATTGGAGCTCACAAAACATATTATTTGACCTTTTTCTAAGTGAGTCATTTCCTTCTGCTGCACCACTACATGGAGACTTCTTGTTCCACCACCTACCAAATCCCACTTTAACCCCTGGTTAGAAAAGTTAAAGAATTCATTCTGACAGCGTGGGAAAGTTCAAGTGACACGTAAAACAGACAGCCACACCAAATACCCAGGAATGCAGGCAGGCGAGAGAGGAGCCCTCTCTAGGCCCTGCGGTTTCTTATTTTGATTGATTGAAGTCAGCTGTGTTCGACAGTGATAGACAGGTGTATTATTATCTCATTACCCGCCAAGTAGTTTTTCAAAATAGTTTTCCCAGCTAGTTACTATCAGTCCTAACAATAGATATTTCTTATATATATTTATTAAATAAAGTTCTTACCTTGATTAATATTATAATTATTACCAGTCACATTAGTGTTGCTTAAACTGATTGTACCTTGTTCACCTTTCCTTGTTTAAATATTTCTATTCATTTTGGTTTACTATAACATAGGTGGTATTTGTTGGGAGTAAATTACTTGGCTCACTGTCTTGTAGACTTTGTATTCTCAGAAAACATGAGCAACTGCCTCCTCGAGCCAAACTGACAAAGAATGAAGCTAAAGAAACCATTTCAGTTTTTAGATAAACCATATTCTTCTATTTTCACCAGTCTTGTGCACAAGTCCCTCAAACCAGCATCCTTTCTAATATCCCCCAGGGGGTAACTCAGTATGTAGTTGCTGAGTTTATGTCTCAATGTTTATGTTGACAAGTCACATGTAGTATTCCTTGTTTGTTCAGTCGAGTCTAGCCTCCCCCTTTACGTCCAGTTTCAAAACACCAAGATGACAATAGTAAAAAAGCTCAGCTCGGTCGTCACGGTGACTACATCCATCTTTAGCATGCAGTTCATGGGCGTGATCCTATTCCAGCAGGGTCTCTGAGCTCATATCAGAAGCATTATAACCAAGAGACTTGGCTCTGTGAAAGAATCAGTAAAGGCAAAGAAAGTGAAAGAAGTATAACATACAGGTGAAACATAAAGGCTTTTGAACGTGAGGAAACTTTTTCGTGTTTTTGGTATGCAGGTTTTATGTCCCTCTGAAATTAAATGTAATTGAGAGAAATATCTAAAATAACTGCCCAGGAGTGTTACCAGGAGGGTTCTTCTGTCTTGTCTTTCCTCTCACAGCCGCACCCTCTGTTTGCCTGGCTCCTCCAGAGTTGACATGGTCCTGTTAAGAACGGAGTTTTTTCCTTCCCACAGTGCTTTCTCACTGGGGATCGTCAGGTCATTAGAATTCTCCTTCAAATATTGTAGAGCGTATAGCATGAAGTGCCTTTAGATAACTTTTTTATTAATAAGAGTGAATTAAATTGAATAACATACGCAGTGTTGGGAAGGTTACTTTTAAAATGTATTCCATTACAGAATACAGAATACATGCCCCAAAATGTATTCTGTAACATATTCCGTTACGTTACTCAATGACAGTAACGTATTCTGAATACTTTGGATTACTTAATATATTATCAATCAATCAATCAAAGCTTTATTCGTCACATGCAGGTTGCTATGCGTGTCCATAGTTCAGCTGAGACAGTGTCCTTCGGCCTATCAGGCTAAGTAAACAGTCCTCCAGCCAATCCAGGTGTCCTTGCATGGGATGGGAAGAATAGCCGTAACACAGTCGTTATCAGGGAGTGATTGTTCGGCTCCAGCCTTGGGCCTGCAGCTGGCGCCGTGATGGGGATCCGCAATGTTCATGTTGATTTTGTTAATTTCCATGCGAGCAGCCCAGGAGAATTTTCAGGCTGCTCTTTAACACTCTGACACTGGTCTCTCAATCTCCCGTTGGAGAGCCGCGAGCCTCCCCATGATGGTATCAAACTTCTGTTCCATGGTGTTGTCATTCTTTTGATTCTGAGACCTCACAACTGCAGTGATCCGTTCCGCGATGTCTTCCAACTGTCGCTCAAGGGTCTCATTTTGAGCAGGCCTCTGTCTGATGTATCCCCCCATACACTCAATGGTGTTGTTTTGAGCATTCACAGCAGCTGTAAGCGTCTCCAAGGTGTTGACCATATTACGTTCGTTGTGAGAGGTTGCGCCTCGTTCCATTGCGATTCCAGCGGGCAGCCTTGGGGGGGTTTGAACAGCCGGTTCCGCTCTCTTATTTCTCCTATAAACCAGGGCTAAGCCAACTCCGATCAGCATGAACCCTGTTATCACGGTTCCGAATAGATAGATATCTTCAGCGTCCTCGATCAACAGTCCCGCCAGGCACATGATCCTCCAGTTCTGCCACCCGTCCATCGTGTATCCGGCAGGGAAAGTCCCTCCAGGGCACTCAGGCTCTCCCGAGCCCAGACTTCTCGTTGAGAAAAGGGTGTCAATAGCATTCAGAGACCAGTTGATCAAATCCATAATTCTCTTTTAGGTTTTAAAGAACGACAGTGGGAGGCTGTTCCAGGGAAAGTAATGCACACGAGACAAGACAAGGACATAGAGGCTAAGCAGGGAAGATAAGGGTGAGGAGGAGAGGAGAAAAGTGTGACCGCCTTCGCTGAGAGCTGAAGACATTCACGTTGCTTTTTACAACAACGTGAATGTACTATTGCTGTGTGATTTATTACTATTACTGAAGGTCCGTGACTCCGAACTGTAGTAAAGGGACCTCTGACTAATACGCAGTGTTGGGGAGTAACGGAATACATGTACCGCCGTTACGTATTTAAAATACAAAATATGAGTAACTGTATTCCGTTACAGTTACCGTTTAAAAAGGTGGTATTCAGAATACAGTTACTTTGTTGAAATAAATGGATTACACGGCGGTACTTTCCTGTTTCATTTTGTCGCGGGTCAGGACTGTTTGGGTTTTGTTTGACAGCTACCTTCTGTTGTTCCAGGTGGCAGTGTTACGGTTGCCATGGTTACAGGGCGACGCGCTCTCTCTCTCTGCGACTGTGTGTTTCCTGGGTGAGAGAGCGCCTTTTCGTTGTTGTTGTTGTTGTGCTAAGCTAACAGGCAGAATGCTACAAGCATAGCTCTAAAGAATGTAGCATCATGGGCAGTGTAGTCCGTGTTGCAGGGAGAATGGACTGCCATACACGTTATGGGTCTGTGAGCGCGAGGAGGGAGAGAGAAAAAGGGGAGTGGAAAGGTACGAGTTGTCATCGAGGAAAAACGGGAGCTGGAAGCATGTCAATATAATAATAACCACTGCAGCCAAGAAGAGTGCCTGAGGAGCCCAGTTGTAAGTACGCTATTAAGACTTGACTGTACACCGTGTTCGTGTTTTCCTCCGAAAACAATAAGTTCCGTTGGAGCAGCCTTTCAACGCCTCTCTCTGTCTCTCGCAAGAAAAGTTGACCCACACAACAAAGTAAAGCTATTTTTCGGCTACGAGCCGACAGGGACCCCGCCGTATTAGTCAGAGGTCCCTTTACTACAGTTCGGAGTCGCGGACCTTCAGTAACAGTAATAAATCACACAGCAATAGTACATTCACGTTGTTGTAAAAAGCATGATAATATATTAAGTAATCCAAAGTATTCAGAATACGTTACTGTCATTGAGTAACGTAACGGAATACGTTACAGAATACATTTTGGGGCATGTATTCTGTATTCTGTAATGGAATACATTTTAAAAGTAACCTTCCCAACACTGCTAATACGGCGGGGTCCCTGTCGGCTCCTAGCCGAAAAATAGCTTTACTTTGTTGTGTGGGTCAACTTTTCTTGTGAGAGACAGAGAGGGGCGTTGAAAGCAGGGGCGGAGCGGGGGGGGGTGGCTTACGGGGCTTAAGCCCGGGTTGTTTTGTCAGAAGCCCGGGGTATTTTGGAGTGTAATTTTTTCATAGTTAGATGCCTGGCTGACAACTGTATAAAACAAAAAGTACACACAATATTCGAAGCACATAGTGCACACTGTGGGAATTTACGACTGTGCGTGAATCCCCCCCTGATATTGGTATGATCCAAGCTCAGGCACTAAGCGACTGAGTGAGGGGGCGGGGCAGCTGCTGCCCGTGAGTGCGCTGTTGGAGAGACGGAGCCAGCCATACTAAGGAGAGCTTAAGTTTGACCAGGTACCAAAGCAAATCATTCGTACCGTACAAATAATGTAAATATGACGGTGCATCACGAAAGATTGATATCAAACTGATCACTTGACCAATATTACGTTACTTGCTCTTCAAGTGAATCAACAAATGGCGAAATGAAAAGCCGAACAAATGCTATTTTTTAGAGTCTTAGCTTACGTGTGTTTATTTCATATTTTCAGTTCTTACCCTCCCCGACTAAATCGGTTTCAGTTATGTACTGAAACATAAGAATGGACATTCGAGGGTTCTTTCAAAGAAAAAACTCAGGTAAATGTTATTTTATATATTATGCTTTGTATGTTGTTCAGTATATTTCTATGCAAAACAAGAGGGATTTCAGTACACAGCAGGATATTCACATTTGTAACCAGATATTTACATACACTTTAGGGAGAAAACATAAAACATTTTTACTGTACAACATCAATTTAGAGTAAATTTTTGTTTTAGATAAATATTGAAATATATTTTGAATTAGTTAAATTTCAGAATAAAGAGAGACAGAGCTATTTTTATCACTTTCATCAAATTTAGGAGTACATGTACACTAAATTTATTGTTAATTAAGAAAACTCCAGACGATTCCATTCTGAGCTGAAGAAGCTTCTGATAGGTTAGTAGAGTCCATGTGAGTAAATTGGTGGCACACCTGTGGATGCATATAAGGCAAAACACAGAGC
This sequence comes from Diplotaxodon limnothrissa, assembly GCF_057381915.1. Classification (NCBI taxonomy): domain Eukaryota; kingdom Metazoa; phylum Chordata; class Actinopteri; order Cichliformes; family Cichlidae; genus Diplotaxodon; species Diplotaxodon limnothrissa. Next base: position 61,167,970 of record NC_140602.1, read on the forward strand.
CTGTTTCTGTGACATGGGAAAATCAAGAGATATCAACCAAAACACCAGGAAAAGAACTGTGGAGCTCCATAAATGTGGCTCAAGTTTGAATACAATTTGGTGCCATTTGCAATTAAGAAAGGCTGCTCCAACGGAACTTATTGTTTTCGGAGGAAAACACGAACACGGTGTACAGTCGAGTCTTAATAGCTTACTTACAACTGGGCTTGTCAGGCACTCTTCTTGGCTGAAGTGGTTATTATTATATTTACATGCTTCCAGCTCCCGTTTGTCCTCAATGACAACTCGTACCTTTCCACTCCCCTTTTTCTCCCTCCTCGCGCTCACAGACTCATAACGTGTATGGCAGTCCATTCTCCCTGCAACACGGACTACACTGCCCATGATGCTACATTCTTTAGAGCTATGCTTGTAGCATTCTGCCTGTTAGCTTAGCACAACAACAACAACGAACCATGGCAACCGTAACGCTGCCGCCTGGAACAACAGAACGTAGCTGTCAAACAAAACCCAAACAGTCCTGACCCGCGACAATATGAAACAGGAAAGTACCGCAGTGTAATCCATTTATTTCAACAAAGTAACTGTATTCTGAATACCACCTTTTTAAACGGTAACTGTAACGGAATACAGTTACTCATATTTTGTATTTTAAATACGTAACGGCGGTACATGTATTCCGTTACTCCCCAACACTGAACATACGTAAGTCATTGATTAACACACATGCGATTATAAGTCACATTTTCAGAAATAGAATTTTGAATAGAAAGATTTTTTCATTCCTCATTTGAATACCTCTAAAGACTTAATTAATTCACTACAAAGGGACTGGGGGTTAAGGACAAGTTGGTGAACTGAAAATATGGGAAAAGAGTGGGGCCTTTAATTTTAAGCTGATAAATTGAGTGTGTGAGGGAGAGTGTTTTTTCCTGTTGGATTCAGTTGACTGAACACTTAAAAGAAAACTTGAAATGTGTAATATGAAAGATGCTTTGGCAAAAACAAGACTAGAGGTCCTGTTTTTCTGAAATAGGGTGAAGGCTCAGATCAAAGTCTAAGCTGGTACCGCATGGGCGTAATGTGGGTGCTTTGTAATCATCAGCATTGGCATAAACCTGGTGAATCTATCCTCCCATTTAAATGCAGCAGCAGTTGGGAGGAAAGAAAGAAAGAAAATGAGGTGAGATAAAAGAGTTCAAATACAGAGTTGGACAGAAAATGTAGAAACCTGAGAGGAACACAAGTCAAGACATTTTATTATTTTCAAGATATGTTCTTTAAAAGATCTGCTTTTGCATAAAAACAGGCACCGAAGTTGCACTAATGCATATAAACAGCTGCAGCTACACCTCTGCACACACAATGCCTGATCTAGAAATCTGCAAAAAGATACAGGCACATTATATGTCTGTTTTATTGTACATAGTTTTAAAAAAATGTACTTAAAATACAGCAGGAGCACCATGATTTTAGTCTCATATTGTTTCTCAGCACTACACTTGCTGAGCTAATGTGAGAAAATAAAAGAAAATGATTGTTTTTACCTTTTTCAGGAAGGTGGTGATTATATTTGAGTTCAGACCGGTATCTTCCCTCTCCAGCTTTTTCCCAAACACTCATTGTAATTCTTCCTCTCAGTGCAGCGATGGATTTTTTGGAAGGAGATGCATCTTTGAAGCACTGCGTTTTGTAGTCGTGAGTTTGAAGTTGGTAAAATAACTACTCACTGCTTAATCAAAGCGCTGAAGACTTTTCTGTAATGCTCAGGTGTTCTGTGCTCACTGTGCTACCAGATGACTAAATGACACTTTAACCGAGCTTGAACTGTGAATGGTGTCTTTGATGCCTCAATACCATATTTCTTTCCTATGCAAATAAGCAGAAGTCACACGTAATTCATAGCTTTATTACAGCTATATTAGATTTAATTAATCAATAAATATTATTGAATATAAAATTAATATCTTTGCATATGTTAATTTGAGTAATATATGCATATGCATATATACATATATATACATATATATACACATATATATATATATGTGTGTGTGTGATTCAAGAGAGAGAGACTTTGTTCTCAGGCTCCCTCAAGGTGTAAATGGAAAGTTTTGATGGAAAAAGCAGGTCATGTTGTTACTATACTAAGTTGACCAGTTCTCATTTATCATCTCACTATACTTACTATCCTCTCACAGGCATTTGAGCATGTGCATATCAGATATATGTATGTTATGCAGGAGTTGCTCCCAGTTATGTGGATTTTTTTTCTTCTTCTTCTTCTTTTTTTTTGCAGATGAATATTTCATCACTGCCGGATTCCACAGTAAACAGGGACGCAGCATCAGTTTATGGAGTTATGCGGTTCCGGAGCTCCTGCAATTTACACACTAAGTGCATAAACACATGTAAGCGCAAACACTCGAACGGTCTGGGATGCTCACGCACAGCTGCATGCGTACTTATAGAAAGCGTAGGGTGGGACTTTAGTGATTCATACTCAGCACTGTGATTCAAAGGTTGTTTTAATTCTTACAGTTTCCTGTTTCAAACAGAGAGTGAGCAGCACACCTTCAGCTCCAGTGGCCTCAATTATAGAAAAAGTTCCTCTCAGGGTTGTGTTCAGAAAACTGTGGGTAGAAGTCTGTGTCAAAGTTCGTAATTTATTCAGTTTGACCTTGAGGTGCAAATATTTTGAACGCTGCTGCAGCACTCATTCGCCTTTACAACATAGCTGTGAAATTCATGATTACATCCACATAATGAGAGCCAATGCTGAGCCGCAGCGTGCTGTGCTATAATAGCGTTTAATTGTAAGAGTACAAAAGAATGTAAAAGTGCTCTCAGACTGTTGTGTTGTATGTGATAAACTGCAATGCGTCTTTGTTCTGTTTTGTGTTTTGATTATTTTATGAATTGGTGATGCACTCGAGTTGAAGAAAATCCTCAAGATGTAGGAGTCCAGCCTCTTAAGATGGGGGCTTGCTTTACAAGGAAACTATCTATAAAAATCTATATTTTTCTGTATATTTATTTTAGGAATGTGATTCAAGAGTTTCAGCCTGAAGTATACTTACCATACTTGGGTTGTTAGCAATAAACACACTGGGGCTTGAAAAACAGAACAACATATTGAAAATAAGTAAACTTCCCCATCCTGCCATTGTGAACCCTCTTGTTCTGATTTGATTAATAATAATTAATAAGACGCTATATATAATGAGTATCTTACTCACTCACTACTATGCCTATATTAGTTTGTAAGACTTGTTGAGCGTTACACAGTTGTGGGAAAATGATTTTCACAGGACTCTATTACAGCTTCAACAGGAATTAAGAGATTAAAAATGCAGCCAGTTGCGTCTAATCAAGTGCACTTGATTAAGTGATCATCAGCAAGTAGGAGCACCTCAACAACGGGAGATATTTTTCAATTTACTGGTCTGGAGCTTTCAGGTGTGGGTTAATTCAATCTTTCCAGCCAATTCACCCCAACCCCTTTCTAAATGCTCAGCTCAGATAGCATGTTAAATGTTAAAGTAAAGAATAATTAGAAAAAAAGAAAAGATTGTTTGGACGGATTTGCAAGAGAAAACCAAACCAAATATGCTTCTACGCAAACAACAAGATGTCACAGTCCAGGTGAGCTGTTGGAATTTTCCAGTGGGTTCCAGGTTCACCTTCATTCACCCATGGGCAGGGCTATCATTCCCTCAACTGTACAACCACTTGGAGCTGAACTGAAGCAATCAGACTCAGAGATTTAAAACCCACACTGATGCCTTCTCACCATCAGTTCGTCAACTAACCTATGTTGGTAACAGGCTCCTTCACTTTTGGCTACTGTCTCAGATTCACGTACGTACCTGTTTTTCTTTGTGCTGCAGTTTTCGGGACCCGTCACAGCTCATCCTCATCCTTTGGAAAGCTTCCAGCTTACACCTGCCTGCCGTCCTGCCACCTTTTGGAATCTCTGGAACCCAGGTCACTGTTCAGCTCACCCGGAGCTACGCCTTCTCCCCTCAGAGCTACTCCTACTCCACCTGCAATGTAAGCCACTCCTTCAGTTAAGACACACCTGAGAGAATCCTTTGGAACTTCCTAACCCCTCTCTGTCCTCTCTGCTCAGTGCCACCTCAGGCACAACTCATTCATTCTTGTTAACTCCCCCTGGACCCATACCCCTCGCCCAGCTTAGTTGTATGTTGTATATATTCAAGTTCTCACGTCTCCTTGCCAAGTACTTATATTAAGAGTGTCTCTAAGTTAAAGTGTTTAAAACTTCCTCTATTGTCGTCGCAGTCAGTTCTGCACTTGGGTTGAGTTTCTGTACAAGCCTCCAGGTCCCCTTGACAAAAGACCTATGGGACAATGTCTTTTAGATAAATAATAGTGCACAATACCATGTTTGGCAATGAAAACAACCCATAGTATATTAGCACAAACACCTCATATCAGCTTTCGAGCACGATAGTGGGCTTGGGCTTGCTTTGCCACGGGACCTGGCCACCTCACACTCACTCAGCCCACCAGGAACCCCTCTGTATACCAAAGTATGGAGTCAAATGCAAGTCCATCTGTCTAACAGCTAAAGCATAGTTCATTCAACAGGACAATGACAACAAGCACAGCAGCATATCTACAGCAGAATAGCTGAAAATAAAAGAACATAATGGTGTTGCAGCCAGTCAAAGTCCAGACCTGAATCTGACTGAAAGTCTGCAGTGAGTGCATAAATTAGTGCATGCAAATCTCAATGAGGTGAACATACGCTATAAAGAAGACTGGGTCAAAATTCCTCCACACCAATGTGAGAGACTGATAAAGTCACAGAGAAAATTATGACTTCATCATCATCTTTTTTTCTAAAGGTGGTTCTAGGAGCAGAATCATTGGATGTACTCATTTTTTCCACAGGACTGCGTAGAGTCTTGTTAAAATCGTTTTTTCACAGGACTGTATTTATAGATATGATAAATTTCTGGTAGTGGAATTAGGCTATTTAATTACACTAAGGTCTATTAGGGTACATGACATATCTAATAATTATCCAGACATTAATGGTTGAATTTCTTAATAGCTTGGAGAAACCACTCTGTAGACTGTGGCTGATTTGCATAATGACAAAACTTTATTGTCCACAAAAGTGCTGACAAAACGTTTTGGTAACAAAAGTTAAAAACAAGAAGTCATGGTCAGCATGTACACTTCACATATGCATTATACAGTAGCCACATGTGCTTCATGTTACAGGTTGTTGCTTTGGATTATGGCTGTAAAAGGGAATGAGTTTTCCAGTTTATTTTTTATGTTCTTTCTGAAGGCTTGGGACCTTTATGTTTTGATTCTTTAAAAAAAAAAATTAAAAATAAAATAAAAAGCCAAGAGAGCTCAAAGTGCAGCCTGTGGACCTGTGGGTTTGTAAAGTTTTGTGTGATCCCCAAGTTCAAAGTTAAAGTTTGAAAATGTTTGCAGTGCAGGCCAAACAAACGTTTCTCTTCTGTTTCAACTGCTCTGCTCTACCATTGATAGCTAACACAATTTTTACTCAAACCCAGTGTGTTGAGTATTCAGGTAGAGTATAAAAGCGCTACATAAGAACTAGTAGGGGGCGATTGTGGCTTAAGAGTTGGCAGTTCGTCTTGTAATCGGAAAGTTACCGGTTTGAGTCCCGGCTGGGACAGTCTCGGTTGTTGTGTCCTTGGGCAAGACACTTCACCCGTTGCCTACTGGTGGTGGTCAGAGGGACTGGTGGCGCCAGTGTTCGGCAGCCTCCCCTCTGTCAGTGCGCCCACCGACGCAAACCCAACAGGAAGTCGCCATTTTGAAGTGAAGGTGGCATTTTGGCCCTGATTTTTTGAACCTGGAACTTCTCCTTGGGATTTGATCGTATAAGCTTCATATTTTGTCAGTGTCAACTACACAGCTGGGCCATATTAAACCGCAGAGCTTTTGAGTTTTCGGGATATGGTGTGGCCGTGGTGCTGTGGCGAATTTTGATGATTCGCTATGAAAAACTTATTGCCTCTCATTCTGTCATACATTGTCCGATCTGGACCAAAGTGGACACATATCATAAGGCTCCACCCCTGAACATATTTCAACTGCCATATTTGACATCAGTGACAGCGCCACCTAGTGGGAACAGGAGCTGTCATGTTTTACACTTTGGGGTAGAGTATAGTGATGGGTGATGTCTGCAGCCTCAAATTTCTCCAGGAAAGCCCTGAGGAGTTGGTCTTGGGTTACAGTGAAAAGTGTGAGTTTTTGTGAAACCATGTTACCCCAGCAGCATGGCAAACATTGATGTCTTTCCATGAAGAAACAAATTAGTGTAACTCAAAGAAATCCAGTCTGATCACTACCAAACTTTACAGACATGATGACAGACCCGCCCTGAACAGATTGATATGCCCATTGTCAGGAATATGCTGAGCGCCACCTAGTGGGAACAGGAAATGTCATGTCTTTCACTTTGATATATTGATTTTCACAGGGTTATCAGGTCCACCTCAAAAGTGGTGAATATTAAAATCAGTCCCCCATGATGCTTCAGTGAGAAAATTGTGAGTTTAAACTGAACGGCGCACCCGTTTGCCACCTGGTGGCAAAGCAGTTCACCATGAAAGATGAAGTCGCTGTTGAGGCGCTTGGAAAGTGTAAAAACTCTCGAAATTTGGCCCACACCTCCAATGTGATGAAGGCTTTCTTGTTATGTGATCATTTTCATGGAATATTGCAAAATGGCTCCACAGCGCCCAATACAAAATTTCAAAACATCAGCTCCTGCTCTGTTTTTCATCTATCAGTCTGAAACCTGGTAAGCTTATCTAAGTTAGCAAGATGTACAAAAAAGTCTCTTGGAGCAATATCCCAAATCCAACAGGAAGTGATTTTGGCGACATTTTCCCCTCTTTTCAGGCCTCGTACTTTTACAAACTCCTCCTCGGGATGTGTGGCTCAATGCGACAGGGTGCGAGGGCCCTCATAACACTGCTTGCAGCTTTAATAACAATTTTAACTGGTGTTTATAAATTGCAGCTTTCAAGAGTAACTGTCAACCTGTAAAACCTGGTGCAAAAACAGCTGCAATCATAAACCATAATTCTCTGAACAGAAAACCATGATTCTCTAACTGACAGATGCCTTTCTTGAACTTTCCGTTATTAATAATGTGAAATACCATAACTACCTGTTTAGGTTTCGGATCCTAGTTTGTGTTACAACATGCACCTTCCCACTGGAAACCCTGCCTGTTGAAAAATGGCCAGCTGGGAGTGACAGAAAGCCTCTTACTAACACAATTAAAAAATGCCAAAGAACAGAGCTTATGGTGTGACAGGGTGAAGGATTTCTAAATATAAAAGGGTTCAGTTAATACTAATTCATCTTAGTTGATATAAGGACAAAAATAATGTAAATATGGTAAGAAAATGTTTAAGAGGTTACTATTTTTCATTTTATATTAAGGGTTTTCAGTTTATTTAAGAGAACTGCGATCTATACATCACTGATTGGCTAGTGAGCCTTTTCTGGGATCAATTAGTAGTGTCTCTATTCTCCACTAGGGGCCTTTCGCGTGCTCTCCTCATTGCAATAAACGACTGCATGAGAGAAGCAAGTCAAAATCATTCTTTTGATTCTTTTCCCCCTGTTTTCAGGTAAAAGTGTTTGTCCATCATTAAGATATTTAATAGGTAACCCTTCATTGTTTTGTAAGCTTTAGAAGCATTATTACAGTTGTTTTGTGCACATAGAAACAACAGTTTTGAGCCTGTCCATTAAACTAACAGCAGGAGCTAGAAACGTGGCTATTATTATCCATTTGGTGAGGAAACATGTTCCGATATATGTATAGTAAGCACTTTAGTATTGTGGTTTATTATTTAGCTTTTCCTTCCACTCTGTGACATTGAGCAGCACAGAATGTGACATATTTATGTTAATTTTCATTGCAATAAATGACTGCATGAGAGAAGCAAGTCAAAATCACTCGTGATTCTTTTTCCTGTTTTCAGGGGTGCAACAATGGCATCTAAATGAGCAGCTTATTTGTGTTAACGAGCAACTGTAGTGACTGTAGTGAAAAGAAAGCAAGTGTTAAATTGTCTGTCGAAAGCTCTGTTAACTTAATTGTCCCTGAGTTCCAAACCTCCTGTGGCATTAACATCAGCACAAAAATTGTGAGCCAGGAGCTTCATGGCATAACTTTCCATGGCCAAGCAACTCCCGTATAGATGCAATATGTACAGTGTACTGTAGCATGAACTCATCTGAAAACACCAAAATGAGATATTGTGCAGTCACAGCGTTTGATGAGTTTTCTGAGCCACTTCTACAGCTAGAGATAATGTCGCCCCTGTTTGTCTCCTACTTTGCCATTGCAATCAAAGATGCATAATTTTGCACTATAACAGTGGCCACATTTGTGTATAGGTTTATTAATCAAATTTAATTTCTTTCTTTAAAAAAATAGAATAGCAAGGTTACTTGAGTCGTATACTCCCCTGTCAAAACTGGTTGCCCATCAAGTTCATATACAACCTTGTTTCAGGCTTAATCACCAAAACCTCTGACTATATTTAATTGTGAGGGTATTATTTATAGAATTTGGCAAAGATTTCTGCTTTCAGATTCGAGTACATGATATTAAGTACCGGCCTGCTTTCAGGTTTACACATCAATAAGTTAAAGAGACCGCTCTTCAGAAAGTCTGCCTCTTCTTTTTCTTATTCTTACTATGCCTTGCAAGTGATGAAAAAATGCAGTGTAGAGTAGAGTAAGGTAAGAAACAAAACTAATCAGAGGGTATCAGCTATACATATGCCAGGCAGAACAGCTTCCATACTACTTTTTGCTTAGGAAACAATGTGTCACTTCGAATTAAACAGATAATAGGCAAACAGGTGAAGGTAGTATAGTGAACAAGGAGAGAAGAAAAAGAGATTCTTCTGAGATATAAGGACTTAAAGGAAACATTCTGAAGATATATGCAAGAAGGAGGGTATGTGGGGGGAGCAGAACAGAAAGAGTTGCCTACTAATATTAATAATTGGCAAGGGAGAGAGGAGGAGGAGGAAAGGAGAGAAGAAAGCAAAAAAACTGGAGGGGGAAGCGGGGCTAGGAAGAAAATGAGCAAGTGATGTTTAAAGAAAGACACTTTGTTATGAAAAAGAAAAATGTCCAGTCTGTATGTATGTGTGCGACCTTGAGAAATCAAATCAGTGCCTACACATAATTCAAGACATGCAGAACCACAGACACATAGACATGCACATACGTGTGAGTGGAGATGATGTTACAGGCTAGTAATCGGTCCACAAGCCTCATTACACCTGAGGAGGATTGATCCAGTGTTCAGAACAGCAATCAGATAAACAGCAGGAGGTGAGTGTGTGTATGTTAACATTGGTTTTCTCAGCTTGAAAGAAAAAGTGTGTCACAGACGTGGGAGCTCTGTTCATTTGTATCTGTTGGATGTGTGTGTGTGTGTTTCCGCTGCAGTAATCCCACTGACAGTAGCCTTACTGCCCCAGCTGTGGCCTGACCTTTTCTCTAATTGACTTTAATCAATTGAGCTCTATCCTTTCTATCAAGCTGTTCTAAAGGGGGATGATTCTCCTCTTCACTCTCTGCATGTCCCAATCAAGCCTGTATCTTTTTTTAAAAGAATAATGCCACTTCACCATTCATGTGCAATTCAGTCTTCGAGAAATCTCACATTAATACACTAATGTTTCAATTTAACTGCAGCACCGCAGTCAGTGCAACCAAAGGAAATGAATTTCAAAAAGAGTCATATTTACCAGAAGTAGCTGCTTGACGCGGTTTTGCCCTTCTGTATTTTTAACCTTCCTTTATTCTAATGGATAAATTAGCCCAAACTGCTCTTCTGTAAAAGGGATGGACTCTAATTGCTTTGCAAATGAAAAGCTGGGAAGTCAAGTTCACCAGCTGTGTTATTCTCCTAAACTTTGTCCTTGCTTCATCCTTAAATAGCAATAACTCAGCCAACAAAGTGTTATCAACTCTAGGTGCACTTTTTCTCTTCCTCTGGAGCTTTTCTGCTCATCACTTGCTCCTAATGTGGCTCAGTTTTTAGGACAAAAGCTGGGAAGTTATTAAAGCATTAAAAAATATTGGAAAGTTTGATCTGTTTCAGACTGTGTGACGCAGTCAAAAGCTTCAGGCCATGTGAGTTAGTGCCCCTTGAGTTGGGTCAGCTTGTCATACTTTTTAGTGCCTCACCCATGGGTGCCTTTCCTTTCTTTACCTCTTTCTCTGTCCCTCGTCTAAGTGTGGACATGTATGGCAGGCTCACCTTCCTGGGGAAGACCGGCAGGAGGTGTGTTCACTCATTTGTTCCAGTTGAATCGCGGGCCTGTAGCCCAGTCTCCCTCCAACTCTTCGTACACATAAAAGGATTGGCTCCCCAGATCATTACAGCTCTAGGAGCGATCATCTCTGGTGTACTGGCCAGCTTTCCCTCGACTTCCAAATCAAACACTCTATGTGAAAAATTCCCATTCGAAAGGATTACTTACTGTACCTGTGAAGAAACTCACCTGCCTGCTCTTCTCCGACCTCTCTTCTGCCTTTCAGATTCTAGTTTTGTAAAGAAATCCAGCAAACTGTTTTTCTGTCTCAGTGTCTGCCTTTGGGTCCTCTACTTTGGCTCAAACCCTGAAACAGCTGCTGGTTGCAGATGGTTATTAAATAGTGATACCTTTTTTTATAAGAACTTCTAAATTTACAATAATATCCATGATGAGCACAGAGAACTCAGGTTCAACACAATCTCATAAACAAAACATGATCTAGATATCGTCTTGTGAAAGCATCAGACCACACCTACAGCAAAGTGTCAAGACTACATCTGAAAAAGGTGTGATGCAAAATGTATCTGCAGACAGATGTAAATAAAATCCTCTAACTTCAATCTGAATCCTCTGCCCAGGTGGAATTAAACGTTCTTGCATGCATATTGGTGTGAATGCAAGGATGTATTGCTTATTGGGATTGAGCTTTGTGCTGTTGTATCTGATGTATATGCTTTCCAACTAAGCTGCATATATACCAAAGCATTCTCTTTCCATTTCAAGCAAATATAATAGAATGGAATGCCTTTATTGTCACTATACAGATGTACAATTAAATACAGATTTAATGGAATCACATAAGATGAAATGGTGATCTGTTGTCAAACTATATTCATCTTCAACATTTGCCTGAAAGAAACACCCATAAAATGTCATGACTACAGTTTTCAATTGTGACACAATGACTTTGATAAAAATCTGTCCACAGACAGATGGAAAGCTCACCATCAGTAGTCAGATCCGCTTTGTGGTTTTTAGAACAACCTTGATTAGATAAGTGGAAGAGGATGGAATAAGAATAAAAGCTACACTTTAGGGAAAAGATGTATAGTGTACTTATATAAAATGAAAAATATGTATATTTACAGGAAATACTATGAGTTTTGTCATGTTGGTCAAATTTTGCAACCAAAAAACCATCAGGAAGCTTTGATGCATCTGTTGTTTGTGACAAGATATCTAAAAGACATGAAGTGTTTGCTTTACCTATTCTGAACTTCTTAAATCTTGCCCCTGAACAATGTAACCACATTAAAAACAAACCCATTTCCAAAGCTGTTGGAACTGTAAAATATTAATAAATAGAAAATACAATGATTTTCAAATCTCATAAACCCACATTTTATTTACAATAAAACATAAAAAGCATATCATGTGCTTAAAGTGAGTCTGTTTGATGTAATATATTTGAGCAATTTGGACAAGTTGAGACAGGTCCAACAAAAAGCTGGAAAAGTAAGTGATACTAAAAACAAAGAACTGGATGAATATTTTTCTAATTAGGATAAGGGCAACAGGTCAGTAACATCAGCATCAGAAAAACAGAGTTTTCCAGAAGTAAAGATGGGCAAAAGTTCACCAATCTGCAAAAATATGCATCAGCGGATTGTATGACAATATCAGAACAATTTTCTGAAAAAATTACAAAGACTAAATATCTCATTACCAAAGGGTTCCAGGAATCTGCAGAAATCTCTGGGCACGAGGGACACTGCTGGAAATCAATATTAATCAATTGAATCAATCAGTTTGGCACTGGATTAAAATCAGGCACGTCACTGCATCTGCTCAGGAACACTTCCAGAAATCGTTGTCTGTGAACACAGCTCTCTGTGGTATCCACAAGTGTAGGTTAAAGCTCTGTCAGGCACAAAAGAAGCCATATGTGAACGTGACCCAGTCTCTGCAGTCTTTGCGGCCAAAGTTTATTTAAAATGGACTGAGGCAAAGTGGAAAAGTGTTCTGTGGTCAAAATCAATGATTTTTTTATTTTTAAACATGGGTGCTGCACCCTCTGGACAAAAGAAGATAGAGACAAGGCAGCTTATTATCAGCGCACAGTTTTGTAAATTTCAAAAGTCTGCATCTCCAATGGTATAGGGGCTCGAAAGACACAAGCTGTGGGCACTCCACCTTTTTCTTGGCGAGTACCATGGCAGCAGATGTGGAGGTTTAGATTCCCATTCCTATCTCTTCACACTCTGGAGCTACAAACCGCTCCAGTTCGAGCTGGAGGCCACCCCGTGATAAAGCCAACAGAGTCTGGCCGGACCCATGGGCTAATGCCCAGCCACCAGGCGGGCATCATAAGGGTCTTCTTTTGGGGTATCTTGAAATAAAAACACAACAAATAAGACCCAAGATTCAGCAGCTAGAATCTTACATCAGACAAGAATGGGACAACATTTCTCTCGCAAAAGTCTGGCAAATGCGTTCCTCAGCTCCCACATATTTAATCAAGAGTGGATGCTACACAGTAGGAAATATGGCCCTGTCCCACCATTTAGAGTTATTTTTTGGCATAAAATTCAGAATGAAGTAATATTTTTTGTAACATGTTTTTCAGTTTAAACATTTGAATAAAAGTCTGTGTGTCTTAATTATAGTTTCATAAACACCCCAAAGCTATTGCAACAAGGAAATATGATGGACAAGATTGTTCTCATGACGACGTACAAGAACATTAAACATGAAAACATTGTAATTCCTCTTATTGTAATTATTTTATACTACATTTGAATATAGGAATTTTATTTTTCTGTTGTCATCACAATGTAAAGTGTAATTACTAAAGTTAAAGGGAGCAATTCATACATGTAAGGCTCAGTTCTCCATCGATGCTAAAGGTGTGAGAGGTGACACAATATCAGCTAAATTCCATTATGGTCCTTTGATTTAAGTGAATGAATGAGTATTTCCTTACAGCAGATTACTGTTTATTTAAATTAAAGGGGACAGATAATGCTCATCTTCAGCTCTGTATCTGTATTCTGGCATTAAGCTTTTTTCTCATACTCTCTCATATTGGCCTTTTAACTCTCTGTGGTATAAACCTTTTTTTTTTTTTTTTAAGTTTATTGCTTCTCTAAGTCTCAAAATCATTTTCTTCATTTTTTTCCTTTTGGCTATTAGAATATGCGTCCTGTAGTGATGTCACATTAATGTCTACAATGTTATGAACATAAGTTCATTCAAATCCCGCTGAGAAAACTATTGAAAAAGATCTGAAAATTGTTCTCTGGTATTTTGGCAATCAGGGGGTAAAAATGATGATTCAGTCATGATTCATCTCTGGCAATCTTCTGCGGATACGTCTAAAAATCCAGCACTTCTTGTGTCCAAGAAGAACATCTGATCATTATGGTCGGTGACTGTAATTCCTGAGTTCCTTTCAAGTGACCACGCGAAGCATTTTGTACCAACATAATGTGAAAATGAGATCCACAGTTTGATTCCACTGGATGTTGTTTTACCATTTAAAGTCTACCAAAAAAAAAAAAAAAATGCAGATTTGTTTCAAAGACGTCTGTGACCTCAGGTGTTTGCAGCCCTCTTTCCTTAAGACCCACTTTCTTGTGGTTTGCAGGCTTTGCAGATGGTAACAAAGTAAAGTCTATATTCATTCTGAAGACTGTATGGACTTGTGGCCAAAGACTTTGTGGACACACAAACGGAAAGAAGCACTGGAAACCAAGTAATCAGTTAGACTGTGTATCATCATCATCATCATCATCATCATCATCATCATCATAATAATAATTTAGCCACCATTACTAGCTGGATTTAAGGACTGCCAGGTTTTTTTGTTGTTTATTTTGGGGGTTTTTAAAGAATCTGAGGTTGCCATATTTTCTTATTAGCGCTAAGAAACAGATCAATAAAATACTAGTTTTTTTTTTTTTTTTTTTTTTAAAGCTCCAAAAGGCACCAACAATCCACACTGAAGAGGATAAGTTTAATGGCTGAAACAAACCCAATATCATAGCAAAGTAATGGACACACAAGCAGAAGGTGCAGTAAGTTACAGTACCAGGAGAGGGAGATATTTATTTCCAAAGAAAGAGAGAGACATTACTAATACATTGTTAATACATATTAGCCAATGTACCTTAATTGTATCTGGCATAGAAGGACCCTAGAATGTACTTCATACTCTCCTTGGTCACCAGTGACTTATTGGCTTTAAATATATTATCTCCTCCTGCTGGTACTATGTGCAAGTGTGTCCATTTCACATTTTGGAGAGTATGATAAAACATTGTGTTTCTAAAACTAATGGGCAGGGCCTTGCAGACTCCACCTATCTGTGTAAGGATTCCTGTAATGACCCCTTTACATGGAAACTGTCATGCTTTGCATTTATTTACTGGTAGGTTGAACCAATGGCCCAAAATTTGTGTAGCTAAGATGTACTATGTCATTTATATTTTTTTTTCTCAGGCATTCATTCATGACCCTAACATGGACTTTTTGCACGAACAACATGTCGTTCTGTGTTTCTGTTGGTCATGGTATGATATGTCATATCATGCTACAGTCACCCTTCATGGTGGCTTTATTATCCAGTTCTGGAGTTTGCGCCTACAGAACCAGCCTCAAGTGGCCATGAAGAGGAAGTGCAGTTTTCAACACTGCCTGCTTTTCAGAGCAGATCAATACCGCCGCAGGGATTAAACTTTCATGTGTTTAATGTATTATTGTAGTTTTAATATGAACCTCAAACAATGGAACATGACACATATAATACTAAAATAAGAAAAGCAAAGGTCCCCTTTAAAATATTTTTCTCTTACAGTACCAAAACTGTTAGCTCGCTCTAATCCCCATTTAAACACACGCTCACAGACACACACACACACGAACACACACGCGCACATTAAGAACCTAGTGTGACATTCACTATGCTTTCAATCCCTCCTCTGGCGCTCTCTCTGGGAGCCACTCGATCTCTGATCGATACTCTTTCTCGCTATACACACACACACGCACACAAGCTGTAATGGTGGATGTCTGAAACACTCCTATTCCCCTCTGCATCCTTTTTTCCCTCTCTTTCTTGTTTTATCTACTTTTATCTTCCTTCAAATCATCATATTGATGACAACCAGATTACTGCTTGTCAAAAAAAATGTCTTCCTTCTTTGATAAATAGTCAGAGAGCTGTGGATCATGTGGGACGCTCTTCTTTTGGTCTGTAAATATGGTCTGGTTTGTGTATGCGTACTTATTCATGTGCAGCTCTGTATTGCAGCAGCTTCTGTTTATTCAAAACCTATAAAACAGTTATCATGATCGCTCCTGCAGTCCAGGTATGCTTTTGAGCCACAAGGGATACAACTGATCAAAGATGGGCGGCTGGTGTTTGTGCGTTTATGTGCTTGCTGAGATCAAGGGTGTGCAAAACAAACCAAAAAGTGTTTTAAAAAGTGTGGTGCATAAACAGGCATGTGTGCATGTCTGAGAGTTTAAAGTAAAAGACAGTTAAAACAAAAAAAGTCACTATATTTGGGGGGGGAAAGAGCAAAGTTAAAAGTCGTGTGTGTGTGTTCATGTATACGGGTTAGTATAAGGTGGGTATGATTAATTTCCCTCTGTAGCCGTGGCTCTAATTCCCAGTCGAGGTGGGAATGGTCCCTGAAAGAGTCCCAGTGGAAATCACAGTAGGCAGGCAGGCAGACAGCAGCTCTGAGAAGCACTGATGAATTATCCATAGAAAGAGAGAGGGTAGGAGGAAGAGGGAGGAGGGGATGATGGGGAGAGAGATAGAAAGGTAGGGGAGCAATCAAAAGTAGAAGGCAAGTAGGAAAAAAAATGGAATAAGGAAAGGAAACATGCCAAAGAGTAATGGAATGTGGAGGGGGAGAGTGAGAACAATAAAGTGTGTTTGCCGAGAGATGGACAGAAAAGTGAAAGCCAAAATGTTTTCCTTCCTGGAAAATTCACACTTAGGGCTCTTCCCCCCGTGTGTGTTTATCCTTGCCATTGGATTAGGGTGTCAGTTTGGCCACATCTGTTTGGAAATATAAATCTTCATGTTCTGTCTCAGTGCTGAATATTCAATGTGCTCCAAAATCTCCCAGGTGAAGCTCAACTGGGAGGGAAAAATCCACCCTGAAAATATTTCACAGCCAAGAGCAAAGGTCAGGGAAAAGTTGAGACAAAGCATCCGTGCTCTGTTTGCAAGAATTTGTGATTCATGACTGCCATTTTAGGCTAAATATGTCCTCTCCATATACATACACATGCCTCAGTTTTCCACTAACTGTTTTATGTAATATATTAAATGTGAGTTTGTGGCAAATTATATGACACATGGTGCAGAGAAACATACAAGGAAAAAAAAGAAAAAAAAAAAAAAAAAAAAAAAAAAAGAAAAGAGCAAAGGGTAAGAAAATTCCAACTGTACAAGGTTTGTTTTTTTATGTTTGTTTGTTTTTTTAAAGCAGAAAAATTAAGTTTTTGGTTGAAGTTGATTTAAAGGGCCAAACATATAGGGAACATTAATTGGTCTGTGAATAACAGGCTGGACTCAAAATGCAGACACAGGCAGAGGTGGAGTGATTATCCCAAAAGCAAATATTTATTTACAACACACAAAACCTGGAACTATGAAACATAGCTATACGTCATACTAGTGGTGGCAATTATGATACAGCGCAGGACTGGGATCAGGATGCGTGGTGCTAAGGTCAGAGGCTCTTTTAAGACAGGTTTCAGGTGGGCTTCAGGAGGTAAGACGAGTAAACAGGTGGTAATACTTTTTTACCTTACTTGTGAGCAGGACAGAGGAAGTGTGGAGGAAAACTGCCAGCGGGATTCGGGTGAGTGTCCTTTTGGCTGTGATCCAGAGAGTCCAGAGTTCCAGAGTGATACAAGACCAGCGGTGACAGCAGGAGGGCAGGCATGTGGAATAACTCTGAATGATGGAGTGATCAG
Organism: Diplotaxodon limnothrissa; assembly: GCF_057381915.1. Lineage (NCBI taxonomy): Eukaryota > Metazoa > Chordata > Actinopteri > Cichliformes > Cichlidae > Diplotaxodon > Diplotaxodon limnothrissa. The sequence goes on from NC_140602.1 coordinate 61,185,288, forward strand.
TGATGAAGAGGTAAGTGAGGAACTGCACAGATGAGTGAATGATCCGAGAGGTACTGTGACACAAGAAACGACAAGTTAGCACAACAAGAATGAATAACATGAAGTACACAACTTGAAGGCCTGGCACTAAGCTTAGCAGATATTCTGGCAAAGACTCGTTGTGAGCGGCGGTCTTAAATAACGCCAGCTGAATTACCAACAGGTGTGGAGAATAGGCGGGCTAATGAGGCTCCACCCAGGGGTAGAACCATGACAGGTCTGTTGCTATTTATGAAGAGGTTAGTAGAACAATATTAGCTTTATATAATATTTTTATGTTATACTTTTTGTTCCCTGCTCTTTGGTGTTCTCATACTTAGAAAGCAACAAAATGAATTGTGACACTGTAAAAACTAGATCATTGTTTTCTCCTGTTTATTCTCTGACACCTTTTCTCTTATTCCGAGTGTTTTGCATTGTCATTTATTTCATTTGCCGTTTCCTATAGTAGACTTGATGTATTTTCTTTTCTATTTTTCAGGTGAAATATGTTTGTTGTGCTGTTGTAGAAATGAACATTAAAAAGAAGAATTTCACTTGTCGGAGGATTAGTTATGCATTTATTCTTTTTTGCCACCCATTCCCCCCTTCCTGTTTTGTGATGTAATACTATGCAGCCCTTTAATTTGTCAGTCCTCCAATCAAGCAGTTGCTGATCATTGTTTCCATCATCATTTGGATCCCATTGACCAGGAGGCATATATCATGGATGATTGAATCCAGCTTGGCAAATCGAATTCTCGTTAGCCTTTTGAAGAACAGAACAAAGTGAATTAGCACAAGATTATGGATGTAGCCACCATGACATTACCTACTGGTTTGCAAAATCCCATTTTGTGTACCGAGTCATTCTAAAACATTAGGATGCTGTAAATTCATGTTGTAGTTATTTGCCAATCTCAGCATAGGCCGATGCAAATCATACCCTGCTTTATTCTACTTCTGGGCCATAATTTAAAAAGCAAACATGATACTGTATTCCGCAAGCCTCAAAACCAGCAAATGAGACCATAAATTCCTCAGGACAGTGTTTTCTGAGGTTATGGATCAAGGGACCCAAATGAAATTTTCCCAAAGACTTGTAGCTGGACTTCTTTTTGCCAACAGCCCCCCTGGTGGCCATTTGCAAGAATACAAATTTCAGACATTTCACGCTTGCTTAACTTTGCAGACTCCATTTTTTGTATATATCTGGTGTGCTTGCTGCATGGTATGTTTTCTGCACAGAAGTGCTAATATAACAATAACAAGAAGAAAAGAGGATAAGAATAAAAATATTAAAACTTCGAGGGCCTCCTTTGAACATTTCCAACATTATATTTTTATGTGTATTTTGTTTAGCTTTTTTGTACAATTTCATTACCTCTTCAAATATGTCAGTAGACCGAATTATTTTTTTCACTGCTCAGTATGAATAAACGTATGTTTAGCAGTCAGAGACAAAACTGTGCCAAGGTGTTGGCTATAGGCTATGTAAGAAACAAATAAAAAGAATGATATGTGGAGGAGGAGGATATTAAATTGTGTGAAAATAGTTACGCATACAAGCATCAATGATGGTGTGTGTGTGTGGATGTGTTCAAAAGAAAGTATAAACTGACATGAGCATGGAAAACGTATATGCTTTACTCATGTAATTACTGCACAGGGCCTACTCTATTATTTTTTTGTTCTGATAAACACGGTGATGTTCTAACTAAAATATGTTCATCTGAATATAAAATGTGCTGTTAAGTGATCACACTTCATGTCTGTGTGCCTGTAATTTTTCTCTGTTTGCAGTCATTTAAAGGACATTATGCAGAGTGACATGAATGTAATTAAGCCACACCACTGACCTGCAGTGTGAATGATTTCTACCGTATTAGAATGTGTTTGGGTCAAGTAATAGGTGCTTATAGCTCTCTGGGCATTTCTGTATGACCTCGAGTCCTTGGTTTACATTGAATGAACTGTTGTGCTTCATTATTATTACATTTGAAAGTTACATATAATCTGTCAACACATACTACGTTATGGATCTTTAATGACTCTGTTATGGGGGTTTTACCCACACAGTTCCTCCAGAAGGCATTCACAGCCTCAAGCTTTTAGACACTGTGCAAATTGCACAGAAGATTATTATATCATGATAATTCTGCTTGTAATGAACTCATAAGCTGCTTTTAATGCCTAATGACCAGTGCTTGGGCACAGAGAGAGAAGGGCACAAGAATTTGCTAGAGTACAGGACATGAGGTATTGAACTCCTGTTAGATATCTACAGAAATGAGAAGATTCTTTGCTTTAGGGAAATTAGGTGTATTTTTCAAATGAGCATAAGTTGAAAAAAGTACTGAGTGCAGGTAATGTATGGCAGTGTTTTATTTCTGGGCATTCGAGACAAATGGTTCACCAGACTATGCCCCAGATGCCTCCTTATTTTGGATGTTGCCACCTTTATAAGATGCCTTTACTGCCTGCACAGGGCTCTGAGAACAAGACTTTTACTCCCTCAGCTACAAAGATGGGAGTACAACTACAAAGCCACACCACCCGTACAGGATGTACACTGCTTTTTTCAGTCATTTCTGTTCAGCTTCAACCACAAGTCTCACAAAATAAGTAGTCCTCTGAGTATTGCACCAAGATGCTGGGTCAAATGTTAAATGGGTGTTGGCTGTCTCTGCTGGGCAAATACTGCATTGGCGTACCTGTTTTTCCAACACCTAACTGAGAGGAATGCATGCCTTTACTTCTCTTCATTTTCTATTCAAAGCTGATGCTTTGGATTTTTTTTCCTTTTAGGGCAAACACATACTGGCTAACACATTGCCTTAACAAAGTAAATTATTAAACAAGGCTTAATTGATGTATTTTTCATACCTTTAGAAAAATGGCATACATTGTGTTGCTCTGCAGAACTGAATGTTTAAGTGATCACAATGCATGCTTTTTCAGAATAATTTAGGTGTTATTCATTCGTATAAAACCAAAACTGAGCACAGTTCCCATTTCTTTAATATATTCCATTATACTGATGCTCAAAGTTGGTAATAGGACAAAATCATTGAGGATGAAGGAAAAATAAAGATTTTGGCTCTAGATTGTGACACTTGGAGTGGGTCTAAAATTAATTAGTTGCCGTTTTCAGCAAAGCTTCAAGGAGTTTTACAGCCCTGAAAATCTCATGTGGATATCTTCCTTTATTGAAGTAAACACACACATACAAAAAAACAATATCAGCTCAAGGGACCAAGTGGGAGGGCCTCATGGATTGACCAGTCTCACTCTCTCCTCTTTATTTTGCATTCTCCCAGGTTGAAAACAGCCAGAAATTAGTACATTCATTCATTTTATTTATTTATTTTTGTAAGTCTTGTTTTGCTGTTTAGCTGGTTGACATAGTCTCTTCAAACAATAATTCCTTTAACATTAAAAGTAGAGTGTGTAAAATCTCACCACTAGATGTCAGTAGATTGCAGACTGCGGTCAACTGAATTCTGTTTTCTTACTCCGCCCACTTCAAGTACCTAAACCAGTGGTCCCCAATCCCAGTCCACGAGGGCCGGTGTCCCTGCAGGTTTTAGATGTGTCCTTGATCCATCACAGCTGATTTAAATGGATAAATTATCTCCTCAACATGTCTTGAAGTTTGTCCAGAGGCCTGATAATGACCTAATCATGTGATACAGGGTGAGATCTAAAACCTGCAGGGACACCGGCCCTCGTGGACTGGGATTGGGGACCCCTGACCTAAACCTAGCTACTGTGGCTGCTGTATAACAACTCTGACCACTGTTCATCTGTAGTGAGTGTAGGCTGTCAGTGCACTATTCACCTCCATTATCAGTATGCCAGGTTCACAAGTCAATTTTCTCTGGAGGCTGTAAAACTGTCAAAGTAGTCCGATACAAGTCGATGAGACTCACTTCTGTTCAATAACAGCGATACTGAGATGTGTTAATACACATTAATCAATATATATTTGTTAATATAAGATTAAAAAACAACCTCAAAACTTACTTACTCTAAATCTATCTACAGCCAGCTAAAATGTATATAAAAAAAACATAAATAACACTCGGATTACAATTAATTTACTTTACCAAAAGTCATCTAGAGTTCTAACTTTAAAACAGTAGACTCCCCTGTGTATTGGAACTTACAACTCTTTTATGTCTTGTTGATTTTGCATGAAATAAAAAATCTGAATGGTTCCCAACGACTTAATCAAGAAATTTAAAGGATTCCTTTTTCATTCCTTTCAGAGGCCTTGTAAGGGTGCACTCCTGTTTTTCTGTAAGGACTACTGTCCTTCCATCTAAATGTTGTTGTTTTTTTAACGATGCACCATGTGTCAACAACGTTATTCAGTTAGTGATTTCAAAGGCCACAGACAAAGACTCCTTTGAATACAAGATCTTCACACAGCGCCTCACTCCTCACTGCATCAGTGATAGGCTGCTTGAGCAAATCTGGCCTGAAATTAATGAGAAACATCTGGATCTATCTCCAAAAAGCCTGAAAAATGTTGAAAAGGCCATTTTAAAGGACCTTGGCAAAATACATAAGTGCAAGGAAAAAGATTAGATTTTTAGCCTGAGGGAACAGCTCGATAGTATTACTGTCCCAGTCTTCACCAAACACCTGTTAGCATTGCCGAAAAGAGTACTCAGTGTATCCAAAAACAGGGGTGAGTACAGGGAAGTTGTGGAAAACTTCACTAAAGATCTGGTAATACACGCTAGGGTGAACTAAACGAGACAACGAGCTGGCATTCGGCAACATTTGACTTCATTATACAGAGGCTGACCCAAAAGATCTGGAACCAAATTTTGTCCAGCAATTTTGAAATCTCCCCTCGAGAACACTGAAGAACTCAGCTTGACGGTATACAAGCAACCCAATGATTGACGAAGTGATTTTCCAAACCTTCAAAAAACACGCCATAGTGAAGAGACGAAGTATCATCTCTTGGGCTTCTGCTTGTGATTTTGTGGCAAAACTCTTAAACTAGGTTAAAATATTCAATTCAATTGGGCAATCTAAATTTAGTTTCAAAAACCAAGAGTGGTTAAAAATGGCCACTCTTTTTCTCCTGTCTTCCTTCCCTCATTCCCAACTGGCCGCGGCAGATGGCCACCCCATCCCTGAGCCTGGTTCTGCTGGAGGTTTCCCCCTGTTAAAAGGGGTTTTTTCCTTCCCACTGTTGCCAAAGTGCTTGCTCATTGGGGGTTGGATTTTCTGTGCATTATTGCAAGGTCATGACCTTACAATAAAAAGCACTGTGAGGGAAGTGACAGGGTTTGGCACTGTTTCTTAATTTAAAATGTTCAATTACAACAGGACATTTTAAGTTAAGAAACAGTGCCACATCAAAAAATAAATAAATTAATTTAAAAAATGTTAAAAATAGAATGAAATAAAAATACATTTGTGTTTCGTTTCATTTGCTGTGAATTTGTTGAGAATGGAATATCAGTTTAGAATAGTGTGTCTCAATATAATGTGTCATAGCATCATCCTGCAGACTAATTTGAAATGGATGTAATAGTAATGTCATTCTGCATGTGTGTGCAAACTTTAGCAAAGTATAATCAATGTTTCAGGTTAGGTGGTTACATTTGTTTAAATATTCTACTTTCAGTGTTCCTGATGTTTGTTCTGTATGCATTGCTATTTATTAATCGTCTTGTGTTACATGGAAAAGTGTCTCAACTGTGCCAGAGTAATGCCTTGTTAGTCACATTTGGTTTTATCAGTAGGGGCTCCCATATGAAAAAGTGCATTTTTACAGCAGTGGTGGACTAAATGTCCCTAAATAGATGTGGTCCTCCTCCGCATCTGAGTCTACAGTTTCTGAAAACTGTCTGCTCTCTTTATCTCTCTCTGCCTGTGGATCCCTCTGTGCCAGCCTCACTACACCTGTCCTCTAAGCTGGCTGCTAATAAATTAACACCTCCCCACATTGCACTACCTAAGGAGTTCTTAAGTACTTCATCACCAGAGTTGTTTCTTATTTACTTTTACTAAACTAAAAAATTTATCAGGCTTTAAGTTTAACTGGAACATGTTTCTTTTGTAGGATACCTAAGACACTACTTTCTGAACTCTCTGAACTCTCTGAAATCTCGCTCCAGTGGTATCACAAGACAGTAGTTGACCCAGAGTTGACTGCATGTGTCTGGCCTTCACTCTAACAGCTCCACTGCTATTCGTTCATTCAGCACATCTTAAATGGCAGTGTAAAATTTCCACCCACCCGGTTTTTACCAGTCAGTTCTTTCTGCATTTCTTGCTTTCTTTCTTTTGGCTTATCTCTTTGTGTTGTTGTCATTTTCCATTTAGTGTCTGATGATTAAACAGAAAAAAACTACAGATATCTGTCAGTCTGTTTTCTGGTGTCATCTGTGGATGAGATATTAAAGAAAAGAGCAGTATACCTTAGTGGAGTAACAACAATTGTTGAAACATCCATAGAACAATCCCATTTCATTACGAAAGGCGATCTTCTATTTTTAACAGCATCCTGATTCAGATCAGTTGATCGCTTTTATCACAGTTCCATGTCATCACAGACATTGTGTTTCATGTGTGGCTTCAGTTGTGTGGTGAGCCTAAATTTGCAATGTGAAGTGACTGGGTTCTTGCTCAGTAGGTAGAGTGGTGGCCCCATGATCGGAAGGTCGGGGGTTCGATTCCCCTGAACAGCTACCCTGAGGTACCCCTGAGCAAGGTACCGTCCCCACACACTGCTCCCCGGGCGCCCAATGGCTGCCCACTGCTTCACTGAGTGAATGGGTTAAATGCAGAGAGGGATTTTCCCCACGGGGACCAATAAAGTACACTTTCCTTTTTTTTTTTGACTGATTTTCTCCATTTTAATCTTGTAAATTCTACATTTTAAATCTTGGAATACTGCCCCCCATCTCCATCGCTGTATCTTTTCCCTTTCCCTAGAATGGCCCTAGTGTACTCAGTAGACACTTCCTTAGGTACACCTTGATGCTGCTGGTTTGGACTCCTTTGGCCCTCAGAACTTTTTCCCCCTTCTTTTTTTAAACAAGATTTTGGAAACATTCCTCAGAGTTTTTGTCCATATTGGCACAATAACATTGTGTAAACTGCATATCCATAGTGTGAATTTTCTCACTGTCATGTTTGAGGAACCAGGTTGAGATGATCTGAGCTTTGCAACACAGCACATTAACCTGTTGCAATCAGCTATCAGACATGTGGTCATAAAGGCACGGACATAGCCACAATACTCAGGTAGGGTGTGGATTTAAAGATTACCATTTGGTACCAAGAAACCCAAGACAATCCAACAATATTACACCATCACCAAAACTTGAACCGTTGCTACAGGTAGGATAAAACTATTTTTTCATGCTGTTTGTGCCCGATTGTGACCGCGCCATGTGAACTTCAAAACTGAAATTACACTCATCAGACCTGGCAAGGTTTTTCCAATTTTGGTGATTGCATGCAAATTGTAGCCTTATGATCTTCTGCTGCTGTAGTTCATCTATCTCAAAGTTTGATATATTGTGCATCCAGAGATGCTCTTCTGCAGAGACAGTTTTCCTCTGACCTCTAGCATTAACATTCGCTCACAATCCTAATCCTAATGCTGCTAACTGCTAAGCTAGCATTTGTATTTGTAACTAAAATCAAAGTTATTGATACAAAGCTGTGAGTTTTCTAAAAATTAACTCTTAAAAAACTGTCAAAAAGACAGACTAGACTTGTAGGAAGTCAAAGAGGCACCTGATTTATTAACTATGAGAGACAGAAAATAGAAAGAGAGAGCATGATGCCAACAATGACCTGAGAAAGACTGAGGCAATAAAAAAGAATAAGTATACAAGAGGGAGAAAAGTACAGTCAATCAGACAAACCTGACTGCTAGTCATTTCTATGAACGTAGAGCAACATTTATATTTAAACTTTATCAATATCTGTTCCTGTCCAGTCTTCTTGTTGTGTTTACGCCTTCCTTCCCTCATACCTGGTTATCTTCCTGCGTGTATGGCTACAGAGTTCAGTACAAGCAGGTTACACAAGAATTTACTAGTTGGATGTTTTAGTGTTGTGAGCATCTTCAACTTTCAGGGACACCGGGGACCTTGAATCTGTTATATGGTGATGAGATATTTCCCCAGCGATTTTGCAAAACTCTCATAAAAAGCCAATAAAAAATAGACACAGAAGCACTTACTGGCCATCAGCTGGACTGTAAAAGTTAGAACCAGGTGTCCCAGACATGCACTATTCAACAGGGACCAAATAAAAACCCTACAATATCTGTGACACTTACCATGTAGATACAGTACCTCAGGACAAGAATAAAATTCCTGTAATATTCTCGTGATATGGAAACTAATAGCTTGCGTATGGTGGTCAATAATATCCTGAGAAGGAGTATGTTGTAGTTTATGATATTTTTATCTCCTGTGGTGTCAGTATAGTAGTCGCGCAATATTCCTTGAGGGAGTAATGTGCCTGTGGTAATCAATAGTGAGTTTACTATCACCTGATTGTACTGACAGCGTACAGTAGTGATCTCGGTCTGGATGCAGGGGGAGTTGCAGAAACAGAAAAATCCTACGACAAGGATCAAATCTGACACAGGATGTCATCTTCTAGAGTTTCTCCTTTTGTCTCGCAGCACCGGACTGCTTCTATGCGCTCACTGGAAACTCTCACGGGCTCTTACTCATCCTCTGCAGAAACATGCGGCACACACTTTAAAGCTCTTCTTTCTCACAAACCTACACCCAAATGAGGGGGAACTATCATGGGGATATTAATGGAGACAGAGACACAGATGGAGTCAACTGAGCTTTTAATAGAGCATCTCCTCCTTCTCTGTAGGGATAAATAATACAGCAGTCAGCAAATTTAGACCTAATAGATGATATTGACCTTTGAAAGGGGAAAATAGTGTGAGTAACAGGACAGCACAAGTGGAAATGGAGAGAGAGAAAGATGTGGGTATGGAGTGCTGGGAGAGTAGCGATGGAGAGGAATACACACGAGTGTCAATAGAAGCAGGGCACTCAGACAAAGCATCTTGATCAGAGTGCGACAAAGCGGTGATCAATCACAAAGATGACGACGTAGCAGAGCGGGCTGCAGCGCTGGAGAGGCCCTGACCTCAGCTGCACTGCAGATAGAGCAGAGAGGCTGGATGGGCAGCAAGAGCCCTCAGAGGATCTCTTTCGTTGCTTTTATCTCTCTCTCTTTGTCTCATCCTTTTCTCCCTGTCCCTGCCTCATGGCTGCAGCGGGTCTTCTTCTCTCTCTCCTTATCTCCTTCTTTCCGTTTTGATTACTCTCTGCTGCTTCATTTTTCTACCCCCTCCCACCATTTCTTTCTTCCTATATTTCTGTCTGGTACCCACCATCTGTCATCCGTTGTCTTCCTCCGTCACCCCCACCCTTCTCCCCCACTCATTTTCACTCCCTCAATCCAATTCAGGGAGCTTTATTGGCATCATAAGATGAATTTTACTGTCTCTGCCTCTCTTTCTGGAACATTTGTCTTCCTATTACTAATTCTCTATTCTTTTAATGCTGCTCCACAAAACTCTGCTGCGCCCTGCACAAGCTGCACAAGCCTTGGTCAAGTGAGTCTACAACACTGAGTCCAGTATGCTCCATCACATCAATATCAAAGCCAAGGACCTGCGTTGTTTATTATACTGCTCGTGAATCAAGCAGGGTGAAACTGAACATTACTCATCCCAGTACAGTGGAGGCATGTAAAGAAAAAGTTATTCTAATTAAATGGCTTAAAAGTACTTTACAGTCTGAGGTAGCCTTGGAGTGACTTTTATGTTAGCAGTGACACCGTGTGGAAAAATCCTGTAAGAGCTTTACTTCACTGATGCAAAGCTCAGCATATCAGACTACAGCTGATATGCATTTTGTCCTGCAAACCTATATCTTTAAACACAACCAAAGCATATAATTAACCACATGAAATCTGTTTAAAACAAAAACATATGCATGCTTTCATTTAATTTTGTAGAAACTGCACGGCAGGGAGAGCTCCTCGACATATGGTTTAGTCCTGTATAAATTATGTTTTCAGAGTGGAGGCGAGTGAAGTGGCCTCAATTTTATTTGCATGCCTGCATTGAATTAAATGCATAAAAAATACCCCAAAGATCACCAGTGGTTCCCCAAAGTGCCTCAGTGGGATACCATCACATAAAGGAATAATAAAACTAACTATAATGTAAAATTTTCACTTGCTCCACATCATTTATATTTTGCTCAGATGTCTGTGGAAAGCTGCAGCAGCTGTAACATCACAGATTCTCTCAGATGTTGTGACTTGAGGCATGTCAGGGTCAGATACTAGTCATCCTATGTGGAACTCCTTTAGTTGGAAGCATAACTTCTAAACTTTCTTGTACTGTTTCAAGACAAAAAAAAAAAGTCATAGGGACTTCTTTCTGTATCCAGGAAGTGACGGTGAGGACTTAACGGGGTCGAAACAAGCCGAGGGAGGTCGTCCGATTTTACAGAGGAAAAAAAAGAAAAAAAAGGGGAGAAAAAAAAGTTGGGTGGAAGCGGAGAGATGTGTACAGTTAGACACAAACAGGTAAAGTGCACAGGAAGCAAAATGATATAGCTTTCAAAATAAGAGTAGACCAAGAACAATCTTCTTGAAATGTCAACATGCAACTATTGTTAGAAGATCATGACCGAGAGCTCAATAGAGCTTTTAGTTCCTAATGACCACAGCCACACACACTATGCGTTACTTTTTCATATTTGTTTGGCATCCGTTTGTGATCATTTTGTGTCACCGAGTGTGTCTTTGTACTCATTTGGTACCATTGGGTGATCATCATGCAGCTTTCTGTGGTTGCTTACAATCAGTTTATGGTGATTTTGTGTCTCTCTATAATTGTTTTGCATCTTTGAGTTAATTTAGTGCATCTTTACAGTCATTACGTGTCACTTGTGATCATTTTTATGTTTCTTAAGTAGGAATACACTAAACGATTAGATCACGATCAGTGGCAACAAGCCAATCTAAGGGGGAAATCTATTCAATTTTGTGTGTTTGCTGAACCATGCCACCAGCACTGTAGCATGGAGAAAGGTAGCTGCCAAAGGTCTTTTTAGTCCTATGGCAAACTGAGGTGATTCTGTAAACTCTTTATTATTTCACTCCTCTTGTCTTATCTGTTCCACTCTGTGTCTGAGGAGGAACAAGGGCAAATCAGCATCACCATAAAAGTCAGCAAAGCACAGCAAAGACTTTTACACTGCGCTGAAATGAGACTATAGTGCAAATGTATGAGCTGACTTTTACATTTAATTCATCTTTGTGTTTGAATTTTTAAACACAGATCTACTAAATTTTAATTCCTGGTTGTATTTACAAAGTTAGGAAAGCAATTTGAAAGTCGAGCTTGATGTTCCTTTATATATATATATAAAGACGTATTTTCAACATTTACTTCAACGTAAGGAATATAGTTTTCTATAGTATAGTTTTCTAATTTTACACTTATTTTGTATGGGTACTTGGTATCTGCAGATACTAGATTTCAAAAGTATCTATATTTTAATGCAGAAATTAGAATCACCTTACACTTTCTACACAAGGAATTGTTTTCTTTGCTCTCAATGCACTTAACAGAATAGACGGACAATAAGAAGAACACAGTGCAGACATGAAGACAGTATATTTCCAGATTTATATGTGTAGAGCTGCATATTTATAAAAATGAATAATGAGTGGATGGCTGGATACTAGTCTTTTATTTAACTATAATCTGCTTTATTTTGAAAGTCTAGGCCGGAACGCCGGCGCCTCTTGACGCTTCTCTGTGGGTGTGGGAAGGTGGTCCTGGTTGAAAAACACCGTCCAGAAAAGCAACCGACGGGATGACTTTGAGTGTTCTTGTACACTTCTTTAACATTTTGTAACACCATGAAAACAAATTAGCAAACTCTAAAAGTGACAAAGTGTCGCCAAGAAAGGCCGTGATGGATTTGAGTTGTTTGTCCTCGGGAGTAAAGTTGGGAAACTACGAGGTGAAAATGGAGAGCCCAGCTGAGTGAGAGTGGGGTGAGGAGGCTGGATTTGGCAAAAGTTGGGAGTCCTGCCTTGCTGCTAGCAGGCTAGTTAGCGTACTTAGACACTTCGCTATCTCGGGTAAGTCGAGAGGTGAGATTCAGAGTCACTCTTACGCTTTTAATGTCTGGGTTCTTAGTGAAAACTTTTAGAGACTACCCTAATGTTACTAAAGGTTGGGGAAAATCAGGTAAAGTGGGTTTTATCATAAAAAAATAAACACGAAAAAGGCCTTCACTTAAAAAAAAAAAAAAAAAGAAAAATCTCGAAGTTAAGTGTAGTTTTGCTTTAGGTTTCTTAAGTAAATGTACCCATTTTCAGTTTTATTAGTTTCAGCCTGTAACATACTCCTTAGTTCTTGTTTTGTGGTAGGTTGCTAAACATTTTGTACAAACAAAAAATAAAAATAAAGTATATCGACCAGCCTTCCAGCTCAGATATGTGACCATCTGTGTTGGTGCTCTCTTTTCATAATGGCAAAGCCTGTCACATGTCGTCTTAGTCATTCCAAAACATGTATTAATAGCTTTGATCATATATTTCTGCTGGGAGTCTGACAGTATGGCCTCATCACACAACTTCCATATAAAAGTATACTTAATTTTAATAGTGTTAAAATGAGTGACCAAAAAGCATGTATGTTAAAAGATGCCTGCTGTCATATCTGCATTTGATAAACACACAAACTTGTATTCATATTTTATTTTGTGCTTAATTTTTTCTTTGCATTTCACAGCCTCCCTTCACTGTTCTTCAGCTTGTGATTCTCCAGGGGAGTTGCTTCATGTGTGGCTAGACCGCTGCTGACATTGCAGCTTTTCCCAATGGATCATAGCGTAGTTGATGGTGGTCTTATTTTCCCTGGAAGTTTTGAATGAGTCCTGAGGACAACTTTGCATTTTCCCCCTAAAGGCAGCTCCGGTTAAGCCTGCTTTAGAGAAGCTGGATAACGCTCAGGCTAACGGCTCCCTTTCGGATCAAACTTTTTTCTTCTTTTTTTTTTTTGCCGTGAGCATCCACACCGGCTGTATCCATTCCATTTTCTCTGTACATTATCCTATCTGAGATGCATCCTTGATAACATCTGACTGTGTGGCCCTGCTACAGGCCTACCGAAGCACACTGAAGACAACTAGTACCAGAGATTTGCGTAAGCTGCAGGCCCATTCAAGATGTATTCATGAGCACTTGGGAGTTGTTAAACCAGACTCAATCGCATTCATGTACTGTAACTGCTGATACCAGCTCACTGGTACTTGAGTGGATGTAATCCACTTTATTCATGAACCCTCAAGCTGAGTCTGGGTGCAGCCTGGATGTTGCTGTTAAATCGGCTGTGGCGGTGATGAGGCAGGGCTCCTGGTGGCCTGTGTGGCTGACTGGGCAGTGGCCCAAGGTGATGTGATGGGGTGCCGGAACAGTAAGGTCCTCCCTGAGCCTCCAGAGGATGTTAAGTTGGACCTGGTCAAAAAGGTCAGTAAAGATGCTGTAACTGTATGGTTATGGCGTATGTAATCATGCATATCAACAGCTTCACTGTCCAGATACAGTGACATGGTGGAGCTGTCCGAAATGGCTTAAAGTCACTTTGGAGGCAATTTGTTTGGTTAAAAAGGAAAATAACATATGCGGCTTTTGAATGATGTGAATATTTCATCATCATCCACAGGAGGGAAAACAATACAAAGTCAAAGTGCTTTCATAGGTACATTTATTTCAACATGAAATTTTGCTTTTAAAAGATCTAGATTACAACACAACTATGATTAAACAATGTCTCTTCATATAATATTTTTTTAGTCCTAAGTATTTGAGGGGAATCTGTTAGAAAACTAATCTGGTAGTCTTTTGACTTAATATTAATTTGTGTTTTTAAAAGTAAAACTAAAAAATTTATATATCTAATCTTTTTGAATGTGGCTAATGGGTAAATGGATTTAGTCCCTCTCTACTCAAAATTTACAATTGGGTCTCATTCATACATAACTTTTGTCTGTGGCACACTGTGGATGTATCAGGAAAACTCGGGGTTAAGTATCTTGCTCGAGGATGCCTCTCTCATGTGGACAAGAGAGAGTCAGGGATCAATGCAACAACCTTCTGATTGGCAGACAACCTGATCTATCACCTCAGCCGCAGTTCTTTTGTTACTTTACACTGAACATATTTGGTTTTGAGACTGATTAGTGGGTGCAACAAAACATTTTATTGGTCTTTTTATTTACCAACTGAAAAAAAAAATTGATTTATTCAGAAATGCTGTAAAATATCTATTGCTCCTACTTACTACACAAAGCTGCAGTGTGGAGACTGGCTGCTTTGAACACATCTAATCTGTAACTGTAGACATTGTATAGACAAAGAATATAAGTATAATTTAGTATGGTATTTTTTTAGTTGATTTCTTTCTTTCATTGATCTTCTGTGTATTTTGATGAACTGTGCTGTGTATTTTTCAGGTTGATCCTCAACCTCAGACAGATATCTATAAGCACTTCATACGAGGGGATGGCTCTGGAAGCAAGATGGGTGTGGCTGGTGGTGGAGCAGGTGACAAAGCAGAGATCACCTCCCCACATCAAGCCCAGTCTCACACTGCCACTCCCACCGCTTCAGCTCACCTCCCTAAGGACCTGTCTGAATTGCCGGATCCTCAGCGAAGGAAAGTGGCGAAATACAGAGCTAAGTTTGATCCCCGGGTTACAGCCAAGTACGAGATCAAAGCTTTGATAGGCCGGGGAAGCTTTAGCCGTGTGGTCCGCGTGGAGCACAAGAGCACCCGACAGCCATACGCAATCAAAATGATCGAGACCCGGTACCGTGAGGGGAGGGAGGTGTGCGAGTCAGAGCTGTGTGTTCTGCGTCGTGTTCGTCATACTAATATAATCCAACTCATGGAGGTCTTCGAGACAGCTGAGCGTGTCTACATGGTCATGGAGCTGGCCACTGGAGGAGAACTTTTCGATCGGATCATCGCACGCGGCTCCTTCACAGAGCGGGACGCCACACGGGTGTTGCAGATGGTGCTGGATGGCGTCAAGTATCTCCACACTTTGGGGATCACTCACCGAGACTTGAAGCCTGAGAACCTGCTCTACTACCACCCGGGACCTGATTCCAAGATCATCATCACTGATTTTGGTTTGGCCAGTAGTAGGAAAAAGGGAGGCGAGTGTTTGATGAAGACCACCTGCGGCACACCGGAGTACATAGCGCCTGAAATCCTAGTGAGGAAGCCGTACACAAACGCTGTGGACATGTGGGCGCTT
This sequence comes from Diplotaxodon limnothrissa, assembly GCF_057381915.1. Lineage (NCBI taxonomy): Eukaryota > Metazoa > Chordata > Actinopteri > Cichliformes > Cichlidae > Diplotaxodon > Diplotaxodon limnothrissa. The sequence continues at coordinate 61,200,680 of NC_140602.1, forward strand.
GGGGTGATTTCCTACATCCTGATGAGTGGAACCATGCCCTTCGAGGACGACAATCGCATGAGGCTCTACCGGCAGATCCTCAAAGGGAAATACAGCTTTTCTGGAGAGGTGAGGAGTTAAATCTGTTGCTCACTTTTCCCTTACACCAGCACACTTCGGTCGTATTAGGAATGCATTCCTCAGACTGCAGGGGGCTTTGTCAACAGATTTCCAGGAAGTTAAGCTTGTGAGGTGAAACGGTTGTAACCCAGATACATACACTGTGTCTTTTTTTGGACTTCAAATCCTTCACAATTCTCCACTTTTTATGTGTCATTTCACGTAAACTGGTACCTTGTACACTGGAGCACTCTCAGTAATTTGTCTTTTCTAAATCAATTCAGAAGAATGCTGAGTAGTCCATTCCTTTGTTTCACAGTGTGGGATGTTAATGTTACCAAAGGGGCCCGTGGTTAATGTTTGCCCCACATACAACCACTCCAGCGTGAATAATCGCTGAGTAGTTTTGTAATATTTAATGAGAAGCAGTTGAATCATCTGAGTTTTCTGGGGATTTGGCCAGATTTTTAACTTCTCAAATATCTGACAGCTAAGATAAGGCCAGATCAGGGATGTTTAATAATTGAAAACACTTCCAAGGAGCCAGTATTTTGCTTCAGCACAGACTCTGGCTGAACCAGCTGTGCTGCATACAGAGTTTTCCTTGAAATAAGTAAATAGAGCTTTTCACTAGAACCGACCTTTACACATTTTGAGGATAAGTTTGTACTTTATAAACAGTTCAGAAGACCTCGAGAGTAACGAGAAGAATATCTCTGGACATTCACAACATTTCTTTGGCAAAAACAACAAACAGCAGAAGCTACTTTCTCGGGACATTTCTGGGACAAATTATAAACAGTGTTTATAAAATTTCCAAACAGCTGTCTCTATACGTCCAAAAGATACAGAGCAACATTTTTCATTGATCTACCATTACTCAAAGATGTAGCTGAGGTTATAGCGTCTGTGCTCATTAGCTAGTTGCTGTCCATGGCCAGTTAAGGAGTGCATGGTGGGCTTATAAGATTTTTTTTTTCTCATAAAAACAGCTGCCTGCTGTAGGCAAATCTTAGTGCTATGAAAGTAAATCACATTTCACACGTCATTTCAGCCTTTTTACAATTTTTTCATTGTAAAAATATTCATTTTGCTGTTTTATAGTTTTCTTCTTCATAAAGGTGTTTTCATTCAATGTTTGTTCACCATAAAATATTGTGTGCATGTTTTAAAGCATATTGTTGAACAGTTTCAGTTTTCAAAAGACTAAGTTGAATCTAATGCCTATCCGTGTTTGCTAGCTTGCAGTGTTTTGTGGTGCATTACTGCACTACAATTTGCAGGAACATTTGTTGGCTAATGATCGTAACCCATCCTTTAGTAGCCTGTGAATGTCTACTAGTGGTCAAACCATTCACAAGGTTTGAACTGCTTCCATATGAGTGCAGAGCATTGCCCTCAAAAGAGCTAAATACTTAGACTTAGAGACTTAGAGCTTTTTATTGTCATTGTGCAGTTTCTTGCACAGCGAAATTGGGTAGCTGAACCACAAAGGTGCTAAAGTAAGAAGAAGAGAAACCAATATACAACGAAGGCGGAAAATAAATAAATAATTAAGTAAATAGAAAGCTATACCAAATGGGCAGTACTTTTGCAAGATACCAAATCAGACTAATGAGCCTCACTTATGTGAATTCGTCAGGGTTTGCCAGTAATGCCAGTCAGAGACCTTCTGTACGTGTGGTCACGTCAATGTTTTTGAGAAATCCCAAAGCTGTTCTTGAAGAAAAGCTTGTCCTGATTGGAGGAGCTGCGGTAGAGCAGGCTTGAATGTGCTTCCCTTGGGGACGTTGGTCTTTACAGCTGTGATAAATAATATTCACATTTACAGCTCCATTCCAGGATATAACACAGCCCAGTCATTGTTATAGGGTGGGGGAGAATTGTATTGAGGTGGGTTATATGTATATATGTCATGTATTTTTAGCCAGCACTGGTGATTTACCTGCTGTGGGATTTGAAGTGGGGTAGTTGTCTGCTGGGAGACTGAAAACACAGCTAGTTGCCAAGCAGGACATTATGTAAAGTGTGTGTGTGAGAAGAGGCATGCAGGATGGATGTTCCCAATTCCTGTCTAAGTAGAAATAGTTTAACTCATCACCAGGAACTTACAGTAAAAAGAGTCCATGTCAGAGTTAACGTTAAAAAAGGCTTTTACCGAGAGTAAAAGGCTTTAACTTTTAACATCTTGAGAACAGCCACTCAAAATGTATGCATTGGGCAATTTTAATTTGCTTAATAAAATAACTTAATTAACTTATTGTAGATGCTTTACTAGTACTGCTCATTGCTGCTTTGTGTTTCTGCTGCCATCTTGTGTCCACTGGGAAAAACCCTGCCAACATTTCTCAAGATTAATGCTATAGCTACTCATTTCATGCTCTTTGAACACAAATTTTTTGCTTTGCAACTTTTGTTGGGGGACCGAAAGTGGCTTCCAATGAAAGTGTTCTCCATATATTGTTGGCGTAAATATTTTGCACATCAGTAAGCTTTTTCTGTTGGACAACCACCGATTTGTATTTCAGAGAAAATTTGTTGGTTTTATCAGATGTGCAAAGCTTTTACAAGCCTTCTGTATATACTGTTATGTTAAGGAGATGCATGGAAAGTGAAATGTTTTTGCTTCAGTCTGCTTCGACTCTTATCATTAGTTTCAGCTAGTTGTACCTAATATACAATGAACCTCTTCTATAAAGTATATAAAGAAATTTGGTAAAATTCAACCAGTTGGTTTTATTTCAGTCTTTCTCCCTTGCCTGTCTTCCCTCTGCAGCCATGGCCCAGTGTGTCCAACCTTGCCAAAGACTTTGTAGAGCGTGTTCTGACAGTGGATCCCAGTGAGCGACTTACCGCCGGTCAGGCCCTCAAGCACCCCTGGATCGTCAGCATGGCAGCCTCGTCGTCCATGAAGAACCTGCAGCGTTGCATATCTCACAACCTCCTGAAGCGTGCGTCCTCACGCTGCCACAGCACCAAGTCATCCCAGTCCACGCGCTCCAGCCGCTCAACCAAATCCAACAAGGCTCGGCGGGTGAGAGAGAAGGAGCTGCGAGAGCTGAACCGGCGCTATCAGCAGCAGTACGATGGCTGAAGCAAGGCCCAACAGCCAGCGACTGTAGCGGACCTTCTTTCTTCTTTTTTTTTTTTTTCCTTTAAACAACACAGCAATGACTGAAGCTTTGAGTTGCTGCCAGTGTTTGGGGGGCAAAAGTGTCTTGAAGTCCCACATTTCTGCCTTAAAACAAGGATAATGACTTGACTAAATCCATGACTCTAAAATGACAAAGCTGAAAAGTAACTGAGACTGTAGAACAAGTCAGAAAGATGACAAAATCATTCAACGTCTATGGCAGTGTGTTGCAACTGCTCCATCCACTCTTTCACATTTACTTTTAGCAGGATGGTGCCTTTCACTTTCCTTGTGTTCTCCCGTTCCCTGTGTCGCTACATATTTATTTATTATTGTTGACATGATTATTAGTCTCCATTCAAATGGTCACTGGATAATGACCTTCCACAAGGATCTGTTGAACAGAGTTCTGGATACTGACATTACTAAGAGGAAAGAGATTCTTCAGAAGAGGAGGGAAACACATTCCTCTCACTCATTTCTGATTGCTGTGAATTTATTATTGTGCTAATTGTATAGACTTTGATTTGAGATGTGGTTAATCATATCGAGCTGCAACATAATCACACCGTTTTAGGCCAAAATGATTTAGTCAGTCCAAAGCTTAGCTACTCTTGCCATTATTGTTAAGATCCTAAAACTATCAAAAGATTGTGAAGCTCTTTTTTTTTTTTTTTTTTTTTTTTTTTTTTGCGTCGCTGTTAAATCTTAGATTTATAATATAAATAATAGATTATTGCCTAACGCAGCCTGTGTCATTTTGATTTGACATTGCTCGTAAAGTACCAGCGATGAGCCTTTCCTTGTTGTACAGCAGGGATTTGTCTTAATAATGGAAAATGGCCATTGAGTTTTCTTGATCACCGGCACGTGAATCTTAGTCACAGATACACAGGCTGCTTTGGGTTTCCATGAGCTTTTCATACTGTCTTTAGAAATGTAGCCTAGCTTTAAAATAATTGTGTAAGATTTATTATGAATTGATTATTTTCACCGAGTAATTTCCAGGTGTTATGACACTCTACCATTAGCTTATTGAGCTAGCCAAGTGACAGAAATGGCATTGCCCTGCTGTGAAAGAGCTTAACAAAGCTATGGTAAAATAATTTAAAAAATATTCTTGGAAGCATGGTAAATTTAAATTAGATTCCACAAAAGTGCCACACATTGCAAATTGTTATGATAACAGTAGAGTGACCAAGTAACTTTAGATAGGTTAGCGTTTTTGGAGCTTGCCTGTTCTTTCAAAACTGAGTAAATGCTAATTCTGAAACTCTAATATCTTTATGTAAGCATATTTAAATAAAACAAGTAGGAAATCAGATATCAAGAAATCATTTTCTCCAAAAACTTAATTTCTATTGTTGGTATTATATATGTTGTAACTGTAACATATTTTTTAAGGTGTAAGTCAGTTTAGTAAGTGTGTAGTTTGTTTCCTAAATCTTAAGAAGCACTCTATTTACAAACTTCATACATTTATTCCACTACATTTAAGTTTTGATGCAGCCTTGTCTTAAAGTCCCACCAACTTTGTCCCAAAATGTTACTCAGAACAGGAGACATATTACAGAGTATGCTTTAGAAAAATATGGAAGGAAAATGATGAAGATAAACAGACAACTGATGCTAAGCAACTGATATCTAATGTTGGGCTTGCTCTAATTGGCTTGGAGAAAATCATTTGAAAAACCCACATATAGTCATGGAGTTTGTGGAGATTAAAGGGATTGTGTTTTGGTTTTTCGTAATGTATTTAGCTTTCAGTGGATGTAAACACTCTAAAATGAAGGAGATAAAGAGTGCAGCCATGCAGCTATACAGTTTAATGCACAAGGCTTTTTTTATACAGAGACATTTTCAACTTAAGTTATAAAACATTCAAACAGCTCGCTACAAGAACTCTAGTTGATCAGATCTGCAGTAGGAGCTGCAAAGAAACTGTAGTTGTTAGTTTTTTCTGATGTTTACGGTCTAAACCATTTCCACTAAACTTATGAATATTTAGCATCGTTGCGCAATGAAGTATTGTGACCAGTGCACAAATCAGAGCTATGCTGATGAAATATCAATACCTTTAAATGAAAAAGTGATTTTTTTTAATTTTTTTTTTTAAACTTTGTTGATGAAGATGGTTAAAGTGATGACTATTCCCAAGTTGATAGGGAAAAAGAATCCCAGAAGTATTACAACCAAAAGTCTCACAAATGAGATTGAAATTGTTTGTCCTTTTTGCTGTTTTTCTTTCTGGCAAAGCACTTAATGTACAGTACTGAACTGAGATTCATGATTTTCTAGTTTGTTTGTTTTTTTGTTATTTTTGTTTTTTCAGAAGGAAATTTAATGGTACTTTGCCGTCTTTCCGTCTTTGCTTTTTGAGGATTTTGCTGTGATCTTTCCTAGAGTTTAAAAGTGTGCTGTTGTGAACTTTTTAATATGTACTGGAAACCTGATCGAGCCATGTCCGCTGACCTCAGTTTTTCCTTTGCTTTTTGTCTTTTGGCTTTCACTTTTGTTCCGTGAGGCTTTGTCATCTCTCTGATGCAACTGTTTCCGTCGTCTTTGATCATTTTTAGTCTCTTCCTTTGTCCTACTGCTGTTTTTCTTAGTATTCCTGTACAGGTAAAATGCTTATTTTTATTTTTTATATATATATATATATATATATATATCTATATATATCTATATAGATATCTATATCTCAATTAAATAGAAACTGTAAAGCGAAACTCTAATTTTCACCCTGTGCGCCCAAAAATGTTGTATTGATATCAAATGCACAGTCTGCAGGCTTTAAAGAATTTGTGTTCTTTACTGAGATATCAGCTGTAGCCGTGTTAAAAGAATGCTTTGAGTGACCTCTTGAATGATTTTTCTTTCCAACCTACAGTATTGAGTGTGTTCATTTGGTCAAAAGTGAATCAACAGTTAAAGTAAAAAAAATAAGAATTATAGCTACAGATTATGCATTTGGACTCAAAAGGGATTTCTGTAGTTGAATTAGTCATTACTGAGTGGCTGTTGTGTGTCATGTTCAGCACATTTGTAAAAAAATGTTTCCTTTCATGTTTTTATATATGTTTCATTTTATGCCAATGCTGTCTTTCTAAATGAAGTAGCCAACTCAGCACTGTTACATGAAAACAGTTCATCTTGTGTTATTGTGTCAAAATAAATGATAAACTTTGATTCCTCTGCCATTAACTTTTTAATTTTTTTTTTTTTCTTTAACTCATGAGTTGTGTGTGCCAATAAAGCACCGAAACCTGACTTGCTGCTTCTTTGCACTTTCCATATTTGCAGATGGGTCAAATGTTTGTTTGTTCAAATATATTGAGAAATCCAACTATTTCCAGGGGCTTCCCAAAGATGTACCTTTGTTAGACGGCCAAACAAGATGAATAATGTAACACTACTTGCAAGTGAAAGAGGCAAAGCACTTTTAGACATGTGCCATTTAAAGAAACAAATGTTACTGTTGCACTCAAATAAATTCTTGCTCAAAGCTAAATACTAAAGTACTAAAATACTTTTAACACAAGCAGGAAGGCACAGTGGAAATGTACTAATACTAACTAGAGAAAATTGGAAAAACAGTGGGTAGTCTATTCTTCAAGCTTGGGTCCTCTACCAGAGGCCTGGGAGCTTGAGGATCCTGTGCAACATCTTTGCTGTTCCTAGGACTGCGCTCTTCTGGACAGAGATCTCAGATGTTGTTCCCAGGATCTGCTGAACCTACTTGCACTTAGTGCTCAGATTACCACTGGGACCACTGTTACCTTCACCCTCCACATCTTCTTGAGCTCTTCTCTGAGCCCTTGGTACTTCTTGAGCTCCAAATGTTCCTTCTTCCTGATGTTGCTGTCATTCGGTATTGCTACGTCTATGACTATGGGAATCTTCCTCTGCATGTCCACCACTACTATGCCTGGTTGGTTAGCCATTACCATTTTGTCCGTATGTATCTGTAAGTCCCACGGGATCTTTAGCTCGGTCATTCTTGACCACCCTAGGGGGCGTCTCCCATTTTGACCTTGGGACTTCCAGGCCATAATCGGCACAGATCTTTCTATATACTACGCCGGCCACTTGGTTATGGTGTTCCATGTATGCCCTGCCTGCTAGCATCTTGCACCCTTCTGTTATGTGCTGGATTGTCTCAGGAGCATCTTTACACAGCCTGCACCTGGGGTCTTGCCTGGTGTGATAGACCCCAGCCTCTGTTTATCTTGTGTTTAGAACTTGTTCCTGTGCTGCCATAATTAGTGCTATCTTTCAGCCCAGGCTTGTCCAGCCAGATTTCTGGATGTCAACTACCTCCTCTATTTGCCGGTGGTACATACCATGCAGGGGTCTGTCCTTCCATGATGGTTCCTTCTCTTGCTCCTCTTTCTTGGGTTTCTGCTGCCTGAGGTATTCACTAAGCACTCGGTCAGTTGTGGGCATTTTCCAGATGTCTCGTCCTGGACTTTGGTACTGACACTCACTAGTCCCAGGCATCCTTCCTTCCATTTAGCGTATAGTGTCAGGGTGCTGGACTTGGAGTGAAACCCTCCGTGCATGGTCAGGAGCTTCCTTGTGTTAAAGTCAGTGGGTTCCATCTCCTCCTTCGGCCAGTTTATTATCCCAGCAGGGTACCTGATCTAGTTGCTCTTCGTGGTTCCCATTTGCACGTGGGATTCCCAGGTACTTGTAGCCATCCTCAATGTCTGCAATGATGCCTCTGGTAGCACGATCCCCTCAGTTCAGACAGTCTTCCCCTCTTTGTTACCATCCACCTACTTCTCCAGTCTGAATGACATTCATTCCCGGATATTCTGGTGGTGTGAATCAGTGAATTGATACCTCATTCATTCCTGGCATACAGCTTGATGTCATCCGTGTAGAGGAGGTGGCTGGTGATTGCTTCATTCTGTAGTCGGTAGCCAGTCTTGTCAATGGGGATAGAGCATCTCCTTAGTAGATCCAGCAATTGATATATACAATTAAAAACAATGAAAACAGTACATTTTAAATGTCTAAATATTTTCAAGAGTGCTCACAAAGCATCAACATAACCAACTAAATAAAATCCTAACTTAAGAATAAATACAGCAGTTTATTCACAGAAAGGTGAGGGAAATAAGCGTATTAGAGCATGTACTGATACAGCACCATGCTGCTACATTATCTGCCCTATTTGTGTGGATGCCTTAATAGGCATCCACACTATTGAGTTCCTGTTTCTCTTTATTCTTTATTATTCCGGGTGTTTCCGTACACTTTTCGCCGTGGATCTACTTCCACAATTTTTGTGCTATTTTCACCGTTCAAACTCTAAACTGTTCTGCTCTTTCTGCTTATGCCGGCTATGACTTTTGGTGTTTATTACTATTATACTTTTTAAAATATTACACTTTTTTCCTTTAATTTGTCCCATTGAAATGAATGGGAAACTTCCACAATTCTGCTAAAACTTTCTTGTCTTTGAAACTTAACTACTGCCTCATACTTTCACCTAGAAACTCCATTCAAACTTTAAAACGTTCTCAAATGATTGGGCTATTCCTGTGTGATTCAGCTTTTTCAGATCTTCTACCGTTTTCATCTTATCTCTCTTTAAGTCTTCAGTTGCAAAATTGTGATTTTTCAGAAAATACATGCGTTGCTATGGTTGCTATGCAATTAACTCAGAGGGGACAGTGAAACTGTTTGAATTTTCTCTTCATGTCCAAACAACTTCTTGCTACTCGCTCAATTTCCACTCAAGCCGCACAAATTATACATCAAAACGTAGGTATTTTTGCTGGCTTTCAGAAAATGTCCCTATCATTGTTGTGGGACTCATAGATATTTTGCAAATCTCCTCAGAGTAACACAAAGTGTGAAAACTCTCCATATAAACTCAATGGAGAGTTTGTTCAAAATCACCGCTGGATTTCTGTAATGAGAGGCATTTTCAAATTGTCATATCTCCTTAACGAAGCGAAGTTAAGACATGAGGCTTGTCCCCGTATATCTTCAGACACTCCTGATGCTCACAATTCAAGAATTATTTTCTCACCTATTACCGTTCTGAGATGAGTTAGACTTGTTTGAGGGTAGGAAATTTGTCCCTCGCTCAGATTTCATCAGATTTCAAATTCTGGAAATGAGTCACTTTTTTCTCTCATCATATCTTTTTGATGGATTTCCACAGAGCCCTGAAAATTTCCATGACTGTTCACCAAAGCCTGCTGTTTCTTACGGTGAAAGAATGATTTTGATGCTCCATATAGATTTAGAGTTACCAAAGGTTGTTTGAGAGCAAGTCAATGCAGTTTTTGCTTCGCCTCTACTCAGTTACAGTGTATTACAAGTCATATATCTTTAATAATTTATATTTTATCTCTGAATTATGAAGACCTGAAGATTCCCCCATCTCTTCTGAACAAAACGATGTCTGAATGACCGTTCTAGCCTCTACGGTTAGGAAATTATGGCCATTTGTTCGAGGGGAATCCTGAATGTCAGAAATACACTGAAGAAAACTCACACCTCTCTCTGTGTCTGTGTGTGTAAGGGCTGACTACAGCAGGTGCAGCTAATTTAACTGACCTACATATACCAAGCCCAGACTCTCCACAGCTCCTGTTCCCTTTACTCTCTGTGTATGTGTGTCTGTGTATCAATATTTCTCCTATGTTTAAGTATTACTCCTCAATCATAGTATTTCTGCTAAAGCAAAGTACTTCTACTACATCTAAGTACTTTTGCCAAATCATAGTATTTCTGCTAAATCATAGTATTTTTGCAAAAATCATGGTATTTGCGCAAAATCATGGTTTTGGGGCCAAATATTTCTGTTATTTTATAATGTATGTGCTGAATATATTATATGTGCCAAATCATAGTATTTATCCCAAATTATAGTATTTATGCCAAATTACAGTATTTCTGCTAAAACGCAGAAATAGTACCTTTTAGCAGGAATTTCTACCAAAAGATAGTACTTCTGCTAAATCAGAGTATTTCTGCTAAACCAGAGTATTCCTGCCAAATCATAGTATTTGTACTGAAACATGGTACTTCTGCCCAATCATAGTATTTGTACTAAATGATAGTACTTCTGCCAAATCATAGTATTTGTGCCAAAGCACCGTATTTGTATGGAGTCATAGTATTTCTTTTAAGTCATAGTATGTATTTCAATCAAATCTCAGTAGTTGTTATTAAAACGCAGTATTATTGCCAAATCATAGTATTTGTACCCAATCATAGTATTTCTGCTAAATCATAGCATTTGTGCCAAATCATGGTATTTGTGCAAAAACATAGTATGTCTGCAAAACCATAGTATATCTCTTATGTTATAGTATTACTACTAAGTCATAGTATTTCTGCGTTGTTATAGTATTTGTGCTAAAACGTAGTATCTCTGCCAAGTCATAGAATTAATGCAATTTCATACTTTTTTTTTAGGAAATCTGTTATGTTATAGTATTACTACTAAGTCATAGTATTTCTGCCAAATCATAGTATTTGTACTAAATCATAGTACTTGTGCCAAATCATAGTATTTGTTGCACATCATAGTTTTGGAACCAAAACATAGTATTTGTCCCAAAGTATCGTATTTGTATGGAGTAATAGTATTTCTTCTAAATCATAGTATTTCAATCAAATCTCAGTAGTTGTGTTAAAATGCAGTATTATTGCCAAATCATAGTATTTGTACCCAATCATAGTATTTTTGCCAAATCGTGGTATTTGTGCCCAAATAATAATTCTGTTATGTTATAGTATTACTACTAAGTTGTAGAATATCTGTTATGTTATAGTGTATCTGCGGAATATAGTATGTGTGCCAAATCATAGTATTTATACCAAATCACAGTATTTGTGCTAAAACATAGTATTTCTGCCATATTGTGGTATTTGTGCAAGAACATTGAACTGTTATGTTATAGTATTACTACTAAGTCATAGTATTTCTGCGTTGTTATAGTATTTGTGCTAAAACGTAGTATCTCTGCCAAGTCATAGAATTACTGCAATTTCATAGTTTTTTTTAGGAAATCTGTTATGTTATAGTATTACTACTAAGTCATAGTATTTCTGCCAAATCATAGTATTTGTGTGAATTTGTATACTGTAATATCACTGTATTATGTAGTGGCTAAGTAGGGGCTGTTTACTAAGTGCATCAGTGTAAATAGGTCATCTCTTGTGTTGGAGTGCCCTCTTGTGGCGCCTTTTGGGTAGTGCCTTAGTAAACGGGAACCCTGTAAAAAGTGGCATCAGACTGATTTGTAGTGGAGGAATTTGTTGCCAGTTTTCTTAATCTTTAATCTGTATGCATGTTGTAATGCATACCCTGTTCTTAATCATAGAAACCACACCATATCACCTCTCCACATCCTCCTACTGTATGCCATACCTCCCTGTACCATCCATCTGACCGCAATAAACTCCACCTGTGGTAATCTAATCCCTGGATGTCAGCCTCTCCTTCTGACCGAGGATAGTTATAGTATTTGAGCCAAATCATAGTATTTGTGCTAAAACATAGTATTTCTTCCAAATCATAGTATAACTGCACAATAAAGGTTCTTGAGCCACATCAGTGTTTGTGCCAAATCTTAGTATTTCTTCTAAATCCTAGTAATTCTGCTCAATGATAGAATTTCTGCTATGCTGTAGTACTTTTTTCCTAGATTGTAGTACTTCTGCTAAGTCAAAGTATTTCATGTAAATCATAGTATTTCTACCAAGTCCCAGTGTTTCTGCTTAATCATAAATAATGTTTTAGTACAAATTGTATGATTTGGCAGAACTTTCTGTGTTCCAGCACAAATGCTATGATTTGGCAGGAAAAAAATATTATTTAGTATAAATACTAAGTTTTAGCAGAAATACTATGTTTAAACTTTAAAAAATTCTGCTATTTCTGCTGATGTGTGTTATGACTTTTGACCATTGAAATGAATGGAACACATTATCAATGTGGTCACTGATTTTGCATGATGGGCTGAGCTGTGTTTTAGCTCAGTGAGATAAGCATCCGTTCTCAGACTGGGAGGCCTGGGTTCAAATCCAGCTTATGGCAACATTTCTTTCACTTAACAGTTAAACTTTTTTTAAACTCTTTTCAACACAAATTTCATCTTTTTCACCCCTTTTCAGCAAAATTTTCAGTTTTTTTAACCCCTTTTCAGCACAAATCCAAACTTTTTCAGCTCTTTTTCAGCAAAAACCTCTTTTCAGCAGAATTCTGCTCATTCAACTCTTTTCAGCAAAATTTTCAGTTTTTTCTGCTGTTTTCAGAAAAAAACTCTTTTCAGCAGAATTCTGCTCATTCACCTGTTTTCAGCAGAAACTCTGCTGATTGAACTCTTTTCAGCAGAATTTTCACCCCTTTATTTTTGCCCAAATTCTGCTTATTCACCTCTTCTGAAAAATTTTCCGCCTTTCCACCTGTTATCAGCACAATTCTCAGTAGCTTCTGCTCATTTCAGCACAATTGTCAATCTCTCCACCTTTTCTTGGTGAGAAAGTGTTTTGCTCAGTGAGCTAAATAGCTGCCCTTTGACCAGGAGGGCCAGGTTCGAATCCTGCTCAGGGCATCTTTTTTTTTTTTTTTTCAACTTTTTCAGCTTTTTTCAGCAGATATCTTCAGCCGTTAAGGCATCCACACTGCATTTTCGCAGGAAATGCAAATTTTTCTAGTTACTATTGTTTTTCGATGGTGAACAACTCCCACTGCTGGCAAAAACGCAGCATGGCCGGGAAGAACGGACTAAAGCGAGGCCCTTTGGGTTGCCAGGTTTGATATTAAAAAGTGCCGCATATCATGATACAGGATGCAGGAAAGAATGCACGTTCGATGGCAGTATAATTATTTGAGTTCCATATCGACGCAAAATATGTGGCAGTACAGCGTTTTAGCCATCTTAAATGTATAAAAGGGCTAAATGTGACCGGAGGTTAAGCAGGATAAGAATAACAGTCTGGCATCCCGTGAAAGCCAGACGTCAGTGGTCTGCGGCTGTAGTGAGTTTGCAGCTAGCTTTTGTTCGAGGGGACGTAAAATTAACAAGCGAGTAGACGTCGAGACATCAACACAAGGACATCAAACGACACGGACCACCAGATAAATGTGAAGCCTGGGATTTAACTGTGTTGTGTGAGTATATTTATCAGACAAGCTACCAGCTGGCGCTGCATAATAACACCAAGCTAGCTAGCTAGCGATTTACATGTGATAGACCGCTTGGTCTGAAAAAACCTATTAGCATGTTTTCTTGTTTACAGAAAACAGTTTCAGATAGCGGAATGTTTACCCGTTCCTTTACGTTAAATTACTGCCCGTAAAATGATTGTCCTTCTTGGAGATATTCCGCCTACAGTATATGTCTGCTGATGCTTGCTGTATTTATTATGATACAGTCGTTTGATACAGCTTTACTTTGTTTATGGCCTAGTTAACAAAATTGCTTGTGTTTTAAGTTTTATTAATGTAGGATTACAGTAGTGTATTAATGTAAATGTAGTGTCGCGATAGAAAAAATAGAGTAAAATGCTATTTAACGTAAGGTCGAGAAATTATAGCTTAATCCCGCAGACACTGCAGCTATTGTGTACTGTCTACTGTATACTCTGGATTTTAGAGCGTGTGTGTTTGTAGTGTGCTTTGTAGCGTGTTTGGTTAGTTCATGGATCTCTACATATTGCAAAATGAATCTTTACCTCAACGTTGGGATCTCAAGGTATTTACATTCCTATCCAAACAACTGCTGCAGGTAACCTCCAAAACTCCCACAACTGTTTTCAGTATCTTGCCTGGTTTACACTAAATATCACTAACTTATAACACTGCTGTGTATTTCTTATCTTTACACTAATTGGGGTGGGGGTGCGCTCTACCTACTAATCTGTGCCTGGAGGCTCGATGCCATTTTTTGTGGCTTGATGTCATGTTGACACAAGTGGTCCCAGCTTGGCTTTTACAGCCCAGCCCTAACCAGTGGTGGGACTATTTTTACAGCGCTGCATCTAAACCAGTAGTCGTTTAGGGTAGGTTCAACGTTTATGTTGTCTCCTACATGTAGAGTTCCTGCCCTGAGCCGGAACTAGTGACTGGCCCTCCTCCTGTGAGAGTAGACCAGCCGCAGACTTTTATTTACACCCCCAACACATGTGTACAACCATATCAGAAGTACTTGTATGGTTTTGTGTAACTGCACACAGATGATGAAAGTAAAGAGAACAGTGGGATGTGTTTATCTCTTTTACAATATAAATTATAGGAAACTAAATCTGGGTTGACTGTAATTATAATTTTGCATCCTCCTGGGATCACATAGGAATGTCTAGGTTAAAAAGAACCATATTTATTGTATGCTTGACCTAGTATAACAATTCACTCCCTGCACTCCGATCATTGACCAACTTCATAGATATTATGAGCAAGATGGTACTTAAAGTGAACTTTAAAAAAGTTGCAGGCTTCTTGTACAAGTTTGCATGTTGTCACACAGTGAACAAATTCCCATATATCTTTAATGTCACTATAATCACAGCTTTATTTGTTGTTTTAAAATCATTCCTGAGCATTTTCTGAGTTTTTTAGGGAAACATTTTCCTATTTGGGGTGGCAGCTGCTGCTGAGGAGCAGTGGATGTGTTTAGGTGGATTATTTGTCAAAATAACATTCATATGAATTCTAATTACAGCAGTGCATTGACAGTCTATGAGCTGTGTTCATTCACCAGTGAGACAGAGTAATGCTTATAAGTGGTCTTTATAGAGAAGTGTGTGTGTCGCCAGGAGAAGCAGATGGTTTAAGTTATGCTTAAGTGATTTGATACTTAAAGGTAAGGATAATTGGGTATCGCCACCACAAGTGCACCATGAATGTGAATATAATTCACACTTGTTTACACTACACACTCGTGCAAATCTACTTTTGTCAACTTTCTTTTTTTTAGAAAGTCCAACCAACTTGTGGTATGCAAGCTGACAGCTTCATAAATTTTTTAGAAATGTGGAGGTTTGGAGGTTTTAACATGTCTTTCTCTTGGGATAGGAGTATTTAATATTAATTACAGTCCGACAATAGAACCATCCCTGACAGGCTCACCACATATTGTTCTCTGCATAGCTGCACATTTGCCTCAAACTCTTCACGAGTGGCTAAATAATGAACAGGCGTTTATGCCCCCATTGTAGTTACATAGAACACCTCCCTTCCTTCCCCTTTGCACACAGCAGGTTAAACACTCCTTTCTCTGAGCACTGCATGATGTGTTCGTTTTATTAAACGCTGGTATGGTAGAAGTAGAAAAATAAATGATTAAAAAAACACAGGACTTGCAGGATTTGCATTGAATATTTACATTTATACACAGAAAAAGATCAAGAGCAACTGAATAGATTCAGCACATGTAGCTATTGTCATATCTGCATTGCATATTTGTTGGCAGACATTGCTGCACTGCTTTAAACTTTTTTTCTGTTTAAAGGCTGTGTTTCCATGTATAACTAACACATCACCACATGTAAATTAAGATGAGATAATCAGGTGACAATCTTAAATTTTAAGGTTTCTAGTGTTGTTGTTAGTATGTTGACAGTGTTCATGTGCACAGTTTTAAGTCTTGGATTTCTGCCATCAAATGCAGATTGTTAAACAGCCACAGCTGTGAAAGTAATAGGCATATGATTACATATGTCTGCAGGGCCACAAAATCAATTCACTATTAATCTCAGCAGCTGGTATTATTACTGCTGGTCTAATGGGAAGTTTTCAAGTTGTTCTGAGTACCTTCTAGTTGTTTTGTGTTGTAATTTTATTTAAATGTGACAATCTTTTGTCTGACCTACTGCTTTTGTTTTTTTCCCTCCTTGTCTTACACAGAAAAACAAGAGATTGTAGAAGAAATCCAGCAGCACTTTCCGTTTCACTGCTCCAGCTCTCCTCCCAAACATCCACAGCTCTGGATAATTGTCCACTTCTCCCAGTTATCAACATGGCATCTTTGTTCCTACTCGGACAGTGCTGCTGAACCGCCACCCTGGACCGCCACCATGGAGAGAAAACGCAGAAAGAAATTAATCTAGCTGCTCAGGTCACTTGCATTATGGACTCATTTGTGGAACTGTGGACCTGAAATGCTCTGTTCCAACACCTGCTGACTCTTAACCAGCCGGTTGGCTGTTCCCACAGTTACAAAGAGCTCAGTCAAACTAATGGTTAACACTACTTCACAACTCAAAATGCTCCTCCTTTCCGCATGGGTCTCCATGCTTTTGGGGCTGATTGCAGGCTTCCTGCCTGTGGTGGGGATGGATGGGGAGGGAGGAGCCGAATCTACTTCAGACCACACCCCCAAAATAGATGCCCTCTCCTCACAGTCTGTCACAAACTGTTCCCAGTTAACCCTCAAACTGGAGTTCTCCACCAAAGTGGTGGAACATGGTAAGAAATTATTCTTGATGATGTGGTTTCAATGTAATTTTATCAAATGGGGAATACAGTGTTTAAAACAAGTATGGTAGGTTTATCCAAAGCCTATTAAAATGACATCTCTAAGTCACTTCATTGCACTCAGTGACATGTTTCTTCATTATTTTCATACATTTTGCTTTAAGGGATGTGAAAAAAATTGCTATTATTAGTCTCTGCAGCTGTTCCTAGAAATAAGATAAGTGAATGTGCAGTGTTTTTCATAATGAAGACGCATGTCAACATGTCAGTGAAATGATGTGGCTCAGTCATGGATGCGAAGAACTCTGTTTTAAGATGTGCTTATTAGCTGGATGAAGTCTTTGATACATGTGGAAAATCACAGAACTGTCTCTTACACAGTAGAGTCAAGTGGAATAGTTTGTACTCATTAATGAAAGGGGCTTTTTACCCTTCTTGTTGAGTATTAGAGAGAAGATTTATATCTCCTGAAGTCTTCGTAGCACAAGACTAGGGCTGTGAGATATGACCAAAATCTCATCCGGATAACGATATGTGTCACAAAATGGTGCATTTTCTGTAATTCAGTGAACTTCGGGCAACTCGACTTGTGTGAAGTGTTTTAAGCTGGGCGTCCGTGTACCTGGAGACGAGTGTTGAACGATGCATGAAACAATATATTTTTAGATATAAGCTGTAACGGCCGCCATTTTCTTTGCGAGTATTTATTGCATGGTGTGCTGCGGGGAAAAGCCTGTTCTAACGTTTGAGTCTAAGGTTTATTTTGAGCAGCTGATGGCTCTCCTTCAGGAGTCACATCATATCTTCTTTCATCTGTAAACGCTCTTCATACACTTTCACCTGGCTCTTGCGTAGGTGGTAGAAGAGGTTTGTTGTGTTTAAGTCCGTGGTTGCGGCATAATTTGGATAGTATAGTTTTCTGGTCCATGTCAGACTTTTCATAACCAAACCATATCCATGCTACAGAGGTAGCCCCTCGTTTAGGTCCTCGATTTGATTTGACTGGTCCTTTTGTTTGGAGCTACTTGGTTCTGCCTCATCTTCACTGGCCATGCTGGTATTCTCTGTGCTTGCATGGTGGCCATCCAGACACTGTATTTTGCATGGACAAACGATAGCTAAATGAAACGATAGATGTTTTGATTTTGTCATATTGCACAGCCCTACACAAGACTTCAGAAGACGTTATTCATTTGGCAAAGAAGGAGCAAAGCACAGCTGTGACTCCTGTAAAACAAAGATCTGCTGTCTTTAACATGCTGTATTTGTCCCATTTAATCAAACTACTTATGACAAATTTATTGGTGTGCTGTAGATTTACTGTTGGGTTGATTTCTTTACTTTTGGTGAAGCCAAGCTAGCTACCCACTTCTGATAGTGTGGCTTCATATTTGGGATTGCAAGTGATATTATCTGTTTTTTTTGGGGGAAAGTAATGAAGTGTAAAGTAATCTTCTATACGGACAGAGCTTTCATGCTTACTTTTAATTACTCACTTGAGTCCATCGGGAAGCTGGCTAGAGAAAACACTACAACTTTATTTTGCAGCCATTGCTAAGATTTAAATCTAACCGTTTCAATTCAATTTCTTATTCAATAGTGGACCATCCCTTGTTTTTTGTAATAAGACTAATAATAGAGTAGAGAAAACACAACAAGGAAGTTATCGCACGCGTTTTTCACAATAATTTCAAAAGTCAGTTTGTGGCATGTATGAGCATGAATTGCATCCATTCATGTCCTTCATTCCTTTGTTGCAACCTCATCCATTCAATTTTCTTAAAGCACAAATGGATCAGTAACTGTGTAGTTACATAATCCAGATATTGTATTTTGTGCCACTTGATATCCTTTGTCCTTCTAAAATTGTGGTCCACATAAACATTGAAATTTAAAACCATTTTTTGTCAGACCACTTAGAAAGCAGAGAGTGCTTTTAATGTATTTCTTAATCAACTGTTCATTTCTGACCAAATTATTCATATTAACTAACAAGATACATGTTTGCTTTGCCACTAATGTCTTAATGTAGTGTTTGGTCACAGTGGAAAGGTTGTATTTGTATTGGTTTTCACACCGCTCCATGGATAGGTGGTCTAAAAAGATGTCTCTCTCCTGAATGTACGCTTCCTAGTTGTGGATCTCGTATTCTATCTGTTCTTTACAGTATTGTCTTCTCTCTCTACAGAGTACATAGTAGCATTTACAGGGTATTTCTCAGCCAAAGCTCGCAGCCTGTACATCAGCAGAGCCTTGCAAGGTGCTGGGGATGGCGCACTGGAGTGGCACATTGTTCCAAGAGAAAACCCAGCTTCGGACTTCCCGAGCGACTTTGAACTGCTCCACATCCGGCAAGCTTCCCCCAGGAGCCTGCTGACCTTGGAGGACCACCCTTACATCAAGAGGGTGACGCCGCAGCGAAAAGTATTCCGCACGCTCAAATACATTCCCTGTAAGTCTGCCAATATGGTGTTATTGTGTGGGGAAAAGGGATCAGTGTTTCTAAGGTTGGCACGTCTGTACTGATACAGAAAGCTGTTTAGCTGCTGAATTTCACAGAATGTCTTTGTTTGTTCAGTCATGGGATGCTTTTCTACCTCCACTGTTTTAGTGGTGCTAAACAGGATTTGATATCTTTATTTGAAGTGCAGGCCAATTTCAGGGTGTAGAAACTGGACTCTTTGTGTGTGTGTGTGTGTGTGTGTGTGTGTGTGTGTGTGTGTGTGTGCATGAGGTGTTGGGGGATGGGAGGAAGAACAGAGAAAGTCTGTTTGTTCACCATTTGAGGCAGTAGGTGAGTCAGTGTGGTGGGGCTTGCCTGCACGCCCTGAGCCTGGCACTGGATGAAAGACTTGAGTGTGCCCCCAGGCTGCATAAACAGATGCTTCAGTATGGAGTGACCTTGTAGTGCAACTTCTTATTATTGAAAATGGTCAACTAGTGGCGATTACAGTTTTAGATATCAAGGAAACTAGAGCAGATATGACCAAAAATATTTATCACGATATACATTTGAAAATTTTCGATAACGATAGAACTGACGATATAATTGACACTAGACAAATTACTTTACCACAACTTAATTAGTGCAAAAAACCCGATCAATGTATTTTCACTTGAACAAGCAGCTGTTTTTTATGTGCATTAAAGTTAAATAAAAATTTAACAGTGCAAAAGCAAATTCCTCGCTGACAGTTTGACCAAAAGGCATTTCCAGTGGAAATTGGCCGACATATCCTCAGCATAACCATGTATAATATCCACAAAACTTAAAAAGAGGTTATACACACACAATACGGTAATATTGTGAAGTGTGCTGTGCTTCAACATGAGGCTCCTGCCACAATACGGTAATATTATGTTGAAGTGCAGTACATATCACTTCGCGAGGCTCCTGCCTACAATAGCCGTAATGCTCCGACAATCCATCAAGCGGTGCGGGTTCGTAGCTCAGCAAAGTCGTACTAAAACATTTGACAGGTTTTCGAGCGCCGTGTACATAAAATCGTTTTGAGGTCAGTAAACACAACCAGAATTCATACATAAGGCACACGGGATTATAAGGGGCACTGTCGACTTTCAGAAAAATCAAAGGCTGATTTTAAGTGTGCCGTATTTTCCAAAAAACACGGTAATAACGACGGCCCGCTAGCATGCGCTACCAAAAATAGTGCTTTGTTGTGTATCTGATGGACAAAAGCTAAACCAGTTCCACACTGAAGTTGCAGCATTTTTACAAAACAATTCTGGTTCATCCGTTTCATTCAACGATCCGCTTTCGCCCTTCTCATTCTCCGTCGCCGCCATGCTTTTTCCGCCATGTGCGTATGAAAACAAAGGCACTGCACATGCGTGTTTTACCCATATTCTATCGCAATATTTCATTTTCTTATCGTTGCCCAACATTATACCGGTATTACCGTGAACGGTATGATATGGCCCAGCCCTACTAGAAACCCGAATTCAGTTATCTTTAGCATCTTTTTCAGTCATCTGTGAAGCACAAACATGTTTGAAAGATGAAAGGTACTTTCAGCTGCAAATAAAGTTTGATAAACTAAAAAGGCATGCAGCTGTTTGAGGAATATGTTAATCAAAATTAAAACTGAGTCATCTGGGAAGCAGTAAAGCGTCGTTATCACATGTTAAAACTGATCAGGAGCTTGATGGGACAGGCAAAAAATTAACTAAATACAATCAATAACTGTATGCCATATGCAAGCATAAAATTCAAGACTTAAATGAGACAATTATTGGAAAGTATTTGCCTCAAATCAAAAAGAAAAACCAAAAAAAGTCTTGCAGTTGCTGGTGCATGTGAAGTTAACTGGTGATTCTAAATTGAATGAGACAAATAAAGTGCTTAAAATGTATAGAATACAGCCTCTGTGGTTAAATGTGGCTTTTAACTGAATGGGCTGTAGGAATGGATAAATCCTAATCTATTTTCATAATATCGATACAGTTTGATGACGTGAAACATAAAACATTTCTCGGTGTAATCGTGCTAAAGTTTGCAGCTCCTCTCTCACTGTCTCTCCATATGTACTCCCTCGCTCTCACAGTGCTCCTGCACAATGGACTAAGGCAAAGTCATTGTTAACTTAAAAAAAAATAAAAATTGATTGTGTCAAAAACACTGGACAAAGTTAAAGGCTGTTCGGATGTGGGTTGGTGGAAAGAGATCACTTCCTTGAAAGGAGATGAGAATTGTTGGACTACACTGTGTGATTTTTTTTGCATTGTAATGTTAGTCTGTATTAAAAGCACCCGTTAAACCAGAAAAATGACACAGTAACACAAAAGGCCTGAGGGGTATACTTTAGTCTTCGACACAGCCAGGCTTTCCTTGCCTAAGCTGGTTCAACAAAACCTAAAACCCCAGTTGGAGTTGATGGGTATCATTGGGTATGATTATCAACTTTCTGCAGAAAACCGCCTTGATCTTGATGCTGCTGTTAATTTCTAAGATTTCTAAACTAACTATAAACTGGAAACATAGCCTTACTTATTACTGTGATTTAGCTAAACCACCTTCAGGACACAGAAAAACTGACTATCAGATCAGCATAGCTCACAAAGCCATTTATTCTGCTTCATGGTGCACCCCTCAGATCACCACTGGTTGTTTTTAGGTGAGGCTACCCAGTAAAACGGTAATAATTTTAAACATTTATTTCAGAAAAGTGGTTTTGTGTAGTTTAATGAAAATTTAGCAGCTCCTGACTGAGAGAACAACTCTTTAAAAAGGAAAAAAAAACCCTGGTCTTATTAAATAAAAGTGCACATTTCTCTAACTCACAGTTTGAATCCGTGAAACCTACTGAAATAATTCATTAAAAAGAAAAGATAAGAAAAAAAAGAAATCAACTCTGTACTCTTCTACTTCACAGGGATAAAAAGCCCTGCAGGGCACTGCTCATGCATCGTGATGACCCACTGATAATTGGTTTTGTCCATGTGATTCACATTGCGAAAAGATTGGCTTAAATTAGGCTGCTGTGATCAGCCTCTCAGCTAATAGATATAAGAAGAAAGGGGGATTGAAGCCAGATGTAAAGAAATTACTTCCAATGAAGCATCAGAACATGATAAGCCTGACTGTGCTGTCTGCAGTGGGGGGGCTGAAGGCGATGGCAGTGACGGGGTGTTTTAATGAAGGGAGGCCTCAATTCTTGTCCTAATGTGGCTTTACAGCAGAGTGAATGATAGTTTGTCTCAATTGTGTTCTGTCCCAACAGCACCTGAACCTGCTGCACCCTGCAATGCCACCCGTGGGACCCAAAAATGGCAGTCGTGGCAATCATCCCGCCCTTTCAGACGAACCAGCCTCTCACTCGGCTCGGGTTTCTGGCATGCTACCGGACGGCACTCCAGCAGACGTCTGCTGCGGGCCATTCCCCGCCACGTCGCCCAGATCCTGCAGGCAGATGTACTCTGGCAGATGGGACACACCGGTAAGAAAGGGCCCACTGACTGAGTCTCTGCTTTTACGCGCATCTGCTACAAAATATCATAAAATGAAGGATCTTTTAACTATTGCTTTTAAACTTTATTTCAGAAATCATATAGGTCAACAAAGCAATTAAATAAAATTGTTTAAATCTCTTTTATGTGTGCAGGTTCTGGTGTTAAGGTGGCAGTGTTTGATACAGGCCTGAGTGAGAAGCATCCACATTTTAAGAATGTTAAAGAAAGGACCAACTGGACTAATGAGAAGACACTGGATGATGGTGAGGATCAATAAATATTATGGTGAATTTCACATAACAGCGAAGCAAAGGTGGTTGTAAAAGTGTAATTTCCAGGGGGGGAAAAAACAACCTTTTAGGCCTTTTTAATGGTGCGAAGTCAACAAATGTTGTACATAATATTTAACAAGTCATAAGTGCCTGGAGGTGTTTAAAGAATGCTGCCAAGTTGCCAGACTTGCTTCTAGAGTGGCTTTAGGAGAGCTTGGTCATTAATAATGGTAATGATTCATCCATCTGTGCTATTGGTTAATAGTAATGTCACTGCATTTACAATAACTAATGGACTGCATTTTATTTTTTCAAATAATGTAATATTAAAAGTCACAAACTTTCTGTCTGTGGAAGAGACAAAGAAAGATTATTATAAACTGCTTATCCTGTTTTTCAGGTCTGGGCCATGGTACATTCGTAGCAGGAGTGATAGCTAGTATGAGGGAGTGTCAGGGTTTTGCTCCCGACTCAGAGCTGCACATTTTCAGAGTTTTTACCAACAACCAGGTACATACAATATACAATGCACTGCTGGTGTTGGAGTGCGTTGCTGTAAAATTCATTTATACTATAAAATGTATTTGTCCCTCCCCACGTACTAGGTTTCGTACACCTCGTGGTTCCTTGATGCTTTTAACTACGCCATCCTAAAGAAGATCGATGTTCTGAACCTC
The DNA here is from genome assembly GCF_057381915.1 of Diplotaxodon limnothrissa. Classification (NCBI taxonomy): domain Eukaryota; kingdom Metazoa; phylum Chordata; class Actinopteri; order Cichliformes; family Cichlidae; genus Diplotaxodon; species Diplotaxodon limnothrissa. The sequence continues at coordinate 61,224,278 of NC_140602.1, forward strand.
AGCATCGGAGGACCTGACTTCATGGACCACCCCTTTGTTGATAAGGTGATGCACACTTCGGGGTTTAACTTAGAAACATAGTTGCTTAATTAAATAAGAATGCAAAGCACAGGAAAGTTGTCTCTAAAATAACCAGGTTGATCGAAAATGCGACCACATGGTTTAAAATTTGTCTAAATATAAAAATAGTCCCCAGTCTTTCTTCCTTTATGTTACACATAAAGTTTGTTTGACAATGCTCTAATAAGCCAATGAGCAATAGCCAGGTCAATTGTAAGCTCAAACGGGTCAAACCAGGCACATAAACGCATGCATGACAACATTGGGACTGCTCTTTCAAATTTTCAGTGCTCACTGATAATTACAAAAACAATATGTCAACCTTCACAATAAGTGCTGAATCAAGTTTCTTGATTAAAGGGCAAGATGTGAATTATGTACTGAATATAATGGGAAACAGCTCTGTCTCTGAAACCTTTTAAACAATCAGTCATCCTCTGCTGTGCATTCATGTTAACTAATTAAAGCTCCTTTTAGACATGCACCCCTGAACTTGTCAGCTTCATGTCTGAGTATGAACCCTGGTCACTGCTCTCTAAAAGTTGTTTTAGTAATCTGGGTACCTCAGACTTGATAACAGATCACTTGCAACATGCCAAAAGTCTGAGTTTATGATGGCAGATTAACTTGCACGATTATGTGTTGTCCTGCATTTTGAGTTGCTTTGAAAAAGATGATTGTTTTTGAGAAGGTGCTAAACTCTTTCCCCATATTTCAGTAGCAACACTTGTCCAAAAAAATTGCTCCTCAATTTCACATGTTTTACACTTAAATATCTTGACCTGATGGTAGGAACAGTCTGTGACAAGTCACAATAACAAGTTACTTACTATGCACATGGCACAACACGGTAATTTAATTAGTCATTCGTAAGAATTTGCCCCGATGAGGAGATATGAATGATCAGTATGTAGCTTTTCTTCACAGGTTAGCTGCCACACACAATAAGAGTTTATAAGCTACAGTTTAGTAATGCACATAAATATGTTCCCATAAACATGTGTAGGATGAGGCTTCCCAAATTATCAAAGCAGCTATCAAAATACAATCTGACCTTATGCGTTATGTGCTGTTAAACCTCACACACTCCATTTTTCTCTTTGCATGTTTGACTGCAGGTTTGGGAGCTGACTGCCAACAGAGTGATCATGGTTTCTGCCATTGGCAACGATGGACCTTTGTATGGGTATGCTAATATTGCTATAACGGCAGCACGCATGCTTACAGGGTTCATCGTGTGCATTAACAGGGATGAGCAGAAGAGTCTTAGTTTAGTTTCACTTCTACTCCAGTGTTGTGGTTAAAAGTGCACATGGTTCCACTGAAATCCAGCATTTTCCACATCATAGCACCATTAGTGTAAATAGATACTTGCCTCACATTGGAGTTTAGTCACTATAAAAGACTTTTTCTGTTCCTGTTCGTCTGTGTTTAATTGCAAGAAAATGCTTACTTACCCTAACAAGTTTGTATTACCTTATTTAACATTTCTTTTGTCACTACATAAAAATCACTAAACAAGCAAAGCAAGTCCTAATATTACATTTTGGAAACTGTCAGTTAAAATTTTTTTATTTTATTTTACACTAAATTAAACTGATCTTTCTCAGCACCCTGAATAACCCAGCAGACCAGATGGATGTGATCGGGGTTGGGGGGATTGACTTTGAGGACAACATTGCCAGGTTTTCTTCGAGAGGCATGACCACCTGGGTGAGTTGCTGCAAGAAAATACACCTAGAATACACACTCTGACACACACCGTCATCTTGGCAGACATCTACTTCTGAGATCTGCCCTCTGCTTTTTGAGCTGGCCAACCATGTGGTAACCTTCTGATCCCTCATCCACATCCCATCATCCACTTACTGTAGAGTGTCTCTCTCTCTCTCACACACACTCTCTTTTTTTTTTTTTATCAGCCATAGGCAAAAGCAGACATCTGCTTTAGGATCTGATTAAGACTTCATTCACCGATTCAGTGATGTTCTGTGCCCCTTCTATCAGCGCCAGCCGAGCATAACGAGGCTCTCACTCCCACATGAATCAAAAACACCCAAAATGACAGGCTTTTCCCCCCTACTTTCGGTCTCTGCTTCAGTGTTTGTTTTTTGCTGTTGTTTGACTTTCATAATAGTAATTGCATGTAAAATCTAAGCTGACGCTCATATTTTAAACAGTAGTTGAGCTTTGAGAGACTGGCTTTAAATTGCCTTGCTGACTTCAACGAGTAGGCGTAATGACATAAACTGAAACATAAGTTTAAGCTCATGAAAAACAGCCCTTTCAAATTTAGAATTATAGCTTTAGGCCTCGCTCTCTAGCAAACAGGTGGTGTGTGAGTGAGATGTATACAGTAAGTGAGCAGAGAAGAGCACTTCATAGCTCTCTAAAGGCACAGTGGAAACTAGCTATGCTTAGGTTGCTGTCCTCAAAACTGTGTTGATACAGCATGAGCAGATTGTCTCAATATGTGTACTTTTTTTGTACTCTCTGATACTGGCCTCTATTGTTAAGTGGAAAGATCAAAATATTTGAATTGGCTGACCATTGAGAATATTTTCTTCTGTGTCTTCCCCCAGTTACTCAGGCTTGCAGCAGTTTTGAGCTGCTTTTCATCCAACCATGTTCTGCATCTGTTTCCCATTTGTGTTCAGGAGCTGCCCGGGGGTTATGGCAGAGTGAAGCCTGATATCGTCACCTACGGTTCTGGTGTTAGGGGCTCAGGGATGAAGGAGGGATGCCGCTCTCTGTCTGGCACCAGTGTGGCTTCTCCTGTGGTGGCTGGTGCTGTCACACTCCTGGCCAGGTGAGTTTGATAAACTCATTATGCTATACTGTATGAACCTGAGGTATTTTACTGGCTTTCTTAATCTGACTTTCTTAGTTCTATTAGCCTTAATAACAGCCCCTAAGTTAAAGACATACATGTTAAAGATAACAGAGAAATCTTGCCCAAAACAACTTGTATTGGGATGAAGAGTGCTAAAAAAAAACCCCAAACTTTTACGATAAAATGATTCAGATTAAAGTTTTTTATAGTCTGGTTATTCCAGATGGCTCCTCTTATTTTGCTAACTGCATTAGGGATCTATATCAGGCACAGTGTGCCAGCTGAACTAACCACCTGCATATCCATCTGTGCACACAGTCAGAGTCTGCACAGTTAACATGATATGTAGAGACATAATAGGCAGCATGCAGCACAGCAGGTTAAATTAAAACAAAATTGTCCGATAATATAAGCTTCACCTTCAATCTCAAAAGGTTGATTCTGTTCATCTGGTTTTAGTGTAATAGAATCAACCTTTTGGTATTTACTTTCCTGGATGATTGAGCATGCATCAAGACATTCACCTTCAATCTTGTAACTCTTTGAAGATCACTGTAAAGTACCTTTGGCTTGGTTTTCAAAAACCAAGCCAAAGGTACTTTTACAGTGATTAACCACAAGAGCATTTCGAGCTCTTGTGGTTAATGCTAGTTGCTACCATGCTGTTTTTTGTGGGGGGTTTTGAGTAAAAATTTAAGATTATGTGTATGAGACTGAAGTGCTGAATTATCAGCTAAGCTGGCAAGCTTTGTCACATTACATTCATAAACTGTATGGGAGTAATGCACAGATATGGTTACCTGTTAATTTGCGCTAGATAGGAGGCTAATAAATACTAGAATTAGACTCACCAACACAGAAGCACTTCTGAGATGGGCCGTCCCATATATTATATCAATTAAAATAGCACAAACATGGTGGCAAGGGTCACTTTGGAGGCCTAGCAGACAGGTCACTGTCAGTCATATTAGCCAATTTAACCCTCACTTGTAACTAAATGGATGATATTTAAAAACTTCCCCTTTTTTGTACTGAAGGTTTAAATGAGATTCTTATCAGCGTAGGATGACACCAGAAGTTACTAGTAGTGTAAGACTAAAGTTTGATGAGGTTTAATTACCTCCAGTGTCATAATGCCATATGAGCAGACAGAGGTATGTGTAATGAAAGTCTTTTGCAACAGCAAAAGTCAGCGTGCACAGAGCAGGTACAGATGCAGAGTATTCTCATCAAGAACAGATCAAGCTGGCTAGTTAATGAGGAGGCCATTCGGTTCTTTATAGTATGGGGGGAAAAAAAACAAAAAAAAAATGGAGTAATGTTCTCAGGTAATCGAGTCATGAAAGCATGCCTTCTGGTGCCAGGACAGTCATTAGATGCTGTGATTACTCTTACATGATGTGTGGAGCTCTCTGAGGCTCGTCTGTTGTAGCTGAAGTGATGATACTGAGAAGCAAATGTGCCATTAGAGATGGTTGACATCAGAGGTTACAGGGACATAATACTGAAGTGAAATCTGGTTTAATAACCATGGTTTTGTAATCTTACATGAGCCAGCAGTGAAATGTGTCCCCGTTTCACTGTGTCCTCGTGTTGTTGAGCTGTAACTGAACCCATTTGTGAGCTCATATTGCTGATATCAAACATCATCCTCCCCTTGTTGACAGCAGTCATCCCTCCCTTTCTCCCAGACAAGACAGACGCACTGCTACACACACCAACCCATCCCTCATCTCTCCTCCAGCAGTGTCCTGAATTTGAAGCTTAGGAATGTGACACCAGCAGATTCACAGAAACACAGCCTGTCCTCTTCTGTCCTGCAGCACTGTCCTCAACCGGGAGTTGGTGAACCCAGCCTCCATGAAGCAGGCTTTGATTGCCTCAGCTCGTAGACTGCCTGGGGTCAACATGTTTGAACAAGGCCACGGGAAACTAGACCTGATCAGAGCCTACCAGATCCTCAACAGCTACAGACCTCAGGCCAGGTAAATGTAAAAATGAGCACTGACGAAGAGGAGTTAATGGATTCACAGCCCGTTCACACACAGCAACAAGGAGTCTGTTCAGCTTCATTTTAGTGTACATAAATATTTTCCCACGCTTGTAGGCGTATGAAAAACAATTACATAACACCAAAGGAGGCCAACCCAGTGTTGTCACAGCCTTCACTCTTGGGAGGAAAAGGACTGGCTCACACTGGCAGAATTTTAGTCGCTTTTTGAAGAACTGCATGACTGACATTCAGTCTACAGAGTATCAAATACTGGCAGTTGGCTTGCAGTGAGGCTCCTGAAAGTTTGGAGCTTGCTCCGTCCTGAAGGACAGAGGTAGACTTAGTCTGCTATTTCAGTTTTCATAGTCAAAGGTGGGTCAATATTTGGCTGAGTCTTCCTTTATTGATATTGATATTCCTTTATTAGTCCCACAAGGGGGACTGTCTCAAATCTGTCTCAAACTCCACTTCTGCAGACCGAAGTTGAACCCTTACATTGATCCGTTATTAAATATCAGACTGCGTCAGGTCCATTCCACTAATATGATCATTTGGGCTGTCGCCATCTGGATTTTGAAATAGTCGAATTTCATTCAACAAAACTGGAGCAGAGATTTCTTGGATAGGCTGTACCACATAAAAAAACATATTAGTTGACTGTTGATGTGTTTTTAAAAAATGTTCTATATTAAATGTATATTGAACGGGTTTTTTTGGTTGGTTGGTTGTTTTTTTTTTGTACCACTAATTTCATTGTTGAAGTTGTTCATTTTAACTTTAGAGTCTGTGGGGATTTATTCTCTTTTATAACTGAAGCATCTTTATTTATTTATTTTTTTTGCATTGGCTTAATTTTTGAGCAGCAGAATTTCCAGCATGCCTCAAATTGATCTGAGATGCTTTATATATTATTTAGCTTTTACATTTAATAAGGGCTGACATCACCTCAATTTTCTCTGCACCATGATTGGATCCCAATATCCAAATTAGTCTGCTGGAGTCGAGCTAACATGGCATGACCCCAGTCAAACTTTCTGTTTTTCTGTAGAAAAGTACTGGGGGACAGTGACATTAAACATACAGTCTTTGGGAATGTGCTTTTTTTAAAATTTATTATTTTATAATATTTTGTTTTAGTAACTAGTTCTTGTATACCCTTGTTTAGAATTTGTGCTTTTCTCCTCCCAGTCTTTCTCCCAGCTACATCGACTTAACAGAGTGCCCATACATGTGGCCTTATTGCTCTCAGCCCATCTACTATGGAGGAATGCCCACCATTGTCAATGTGACTATTCTCAACGGCATGGGTGTCACCGGCAGAGTTGTGGACAAAGTAAGCAAAGAATCCCCACACAGGCTTGCATTTCCTGTAAATAAATGGCGCTGAAGTGCTTTAGCATAATAAGTGAAGGAAAGTTGTATCACAACTCACCAGGATTTGACATCACGATGATCTAATGGTTTTCTAAGCCGACTTAAAAGTTTCTCCCTTCTGTTTAGCCCATCTGGCAGCCTTACCTTCCTCAGAACGGCGACAACATCGATGTGGCCATCTCATATTCACCGGTATTGTGGCCGTGGGCCGGATACTTGGCTGTGTCCATCTCTGTGGCCAAGAAAGCAGCGTCATGGGAAGGGATTGCACAAGGTCATGTGATGGTCACAGTGGCATCACCTGCAGAGAACGACGTGAGTCACTGTGCTGTCTTCTAAGTAGCTTTAGAGCAGCGGTTGCCAACCTCTTTGTCTGTTTTCTTAAACTAATATGAGCTCGGGTATCTTTTACCAGATGTGTTACTTCAAGTGTATATTTAGTAATTACATAGAAGTTATTTACATGATCTCAGATTATTAATTTTTTTTAATAACTAATCACTGCTCTACAGACATTACTCATCGGCCTTCCTGATCTTTTTCACTCTTTGCAGTCGGAGGTTGGAGGGGAATTGACCTCCACAGTCAAACTGCCCATCAAGGTAAAGATCGTGCCGACGCCTCCACGCAGTAAGAGGGTGCTTTGGGATCAGTACCACAACCTGCGCTACCCTCCTGGCTACTTTCCTCGCGACAACCTCCGCATGAAAAATGACCCATTAGACTGGTTCGTGTGTTCAAATAAAGTCTTTTCACTGAATCTTTTTAGTTTTCCTTTTCTGTGCTTTTGATTAGTATTCTGTGTTTTCAGGAATGGGGACCACATCCACACTAACTTCAGGGACATGTACCAGCACCTCAGAAGTATGGGGTACTTTGTTGAGGTGCTGGGAGCTCCCATCACGTGCTTTGATGCCAGTCAGTATGGTACGAACACAGAGACTAAAAATCGCACATCAAAATGAGAATGTTTCTACTCCCAAACAATGGAGCTCCAGGCAGTCGTTAGAGGCTTTTCTCCCCGAGTGTTCATTGTTTATGGTTTAGAAAAAGATGACAAACTAAAGGATTATTTGCTCATGTGTCCCTTCAGGCACACTCTTGATGGTAGACAGCGAGGAGGAGTATTTTCCTGAGGAGATCACCAAGCTGAGGAGAGACATCGACAACGGTCTGTCGCTCATTATCTTCAGCGACTGGTACAACACTTCTGTCATGAGGAAGGTCAAGTTCTACGACGAAAACACCAGGTATTAAACTCAGTGGTATGACAGTGATGATTGAGATAAGAGAATATATACGGGCTTCTGTTTTGTAAATAAATTTATGCGCGGCTTTTACTTTTGTTGCTCAGCTGTGAATTTAACAGAATCCCTGACACGTGAATTTTGTTGGATTTTCTGGCAGTGAACACAATTTTGCACATGACAAAAATGATTGTTAGTCATTGCTGGTAGTTTAAATTTCATTCTTTTGATGTAGTGTTTTGTTTTGTCTTGTTCTGTGCAAAAACACAAATGTGGGAGCTTTTGAATGCTGGTAAATGAGATACAGTTAATGTGCTTCACCAGGATGGTGCCAGTTCACAGCAGCGAGGAAAAATCATCAGTTGTAGAAAGTGGTAGATTCCTCTGTAAACATCAAATGTTTTAATACATTTGACATAAACTGCTGTCAACTTTTTGAAAACAATTAATGGAAAAACATTTGTAAGGGGATGCAGTGCATCAGTCTAGAGCAGCTCTACACCCTTAATAATTGCAGAAAAGGCTGATAATTGGCGCAGAGTGGTTTGGATTAATTTTGCTTAATAGAATGACTTGTGCGGAAAAAATATTTTGCATCAGTCAGTTACACTCTGACTGATTTCTCTCATTTGAGAATCTCTATGCATGTTTTTTCTATTTCTGTTCCACCTGCACACTTCACTGATTAAACAGCTGCTTCATGTCATATAATGACTGCATGGGAAATTCTGTTGGGTACTGTACTGTATCACAGTTTCTTTTAATCTGCATCTATGCATCCTCAGTCTGTACATCATACGACTTCTTGAGTCGTCATGCAGAGATTACAATTACTCACCAGTGATTTCTACTCCCGTTATATCCTACCCAAGCTGTCACTCAGTATCCGCAGGATTAAACGTCTTTAACTCCGTTAAATATAGGCTTTGCGGCTTCCAAATATTATGTTGAGTAATTCAGTTTTAATTGAATGGCATTGGTTCATGTGAGAGCTTCATTCACAGCTGCCTTTTCTGGGCAAAACAACCCAGAAGACTGTACAGGGAACCTAAAAAGCAATTCTTGTTTTTATGAAATAATCTGCCAATGTAAAGTTTTCTCTGTATTGATATTTAAAGTATTTTTTTTTTAGCATTACTATTATTTTATGAAAGATATTTGCAACTTGGAGAAGATTTTAGTTAAACTGGTTTTTGATTAATTGTTCTCAAAGTTGTTTTTTTTCATGTGGCTTCTTATTTTCTTAGATCAGTACTCTGCTTGTTAAGTTGAAAATATAGTTTGTTTAACCTTCTCATAACCATGTGGGATTTTTTTTTTTTTTTTTTTTAATTTTTTTCTTGCCTTAATTTAATGATTGTGGTGTGATTTTCTTTATGCAACCTCTAGGCAGTGGTGGATGCCGGACACAGGGGGCGCTAACATACCAGCTCTGAACGACTTGATCTCAGTGTGGGGGATGGCTTTCAGTGACGGCCTGTACGAGGGGGACTTCACCTTAGCTGATCATGACAGTAAGACATAAAAGCATACTTTTAATTTTCACACATGTATTTGTTTAAATTACATTTTATTTCATATATTTGTTACATTTTTTATTGAAGATAAAGCTTATTTTGTCTTTTTTCTTTCACTCAGTGTACTACGCCTCTGGCTGCAGTATTGCTCGTTTCCCAGAAGATGGAATAGTGATTGCCAAGAACCTAAAGGACCAAGGTGCCAGCACCCCTTTAAGAGTGTTTAACCTGGTTTAATGTTGGCCAACAGCCATGCTAGCTGACAGGCCACTTTTTAATCTGTGTGTCTTTAGTTCAGATGTAACACTGTGTGTGTGTTTTCACAGGTCTGGAAGTGTTGAAGCAAGAGACCGCAGTGGTGGAGGGTGTTCCCATCCTCGGACTGTACCAAACGCCTTCTGATGGGGGAGGTCGTATCGCTCTGTACGGAGATTCAAACTGTATAGATGACAGTCACAGGCAGAAAGGTAGCTCCTCTGTGTGTTTTTGCACAGGTACAGAGAGAAAAATTTACTTACTTGCTAATTATTTAAATGTATATTTCACAGACTGCTTCTGGCTGCTAGATGCTCTGCTTCAGTATACTTCCTACAGTATGACCCCGCCAAGCCTCAGCCATTCACACAGCAGAGTGGCACCTCCCACAGGTGCCGAGCACCCACTGCCACAGAGACTGGAAGGTGAGGAGGGACAAGGCCTGCATACTATACTGAGATGGTTTCTACTCTGTTAAATTTTTCTCGTCTTGAGCATTAGCCATATGTGTTGTAGATTCTGGGTTTACCTCTACATTGTCTTGACAGATAGCTACGTCACATACGTAGAAGAACCATACAGTTTATTTTAATTACGTGACTTACGCCATTTAAAATCACTTAATTTAGATTTCTAGTGCTTTAATACTATACTGCATGTTAAATAATCACATAACACCAGAAAACCCTCACCCTTAAACATCTCAGACATGATTTATACTTCTGCTTCAGATCTTGGTCGTAACTTACGCCAGCGGTCCCCAAATCTTTTTGCGCCACGGACCGTTTTAGAAAATATTTTCACGGACTGGCCATTAAGGTGTCACGGATAAATGCAACAAAATAAAATGATACGACCAGGACAAAAACTGTGGTATTTTGTAAAAATAATAATAAACGCGAATTCACTGTGTAATTGTGAAACTTTATTAGCAGCGTTCTCCTGAAATGCGCCAACAACATTGAGAGTAACATTCTCCTCTCTGCCCGTTAATGCTCTCTGGTCGCTATGGTAACACGTAAATATTTCTTAAAAAATAAGACACAACTACAACACAGGAAAAGACCAGAGAAACTGAGTTAACGATAACCCCCCCACCCCTCCGCGAAAACCATAATTTTCACACCCGAGCCTCAACTCTCACAGCCTGGTACCAAACGACTCACGGACTGGTCCATGGCCCGGGGGTTGGGGACCGCTGACTTATGCCATGACCCAATTGTAACCCTACACCCTAAAATTTGTGCAACCCAACGTGCACTTCCCGATAAATGCATACAACAACAACTTGAATGGTGTGGAAGGATGCCGTATAGGGATGAAAGAACAGGATGCAGATTTCATGTGCATGTCTAAATCAAGCTTCAGTCGTGCTTTTCGAAGCCTCTTATTATAGAGTCACGCCTGCTTTATGCTATGATTCACCACTGGCTGAAATTTACAAACATGAAAACTCCTTGGATGTAAAATCAGTGATAGACAGATTAAAAGCTGATCTTGTTTGGAGTTGTTTGATTTGCTATATCAACAGTCTTACAATAGGACTCGTTGGGACATTTTCAAAGTTCAAGGTTTTTTGCTCCAGCTCTACAAGTGACCTCAAGGCTCTCGCACTACATCTGTAATATGAGTAGATGTTTTACTCGACGTTTTTGGTACTCTGCTTTTTCTCTTTCTGCAACTGCCTTTAGGGAACCATCTCTACCGGTACTCCAAGGTTTTAGAGGCCCATCTCGGAGATCCGAAGCCCCGCCCACTACCGGCCTGTCCCCATCTGTCATGGGCAAAGCCTCAGCCAGTCAACGAGACAGCCCCCAGGTAGGTTCCTCAAGCAACTAAATTCTCTGGTCAATGAAACTGCATGTCCCAATGCTCACTTGTCACTCAGACTTTATTTTCTTTGTATTTTATTTCATTTTATTTTGACAGCTGCATTAGCTCATGCTGAATTCTTTCTTGTCATGTTTTTCAGATAGTCTAGAGAATATCACAGTCTAGTTTTCCTTCTGAGCATGTTGCTGTCAACATTTTCATCATTTTTCCTCCTCACATCACTGTATACAGAAAGAGCCCAGCGGGGGGTGGGGGGCCAGATTTAACTGTCACAGTGATGCTTTGAAGCAGCTCATTTGAACAGTCAAACGTGGATTTGCTCTCTTTCCTGTCACCAAATAGAACAAGTGTAAATATGAACTTAAGAATGAGGAAGGCAAGCAAAACACAGACATGCGTTTGGATTCAGTTTCTCAAACTCCTTTGTTTTTGTTTTTTTTTTTTGTGCTCCCAGTAATCTATGGAAGCACCAGAAGCTTCTCTCTGTGGACCTGGACAAAGTGGCTCTGCCTAACGTGAGGGCATACCGTCCCCAGGTCAGGCCTCTGTCACCTGGAGAGAGCGGGGCCTGGGACATCCCTGGAGGTAAGACATAAGCAAAATTTTTAAAATGCAGCTTTTATCTTGAAAAGAACATTAATGAAACTCATAAGGATACATTTATTTATTTCTTTTAAATTCATGAGACTTGTCCTAAAACACAGACAAAACACTTTCAGTTTTAAAAGTACAACTCTTACGACTAGTCACCCTATACATGGTCACACTGACTGTCCTCAGTTTAAAAAAAAGAAAAGGAAAAAAAGTACAATTTCCAAAGTCGGAGCTATTTGAACTGAACATCTCTTTGATGTTCAGCAGACCTAGCGTCACCTTTAGCACTAAGATACCTGTGAAAAGCATCAGTTAGGTCAAAACTTGATTTAGTGCATCGTGATTTGCATTTAGACTGGTGTGTCTGCATTGCTCTGACACAACTGCTGAAAGTTGCCTGATCCTGTTGGACTCCAGGCTAATAAATAATGAACAGTGGCTTCTATTATTAGGAAACAGGAAAGAAAGAAGACTTCAGACACGAGTCTAGTAAAATGTGATGAGAGCTTTGAAAAATGAGGAAACATTAGAATCTACATTGGCAGAAGGAAGGCTTTTCTTTTAGCATCGTGGGCAGTGCTACAGCCCTTTTCTTGTTGTTTCACAAAGGTTTTATACTGTGTCTGGCATGTAACTAGCACACATCACAGATTGTTGCAATGTAAAGATGAATTTCTCAGAAGATCCACTTCAGGGTACTAAATATTAAGCTTGACTCAAAAGGCGAAACAAAGCAAGTGTCCAAAGACCAGCAAATAAAGTTGGAGAATAACGTCTTTCTTCCAGCAGCTGGTAATGATTTTCATTAATTCATTGAGACAAGCGATGTGACGTAATCACGGGTGTTCACACAGAAGAAATCTATCCTGAATGTTGAGACTAGAGAATGAGAAATTTCAGTGAAGTTTAGATGTTGGTAAGAATGACAGATGAAGTAACTGTTAATGATGCAAACTTCTCTCAACTGACGTGAGCAAATGACATGGATACCAGTGGAAATAAAAAAAATACTGTTGACTGACATATGACAGGGGTTAAATACATTACAGGGTTGCTTGCAGTGTCCAATAGTAACTTACAATGTGGATATGAAATGGTTTGGCTGGTGGAGGAAAAAGCAAAATAAATTACTGCCCTATTAGATCATCTACAGCAGAAAAACAGTACCTGAAAGTCATGTCCATAAGAAATTGATTATCTTGCCCTTTGGTGGATCCATCTGCTGCTTGCCGACGCCTCGTCAGAAATGGTCTCAATGGAAGGGTAGTTGTCAAAAAAACATTTTAGGGATGGGGAAACAAGGAGAAAAGGCTGACATATACCCAATTGCACAAGAATTGTGCTGAAAATCAACAACAGATAATAATAGTATGCAAGTAGGAAGTCAGGAAAGACTACAGCCTTCTGTAAAACACAGTGGAGAGACTGTCATATTTCGGGGCTGCTTTTCAGCCAGTGTTATTGGGGAGCTTAAAAATAAGTACTGAAAAAGTACCGTCAATTTGATCCCCTTTGCAATCATTACTTAGCATGACAGTGGTCCCAAACACACTGCCAAATCAGTAAAAAAAAAACATACCTAAATAGAAAAGACACAATGGAGCACAATCAGTCATGGGTCAGCCTCCCCAGGGCCCGTGAGATCATCTTCACAGAACGCTGAGGCAACGAACATCTGAAAAAGAGCTTTAAATGTCCCTTAAGAAGCCTGGAGAACAATTCCTGAAGTCTACTTACAGAAATGGGAAAGGTTGTTTGAGAGAGTTCAGGATATGTTGAAGGATGAAGGTGGCTTGCTGGAATTGTACAAACTCTGTATTTCAGTACTAGTTTTATATTTGCATTTTTCAGTAGTTCTGTACCTATTTCCTTTTTTCAGTACTGTATACTAATGTGGTACTAAGATTTCTAATGTTTAAAATACTTTTAGTCAAAGAGCTTCCACAGACAACAATCATTCATCACTTCAACATCACCTAACATTTTATTTAAACAATAATGAGTGAGAATAAAGGTGGTGACCTCTGCCCTCTTATTCCTTTTAGGAATAATGCCTGGCCGCTACAACCAAGAAGTGGGCCAGACCATCCCCGTGTTTGCCTTCCTGGGAGCGATGGTCGTCCTCTCCTTTTTTGTGGTCCAGCTGACAAAGTCCAAGAGCAAACCCAAGCGCAGGAAACCCCGCATCAAACGGCCCACGTACCTCCAGCAGCAGCAGCAGCAGCAGACGAGTGGGAAGAACCCCACAGTTTAGCTGCATTGTTGAACTGCAGCTGGGTTTACCTGTAAAACTGAGATGCTATTAAAAGGAAAACTTGTGTTGATGGAGCTTTGGAATTACATGGAGTCTTAATGAACTGCTGAGGCAGACATATGCCTGTCTTTAGACTGAAGCCTGGCGGACGTGAACCTGCTCCAGGAATTTTTTGGAAGCAGAAAAATTTTTTGTGCCTCCTGTCTGTTCGAAGCTGCTGGGGGTGTTTTTATGTATTTGTGGACCATTGAACAGTTTACACATGATATAAAACACACATGGTCCTAACAATGCCTGCAGACATAGTGTCCACATTTCAGTTTCTCTTCTTTGACCCATTTCTTTATGAATGAAATGTGTTTGACTTTTATATTTATTAAATTTGCCAAGCCCAAACACATTTACTAAAATACAAGACACACGTACAAATACAAAGCTGTTAGTGGAGATCCAAACAGAAACGCACACACAGACACATGAAGTGATGCTGATACTTTCAGCATGAGAGCCACAGGGTGATTAAGTTTTCTGTCAATGGTTTTATAAGTCCTGCCCATATCTGTTAAAAAGAAGTCTTTTTATGTTTTGTTTTGGGTTTTATATGATGAATGAACTGTGGTTGGGCGTTCTGTTGATGACATCCTTCCTGATCTCATGGTCAGCACAGTAGCATTGACAGAATTGTATCTCATCAATTAAAAAGCATAATCAAAGTGACCCGATTCTTTCTTTTAACTTTAATAATTTTATTAGTTGCTGATTTTTTTTTTCTTTTTCAATAATGCATATTTCATATATTATTTATTTATTTTATTTATTTTTTTATTTTTAGAGCAGTTTGATCTATGAAACTGCACAATGTCAGTCAATGGAAAAACATTTTTCATTCTTAGAATTACCCACAATACAGCTTGGCGGTTGACTGTTCAGTCACAGGTTGTGTTTATGCTAGTACTGGCCAATATAGCACCGAGCCAGCAGACTATCTAAAAGAGGCCTGGAATAAGAGGACGAGGATTACGAAGTGGATCTAAGAAACTGAGGACCCTGTGCAGTCGTGGGCTAGCAATTTCGATTAGTGTTGGCCCACCCTAAAGCCTACCCGAGGTTATGACTCACATGGGTAGCATCATGTCCAAAATAAACATCTGTTGTATATTTAAAAAAAAAAAAAAAAAAAAGGAACCTGTTTACCGAGGTTGTAAATTAGGCAACTAGAACAGTTGCTCCCTGCTGGCCATTATAAGGAATGCAGGTTTAAGACTCTTCTGCATTGCTTTCTTTTTTCAGAGCTGGAATTTGTCTCTAAGATATGATCTACAGTGGAGCATCTACTAAGCCAACTCTTCTGAAATGCAAAACTTGCAGATTTTTTTTAAATGTAAAAATCTGTAGTTGTTAACCTCAACCACTCCAGGGAGTTCATCAGACATGGCTGAGCACTCTGTAGTCAGGCTTCATATAAACTTGTCATGCACTCAGCAGCACTCCTGACACCTTAAAGAGAGTTCTTTGAGGTGAGGTGCAGATTTGCTCACCAATTACAACATTTTTAAGTCTTACATTTATATTAGCAGGGGAACAAATGGAAAAATACATGCACATATCCATATTTAGATGTGATAAAGGCAAAGAATCAGCAGTGTGCAAACTGCTGTTTCTTTTCTTTGTTTCCATGAACAACCTTTTTGAACCTTTTGGTGGTTCCATTAGTGGTTTTCCTTATTTTATTTTATTTTTTGGCCTTTTTTATGTAATGTCCACTGCTCCCTGTTGGGACCAGTAGGTCCCAGTAGGACCTGTAACCACTGGTACAATGGTTACAGCTGTGCATCATGCATTTGCTTCTTTTTCTGTTTCCATCCTGTGGATGCAGTTGAAATGTATGCTCTATTCCAAAAATCAAGGATGGTTCAGTCACACACACACATCTCACAAAGCTACCTACGTGAAAAGTAATTTCTTAAAAGCAAAATACCTGGGGAAATGGCTCAAAATCAATAAAAGCTTCCAGAAGGTTTTTGTAGGGGGCATGTTTGATCATTCAACAATAAACATTTGGAGGTGGCAGACAGAGGTTTATTGATGTGCCAAAAGGTCACCATCCACAGGTAGATTGGGGGACTATATTGTTCCTGTCTTTACCCGCTCTGACCTTTAACTGCTAGACCACGTAGATGTCCTGGTGACTCGAATCCTAATTTGAATAAAAATAAAACTGAGCTGCTTAATCAGCATTAAAAATGCCATCATAGCTTTAGTCTTTGTATTAATTGCATTTTCTTGCACATTTTCTCTTCACTGTGCTCCAGGTATCACAAAGAACTGATCAAACCTACGTACCTAACATTTTGGCTCCAGTCACCACGAGCGCTAGAGAGTGATTAAAAAGTGGAGGTTAAACCTGTGACATGAGGCAGACTGCTGAGAAGAAATAATTGCATTCCTTTCCGAGGAGTAATCACAGATTGACTGGACTAATTCCACACCACTCATGGGTTTAGTATTGGTATTGGGCTGAATTCAGTGATGCAGGCTGATTTCATCAGAGGTGATGTATGCCGGTGTGCTGGGGGCTCTGAGCTTTGGCTCTTTATCCAAGCCTAATAGGCCAGATCAGCCTGTGAATCTGTCACCAGTCTTCTTGGATGATGGCTCCACTTAAGAACTAATCTCCCTCGGAACCTTGGGAAACTGGGAAATGACCCCGGAGCCAGCTTGCCGTGCTAACAAGATTTGGGAAAGCTGGTGGTGAGTGGAGGTCACATGCCCTTGTTTCCTCCAAGGTTCCCAGATGCCAGGACTTCCTGTTGGGTCAACCAGGTTGTAGGGTTATATTCTGAACGAGCAGTTGAAACATATACTGGGGTGGCTCTGAGCTGAATTCTCCAAATGATCCATTGGTTCTTCCCTTATCACATCCTACTAGTATCCAGCATGACACGCTGGCTGAAATCTAAACTCCTGCTCCTCCAGCTCTCCCAGCGTTTCAACAGCCACGTTCTATGTAAGCTTTCCTCCTGCGTGTTTAAGAAATATGCACCAAATCATCTGAATTACCCATCACATACACCTGGAAGCTATCAGAAAGCAGCCAGTGATGACGTCTAAAAATGTGCTGCCAAACCTTTGGTTAAAAATTTGAATCAGGCGATTTCTGATACTTTTATGTGCCCACTAGGATCCGTTACTAATTAATTTCCCATGTGTGTAGCTGGTGAGTCAAATCAGGGCCATGATTCTTCCTCACATCTTATAGCTGCTTTGTAGCATTTTCCCTGTTTGTGCTGTGTGCGTTCTTGCATCTGTAGCATTTCTCTGCTTGGAGCTTGTCCAGGCCTGTGATACCTAAGCTGTGAAAGGACCCCCATTAACACAGCTCCGCTCATTCATTATCTCCATGCCCAATTCTGGTGGCAGGCTCGTTAATTTTCAAAGGAATTTGTGAGATCAATTTCCTTTTCCTCAGTGTCTGAATCCCAAACACATGGGTTATGCATGCAAATCAACAAATTGCTTGTAGCTTCTGCATCTCTCCTTTCTTACTCCCCCCCCCCTCCCAGAAAGCTGGCTTTAAACTCCGGGGTGCAATCTGTTACCCTGTGACTGCACCGCAGGAAATTGATTTGTGTTGCTTTTTCATTTTCATCCATGAAATTAAAAGTCAAGAAACTCAATTTCACAAGTGAAATAAAGTTACATATAAATTTTGGAAGGGATGAGTTCAAACAAAGTGGGTTTGGCTTTTGTACCCCTGAATCAATCCTGTGCATGAAATTTACAAGTTGATGCTCCCATGTTATTTCTGCTGGACATATGTAGGCCATTCAGAACTGTCTTCATGTTTACTTCCCCTTCCAGACCAGACAACCTACTAAATGAGGCACCGCAAACAAAAGCAGATAAAAGCATCAAAAAGAGGGAATGAGAGGGAAGACGGAAAAGGGGATACAATGGCGGCATGTTTAGAGAAAAGAACGTGCAAGAAAGCTTTCAAAGAAAAACGGTCATCTTCCATTGATCCTCTGCTCCAAGCAGAAAACACTAATGGAGAGGCCAGATCCATAGGCTACGTTCACACTGCAGGTCTTAGTCTTCCTCATCCACTCTGTTTCCAGACTTTCACTGTCTTTACCAGTCAAGGACATTTAGCCCTCACAAAGACCCCAACCTCCAGGATTCATTCTAAGATGCTCCCTAGCATAGATATTCCAGCCTTTTCTTTAATTCTGTCCACGCACACATACTGGCTGTTTGTTGTTGTGTGTATATATTCAGGTTACTGAATTGAGAAGCTCAACTTGACTTTTTTTTCTACATAACCAGTTATGCAGACAGACTGGAACACCACATTTAGCCCTTATTACGAACATATTATTAAGGTTAGTTAGGCATTTCACACTATTGCTGTTCAGTTAGAGCATATTTCATAGCGTACTACATTTTCTACTTTATTGCCAGGACCTTTAGAATAAGATATAGACTGAGAAAATATGTCATTTTTATTACACAAGGTAAAAACAAATGTAAAAAAAACCCCCATTTGTTTTCAAATAATTTGCACATTGAACGCTTTCTAAATAAGTCCTTTGGCAGATTAAATATTACTTCTTTTTATTTCGATTTTTTTCTCCTTTTTTTTTTAACAAAATAAACCAAAACAAAGAGGAAAGTCTTGGGAAGATAACAACAACAACAATATGAAAGTGATCCATTGGATTAAGTTAAAAGACAGGTAAAAAGTTTCTGAGCAGCACCTGAAGGCAGCAGCAGCAGATCCACCCCTCCCTCCACCCGCTCTCCAGCCGGCCCACCTTGCTCAGTGGGCCCCTATGAGAGGCAAGCCCAGCATCCAAGTGACCTGCTCCTGTTTGCAGTCTACTTGCGAGCACCGCAGTATCGCGCAGTGAGTCTCCTGGCGGTCGGAGCATGGAGGAATTGGCCAGAGAGAGCATCAGTCTTCTGGCTTCAGCCTCGGCCAAGCCACCTCTGGACGTTGGGCCCCGGCTGGGCTCTGTGGGGGCCATTTTCATCATGCTTAAATCCGCTCTGGGTGCTGGGCTCCTCAACTTCCCCTGGGCCTTCGAGAGAGCCGGAGGAATCCACAGCGCTATCACCGTGGAGCTGGTGGGTATTTATTCATTTTAGAAAGACATATTATACAAAAATTCACACTTTGAATTTTTTCCCCCTGCATCACTGAGTCCTGTCTAATACACAAAATTACCTTTTTTTAAAAAGATTATTTATCAGCAATAACAGTTTTATATTTATTGATTCTGGGAGGTTTTTGAGTGGAAGTGATACATCTTATCTCCTTTAAACTGGGGCCCTCTGAGATTAATTAAAAACACTGTGATCTTCTCCACATGGCAGGAGAGGCCATGTTAGACTTGACCTCAGGACTTTAAAATTCACTTTATTCTTATCTCAATAAAAATGTTCTCCTCACTTGGCCTCTATAGTGGTCCAAAAGTTTGTAAAGAAATCCCCACAAAGTCTTTTTCTTGTTAATGTGCAGACTCTAAAACTGTAATTTTGGCAATTTGTTTAGCAAAGCAACTCCACAGAGCAAAGATTGTTCAAGACTTATATTTTTTTTCTTGTTTTACCCTCTCTGGATACTCTCTGCACTCATAAAACTCAGTGAAGATTTTAAACATATTTAAAGCTGCAGCCATTCATTCTTGGCCACTAAGGGGCAGAAAAAAGACAAATATACAGGTGTCACAATACTCACACTTAAAATTTAACATGTGTTAGTATTCAGTGAACTTTTTGCATGTAATTATATGTGACTAACAAAATTCCAATATTTGCTCTACTTTTAGCTCTAGTTTGGTCTTTAACTAATGATAGATGAATGAATCCGGCCCACTGGACAGCTTTAGAAAATATAAAGAAGTGCATAGATTTCAAACTTTCACCTGTATTTTATTTTTTATTACTCAATTAAATAACAGGAAAGTTCCTGTTTTTCTGTTATTAGTCAGTCCATTGCAAAAACGTCATATTTTATAATTACAGGACAGTCTGAGCAATGAACTAACTTTTTCTGTAATTTTACACATTTATCATGTAGTCTCATTGGATCAAAGTGGGCTGTATATGGACCACTATGTGTATAGAGTTTGACATCCCTGCTGTGGATCATTTCCCCTTCATACATGGTAATGATGGTTGAACTGAACTGTTAAAATCAAATCCCCCATTTGGATACTGTTGAGGCTTAAAGTTAAGAGTGTGCACAGGCACAGTCACCTGCAGCTGGTAGCACTGTTTATAGACTGACTGAAGACTTTATCAGATACATCGTGTTAGGACGGAGCTGGAGTCCTTTTTGCTTTGCGAAGTGTCTAAATTCTTTGTGGCATAAATTCAACAAGGTGCTGGAAACATACCTCACAGGTTTTGGTCCACATTTACATGATCGATCATGCAGTTGTTGTACACTTGTCATTTGCATTGGGTTCGGGTGACTATGGAAGTCTTTAGATTACAGTGAATATTCTGTCATGTTCAAGAAACCAGTTTCGGTTCATCTGAGTTTTGTGATATCGCGCGCTGTCCTGCTAGAAGCAGCCATCACAAGATGGGTACACAGCAGTTATAAAGGGATGGACATCAGGCAACAGTACTCAGGTAGGCTGTGGCATTTAAATTGATGGTCATCTGGTACTAAGAAGCCAAAGGTGTGTCAAGAAAATATCCCTCACACCATTACAGCACCACCACCAGCCTGAACAGCGCATGATGGAGCCATGCTTTGATGTTGTTTATGCCAAATTCTGACTCTACCTTTCAAATGTTGCAGCAGAAATCAAGACTCATCAGACCAGGCAATATTTTCTGAGTCCGCTGATGCCCAGTTTTGGTGAGCCCAGAACAGGAAAACTGTAGCCTCAGTTCCCTGTTGTCAAAGGAGCTTGCAAAGAAAAGCGTCTGGACTTCTTTAAGTTACTTGAAGACATTTCACCTCTCATCCGAGAAGCTCCTTCAGTTCCAAGGTCAAATGGTGGAGAGTCCCAGATATCATATATCAGTTTCCTGTTCTTACCTGACAAGAATGAGACCTGGTCTGGTCTTCTGCTTCCAGGTTTAACATTTTATGAATTCAAAGATGCTCTCCTGCATAGAAGACAAGTGGTCATTTGAATTACTGTTTCCATCCTATCAACTTGAAACAGTCTGGTCATTCTGTTCTGACTTCTCATATCAAGACTTGGTGCTTACTGGATATTTTTTCTTTTTCAGACTGTTCTATATAAACTCTGGAGATGATTGAGTGGAAAACTCCCAGTAGATCAGCATAATCCAGTATCCAAATACTAATCCAGCCTCTCTGGCACTAACAACCATGTATTTACAGCCACTTAAATCACCTTTCTTCCATATTCTGATTTCTCAGTTTGACCATGAACAGGTCATCTTGACAATGTCACCATTACATGTCTAAGTGCATTATTGAGTTGCTGTGACACCCAGTGCATTTCTTAGTTTTCCATGGGGTCATTCATTAAATACATTTGTCACACTGCCAATAAATTACATGCATCCACACAGGCATTTAGTAATTGTATTAGTTTCACTTATGTTATCCATCAGCAGAGTATGCAATACATTTAAAAATAGACACGAGGACCTGATCAGAAGTTAGTGAAACACTGATGTTTCCCAAACGTGCACGGGCAAAAAGAAAACTTTAATGTTTCCTGATGATCTTTTATTTACCAAGCACTTTTGGACTCAGGACCTAGAGCTGCACGTGAACAAAGGGTATTCAGTTTGACTGAATTTAGGCTTTTGTCATTTAAATGTATTGAGCAGAACACAGTCAAAATAACACTTGGAAGTTGATTTAACATTGTCTTATTGTCTTGGTTTTCTTCACCTGCTCAGGTTTCCCTCGTGTTCCTGATTAGTGGCCTGATTATCCTGGGCTATTCCTCGTCCATTAGTGGCCAATGCACCTACCAGGCGGTGGTGAAGAAGATATGTGGGCATGTCATTGGCCAACTGTGTGAGATCTGTTTTGTCTTCAACCTCTTCATGATTTCTGTGGCCTTTCTGGTCATAGTGGATGACCAGCTGGAAAAGTGTGAGTTAATGTTCACTTTTATTTTTCAATCTTTCATCATTTCCTAAATTTACTATTTTTAAAAAAAATCATTTTCCTGTTATCCAACATTGTTTGCCAGCAGGAGCTATTCAGAGTGTGTTGAATACTGTATTTAGTTCGAACTCTCAGTGTTGTGTTGTGTTTGAATGGATAAATGCAGACACAGTGGTACAGAAATGCATCTGTTGGCTCTGTGTTGCAGCAACATGAAACCACTGCAGCTCGTTGCAGGTTTGATTCGACACATTTCTGGTGGATTTTAATGTCAGTTGTTCAGCAAATGTCAAATGTCACAGTTGTGAACTAGAGATTTATAAATACGATTGAACTGTGTTGAGTGACAGATTTGTTTTATGTTACTAATAAAAATGAAACATGGGGGATCAGTTTGCTTTTGGAGGCAGCCTCAAGTGGCTGGAAGAGGAAATGCAGACTTTTGTACTACATTGTTACATTAATTTTACAGCCCTGATATTGCCTCTTTCATACAGTTCAGTTTGATACTTCAAAGAAGTGAGCATGCACTAAATGTCAGTTAGAAGAGTGAAAATAATTCAGAGAGTGATGCAAATAGACAGTACATACATAAATGTTCAACAGTGTATTTCAAAACCACAGAGCAACTGCAGTTTTGGCAGCCTTGCTCAGCTCGTGTCATCTCTAAGATGAAATGCAGATTTAAAGTGATTAAATGATAGGATCCTATTGTATATAATCTTTCTGTCCAGATTACAGGCACTGAAATAGATTCATAATTCATATCCTCTAAAATACAGCTTTCTTGAAGGGCCAGTGGGAAAAATATATAAATCTGTACACTTGGTTTATAAAATCCATCCATCTGTAGTTTATGGAGCCACAGATTCATAGTTTGTAAATGGATTTCTAGACATATTTTACTTTTTTAGAAAAAAGGAAAGCGATTGAAGCACAAGAATGTGTTTTTGATTTAGGTTTTTGGGCACATTTACCACTGTGATCTGTTTTGAATTGGACTTTTCAGCACTTTCATTTAGCAACATCTTTTTTCAAGTTTATTTTTTTAAAACCAAACTGAGATATGCAAGCAGGGAAATTGGTAGAAGCAGATTGCTGTTCATGAATTAGACAGCAGTTTTATTTGCATTTTCTCTGTTTTTTAAAAAAAATGCATTTAACTTTCACATCTGTGATATATGTGTGTTGTTACGTCGCTGTTTTGTGTCTGTCAGTGAGCGACTCCCTGCATGAGCTGGTAACTAATCTTCCGGAGTCAGAGATGCCAGAACACTTCTACATGGACCGGCGCTTCGCTTTGGTGCTGCTCTGTTTCTTCCTCATCCTGCCATTATCCATCTCCAAAGAGATCAGCATTCAGAAATACATCAGGTCAGGTGTTACATGTGGTGGCACTTATAGTAGTTATTATTATTTTTTAAATTAGGTGATAATGACAGCTAATGGACGGTTCAAATTTATCATTCATATTTCCTGCTGCACCCAGCTGTATCCAAAAGATTTTAGTCACAATGCCTGAACTACCCACTGAAAAATACTTGATTTCTTTATGATTATTTGTGTGAGACTTTTCATTCACAGTTTCTTTTTTGATTATTTCAAAAACTTCACTGTGCTGCCACCCAAAGGCCAAACTGTCAAATTAGGAAAAATGATCACGATATAGGAAACCAATAAGTAATGAGGAGATTAATGTTATCAAGATCGATGACCTTTTACCTGCTGGCAGCCTTCATGACAACTTTAACATCTTGGCTCAGCATACAGTTTCATATTTACTGTAATATTAATACAAAATCCTATTACAAGCGCCCTTCTAATATCACCATTCACAGGCCATAAGCTGTTGTGTAAGTTATAGTCAGTTGCAGACCTAATTTTGAGGTTTCTGTGTGGTGGGTGAAGTATAAAGGTTGTTTCTCAGGAGTAGCATAGCCTGCAAAACTGGTGTTCAGATTTGTTAAAGTGTTTTGGAGGTGTGCTTACTCAGCTTTACGGTGCCGCAGCGTTTCTTTTCTTAAAGAAGAGGATTATGATCCTCATTTATTCAGAGCATACAGGTCAAGCATGTCTCTATATGGATAAATGAGTAGAGAACATGACCCTGGTCAGCCTCAAGTAAGCCTCTCATTCATTTTATGTTGGACTGAATGTTTCAGTCTGATTTCTGTCTGAAGCAGGCTTTTTGTCTCCATCCTCTCACAGTGTTCTGGGTACTTTGGCTGCGACCTACCTGACCACAGCCATCATCATCAAATACCATACCATGCCTTCTGTTCTGGTTCACAACAGCCCTCTCCACACCAATGGGTACGTACGTTTGTGTGTGAGGGCTACAAATAATGGGTTCCAGGGCTCCAAACAATCTGCTTGCTTCACTGGTCACAACAGTAAGTGAAGTGAGGTTCAGACTGGTCTTCGGACAGACTGGCAGCATCGAGAGTGCAGTGAATTATCAATGCTGTGGTTGATTCGCTTGTTTTCAGTTCTCCAGCTCAATGCTTGGTTTTTTATTTTTATTTTTAGAACTGTGCTGATTCACTCTTAGATAATATTTAGTGTAAACAATTTTAAATCCTTCACATATAATGCAAATGCATTATCCACTACACCATGGAACCACTTTTGTTAAAAAAAAGAAAGAAAGTAACAAAGTGAAAAAGAAAAATAGGTGTCATTAAACGTGATTTATTACACAAAACTACTAAAGTAAAGATGAACACAGGGAAGCTCTTTTCTTCACGGTCTCCAAGGCCAAAAACAACAAACAAAACAAAACAAACTAAGAAAACACATCAAGAACTCTCGAGCCAAAAACAGAATACAGTGGCTGAGCTCCCTGTCCAGCTAAAAACAGGAGAAAACAATTGAAACAAAAATGGCAGAGCACCCCTACCTGCTTCCACTGTGATTAACTATTAACACTGTAAAGGCATACTTTTACTCACAACAAAGAAAGAAAGTCAAAGTTACACAGAGTTTAAATTCACACACAGCTGCCGCCTGCTGCCCAAACCACTGTAGCTCACAGTTCTGGCAAATGGGGGACGTGGAAGGGGCGTGGCGGTTTGAGATGGCAGTCGTGGCTGACGAGCTGCAACACACCTCAGCTCCAGCTCATGAGGCAGACCTGGAACACAGGAAAGGGAGAAAAAAAACTCTCTCATTAAGGGAGAGCCACTAGAGGTGAGCGACCGTAGCAGGTAGCATGCTGGTTAACACCGCTGCCTCACAGCAAAAGGGTCCTGGGTTTTTCTGTGTGGAGTTTGCATGTTCTTTTTGGGTACTCTGGCCAAAGACATGCATTTAGTGAGGTTAGGTTAATTTAGTTGATCCTAAATTGGGCATAGGTGTGAATGGTGCAAATGACCTGTCCAGAGTGTAACCTACCGGCTCCACCGGTAACCTTGTTAAGGATGGATGGATGAAGTTTTATATATATATATATATATATATATATATATATATATATATATATATATATATATAAAAACTTCATCCATCCATGAAGCGTTGTTTTAAAGAAGAGTGGGATAGAAATCCTCCACAACAATGTGAGACACTGATTAAGTCATATGGAAAACAATCACTTCAAATTATTGCTGCCAATGGAGGTTCTTTTGAAAACGTTCCTCTTCACAGAACTCTATGCAGACACATTTTTGATACTGGCACCCAACACCAGGGGGTGCTGCAGAAAGGGGTTTCTTGACTGTTAGGTAGGCATCAGCAGTCCTGTCTAGTTCTAATAAACATATTCTAACTCTTCTCTTAAATGCTCTTTTCAGTCTTGATGATGAAGTTTTCATCTTTTAGTTATCATATATGTGTCGTAAATATACTTCATCACCAGAGCTAGTCCACATATTGAGGTTGCACCCAGGAAATATGGCTTTTGTAAAGCTTCCTCATAAATCTGTCTGAATTGAGGCCACTAGGACAGACGCAGTTGTCCACTTGAAGCCCTGTGTTGCTCTGTCTGGATCACTGACTTAACTCGGCAGCTCTTATCACCCATTTGCCTGTGATTGACAGAGTAACTCTAGAGTGAAGAGTCTCTAAATGCCATGGCATTATCAGCGGTGCCTCAATAATAGACTAATTCTTCTTCCGGTGGCATTTGTGAATCCATGAAAATGACTCTTGTGTTTCCTCCTTAAGGATGAACTCCTGGGCCGCCATGTTCAGTGTCATCCCGACCATCTGCTTTGGTTTCCAAGTGAGTGCAGCAATTTAAAATATGTTGATGTTTATGTTCATCTAAAACTTGGATAACATGTGTTTGCATCGTCGTGCTGCCTTAAGGCTGGAGGCCAGTGCAAGCACAGCTGTCTGTGGAGGAGTACGTAATGTATCAGCAGGAAAAACTGCTTGGAAGTGTATATATGTGGCTAAATATGCAAGTAATTTCTAAGCAGGTAATGAGGCACGTCTTCATAATGTTTCACCTGAACGTCTTTTAGTCATACTGCAGATATTTTGGACTTCAGTATTTATAAAGGCTTTAGATATGTGGCTCTGATGTCTCTGCCCCCAAAACCATTGAGATAAATGGTAAAAAGCATGACTCATTTGCCTCTGCAAAACGATTAGGACATTTACAAAAATAATAAATAATAAGACAGGAAATTAAAAACAAAAGGTATAAAGGTAACAAAGTGGAAATACATTGGCAAATAAATGATCTCGCTGTACTGGAAAGATAGCAAACAAACACCAGGTCATGTGTTCTGTGTTAGTTTCTGTTTCAGCTTTTTTTTTGGGGGGGGGGGGGGGGGGGGGTTAAGTACAGCATTTTGTTGTTTTGCAGGAGAATTTGAATTGTTTGCCTGAGATAATAACAGTGGAGGAATTAATTTAATTTTTTAGCCAAATTTCTTGAGATAAGGTTAAAGTTTGCTCTTAATGTGAGTGGGAAAAAAATCTGAAGTACTGCTCTTACAATCAAAAAGCTTGATAAATGGCTCAATGGTTTTAATTTAGCTGACATTTGTAGATGTATACAAACCAACGTAATGGGAGAGAATGCGTTTAGATGACATGTGATAATTTGCTGTAATTTAAAATATGGGTCTTATGTTTGTAAATGATACAGACACAGCTGCCATGTCACTTTCAGAAAATAACAAGAAAAGTGTTGTTTTGTTCTTGTGCTTTTAAGGCTGAGGACACTGAGACTGAGGCAGCCGGGGCTATTAAAGGCATTAGGTCCATATGTTTTGGAGCAATAACAATTTTTGTAATTTTGACTCTTTATACCAACATAGTGGATCATAGTCTCCAATCAAGAAACATCAATATGAATACAGAGGGTTTACAGCAAGATGCAAAGCAATTGTTTGCATCTTGCTGTAGAACACGAAGGGCAGATTAGATTTTGCCAGAAAACATCTGAAACAGGTGGCACAGCTAAAAAAAATAGAATTATTTAAAATTTTATTTAAAATAAAACCCAGTTTGCCTTCTATTGGAACAATGGAAAGAGAAAAGTATTAAGAAGGAAAGAAACAGCTCATGATCTGAACAATATAAGATTATCTATCAAACATGGTGGAAGGAATGTTATGGCATGGGTATGGATGGCTGCTAGTGGAACCAGGCCACTAGTGTTTTTAGAAGTTAGATGAAGTGTGAAGTGGAAAAAGACTATACTGATTGCTCAGATCAGCCAAATGCTGCAACACAGATTAGATGGCTTTTCACAGAGCAAATGATTCAAAGCATATCTTAGGACTTTGATGACTTGGGTGGCAGATTTAAAGGGTAGTGCAAAATCAACCCAAGTTTCTCAGGACAAAGAATTTAGACCAGAACATTTTGTTCAATTACTGAACAGAAAACTGAAGGCAGAGAGCCACAAAATGAGCAGCAACTAAGGGCAGCTGCATTAGAGGCCACCGACAGTATCTCAAGAGAGGAAATACAGCATTTAATGATGTCCATGGGTTCTCGACTTCAGGCACACATTGACTGCAAAGAACCTTCAAGCATTAAAAACAATCCCTATTTGAAATTATGTGTCCAATCACTTTTGTGCCTCTGAAGATGGGAGACTGTGTATAAAAATGACTGCAATTCCTAAATAGTTGAAAATTATTGTTAAACCCCTTGAATTAAAGCGGAAAGTTTGCAGCTCAGTTACACAGATTGTTTCATTTAAAATCAACTGTTTTGGTGAATGTAGGCAAAAAAATGTGCCATTGTCCAAAAACAGATGTGACTGTGTAAATGTTGAAGCAGTCATCCTGTAATTTTATCGTGTATGAAGCACCGTAGTTGCAGTTGGATAAGAATAGAAATCTTCCATGTCTTGATTCTTTCTTCCATAAAGTCTCAGGAATCAAAATAGAGCTTTATCGTTAAAAAATAATGCTAAACTATAGTTGGCATGGCCCTCACTCTTCCTGGACAGCCTCTCTGCATCACTGCTGCGGCCATCAGATAAAATTAAAATGCCAAAACAAGTCACATACTTTTACGTTCACACAGAAGCTGGCAAATCGGTTTATGACAGAGATTTGGGGAATCACAAGGTTACAGAAATAAACCAAAGCAAATCCATCTATATTTACACCAAAGGTGCTTGGAAAGTATAGGCGCCAAGGTCATGAGGTATGCAGCCTTACCATTTAGCCACTGGGGCGTATTACAAGCGAGAGGGCCAAGCTATGACAAAGTCTGAGATGCACGATGTTTGCTCAACACGTACCAAAAAGAAGCTTTAAAACTGCTGTCAGTGCTTTGTCAGTGCTCTTACTGCATCAGGCGGACGGGCAGGTGGAGGGTGTTAAATATCTCAACGCAAGCAGAAGTGAGGATGTGAGGATGCACATCTCAGCGTTATTGACTCAGTGCGTGCCAGATGTTTAGATTTTGGAATATAAAATGAAGCTACTGCAAGGGCTCCATTAGGTGGATCAGCTGTGTATAAAGCTGATATTTCCCTCAGGAAATGTTTATGTCTGATAATGTCTAGCTAAATTTAACATCAGCAAAACGTATAGATTATTTGGCTAAATACACTCTCACATCGTATCATTCACGTCCATTGTATTGGGCTGGAAACACAGAAGTCGTTTTGTGTGTTTTTTTGCTCTTTGATGTAATATAGAACTTTCTATGTAGCATATAATGGCTCATATTGGAGAGTGGGTGTTCTCACTTAATCTTTAAGGCTTCTCAGGAGAGTGTGTTTAACTTCAGTGTAAAGGTCAGCAAGCTGCTGCTCACTGTGCTCCGTGGGAGCGCCGCAGAGTGAGCTTTTCATATTTAATAGCAGGGCAGAGTGCATGGAAAAAAGATCATTCTGTCAGTCTCAAGCAGGACAGACTGATGTGTAACTTCCCAAGTTGCCAAGGTAACCCCTGAAGGCTGGTGGCGGGATCTAATAAAAGGAGGCGAAAGTGTGAGAGGATTGATGCATGTCCTCTCAAACAAACACATAGACACGCTCCCTCAGGGTGAGTGATTGCAGGGCAAAGGGTTGAATA
This sequence comes from Diplotaxodon limnothrissa, assembly GCF_057381915.1. Taxonomy (NCBI): domain Eukaryota; kingdom Metazoa; phylum Chordata; class Actinopteri; order Cichliformes; family Cichlidae; genus Diplotaxodon; species Diplotaxodon limnothrissa. The sequence continues at coordinate 61,253,844 of NC_140602.1, forward strand.
GAGGGCTGATGAGATCCTGAGAGGAAGGGAGGGCAAGGAAAAAGGAAGCGAGATTTTACACTGCCCGGTGGCAGCTGGGATCAAGTAGGGACAAGAGTCTTTATCCTGAAATCTATGAAGGATTAATTCAGCCCTATTGTGCCACTGACACAGCCCGTGCACCTTCTTTTATTTCCTACCTCAGTTCGTCACACTGGCAGTAACATCAGACATAATAAGACCAGCCTGAACTATGAGATCCAAAGAGAGGAGAATAATCCGACGCAGACTGTTACAGAGACATGCAGTCTGACCAGCGACTATTCCCTGGTTGAAGCGTTTGGCTCAATGTGTCAGGGGATTGTCTGACTGTGGGCACTGTTACTGTTTCCTTCTATACTTAAAGTGTGATTGAATTTCACATCTTTGTGCTGGTTTCAGTGTCACGAGGCGTCCATCGCCATCTACAGCAGCCTGGAGAACCAGCGGCTCTCTCACTGGGTCTTCATCTCTGTGATCTCCATGATCTTCTGCTTCGTCATTTACTCCCTCACAGGTCAAATGACTTCCTCTGCTTCCTCTCTCCACAACCCACCCAAGTTATATTTCATATCTTATGTGTTATGTACTCTTATACACGTTTTTTATTACTTGAATACTGATTTTATCTCACTAATGATGGACTTTATTTTAGTTTTGCAGTTACATACTATACAGCTATGCAGTTAATATACATTACATCCGATGAAATATGTAACTACTCATCAAATACTCCATTTTTGGTTCCTATGTATTGTACTAAACTCTTGTTGAGCCCAATGAAAAAAAAGAACTGCTTTAAATTTCAGTTTTATTTATACAGCGCCAAATCACAACAACAGTCGCCTCAAGCCGCTTTATATTGTAAGGTAGACCCTACAATAATACATACAGAGAAAAACTCAACAATCATATTTCCCCCTATTAGCAAGCACTTTGGCAACAGGGGGAAGGAAAAACTCCCTTTAACAGGAAGAAACCTCCGGCAGAACCAGGCTCAGGGAGTTGCAGCCATCTGAGGTGCTCTGAATGTGGCTCAGCTTGGCTGTAATTCTGGAAAGAAATTGTGATCACGTACAAGTTTTAACCTCATACGCATACACAAAAAATATGAACTGACAGTAATCCTCACTCTGCTCACAGAGGCCAACAGAGGGCAACTCTTTCGGTTGCAAAAAAGAAGTTGAGTTCTTTAGAAGGCGATGGGAAAATGACCAGAGTTGATGGCCTTTGTAAACACTTTTTAAAAGGTTGATTATCTTATCTGCTAGTTGGAAGCTCTTTTGAACATTCAATTAATTTTGTAATTTGTAGTTCTATGTATAATAAGAAAGACGATAGAGTAAGGGTAGGCCATAGGTTTTGACTACCTTTGTGACTGAATGGGAGGAGAATTTTCAGTTTATTTTGGGACAAAGTCAGCCTGCTTTTTAAGCCTTTTTTTTTAAACCTGTGACTCTGCAAAATCAACAGAATTTCAGTGACCACAAAGTTAATTTCAAAATAATCTTCAAAATAACTCCACAAATAGGCCTGTTTAGGCATTTTAAGGTGACTTCAGAGTTGCTTCTACAGGACAACCTTCATATTTCATTCAGGTTCACTCATTGTGACGCTGGGTTTCATAAAAAAAGCTGGTGATGCCCCAAAACACTCAAGTCAAGGATTAAAACCATTACCTCATAAAGCAATGAGTTACATCAAGGTGGCTTTACCCAAGTTTTATATCTATTTTTTTTTTTTAAATAACTCGTGAAATGATTATAAATCATTGTTTGTGTGGCTGCAGATAAGCTGCAGTTGTTGGTAACTGTAAACCTTCACACTTCTCTGTTGCAGGAGTTTATGGGTTCCTGACATTTGGAAAGGACGCGAGGCCTGACATTTTAATGTCGTACACTAGCAGCGATGTCCTAATGCTGATCGCGAGGCTGCTGTTTAGCATCTCTATCATCACCATCTATCCCATCACCCTGCTGCTCGGCAGGTCAGCAACTCTTCAGTTGAATCTTGTTAACTTGGCTCACTTTTCCATTTAAATGAAGCGATTCTCAGTTAAAGCAAAGTTTCACATTTGAAAACTCTTACGTGAAGTAGGGTTGCCAACCGTCCCTTAAAAAACGGAATCGTCCCGTATTTAGAAACAAAAGTACACGTCCCGTATTGAGCTAATAAGGGACGCACTTTGTCCCGTAATACAGTGAGAATCAAAAGTAGTCTATAAATGTTAATGGAATTAACGCTTTGTTTGAAAACATAATTCCCAGCCCCTCTCCTGCTTTGTGACCAATGAGCTGACAGCACACTTATGACAATTCGAGTATGACAATTCAGATTATCTCATTGGTCGAGGAAAGGTCGCTTGCGGAGAAAATACCGGAAGACAACAGATGACCACAACAACAAGCATGGCCAACAGGGAAACAAACGCCGACACTGCGGTGCACGTCTCGGACGACAGTACACCTAAAGCTGGGCAGACACTGCGATTTTTTTCAGTCACGTTATTCAGCTCTTGCTCAAACTGCACGATTGACTCGCGGGGATTAGAAGTTTGCAGGTCACGATGCAGGGTCTCACACTATACGGCCCGATGCTCTGATGCGACCTGAGTGCTCACACTGTGCCAACATAACATGAAGGTTATAACAGAAAATCTGTCGCTCGCTCTCTCTGTCTTTCACTCACACAGACACACCACCATCAACTTTGCTAAATTGCTAATGAAAAACATGATCAGGCAGCTGTGATTGAGCAGCAGTGTAAATCCAACTATTTTCACGGTTGTTGTGGTCGTGATAATTTTGTGATGCCACATCGAAAAGGCTCGGATGAGCTTTCCAAAGTTCTACAAGTGCCTCCATCACTTGTGTCCAGATCACACGCTGCACAGCCGTGCTGCGCCGTCTTTTTCACCGATGTTTACGTGTTTGCGCATGAGCAGTGTGAGCGGCTGTGGTGACACCCTCACGAGCGATTGATGATCGGGAGCTGGTCGTGAGGTGTTAATCGCTTCTCGTTACCCCACGTATACTACACGATGCACGATGAAGGCCAAAATCGGGCCGATCACCAAATCGGTCGCACGACTCAAAAATCGGCTCAAAATGGGCCAAAAATCGCACAATGTAAGCCCAGCGTTAGAGCAGCAATGTTTGTTCCCCTCAGAGAAAGAAAAGAAAAAAGGCTGCAAAAGTACAGGGAGGACTGGGAAAAGGAAAACACCTGGCTGGGAAAGTGCACGATAACACCTATAAAGCGCACTGCACTGTGTGCCGGCGCACTTTTTCCATAGGCATGCTTCTAGTGGTGGGCACAAGAAGAACATGAGGGGCGTGACAGCTCGGGGAACCCTTAACCAATTTTTTGTCCACCAGGCCACGGCAGAAGCAGATATGGTATGTAAACACTGGTTTGTTGTTTAAACCCTCTGGTTAAGGTTAATATGGGCATGTGCGGTGAATATCAGCGCTATGTGGCCAGAAGTGTGATAATATCATTTATTTTGTGTAATAAACAACTGCAAGGATGGATGATTACAACAAATAGATGAATAATACATAAAAGTAATACATAGATGAATAATGATGATGAGTTATGATGCGTAATCATGGGAACAAGCGGGTTTACAAACAGGAGCAGCTGATTAGCATTAGAAAAGCTGAAATAATACCTCAGCTGAAGCCAATTGTACTAAATGCACTAAATGTGCACTGTTACAAGAATATTTTTCGTTCTATTGCTTTCTATTAATTTATATAATTTTAAGTTAAGCAGGACAGAGTTCTTTTAAAGAAAGATTTACTTATATTCTCAAAAGTTAAGCATGACAGGCTTCTGTTTAAGAAAGAGACCTGTTTTACTGTGTTAATGTTGTCATTTTGAGCTAAAAATAAACGGCTAAATGATCATTTGTTTCCCATATGGTCATATCACAAAGAATATGCATCTGCTTAAATCAAATTCAAGTCAAATGGTTAAAAAATAATTTCACACACACAAAAAAAGAGCTACCACACTGGGAAGGGTGAAGACAACTGGGTTGCCCGGCCCTGGCCACGAGGTGTCCCTTATTTATTTTTCAGGGAGTTGGCAACCCTAACGTGAAGTGAGGGCAAAGACACAAACTGCGAGCACCTAAATCGTCTTCACAGGGTGCAATGTTTCAATTACAAAAGACAGTGTGTGGCTACGCATCTGTTTCTGCTCCTCAGATCAGTGATCCAGGACCTGCTGCTGAGCTGGCGACAGAGACGCAGCGGCGTGGTCACGGTAGACTTTGAAAGCCGCAGCCGCTACATGCTAACGGTCCTGTGGATAACCGCGACGCTGCTCATCGCTGTGTTTGTACCAGACATCAGCAAGGTCATCAGTGTGATCGGAGGGATCAGCGCATTTTTCATCTTTATCTTCCCAGGTAGCACTCTTGGTTATTGATGCGTGTTATGACCAATGTTTCACGTGTGCTGTTGAAACTTTGTGTTTGTGTTTGAACAGGGCTCTGTTTGATGTTTGCCATGCAGTCAGAGCCGGTGTCCTGTAAGACCAGGTGAGGGAAAAACTTCATTTAAATGATAATGTAATGCAAATATACAGATGGAAGGTAATCCAAAGAAGAGACAAAGAATGAAGGAAGTTTGCATAATAAGCTGAAATGCCTGCATGGATGTTTGACTGGATCTTCACGCTTGCACTATATCTCAAGTTGTTTTCGTGTGACAACCATATCATTATGATCATTATTGTTCTTTTTCCTGCATTTATTCTATTTCACTGTATGTGCCGCTCTCTGTACTCTCAACTGCCTCATGGGGATAAATAAAGTTATCGGAATCTGAAGCTAAAGTGATTAATTTAGCAAACATCTAGTCAGAAGCGATATAGACAACTCAGCTGACTAATTCATAAATCCATAATAATTTGGGATGACATCTGGTAAAATCAAGATGCAAATCAAGAGTTCTAACGCAGGACTGTCACAGTACCAGATTTTTATCATACATAAAATGATAATATTGCTATATCCATTGAGAATTTGATGTAAAAAGTACAAATCACACTTAACTTTTTATAATTTATTAACTCCCTGTTGCCTTTTGTAAGGCAAATAGTTGCTAAATTGATGATAACATAGAGAAACTAAACTGCAGTGACTCAGTTGGGGCAACTATAGACACACTTGAGAGTCAAGCTGCAGGGCAAACAGAACCTGTGTATTCAATGAAGTCCTTTCATTAGTGGGATTGTTAGAAATCAGTCTTTATTAAGTATTATCACAGCACTGCTCTCATAGGTTACATCATTATGCATCAGAAATTTGTCTAAGGAAGGCCAAAACTAGGCGTTTTTCTTTGTGCTCTCTGTGTCCCCTCATACTGTGTTTTAACACAGTGTTTTCTACATTTATGGTGGGATTGATGCTCTCCATATTTCTTGTTGTTTTCTGTTGTCAGACAGCTTATGAAATAGTGACTTAATAGGAGCAACTAAACTTAACTTGATGACCTGGAGACATTGAAGCTGCTGTTTTGATAAAATATTCATAGTATGATTAACATCCTCTGACACAGTTGCTGTAGATGATGATAGTCGTGTTTCCAATTTTTACACAAAATTTTTCGTGCAGAAAGCTGAAACTAAGAGAGATAAATGCATGAATATAATCCTCTAAGCGTGTATGGCTGGAATGTAAAGTTTCAGTTAAACTTTTAATCTTGTGGTTTCAACCTTTTAAGGAATTCTTTAATAGTAGTCGCAGGTCTCAGGATGTGAACCTGTCTGTCAGCTGGTTTGCTCATTCAGAGATTCCTCCTCAGAATAAATCAAATCCACAAGCTGTATCTGTGTCTAACTCAATTATGAACCCACCTATGTGTGGCTGGCACATGCATATTAAAAGGATGAAACTTTTGGAGAAACATTTTCAGATTTTTTGTTAATTGTAATGACCTCGCTCTGTTAATAATGGTGCGATAAGTTGGCAAAACTCTAAGGGCTACAGAACCATTAGTTGACTCCTAATTTTTCTCTCACTTGCACTGTAGCATCATAAGAAACAGTACAACCTACGGCACAGTCTGCAAGTAAAGCAAGACAAAAAGGGTAAAATGAAACGTGATGATTGGTTTATTTAGTGCCACGAGTAAAGGTCAGACTAAATTCAGTGCTGCTGCACCATCTGTTTCATTGAGTGAGTTAAGATTGGGTTGAAGGATGTTACTGAAAGTAAGTCCCATCATTTGTTGACCACTTGGTACCACTTGTTGTCCTCCAGAGTCATCTTCACGGTTTGGGGGGTGGTGATGCTCATCTGTGGAGCCTTCATATTTGGCCAGAGCACCACCATCGCTGTTATGCAGCTCCTCGGAAAGATCTGACTTTTCCACGTCCCTTGATGGTCCGAGCGTTTTTAGAAACAGACAGTGGGGAATAAACGTGAAATAACCGATGGTGAGTTATGGCTCTTTAACAGCACATGGAGATGACCCTGGATCAGTGAAGCAGCCTTTCAAAACTTGCAGCTTATGGTTTTTAAAGGACTGAAGCCAGCAATCATGTCTCCCTCCTCAAGTACAGGATGTTAGTTTCACTTGGGATAATTATTCCTACTTGCTATATGATTATCTATGTCCGTACCTCTTGCCTTGCTGACATGAAATCCTCAGGTATTTTCTATAGTTTGTGCTTACAGTCTTATAACACACTGCCACAATCAGTTTAACGCCCTAAATAAAACTCTACACTTAGTTTTATCTGTACAAAGCTTAGTATAGAGCTTTATCTTAATATTGTAGAGTGTTATAAAATGACACACGGCACCTTTTTCACATTTTCTTGAATAGATTCTACTTTAATTAAAGTAAAAATATTCTCAATAGTGCAACATAAATAATCAAGAGCCATTAAAACTTAAAAAATATTATCATGCAGGCCAAATGGGATGTGTTAATGAGACATTACCTTTTTTTAAAAAATGATAAATCTTTTTCATCATTTCCTGCTTGCCTGTTACTGCTGATATGTGGGTAGGCCTTTGGTGGAGCCATAAAAGACTGCCACAACAGTAGCTTGAGGTTGCAACATGAATTCAGGAGAGAGGATAATTTTATGTTTCTGTACGTGAATATTTGGTTTTTGTGTGTAAATAGGTCATTTTTTTAATGTCTTACAAAAAAAACCCTACATTTTGACATTTGTATTAATTACCAGTGTTTTGAATTTTCATGCATTTTTGATCAGTCTGTTATTTCCCCTCGTGTCTTTACCCCCTGCGTATCTGTGAGTTCTTGTTTCCCCTCGTGTTTTATTCCACGTTTCCCCAGCCCGACACGTCTGTGCTCTCCCTCGTGCTCCCTCTGTCTCTCTCCCTCTCCAGTCTGCGTCTCTGTGCACTTCCTGTTTTACTTTGATAGTCTCCCGTCAGTGTAAGTAGGGTCAGTGGTTCCCAAACGTTTTTTGCTAGGCCCCCCTTTGTTTTACAAGAAAAATATTTTGTTTTCAAACTCCATTGCATTTTATTTCACACCTCAAACATTTAGTAAACAATTAAGCAAATACAAGTAAACTGCAATAAATTACAAGTAATATTACAAGTAACTACTAACTCTGTTATGCTACGTCCATACCTACACGGGTATTTTTGAAAACGCAGCTGTTTCTATGCGTTTGGACCTTTCGTCTACATGTAAACGATGTTTCGAATCACCAAAAACTGAGATTTTTTAAAACTCCTTTTTTTGCGTTTACGTGTGGACGAGGAATACAGAGTTCGTCATGCAATGTCAAAGGCATGTGCCTTTTTCCACGTCACGCTGTGCACCATGTTATTGTTTACATGAGATTGCAGAATGGAAGATAGTAAGATTAACAGTATTTTGTCTCTATCTGCAGTTTTTACACGCTTACACATACACACGCAGTTACTGTCCCTCCATTTAGAAAGGCAGAGGCGTCACGGTGTGATTATTTTATGTGTAGTTGTTTTTTTCCTGTGTAATAATATTCAACATTGCTATCAATACATTTTTCAAAATGGGTTAAAAAACAAACAACTGTGGGATACCGTTTGTCCGCGATTTGAACCAAGGGAACAAATTGTGGCAGGATCAGCCTGATATTATTTGTATCCCGCTGTAACTTTGCTGTATAAAGAGCTAACATCTCCAAAATGTCAGGAGTAGTTAGTTATTACAAGAAGTGTTTGTGAACTAAAAATCAAGAATGTCGGATACTGTTTCTCCGTGATTTGAAGAGCCCAGCGCTGCTCCCGACACAGGGAAAACCAATTCTGCAGGGGAGACCTACCTTTGCACTTGTGCAGGTGAAGCCAAAGGGAAGATATGCTTCACCATATTTTCTAGTCTTTGGAAGGAAGTTGGTTTGGAAACATATTTGCCGATGCTTCATCTCCTGCTTTGCGTTTGCGTGGGCGCTCCATCAGAAACCTGTCCATTAAGCTAGCAGTGGCCAAGAGTTCTTCTTCTTCTTTTTTATCTTCATACCGCGCCCCCCCCCTAGGGGGTGGGCCCCACACTTTGGGAACCTCTGGTGTAGGTCATGTTGTGTGTGTTTATGCGTCTCCCTCAGTCCTTTGTCGCATCCTCCCTCTTGGCTGTGTTTCCTTGTGTGCCTCTCCGTATGATTAGTTATGAATTTCCCAGTTTAGTTTTGTATCACCTTTTCCCCCATTCAGCGAATAAAGCTGTATTTTGAGTTAAAGTCCTGTTTGCGTCTGGGTCCTATTCCTGCCTGCACACAGCCATTTCATGACATTAATTTTACTGGACAAAAGAAAAAGACAACTGAATAAAGCAAATTGTAAACTTATTTTACTTATTTATTTTCTGTTTGAATAGCAGCCTGCACTTTGAATCATTGGGGGTTACGCACAATATAAAAGCAATAACCTATCCAAAGCAATCACAAGGATGTTATGGGTTCAGCATCCAAAACTGTGAGCAAGGAAGAGTAAACCATCTCCTGCAGCCACTCACCAACTGGTAGAAGCATGCTCAGTTTTCCCCCCAGTGATCTACTGGTCTGCAGTTTTATTTTACTAATTTAATGGCTTACCTCATGAATATTTAACTTTATAATTAACTTGCTCAACAGCACTGCTGAATAGCTCTACAAGGTTTTGCGTCTGGTGTCCTGTTGGGATTCAGTTCAATTTAATTTTATTTATATAGTGCCAAATCACAACAGCAGTACATCAAGGTGCTTTAAACCCCCAAAAAATCAGACGACCCCCTTTAAGCAAGCACTTGGCAACAGTGGGAAGGAAAAATTCCCTTTTAACAGGAAGAAACCTTTCGGCAGGATTAGGATCAGGGAGGGGCGGCCGTGACTGGGGGGGCGGTAATGGGAGGAAGACAGTACAAAACGCACACTGTGGGAAAAAAGAGAGATAATGACTTGTGATTAAATGGTGTCTAAATACTACTTTGCACTGAGTTGAGAGTTGTACGTAGACATTGATGGACATTTTTGCTGATTAGCTAATGTAGTGCTATGCTTGTTCTGTATGATTGATGTATAACACCAGTGTTAAGTTTTTGTGTCCAACGTATTTCTGAGTAAAGCTATTCTGGAGCACATGCTAGGGAAACATTTACCACATTATAGGTTTCACACCAGATAAACCCATAATAATTTATTTTTTGTAGTGTGCATGCAGACTGAACATTACCATATTATGGCTCAAAGTTCAAATCACACATCTGCCACAACATTTACACAGGAAGGAAAAGAAAAAGCACAATTCCCAATAACCAGCAGCATTTAATATCAAAGCCATACAGCACAGTTTTCAGTTTTATAGTTTTATTGAATTGCATCACTCTACATCATCTAGAATTTCAACAAGATATTCTTTAAAGACCAAATATAATACTTGCATCCCTGCAATAAGTCTCTACACTTAAGAAGAGAAAGCTTTTTTTTTTTTTTACTGAAACATACATTAAGAATTAATATTTAATTAAACATTGCCATAAAAGTTATGTTCATTCTTGAATGCCATTTTTCTAGTCATATATTTTATATAATAGATTTAAGTCTCTGTCTCTTTCATAGGAATACTAGAAAACAAAGAAGGTAAGAAATGCACAAAACCCATTGAGTAGCATTGCCTAATACTACAGCAAAGAAGTTACTGGACATTCAGTTGACATGCACTCAGTTGAAGAATAGAAAAGAACACAGCCATAGAAAGGAAGAGTTATGGCCATGATGTCGGTCAGTTTGGCAAATTACTGATTGGCTTGTTCTCTTGGATAGACTCTAAATAAAAGATGGATGTAGCCTGCATGTCTTGAGTGACGGCAAAGGGAGCAGTCTTTATATAGAAATCTCAGATAATGAGACTTGGTTCTACCTTGCAAGGGAAGCCAAATATTGGGTTCATGCCAGCTGCACTCTGGTGTTCTTGGGAAGTTCTTTTTAAGGTGTTTGTTCAGTCACCATAGCAAAGGTTGCTAGTGGTTCAGAGTAGTTGGGGTATATATTGCAATGGCTAAGGAGGTCATTTGTGTAGAGCTTAAAGTGCTTCTTTGGTTTGCAATACTTGTGATGGTAGGGTAGGTCATGATCACCCATGCAGATTGTATTTCCTACTCTGTGCCTTTAGGGCCAGGTTGAGTTGGTTTTACAAAGGATCTAGATAGAGGAGCTCCAGGTTCGTGAAATACATTCTGTCTGATGTATCTGCAGAGCAGGGTGGAGACAAATGCTGCACTGCATATGCCTAAAACTTGTTGATAACCTTCAGGATATCATTTTTAAGAACCCATCTTAAAAACCGAAGACCGACCATTGTGGTTAATGCCATTCTCTCATGACTTTAGTTTTTTGAGTGTTTGCCTTGGGTGAAAAGACTGGCACTGGCTAGCTATTGTGTTTAAGGTGAACTAACTGAATTGAGCGATTCTGTGAATCAGGCCTGCATCCCATCATGCACTTGCAGGAGGAAGGAAAGGAGTCTGGCTGGCATCATAGAGCCACAGGCAAGAACCGATTGGTGACATCATGGTGGCTATGACCATCTTTTATGTATAGTCTATGGTGTCACGTTTATGGTGTCTATGTTAGGTTTCTTGAGGTAAACCAGGTGACATGTTTCCTGTTTACCAGTATCACAACAATTACATAAACTAATCCACGCCTACAGAAGGCCTGATCTCAACATGTTGTAGGTCCTCTGCCGTCTTTTCACAATGTTACCAGGAAACGTTCTGCTCAGCCATGCTTCAGTACATTTCAGTGGCATAACTCTTTCATTGTATGACGAAGCACGGGTTGCACTGAGAAGTAGGAGGATAGAAAAAGAACAGGTTGCACAGTCTGAGGGACATTCAGGAATGTATCAACAGGAAACAGTACTGGTGTTTCTGACCATTCACTTACTATCGATCTCATATACACAACCCAGCCAAGCTGGGCACAATGTACACAAAGGGAGATCCCTTAATTAGAACATGTGGGTTGCACTCAGCCAGGCTTGAGTACTGTAAATCTATGGCTATCAGTATAGTAAATCACTTATATGTAAACACTAATCCATGCAATATGGCTTTGTTTGTATTGAGAATACAGTAGCTCCTTCTTGAACGCAAATAGGATTGGAGTTTGAGATATATATGTATATGTTGGGGCTTTTGTTCCAACAAGTGAGAGGTTAAATGTACCCTGTGAAGTTTTCTTGTCAAAGTATTGTGGTTTTAATATTAAGCAGGTGGTTATTGGGTAACCTTTCATCTTGTGGGGTTAATGTAGTAACTGCATACACTATACAGGCTGTATTAACAGATCAAGTCAAACCTGACCACCTCAAGGTACTTTAAGTGTTTAAGTGGTCTTCTTTTCAAGCTTTCAAGGCTACCTTAACTTGCATGACGGAGAACCGACAGACACATCTCATGATCAATGTACTTTTTGTATTTTGCAACTTAGTCTCTACTTAGTTACTTAAGGTTTTGATACTTTAATTTCAGAAGTCAGATAATTGCAGAAGTCACTGCATTGCTGAATTCCTCTGAAAGACTTGGTTTTGAAACTTTATCAGGTCCAGATTAGCACCTAGATTTATTCTTAAACCCTGCAAATTTCATTTTAGTTGGACCATTTCAAAACAACAAGTTAGATGATAAGTGGCACAGCAATAGTCCCTCTTACGCTGCTTTCTTCCTTATAAAACAAAGCAGATCTCTTTATAGCCCAAATCATACACTGTTTAACACATTCATTGCTATATTTGTGAAATCTCTGCTCTTTAATGCTGTTAGTGGTCCAAACTTCCACAGGGTACCTTTAAAAGAGACACTCACAGGTTGGTAAATACATTTTCACAGATAATGCAATACTGCTTTTGCATGCCTGTTCTACAAGCCTATTGTTATACATATTTCTGTTACCATATATGTAATAATGTTCAACACTTCCACGTGTCACACAGTCATGCCCCGCTGAGCGCAGCCCGGAGTTCTAAAAGTAGGTAACAATCAACATTAGTGTCAGTGTAGCTGGATCCCCGCTCACTGCCACCACAGTGCCAGCAGATGACAGACTCGCTGTCTTCACAGGTGAAGAGAGAATAGACTCAACAGTGAGGTGGATGGCAAGATGGCACCTTTGAAAGAATAATGCTGTAACGGAGCAGTGATTCATTAACAAGTCTTTACCCAGTTAGACAGTAATATATCTCTACATACTCTCATCATACTCATTGACCTCTAATATACTCTACTATGCTTAAGTCACAATATTCACTCATTTTTACATTGTGCTTTTTTTAATCTGATTGTTTGACAGTGTGTGTGGGCTGATGTGCAGTGAAGACTGAACTCAGCCGGTTTTCAGACTTTACCGAACAATATCGTTGATGTCACGTCCGAATAATAAGCTCATCTGGGTTTTAATGTAAAGGTCCATTTCACCCTGATGTCCTGGAATTTGCAAGAGCTGTAACTTTCCATAATATCCTCCTGTTCATTGACTTTTTTGCACTTAAAGGTGGGTTCAGTAGTGGCAATACATGTGATCACGTGTTCGAGATATTAATGCCGAGGTGGTTCATCTAACTGCTACAGTATGCTAAGTGTTGTGAAGGTTTATTTCAAATTCAAGGCTATTCTTTCAGTGATGTTCAATAGCTGAATAGACCTGTCATCGTGGTAATAATGTCATATATTAATGAAACACAATCTGATGTCTACACCGAAAGTGGGGAATTCTCTGCTTACAGGGAATTTAAAATGCATCAAAAAGAAGTTGCCTTTTAAAATCCTTTACCTGCTCAACCATGTGGTGATGTTTAAGGCTTTATATTCAGTGTTCTTCATATATCTGTTTCGGATGGTAGCTATTTGGATTCAAACAAACAGGTTAGAGAAGCTGCAGCACCTGTGAAGCTACTGCCACTTTCACTGAGGATAAGATTTGTACCATAGCACTAAAAGATGTCAGTAAAGGCAAATATAATCATAACAGAACAACATTTTCATATGTACAATCTCCACTAGACTTACACAGCTAATATAAGCAACCCATCACCAATTCAGACAAGGAATGCATGAACAGAAGGCAAAAATCAAACCGTGTTTATCTGCATGGAGAACACTGAGGTGCTGCCTGTCTCTCTAAGCAGTCGCTTTCTCAAGGTAGCGGGCGTGTCGCGTCAGAAACTATCCCTTAAATGTGTTTAGTTAAAATAAAACTACACCGAAAAACACCAGCGGGAATTTGTGTTAGCATCTACACATGCAAATCCTTGAGAAGAACTGACATCAGCTGGCCTTCTTCTACTGGTGCCAGGTTAAAACGACATCATTCTTCACAGGGATTAGCTGTGCTTTAAAGAAACAGTACCGTGTAACAGCCAGTAAACCATCAGAGACATTACCCTCAGAACAGCCATTGTATACAGAGTGAATGTAAAAGAGATTAAGAGAGTGAACAGAACAAACGAAGGCAACAAAATCGGAAAATTATGGAGGAGATAAAATATACTTGGTCATTATAAGATTATTAACCTTAAAAGGTGGCCTTATGGGGTCATCTACTGATTGTTATGTGAGGATTTAAAGTTACTACTGGAACCACTGCTCTATAATAGCACATCTGTTTCTTTCCTATTCATGAACTGGTGAACAGCTGGAACTGTACAGTAAAATGACCGCATTATTCTACCCTTCAGTGGTTCTTCTCTCATATTAAAATCACTTGTTTATTCAGAGCCAGTGTTCACTTTCCCAGATAAAATTCTAGGCTAAATGTCATATTTAAATGGCTTTGGGTAAATAACATCCATAAGAGAGGACAGCTAGCTAAAGACTTCTCCGTTTTCCTGAGAACGCAAACTAATCTGTCAACTAGGTATTTCGAGTCTTCATTTTAATGTCATGGCTGATGCGAGGGTAATTTGGTCAGTTATGAAATAAATAAATAAACAAAAGTCTGCGATATATTCACAGATATAATAAGCAGCTACTATAAAGTGACAGCTACACAGATGAGCTATCTGTGGTGATCAGCTGCATTCCCAAACTGACTACTGAAAAGCTGCTACATGGAAAACTCAACCTTCGGGGTCCTTGCTACATGACAATCTCCACCTTACAGTGGCTCAAAGCTATTAGAAACATGTACATGAAGTAATCCACAATCTTGAAATCCAGCAAACTACCATGATGAGATGCAAACATGTTTTAGTAATCTCACGTTGTAAAATGCACTGTTTGTTCAATTTTCACCGCAGTTGACACCATTCATTTGCACTATGTAAACATGTACTTACAAAAAGAGTTGAGGGAGTTTGGGGGTTGTGGGGATTGGGGTGGGTGAAACAGAGGAGAAAAAAAGGTTTTAGGGCTGGAGGGGAAGGAGTTAAAGAACTGAGGAGTGTCAGGAGTCTTGGCGTGTAGTCGAATATCTTCATGCTCAGTCCCTGTTCACGCTGCACCAGACGGCTGCAAATAGAAAGAGGGATGACGAGTGAGAAAAAGGTTCGAAAGGAAGGAGTTTTTAAAGAAAGCGTGCCTCAGAGTGAAAAAACAATGTGGAGAGTGAGCAAAAAAAATGGATTGAATGGAAATGAGAAGAAAGCAGAACAGGCGTGGGGGAAAGAAGAGCGCCAAGAAGAGAAATGGACAAAAAAGTGATTACTAGACAATAAAACAGGCAGTCAGCCAAGTATCAGCTGGGTCACTGACAGTCTGCGACTCGGCGCAGGGATGCCTGCCAGCATCAGTTGTTTTGGATGAAGCAGATTCCAAAGCCAGGTTTCTGTAGATAATGCCTATAAATTTTACATAACACATCCAGGGTTGTTGAACAAACTAATCACTTTCTCAGCATTATATAGAACACTTGCTCTGCAACTGTGTACTATTGCATCACACCTTTATAGTAATATTAGCACATATTGTGTTATCTCAGTATCACCTGCACTACTGATAATTCTACTACTAGGGTAAGTCAGCAACTGCTCAGGAACCCCAAGAAACAGATTTTGGATCCAAGTTGATCAGAAAGAATCTGATGTAAATGTTCATGAAAATTTAAAGGAGTAACTAGTTCGATGAAAATTGGTAGTGTATTTTTTTTAATGCACCACAACTAACAACCATGCAGAAATAACATTCTGTATATGAATTATATTAAACTGTATTTAGACATAACCTCCGACTATGACATGACCTTCTGTGAACTTAAATCAGTATATTTCTCTGATGTTCTAGACATACAAGACAAAATGAGGATTCATCAATAATCATAATGGAAGATTTAGATTTATTTATTAATCTTGTAATGATACCAAAAAATATTTTGATGTTCCCACTGTTTGTCTTTAAGTCATCCTCCGTTCTCTGTGGTAGGAAGGTTGTTCCTGAACTTTTTTTTCGGTCTCTTTATGTAAACTGACTTTATACTGTTGAGGTCAGAGCTCAGTGGGGGCCATACCATCTGCTGTAGTACTTTAATGTCTCTGCCTTTATGTTTGGAGTCATTATCATGCTGCAGAATTATTTTGAGACCAAGTGGAAGAATGTGGGGTTCCTAAAACTGCATATTTCTGTGTGCCCAATGTCGGCTGGCACATCAGACTGCGCACAGTCCATATACTGAGTTCACAGTTTGCATAGGTTTTTGTAACTTCAAAATAGGGAAGGTACATACTACAAGAAAAAGCTTTTGTGTTTCTGTGCATGGAGTGAAACTGTGGAACAGTTTGAATATGGAATTGAAGCAATGTCCAAACATAAAACAATTCAAAAAGAGTTATAAAGATCTTCTTGAACTATAAAGAAAGGGAAAATGTGTAATTTCATGAAACATTTCATGATGTGATATTATATAGTGTATATATCAGAAATCTGTTTGTTATTTCTATTACAGATTATATCAGTAAGGAAGCTGACTAAATATTAACTGATAACTTATGGCGAAGGGGTGGGATTAAATAGGCGTGTACTTCTTCCCACTCCCTTTCGACATGTAACTGAATCAGAACAGAAGCAATATTGAAATGTATTAACTTTATTTTGTGTAGTATTTTTTTCTCTCTTATTTTCTTTGCTAAATGTACCTGTTTATTGTTTACATGATCGAAATAAATTGACAAACAAACATTACAGGCAACAAAGATTGACCTTTCTTACATGTAACTGTAATATTGTACAAGCAGGCTTGTAAGTATCTGAAAGGATTATTTATCACTGCAAAAGAGGAAAAACTTGGCAATTTTACTTCAAATGTGTAAAAATCAGAGAAAAAGGAAACTTTGTCTTGTCTTCTTTGTGTTCTCGAGAAAATATCACAAAGTATTTCAAATCCAGATATCGTTCTGGTCATTGGTCCCAATCCACAAATGGTTTGGAGGACATTTCAGCTGCAGCGTCACACTGCTTTTGTTTTATTCTCTAGTTGTACTGTTTTACCACTGACCTGGCACGGCTACAGAGGACACAGCCTCCGGCTGGCACAGTGTATCCACCTTCACATGCTGAAAGGCTTTGTTGGGAGCCGACTGGAGGTGCCTGGAATCAGAGGAGAGCATGCACACACTAAATGACACACAGCATTTCTGTATGCACACATCTGTCTTGACTTTGCATACAGCCTCTCAAAAGCACACATGGACTCTAATCACTTTGCACGGCCCTTAGCCTTTACTGTAAGATTTGAAATATTAATGGTGGGGAGATGCTGTGAGCAGTGGAGCAGAAACTTGGATCAGCAGGCAACTACATCAGCAGCCTCTCCTTGTGCCCAGAACCATTACTAAATCACAATGACCTGAAGCAACTTGAGTGATTCAGCAACTCTGGAGCACGTGAATGGCTGAACAATGTTAATTAAATGTTGGAGGATTTTTTTCAAACAGGCTCACGGCAGTAATAGAAGAAAAGTGAGAGCTCCTTTTATTGGGTGATCACCAATCAATTAGAACAGGGATAAGAAGGAACGGCGTGCTCAGCTCCAAAACACTTTCAGGGGACCAAGAGTGCTGACTCAAAGGCAATATCCTAAACAATATGAATGTCTGCGCTCAGTAGGGTTGCCAACTCCCTGAAAAATAAATAAGGGACACCTCGTGGCCAGGGCCGGGCGACCCAGTTGTCTTCACCCTTCCCAGTGTGGTGAATTTTCTAGCTCTTTTTTTGTGTGTGAAATTATTTTTTTTAACCCTTTGACTTGAATTTGATTTAAGTAGATGTGTATTCTTTGTGATATGAACACATGTGAAACAAATGATCATTTAGCCATTTATTTTTAGCTCAAAATGACAACATTAACACAGTAAAACAGGTCTCTTTCTTAAACAGAAGCCTGTCATGCTTAACTTTTGAGAATATAAGTAAATCTTTCTTTAAAAGAACTCTGTCCTGCTTAACTTAAAATAATAGAAAACAATAGAAAGAAAAACATTCTTGTAACAGTGCACATTTAGTGCATTTAGTACAATTGGCTTCAGCTGAGGTATTATTTCAGCTTTTCTAATGCTAATCAGCTGCTCCCGTTTGAAAACCCGCTTGTTCCCATGATTACGCATCTTAACTCATCATCATTATTCATCTATGTATTACTTTTATGTATTAGTCATCTATTTGTTGTAATCATCTATCCTTGCAGTCGTTTATTACACAAAATAAATTATATTATCACACTTCTGGCCACATAGCGCTGATATTCACTGCACATGCCCATATTAACTTTTTCCAGCCAGGTGTTTTCCTTTTCCCATTCTTCCCTTTCTCTGAGGGGAACAAACATTGCTGCTCTAACGCTGGGCTCACACTGTGCGGTTTTAGGCCCATTTTGAGCCGATTTTTGAGTGATCGGACCGATTTTGGCCTTCATCGTGTAGTATACGTGGGGTAACGAGAAGTGATTAACACCTCACGACCAGCTCCCGATCATCAATCGCTCGTGAGCCGCTCACACTGCTCGCGCGCAAACACGTAAACGCCGTGAAAAAGACGGAGCAGCACGGCTGTGCAGCGTGTGATCTGGACACAAGCGATGGAGGCACAACTTGTAGAACTTTGAAAAGCTCATCCGAGCCTTTTCGATGTGGCCTCACAAAATTATCACGACCACAACAACCGTGAAAATAGTTGGATCTACATCGCTGCTAAATCACAGCTGCCTGATCATGTTTTTCATTAGCAATTTAGCAAAGTTGATGGTGGTGGTGTGTCTGTGTGAGTGAGAGACAGAGAGAGCGAGCGACAGATTTTCTGTTATAACCTTAATTTTATGGACGCACAGTGTGAGCACTCAGGTCGCATCAGAGCATCGGGCGGTATAGTGTGAGACCTGCATCGTGACCTACCAACTTCTAACCCCTGCGAGTCAATCGTGCAGTTTGAGCAGGAGCTGAATAACGTGACTGAAAAAAATCGCACAGTGTCTGCCCAGCTTTAGGTGTACTGTCGTCCGAGACTTGCACCGCAGTGACGGCGTTTGTTTCCCTGTTGGCCATGCTTCTTGTTGTGGTCATCTGTTGTCTTCCGGTATTTTCTCCGTAAGCGACCTTTCCTCGACCAATGAGATGAGCGGTAATCTGAATTGTCATAAGTGTGCTGTCAGCTCATTGGTCACAAAGCAGGAGAGGGGCTGGGAATTATGTTTTCAAACAAAGCGTTAATTCCATAAACATTTATAGACTACTTTTGATTCTCACTGTATTACGGGACAAAGTGCGTCCCTTATTAGCTCAATACGGGACGTGTACTTTTGTTTCTAAATACGGGACGATTCCGTATTTTAAGGGACGGTTGGCAACCCTAGCGCTCAGTAATGACTTTTAATGCTTTCAAAGTGGATCAGCACGGGGAATGAATCACTTTGAGGCTGTTCTCCGTGTTTACAGATGCTTCATTCTGTCAGTTGCTTTGGATCAATGGTTGGAGCCTGGGTTCGGAAAATGAAAAGTTCTTAATACTGGCACATGTGACGGATAGAGCTCAGGATTAAGAATAAAATTGGAGCCAAAAACGATTAAAACTCACCTCTTCCACTCCTCCTCGCCATCCCAGAACTCATAGACGACAAAGGATAAACCATCTGGCAGACGCACTGCAGTCACACTGGAGCAGAGGCAGAGGAAAATGGGAATGAGAGGATGAAAGTGGACAGAAGGTGATATGGAAAGTGACGGGTGAGAGACGTTGGATTCATGATAGAGAACGGTGAAGCAGTGCACATTAAGGATACATTTGTAAAGGAGACAAAGCAGACACGAGATAACAGTTTATATTTCAGAAAATCGCATCTCGGACTTTATTGATGTCACTGCACTTAACACCAAGAATAGCAAATAAGATCTATCAGAGTGTGATCATCAATGCACAGAGGTTATTATGTGGGATGTTATGGAGACATTTTGGATGGTACACTTTGCTGTAATGAACTCGGGCTCCTCCGTATGTATTCCAAAGGAGGGTGAATGTGCACATGGGAACTTTGTCACACTTGGCTAACAGCGTAACTCAGTTTTCACAGCAAGCGCCGCATTTAAAGGCTTCAATGGTAAAAGTGGAACATGTTATGGACATGTCGACATGTTAATGTGTTTTTATATGCCTAACATTTGCCCATTTGACCAACAATATAACGTCCCAAATGGAATTAGGTTTAGAAACAAAAGCAGAAAACGACTCAAAGACTCGGTGCTGTTAATGCCAGCAATTTTCTTTGGTCCATTATATGCACTTGTGCCTCTTGGTAATTTTCTGGCTCTGAAATCAAGCAGCTGTTGACGTGTTTGAGCAGATCACTCTGTGCGGTGCAGTTTCTGCGTGAAATTACACTTGCACGTCTGCCTGCTCGGGGTTAGTCTCAGGACCGGCATGATTTTAATTTTACCTTTCAAGGATTCCAATTTTCATAGTGCGAGCTCAGAGCTTAGCAAAAACTAAAAAGATGATGCTGTTGTGATTCGCTGTGTGGCAGGCAGGAGAAAGAACCAAATGCAGGACTCGGTACACACAGGGATGAACTCAAAAAGGCAGCTTTAGTTTGCTTTAAAACACTAGAAGACGACAAAATAAAACCTAAACTGGAAAACCTGAAATTAAGACTAGGGAACAGGAAACTAGGAGTTACAAGGGAACACGGAGCACAGGAAAACCACACAGCTACGAGGGACAGCTCGACAACAAAACAGGGACGACAGAGGACTAAAATACACATTGGATAAATCAGGGAATGGGAGACAGCAGGGAAACAGCTGGGACTAATTGGGCAGACGAGGTGGGGAACACAGAGCAGGACTATCAAAATAAAACAGGAACCAAAATGTAAGAACTAGAAAACCTCAAGAGGCATAACCAGAATTAAACCAAACACAAGTTAGTATTAATCAAAACAAAAAACAGTGATCAGACTCAGGACCGTGACAGATACAGAAGTCAGTATACTGCTCAGTAGAATCTATATGCTCAAAGTAGTTGGATTATAACTCTGATTCCGAGCTACATCAATGACTTAAAGAAATAAGATAGTATTTTGGGTGATGTCAGCAGACAAAATTACTTCTCTTTTTTTGTAGTTATCATACATGACTGACTTTAAACTACTTTTATCAGATGCTTTACCTCAGGGGTCTCAAACTCGAGGGCCGGTGTCCTGCAAGTGTCCATGTGTCCCTGTTGCAACACACCTGAATAAAATTAGTAGGTCATTTGCAAGAGTATAGAACTTGACAGCATGCTGAAGTGGCAACCCCTAACCTTACTCAAGTAAATGTAAGTGTTTGGAAAAAATGTACTTCTAAAAGTACTTTTATTGCACCATGTTCATTCACTCAGCTGCTGTAACATAAATCAAATGGCTAAATTGCCACCTCAGCATGCAGTCAAGTTCTAATATTATTCAGGTTTATTGCAACAGGGACACATGGAAAAGTTGCAGGACACCAGCCCTCGAGGACTGGAGCTTGATATATATATATATATATATATATATATATATATATATATATATATATATATATATATATATATATATATACACACACACACACACACACACACACACACAAAATAAGGTGTATATATACACACTGTTTAGCAATGTGCTTTATGTCATTATCACCCTGGAAGAGTCCTCTTTTGCTAAACTTCTAAAGGCAGTCATATGGTCCGTTCATATTTTTTGCAATAGGAAATCTCTTATAAACATGATCTATTTTTTGTCTCATGCAGCCACTATATGATCACAGTCTCAGCTCCATCCTTCACTGTGGTGGCCCAGGCCAGATTCATGCCCAGCATGTGGGATTCCTTTCAGCCAAACACATTTATCTTAGTCATATCTAATCAAAGCTGGTGCTCCCAAGATTCTTGTTCTTTATCTGGAATTTTGTGCCAAAGACTGAGCAACTTTTTCCCCCTCTTTTTTTTTTTCTTGGACACTTTCCATCGGAGTGGCATTAAGCAATGGTCTTTGCACCATCTGAGCTGCCTCAGTTACTCTGATCTCTATTGATAACCCCTGCGTAGGGCCCAAGCCTTTACCCATCTGTTTTTCAGAGACAGAGTGTACAAGTTGTTCATAAGGTGATTATTTTAAGAGAACACTCCATATGACTCTGATTAGTGGTAGTATGTTTTCTTTTTTACCTCAAAATAACCACGGCCATGGTTCCACTGACTTTTAGTTGATTAATAATCTTCTGTATATTCTTCCCATTCAAGCACAATTTTCAGACAATCACAATACCATCTCCCTTCTTCCAATATTTTCTGTAACCTAACCTGCTTTTATTGCCGGCTGTACATGCAGGCTACCAGCAGTGTGAAAAGACATTACTGTTATGTGTGTGTGTGTGTCTGCAGGTCTGCTCTAAACCTGTAGAGGGCACTGAGGGACAGGAGCTGCTGCCTGTTAAATCTTTATAGGGTGTCAGAAGAAATAACTTGAATTGTCTGAGCTCTGCTGGAGGATTTAATAGAATTTGTGCTTCTAATCACAACCAAACATCAAATGATAATGAGCAAGGACAGCAGAGACTAAATAAAGTTTATATATTACAGTTAGGCAACGATGAAATTAAAAACTGACAAAGGAGGAAAAAAGGCATTCAGTGGCACACCAGAGACAGAAAAAGACAGAAGTCTTTGCACAGATAATGTGCAAGCTTCCATCTGAAAACCTTGCTGCATTATTTATATTAAGATACCTACAATTACTGTGCTGCTCCCACATTTATTATAAAATAAAAAATATACCACAAAATGCAATCTGGCAATGACAACAAACCTACCTTACTGCTGCACCTGTTTTTCCTTTTAGCCATGTGTGCTTTTTATTGATTGCAATTAGGACTTGTCCTTCATGAGAAGGTGTGACTTAAGTAAGGTTTGTTCTGTCAGGTTGTTAAAGCTCCTACAGACTTTGAAGGACATGATGGGATAATAGCATAACTAATTCTTAGAATACAACAAAAGAATGCTACGATGTTCAGAGCAACAAGGACAAGATTTAACATATCCATCTTCAGGTGCTTTTACACAATTCCTTTGACTATTATGCATCACATTTTTTTTTACTATGTTTATCTTTTTTCAGCACAGAAACCTTCAGCAGTCTGTTAGTGTGTTTTGCAGATTTTTTTTCTTTCTTGCTCAAACTCGGTCAAGGTTACCCTCCCCAGTCGGCAAAGGCAGGCTGCAGAAAATAAAACCAACAGCATCAAACTGCCAAACCACTAGTCAAACTTCAAAATGCTGTTTATTATGAATGTCAAAGCCCTTAAAATACCAAAGAACCTTGTCTGTAGCTACATTAGTGAGTGAACAGACTTATTTGAAGGCATATTACCTAGTCAAATTGACATATCTTTTTAGTTTAATGATTACTGTGAGGGATATTCATTCCCTATAGTTCAAGAACTTGTCTGGAATTAGTCTGGTGTATGATATGTAGATGTGACAGGAACCTGATCAAACAGCAGTTTGGGTTTTAGAGGTGCATTTAACATCTTTTTTATGTCTGATCCTGGTGCAAAACATCTGGTGATAAGTTGGAAGTACATTAAACAATTGCAGTTATAAACAGCACTTCGGTTAGATGTAGGAATGGTTCTAGTAGAGAACTGGTTCCCAGTAACAATTCTTTGGAATTGTTAGTTTGCTTGCCTATCGATCCTGCTCATCAGTTCCACTTGCTCCTGCGCTACAATCAGATGAGCAGCTCTTAAAGCTGCTATGATCATTGACTTTATATATGGAGCAAATGGCAGTGTTGAATATCTGTGAGGGGATCACTCCTATTGAGAAAAAGAAGATGATTATCAACCAGCTTTGCACTCTCTCAACTCTCTCAGTTTAAGTTGGGAAATTAATTATAATATTAGTCTTGAATGACTCCCAGTATTATTGCTGCTAACAATAAGGATTCTCTGCTACATTTAGCTGTTAAGATTAACACCTCCTTCATCCATGCTGCAGCCCCGTTCAGTGCAGACTGCAGTAACTGGTAGCAGAAAATGTAATGCACCACAGTCAGAACCTTTAAGCTTTGCCAAGGACATATGCAGAACACTGCTATAAACTATGCATACTGTATATTAAGCCGGGATTGGAAAAATCGCAGTGGATATTACAGTCCGTTTCACAGCACCCCAAGGTTCAAAGAGATATGGACGGCAGGTCTGTATCAGTTACAGCACGGGTATATCAGACTTTATACAGGTACAATATTATAAACTGAGTACACATGAGCTGTGCAGCACAGTATTACTATGAACACCTGGGAGTTCAAAGCAATGATTTCATAAAGGCACTCTGTGAGAGCTGAACCTCTGGTGTATGACCTAGAACAGGGGTGTCAAACTCAAATACACAGTGGGCCAAAATTCAAAACTGGAACAAAGTCGTGGGCTAACATTAATATTTATTGAAAAAAAAAATCTTCCTCCAGATATAAGAATGAATCTTTTCTTATGGACTCAAACACGTTTTGCTGAAAAACTGAATATGGAACAAGCAAAGCTTAATACTAAACAATATATATATTAGCTGTATAATACCAGTAGGCCAGCTCTAATAGTAATTTGGCATGGCTTCGCGGGCCAAATGTTATTAGGCTGCGGGCCAAATTTGGCCCGCGGGCCAGAGTTTGACACCTATGACCTAGAACATTCAGAACCAGAGATACAATCAAAGATCAAAGGAGAGAATATTTGAGGGAGCACTTAAGTGTGAAAAACAGTGAGGTCCTGACACTGAAAATGGAACGCATTAAATATTTAAAATCATACTCGTTACAGTGCTCCTCTCCGCAGCACAGCACTTGTAAAAATATGAGTGAAACTTACTGAAAGCAGTCTCTCTGAGCGGAGACGTTCTTCAGGTACTGCTTCAGAGCCTCACAGAACTCACCAAGCTGCTTCTGGGAAACCACCATCTCCTGACGAATCAGCAGCAAAGACTGAAGGAAGAGCAACAGAGACGGCAGTGTCAGTTTTAATTTAACAGCTTACTGTTCTGTTTGTTGTCTGTCTGTTTCTTTATAGTGAAGCTGTATTAATATTTGTACTGTCTCTTTAAAAAGAACATGAAAGCACAGCTTAGGCTTACAAAGTTGCATCTGAACAAACCACAAGACTTCTGGAACAATGTTTTTTGGACAGACAAGACTAAAGTGGAGAGGTGTGGCCTAAAGAGCAGCGCCAAATTTGGCAAAACACAAACACAGCATCTCAGTACAAACATTTCATGCCAACTGTTAGCACGGTGGTGGATCGGTGATGGTTTAGATTGCAGTCACGGAGTCGACCATGAACTCCTGTATACCACAGAATCCTAGAGTCAAATGTGAGGCTGTCTGTCGGCCAACTAAAGCTTGGCCAAAACTGGGCCGTGCAAGATCAAATCAAATCAAATCAAATCACTTTTATTGTCACATCACATGTGCAGGCACACTGGCACAGCACATGCGAGTGAAATTCTTATGTGCGAGCCCCACAAGCAACAGAGATGTGCAAACACAACAACACAAACGAGCAAAATACAAGAATGGCCAACCTGAAACTAATAAATATATGTACAATATATAATAGTGTATGCATTTCTGGATGTGTATACTAAATATTTTCCTACGTGTGTGTGTGTGTGTGTGTGTGTGTGTGTGTGTGTGTGTGTGTGTGCGTGTGTATGTATACACATTTTTACAAATTAAATAGTAAAAAAAAAAAAAAAAAAAAAAAAAAAAAAAAATAATAATAATAATAAAATATATAAAATATACAGAGTTGAATATGTGCAGAACAAGTGGCATTTATATACAGTGTGGAGTGCATAATGTTGAAGAGGGCAATAACACCAAGCATAGCAGCAACGTTACACTAGAATGGCTGAAAAAGAAAATAATCAAGATGCTACAATGGCCCAGTCAAAGTTCTGAACTGAACCTGATTGAAATGCCTCAGTGGGACCTTGAGAGAGCCTGCAAATAGGGCTGGGCAAAACGATTATTTTCTTAATCGATGAATCTAGCGATTGATTTTTCGATGCATCGATGAATCTAACGATTAATTTTTCAATCCAATTATATTTTGATTTGATTCGATTACTGATTATTTCCCCATTATTTGACTTGTATAGACGGTTTGTCCGTTGCAGAAGCTGCTCCTGGATGCGTTTGAGGTCCTGGTGCATAGCTGTCATGCTTTTATGATAGGCCATTTCCACCTTACAAAGCTGGCAAACGACTGAGTCACTTCCTTTTCTGTTAAAATATCCCCATACTGTAGAACTGCGTATTCTAGTGATGGGTCGGTCGCGAACGAAATGGCTCTTAGAGCCGGGTCTTTGACGTGAACGACGCGAGCCGGCTCCTTATCGCGGGCCGTGTTTTTTTTTCTTCTTCTTTCTCTCACCCTCTCTCTCGCACTTTTTTTCCGCTTCACTCAGCATGCGAGCCTTGTGCTTTACGCTGGGAAGGGGGAGGGGGGGGGGGGGGGGGGGTGTAGTTACACTCAGTAGCACAGGAACAGAGCGGGAGGGAAAGACAGAGAAAGAGCCAGGGACAACAACGTCACATTAAAAAGGTATAGTAATCATCCACAACTATTTTCAGTTGCAGATGATAAAGGATTCAGAAAGTTTATTCATGCAGGACCATATGACAGAGAATATGCAGCTTCTTTTTGTTTTCATATTATAATTCATATTTAATTGTGTTGTGGTTTGCAGTGTTTTGTGTTGTTTCACTTTAAATTTGTAAAAGGAAAAAGCTGAAAATTTAAATAGTTAAAAGTTGAAATGTGAATAGTTGATTTTTGTATTATATGATTTATTTATTACATTTTATGTGGAGTAAATAAAAGTATATTTAAGGTGGCCCCTACAGACGAAGCACGTTTGTGTATAAATACACAAACAATACACATATGCTTTCATGCTTTCAATTGTGTAATTTAGGTGATCTAGGTAGCTCTGTTTTGGAAGTTCAGTTCATGCTAGAAATGTGTTTTGGAGTTTGTACGTGTTTTGTCTCTAGGGGCCACCGCATATATTTATATATAAACATACATTGGGGCAAAAAAGTATTTAGTCAGCCACCGATTGTGCAAGTTCCCCCACTTAAAATGATGACAGAGGTCAGTAATTTGCACCAGAGGTACACTTCAACTGTGAGAGACAGAATGTGAAAAAAAAATCCATGAATCCACATGGTAGGATTTGTAAAGAATTTATTCGTAAATCAGGGTGGAAAATAAGTATTTGGTCAATAACAAAAATACAACTCAATACTTTGTAACATAACCTTTGTTGGCAATAACAGAGGTCAAACGTTTACTATAGGTCTTTACCAGGTTTGCACACACAGTAGCTGGTATTTTGGCCCATTCCTCCATGCAGATCTTCTCGAGAGCAGTGATGTTTTGGGGCTGTCGCCGAGCAACACGGACTTTCAACTCCCGCCACAGATTTTCTATGGGGTTGAGGTCTGGAGACTGGCTAGGCCACTCCAGGACTTTCAAATGCTTCTTACGGAGCCACTCCTTTGTTGCCCGGGCGGTGTGTTTTGGATCATTGTCATGTTGGAAGACCCAGCCTCGTTTCATCTTCAAAGTTCTCACTGATGGAAGGAGGTTTTGGCTCAAAATCTCACGATACATGACCCCATTCATTCTGTCCTTAACACGGATCAGTCGTCCTGTCCCCTTGGCAGAAAAACAGCCCCATAGCATGATGTTTCCACCCCCATGCTTCACAGTAGGTATGGTGTTCTTGGGATGCAACTCAGTATTCTTCTTCCTCCAAACACGACGAGTTGAGTTTATACCAAAAAGTTCTACTTTGGTTTCATCTGCCCACATGACATTCTCCCAATCCTCTGCTGTATCATCCATGTGCTCTCTGGCAAACTTCAGACGGGCCTGGACATGCACTGGCTTCAGCAGCGGAACACGTCTGGCACTGCGGGATTTGATTCCCTGCCGTTGTAGTGTGTTACTGATGGTGACCTTTGTTACTTTGGTCCCAGCTCTCTGCAGGTCATTCACCAGGTCCCCCTGTGTGGTTCTGGGATCTTTGCTCACCTTTTTCATGATCATTTTGACCCCACGGGATGAGATCTTGCGTGGAGCCCCAGATCGAGGGAGATTATCAGTGGTCTTGTATGTCTTCCATTTTCTGATGATTGCTCCCACAGTTGATTTTTTCACACCAAGCTGCTTGCCTATTGTAGATTCACTCTTCCCAGTCTGGTGCAGGTCTACAATACTTTTCCTGGTGTCCTTCGAAAGCTCTTTGGTCTTGGCCATGGCGGAGTTTGGAGTCTGACTGTTTGAGGCTGTGGACAGGTGTCTTTTATACAGATGATGAGTTCAAACAGGCGCCATCCATACAGGTAACGAGTGGGGGACAGAAAAGCTTCTTACGGAAGACGTTACAGGTCTGTGAGAGCCAGAGATTTTCCTTGTTTGAGGTGACCAAATACTTATTTTCCACCCTAATTTACAAATAAATTCTTTACAAATCCTACCATGTGAATTCATGGATTTTTTTTTCACATTCTGTCTCTCACAGTTGAAGTGTACCTCTGGTGCAAATTACTGACCTCTGTCATCATTTTAGGTGGGGGAACTTGCACAATCGGTAGCTGACTAAATACTTTTTTGCCCCACTGTATGTGGAGTAAATAAAAGTATATTTACGGTGGCCCCTACAGACGAAGCACGTACAAACTCTGAAGCGCGTACAAACTCCGAAGCACGTACAAACGACAACAGAAGTGCTCCAGGATGCTAGGGGCAGTGTTGAGCTTTTGTTACCTAGTGGCTACACAAGCCAGCAAGTACCAACGACCGGATTTGGTGTGTGGTAATAACAGGTAAATGAACTTTTTTAAATTTTTATTATTTGACTATATATTAATGCTTGTGTATAAATACACAAACAATACACATATGCTTTCATGCTTTCAATTGTGTAATTTAGGTGATCTAGGTAGCTCTGTTTTGGAAGTTCAGTTCATGCTAGAAATGTGTTTTGGAGTTTGTACGTGTTTTGTCTCTAGGGGCCACCGCATATATTTATATATAAACATATATAAATAAAACCACTTTTTTACATTAGTAATTCCTTTTGTACATAATTTTATATCATTGTTAATAACAAATTAATTAAAGCAACAAAACAACCTGAAGAGCCGGTTCGGAGCCGAAAGAGCTGGCTCTTTTTAGTGAGCTGAGCCGAAAGATCCGGTTCCCTAAAAAGAGCCGGAAATCCCATCACTAGCGTATTCGGGTACAATGATTTAAGTCAACTGCGGCTGCCTCACTCATGTTGCCACTACTCACTGCCACCATGTCTGTTTTGAAAGTGACGACGCATTGATGCACATTTTTTTACGTCGACGTATTTTACGTGTCGACGTAATCGATTATGTTGACGGAACTAATTTCACCCAGTGAGAGCCAGTAACAGCGGATGTATTAGGACCATTGTGGCTAACATCTCTCGAGCAATGTGCACGGCAGGACATGAGAAACTTTAATATCTGAATGCTGTGGAAAACAAACAATTACGTTAACACTAAAAGATGTGAAAGGCGCATTAGCACGCTACTTAGTAGCCTCTGTAGAATAGAATAGAATAGAATAGAATAGCCTTTATTGTCATTGTACAGAGTACAACGAAATTGGAGTGCCACTCCCTTGGTGCAAGTTTCAATAATAAATATAAATGTAAAATATAAAAAGTACAAAAAAACAATCGTAAGTACTCAAACAATAGTATGTACAATATATACAGGATAGCAGCATTAATATAATGACAGTATGAATAGCAGCATAATATAATATAATGACAGTGATAGGCTAGCATCCAAAGTAGGTTAATCTCTATAGACTGACATGTAAAAATGCCCAACTTCAGCTTTTAAATGATCATGTTTATAGCCTGGCTCTCTCTCAAAAACTGTGGTTTTTCATTTCATCTTTTATAAGGGAAGCAAAGTTGTTAAATTATGTGTGGGGCTGGGACAGATGTAGCTGACAACCGTGTGAAAGGCCTCGCGTCTGCTAAAAAAACACTAAAGAAAAAACAACATGGCTGCAGTCAGAATGTATAAAAATGGTATAAAAATGACCAGAAATCAATGGATGATGTCACAGTGAGAATCATCCTTTATACACAGTTTTTGAGATTTTTCTTTGCCTGCACCAACATGTCAGCGGGCTATGTGGTAGTTAGTTTTAACAGGCATTTTCTTGACATAGATATTTGTGACCGTGCTATAGATGCTAGTTTTAGACAAGCTAATTTCATGTGATTAGGATAGCAGCTGTAGTTACCAGGAGATTTATAAGACACATCTAATTTTTTATTCATCACTTGTTAAATTATTATCCATTTACTAGAGCTACGAGCAATTTCTCTGATACTAAATTGAAATGTGAGGGAATGATGCAGTGCCTTTCTAAAGTCCCCGTCTCCTGCGGGTAAAAGCATAGACGTTCATAATTTCACACAGCCTACAGAAATTTTGTGATGGGGGGACTTCCTGGGGACTCTGGGAAATGATGAACAATTAGAGGCTGAATGATTATTAGCCGTTATTGGTATGAATCCCATTTCTAACAAGAACCAAAGAACTGTGTCTTCTTTTGTTTTAATCAGATGAGATTAGCTGCAGATGTCTTCAGCTTTTTAATATGCCAGCATTACTGTAGCTCACTACAGTAAAATTAAAAATTAATCCACTGTGACCTAGATAATTCCAGAAGTGTCTCACTGACACAATATGCCTTCACATGCTCGCATATATGCAAATGCACACACTTGCGCCCCCCTCGCGCATCATCTGTCACACCTCTACATCTCTCACTAACACACTCATGATCTTATTTCAATATTATTTAAGGTATAACAATTATGTAATATTTGAAGAGTAAGGAAAAGTCCCATAATAAACTGCACCAGGATTTATTTCCTGTTATAAATCTTTAATTAGTTGAATGTGCACATTTCAAGTTATTACATGGAAATAATACAATTAAAGAAAATAAGGTTAACACTTTAAAAGTATCCAGAAACAACAGTGCTATAAAATAGGCCAAAACCTTTAAGGAATCAATAAACAGAGCTAATGAAAAACATTACAAATTAAAATGTAGCATTGACAAATGAGAGACAAGTGTTTGCTCTGCAGTGTTGGACAGTTAAACCTTGAGCTTGAAAAGGAAGCCTTTTAACAGGGTTTAGATGTCAGATCTGAGAAGTCTAATACAAGACTGACGAAAGAGCTGAAATGTATAATGGAGCTAACCTTCAGAGGGGTTAAGTGATCAATAAAATAAAAACACTGAATTCTGTATGAAATCAAATCTGCCCAATTTGATGCAACAGAGAAGAAACAGGTTTGACATGGCAAACATGTAACAGCAAAACATCCCATCAGCTGTTTCTGCAGTTATGTCTGCCCACGTGACGACACAGAATCAGACCTCATCGTCAGCCTGCTATAGAAAACCACGTTTTAAACACGTTTTTAACTGTTAACTATTAATTTTAGAAAGTTTGGCATTTTTGTTTTCATTTTAGTTTAAAGTCACGGTATGCTGCTTTTCTTCATTTAGATCAAGAAAGCAATGAAAGCGTACAATACCAACTTCTCAAATGTATTTATTTACAAAAGCTAGGATTTTAGGAAAGCTCAGTAATGTCAGCATAACATTGAGCCTTGTGGGACTCCACATGAAGAACCAAGTTAAACACTTTGACATCTCTTCCAACACACAAAACAGAAATAGATTCAAGATGCAGGTGACATCATTCTCTTCTACCTTAGGACTATTTTATTTTTATGCTTAGACCACTTTTACCTCACCTAACCCTTTTCTTCCAGCAAACAGCAGAACACCTGCAGTTCTTTTATCAAGCATGCAATCTAGTCCTTCTGTCTGTGCTCCTTTTCTATTGTCCTCATTCTGGGTGCTTGAGAATACAAATGTGATCCCATTCTACAATATTTCAGAAGGCTTTCAGCCCTTTACCCTGAAACAAGACATCCTAATTGTTTTATGGACGTGTTGCTGCTGTTAACAGGATATTAAATATCTGATCGATCAACTGATTAGCAACTGGAAATAACTTGCTATCCAAACATCTTAATAAGAGAGCTCTCCATTTAGCAGATATTAGCCACAGCTCTTGCAGCTTGTACTAGTGGAGGCTCTCATTTCATTCATCTCATCTGCATTTGTGCGTTAGTGTGCATCTGCTGATTGTTTTATTGGCATGTTATCACTTTACAACACAGTTTATCTTCTGCAATTAGCTTAAATTGCAATCAAGAGGCAGTGTCAGTGCTGCAACACTGAGGTGCATGAATGAAAACCTGGATGTTGCTCAGTAAAGACGTGTTGTACTTACGTGATTTACAAGGCAATGATTGCATGGGCACGCCAGATTGAGAACCCACAGCAGTGATAAAACTTGACAGAATTATAAAGCCTACTACAGCCCGCCTAAAAACATCAACACACACACAAACACGCACAGACGTCCTACCAACTCAATTAGAAACACTACATTGCCCAGCAGCTTCTGTTAATCTAATCACTACCACTCCATTAACCATCCAGCTTCCCTTACCGAATCACTATGATTACATCTGCTCCCTGCTGACTCTGTGGCCCTGCAGAGGTGATAAATCAGGAGACCCTAACTCTGCAGCGCTGTTTTCTCTGTCGCGCTAACCTCTGTGGTAACGGTCAGTATCAAAGCTGTATCCATGTCAGTAAGAGCGCAGGTGAACCTAAGACTCAGACCAGTTTGCTGAAAAACAAGATATAGGTTTAAAAAAAGACTGCAAAGTGATTATACAGTAATAATCTAAGAAAAACCCAAATAATCCTTATAATCCTAATAATGCCTTCTCATTTCTCCAAACTGGATATAATGGAATTAGGTTAATCATCCACACATCAGATTAGACCTAATCAGTTTTATTTTGAAAATTCACAAAACAATATATGCTTTATGTGGTACATTTCTTTTTTGGCTTCATGTTTATGAGCTTTTATCTTTAGCTTGATAAAGCAAACTTAAGGACAATGTTGCTAGTCAGTCTGTTCAAGTCCATCATAAATCTTCTGTGTTTTGAGTCTGTACAGCTTACAGAAAGTGGAAATATCCATCACTGCTACTGTCATAATTATTGATATACTGAGCGTTCATGACTACTTAGCGTGTTTGATTGTTTACAGGAGCCTGACTGACAGAAAGCCCTTCCCTGGGAACATGCACATGTTGGAAATGACAAACCATTTGAAATTAATTGTAACTATTTGTAACTGTCTAGAGCTTCAGGCTGTACCTCCCAGTCTGTCTCAGATGGATCTGTAGTTGTCATGAAAATGCACCTGAATGTGTGCAAACATGTCGCATCAGCAAAATCATCTACAGTAAAATGAAACTATAGACAGTGAAATCCAATCCTGCAGTGTTTGTGAGTGTGTGTGTGTGCTTACAGGACACTCTTTACTCTATGAGTCTGCTTGATTGGACAAGTGGCTGACTACCACAGTGTCATAAAGACATGTGGAGCCTAGTTCACAGGCTTGTAAAAATGTTATTGATTTCTGTATTTTCCTGTTCCTGTCTCCAGCTCTGCAGCGACTCAAAAGCCGTGGTTAAATGTCAGACAACAACAGCTCTGTATCAGAAATGTTTCCAGAATTTTAGGCACAGCTGGGAAGCAAGGACCTTTCGGGCATGGGGGTGGGGCATTAAAAATGAGAAGATTCAAACCATACCACTTTTAAAATGGTTTGAAAATTCAGAAATGCTTCCCCAGTCCAAATTTGTCAAACACACCAATTCATTCGTTTCCCACAGTGCAAACAGTGAAAGCTTGGAAACATTTTAAGACCAGAGTTTGTGCAGATGGAGCTGTCTGTGTCTATATTTGGACCCTTCCTTTATGTTTTACAGTGTTTCCATGTCTTCACAGAGCTGTGTACCAGAAAAACTTGACAATGAGAATGTCTAAGAGAGACAATCCAGAACCAAACTCTAATTCCATAGAAAACTGGGTCATCTCTGTGTCTTTGCTTACAACTACTCCAGCAAGCCAGAGCATTTAAATGGTCCAATAGTAACAGGGGAAACCGAATCCACTTTATATTATCATTTACACGAGTTTCTTGTTATATGCACATTTTAAAATCCAGATAAACTCAGAGTGTAATTTCTGAAAAGCGTCCCGTGGTGCTTTTTCCTTGCATGCATGACAGGATTTAGAGAACGAAATGTTCTGCAACAGCTGAACATATTGCAGCTCAATCAGACAACTCACATTTGTGGCTGACGTATTACAGCAGGATAATATACTTAGAGTTTATATTGAAAAATGGTCATTCCCTCTAAAGATGCTCTAAAATTGGGGACTGATGGGTGAACATCTTTCTGAAGTTTATAAATGGATGCTGGGGTGGTGGAGGGGTTGAAACAGCAGGGAGCTTTAAATTAAATAATAATTTCCAAGCACCTACGTTTTTTCATCAAGTGTTTATGATGGAAGAAACTACAAAAAGACTCACTGGGGTTTTGGAGGAGAAAAAAAGAACAAACTTCCAAGCTGCCGCTTTCATTTTGCTTTAATGTGGATGATTGTTGATGAATGCCAAACTGTGTGACACCACCTATTTGTCTGCGTTGGGCTCTGAGTAACCGTTTTCTCAATTGATTGTAATTTTGCTCTGCAATTATCAGCAAAACACAGTACTACACTGTAGTAAACACATAGTATATTGGCAAATGTATGTCAAACCAAAAGCATTTCTCTTTCTGTCTCCCTCTTCACGTCTCTATGTAAATCCCCAGTGAGTTTTTAAACCACCAACTCTGTAAAATATGCAGAAATCATCACCTTCTATGAAGGACACACTATGTAGATACTGTGCTATATGTGTTAAGCCTGTGGGCGCTAATGTGTGTGCGTGTGTGTGGAATATGCTCTAATGTGGATTATTATGTACTGGGTGTGAAAATGGGAGGACTAGAGGGATGTGTGGAGGATCAGTCTAGTGTTACCATGGGAACTGGGAAATACCCATTACCCATATAGGTCTTCTATATAGGTATCATTTGATTGTTGGGGTTTTCTCTTAGTCCTATTTCCATTTTATTTATGATCCTGTTTGTTATCACCAGTTCTTCTCTCCTGTTATTTTTCTTTGTTTCTCCTGCCATCCATCAGCCCCGTTTTGAGTTCAAGGAAACCCTCACTGATTGATCCCTCATTGATTATAAGAAGAAGAAGGAGGAGGTAACAAGCCACTCATTAGTTTAGAAATAAACAGCATTGCTTGTAGCTGCAATTACAAATACATGACTAAAGTATTACTTGCACTCACCTGCTGACTGCAACAGCAAGAGAAAAAGAATAAATACATAAGAACAAGAGCAGCCCTTCACTTAAAGCAGTGATTGGCAGCCTTTTGAAATATCTGGAGAACTAAAGATCAAAGTAGTTGTTATGTAAGAGTAAATTACTATAATTTTCGATTTCCCTTGATTGCACACTTGATTGAACAATGTAAATGACATAGGACGTGACTATTTCATGGTGAATAGGTTGACCGCTTGAGGGCAGAGTACGCTTGACAACAGTGACAGATTGTGGGCTTACAAAATTGTTATATCTAACATATTATTGTGCAAACATATTATTACAGAATCAGATGTGCATGCAAGCTTTCTTTTTTGTGTCCATCAGATATTTGGTCATGTATAGGTAGTTAAAAAACCACAAAAAAAGTGCTTGCTCAAAATTGTGGTAAGTAGAACACATTTTATGGGTTGTATAGTTTTCACATGACAGAACAAGAGTAACACCAAGAAATATCTGTATGTGTGTGTTTGTGTGTGTGTCCCTGTCCTTTCTTTTCATCTGACCTGCTTCGAAACTTTGAAAATGTGTTGTTGGGGACCCCAGAAAGTAAGTGCAGCGTCCAGCTTGGAGTGTTTTGGATCAATGGTTTGTAAATTGTGGCTAAAGGTTTCAAGCCAGGTATCTTGGTGATGACGTGTATATAAATGCTGGCTATGGATAGTTTAACTTTCCATGAACATCTACATTTCTATTTCCCTAAAATCTCCATAATAGTTAGGGGAGCTTCCGAGTTTTACTTTTGACATGATACAATTTTATTTAAATGATTACCAATTGATATAAAGATAAAAGAGATTTATGAGTGCATCTTTAAGAAATGATAACCATATGATTGCCTGTTAAAGTTTCCCTCAGTCCTCAGTCACAGTGAAGGGAAAAAGAAGAAGAAGAAAAAAAAATGGAATTTCTAAGTTTAACAGATTACATTTTCTGATGAATGAAATCTGGAACTGGACCAGGCTTTAGCATTTCAAAAACAAAACCAATTAATCAGATTGCGGCTGTAGTGTGCAGCTCCTAGATGTATTAAAATTCCATCTCTGAGACTATTTTAAATGGATCAGCCTGCCAAAATTAGGATGAGTGGCTGCACTGAACAGTTTGAGGTTTCATAATGCACTAATGCACTGCGGAAATCACTTTGGAAACAGTATTACAGTTATACTGCAATTAACAACTTGAATTACATACGTGCACAAATGGCTTGGATGTAAGTATTGTCTTTAATATCATTTAAAATCATTTTTACATTTGTAGCATTTTCAGTTTTGACACTGAAACACTGTCTGTTGGCTATGGTGAATCCCTGTGTTACTATCAAGTTCCAGTCACTATAAAGAAGCTGTAACTGAAACAGCAGCTGTACCTGCTTGCCTAACACCTGAAGTATTTCAAAGGACAGATTCATTTTTAATGCTGCCACCTTCGCTCATTCATTAATTTTACGCATCTCCCAGTGACAAACAAAGCCCAAGCACTTCTCCTCTGAAATTATCTGTGTGTCTCCCTTGCCTGTCGCACATACCTTTCATGGGAGCTCTTCCTATTTGTACATTAATTCAGACGAGGTATCTAACTTCAGAGGGGCGTTTCTTCTTTCTTCCTTTCAGGATAACTAACTTTGTATCCTTTCAGATTGCATTACCTTGATTGCTCATATGCAAAGCTCAGTGGGCTGTTGCACAAATTGTAATGACCTTCAGGTAGCAATGATCATGTGGAATAAGAACTAGGGAATTTTTGCTTTTGAAATATCAACCAGAACCTCTCTAGCCCTGGAGGACTTTCTTTCTTCTCAGCTTATGAATTCCTTTGAGCACCTCTAATTTCATTCTGCTTCATGCTTTTCCATCCATCTTCCAAATTATTCCTTTTATCAATGTTTACATCTGTTGGTGAGGGTTGCATTTTAGTGGGGCTTCCCTGCATACATCTCAAAGCACGTTTATAAGCAACTCATTTACAAAAATACTATCCCCACCCCCCCTCGGTTCAGGTTTGACTGGGCCGGTTAGATAAGATGTGATATGGATTTAAAAAAGGAAAACAATACCCAAACCAAGAGTGGAAATACTATGGAGTAAAACTCATAGTCATAGTCTGTCTCCTTTTTCAATAAAGTCAAATCACGCATTGTGTGAAAGTTGAGAAGCACATCAAAAAATTGATAAGCATCTTCCAAAACTTTATTCCAAAAAGACATTAGCTCATAAAATGTCTAGTTGTGTTTATGAAATCTTAGACCTTTACATTTACAAATCCCTCATATTAAACCCAGATAATAAAAAATTCATCAGGTTATTTTGAAAGTGCGTGACTTTATGGATGACACTTCTCAGCCTGGAAGAATGAACAAAACAACCATTGCCAAAAGGCTAACACAGGCATAGGTTCTGGGCTCCCTCTGAATTATTCTCTTTTGTTTCATACCCCGTTGTCTTTATGGTTCACCAGTGCATAATAATTATACGAGGTACTGCACCTGATTTAGATTTGAACAGTCTGCCTTTCGAGTTGAGTTTCTCCATGAGTTTTAATGTTGCTGCAATATTTAGGTCACTCCATGGAACTCATACTATGGCCATTTACATTTGTGCATTTCGAATGCGTGATTGATCTCCTCCACTGTGTCTTCAACTTTAATTTCATTTTTGGGAAAAATAAGAAGTCACAGGAAGACAAATCTTCCAAGTGATGAGCAGAGACTGTGTTATTGTGGCCAATAAAACCCCACGTTTTCCTTGCCCTGCAGCCAGCCATAGGCTGTACAGTATATAAAAGACAGACCAAGTCACAGTCATGTCACCCACTCATTTCTGGTTGTATTTTGAAGCCTCTGGTGTTTCATTTTGGCTGTTGCCACATTGTTTGTTTTGTTTGTATTTTCTGAGCTAGAAGTTACCATATGGGGATCAGGTAATGCTAACAAGTCTTATTAATAATCTGTATTCATAAACTGTATGGGTGCATTGCACAGACATACCTACCCCCCACAAAGCAAGCAGCTCTGGCCCGGATCTGGTGTGAAGCTGGCACTGCTGGCTGACTTCTGGCATGGTAAGTGGTATGTCATTCAGATATGGGCCAGGCCTGGCATAGATGGCACTGTTTATGTGATGGCATGCCACATCTGGCCTGATTGTGGTTTGGTTTATGTGGCCCAGGCTCATAGAAAACAGGTCTGGCCCAGATCCGGCATCAAGCTGGCACTTGTGACTAACTGGTGTGGGCCAGGTCTGGCAATGATGGCGCTATTTATGTTCCTATTTTCCTATTTTAGTTAGAAGACCCAAATGCCATGTTCCAATAATATATTGCTATGATAGCCAACGTTTCAAATGGAAGTGTGATAGGTTTGTGAGTGTACACTTTATCGAAAACCGAGTGAGGGTTTACTCATGTCTACCACTGGGTGGTTGTAGCTCAGGAGCTCGAGCAGGTCACCTACTGATCAGAAGGTTAGTGGTTCGATCCCTGGCTCCTCCAGTCTACATGTCAAGAGTGTGACTGTGTATGAATGTAGTTAGGAAGCACTCAGTTTAGAGAAAGTGTGTGATTGGGTGAATGTGGCATGCTGTATATAGCACTTTGAGTAATCTGGGAGAGTAGAAAAGTGCTATGTAAGAATCAGTCCATTCTCTGTTTGAACAGAGTTTTGTCATGTTACTTTTGCACTGTTATGTTCTGGCACATGTTGTTATCACATGGCTTGATTAATGTACACATCAGGCTCACATCTGGGGCCAGAGCTGAAACTGTTATGGGCCAGCACAGGGCCAGTGTGTCTGCAACTGGCCTTGTGCTGGCCCATGTGTGGGCCACTTCTTGCAAACCAGATCTGGGCCACCAAAGAGCCGTCATTCTTTGCGGTATGTGGGCCATGTGTAAGCACATTGTGTGGGCCAGATCCGGGCCATACCAATTTTGCTACCACTAACTAATAGAGATGATGGTAAGATACTCTTGTAACAGAGTTAAATTCTGCAATTTTACTCACTAATACTGAGTCACAAGACTCTTCAATAGTATTCACAACACAGCGAGTCATGTTTCTCAGATAATTCCTTCAACAATGCTCCATAAGGCACCAACACCACAAACAAATGGGCAATGGTTAGAAGAAGTAAGGCCTAGGAAAAAAACCCCACCTACCAAACAGGTGTTACAAACAGTGATACCAACGCTGTTATGTCGAGCACTTTGGAGTTTATAGGAACTGATCTGCTCTTGGAGCCAGCCTCATGTAGCTTGTGACATTAAAGTTTAAGTCTTATAGAGTCTAAAACCATGGATTCAATTCAAATTACACACTGAATGCTGGATGGATAGCACTCTCCTGACTGCACGTTTCACATCACAAAAAAGCTATGGTTTGGTCTGATGACAACAAACTCTTGATCAGCAGCGTTGATCACTGGAGCACTAAGCGAGCAATCTAAAATTAGCACATGAATTTTGTCCAGGGGTGCACGGGAAGATGACCTTGAAGGTTACAATATTTTCACTGGTCCAGTCTTAGTCCCTGTTGTGGTTCAAGGAGAAACCCTTTCAAGCTACTGAAAGAAAATGTTTATGAGCTTTAGTGGAGACTGGCTGAATTGTTGAATTGCTGGCAATGTTACAATCACACCTGGAATTGAATACAACAAAAATATGGTTGTACCTTACTGCTGGTTGTTGTTTTCCATTGGTTTGATCCTGAGATTTTGCCTGCTTTTCTGGGAATTACTCTCTCTCGCTCTCCCTTGTTATCTCTCCTTTTTTAAAAACATTAATTCTACCTGACCTGCTGTTGCTTTTATCACAATCTCCCACATTTGTCTTTGTTTTTTGGGCAATTTGCAACGTACCGTTGTGCTATTTCTCAGAGTACTCCATCTTGATGTTGGCTAGTAATTAAATACGGATCATAAAGTGCGTTATTAGCACAGGGGGGAGAAAAAACACAGTATGGCTACATTTGGATAACAGTGGGGCTTTTTGGTACAGTTAAGGCAGGATAAAAGCCTGCACCAAATCAGTCAAAGTCAGTTAATAGCGAAGGGAAGTAATAAAGGCAAAGCTAAAAAAAAAATGGAGGTGGAGGAGAGGATGAGTCTAGATATCTCTATCTCTTTCTCTTTCGTGCGCAGGCACGCACGCAGGCACGCAGGCACGCACGCACGCACGCACGCACGCACGCACACACGGGAACAGATACAGTGAACAAGCTGTCAGGTTCCTGGCTAATGGGACTAAATTGTGTCGCAGCATAGACGAGAACAAACAGAGAGTGAGAGGTAGAGAGAGAAAGAGGCAGTGGGGGTTGTGGCTGATTAAAGCACGGTGGAGCAGTTATTGAATTTACAGAGAAATTCTCCAGTGCCATGAACACAAACAGCTACCAAGGGGATTGGTGCCATTCAGGGAACAAGTGCCACCATTCATATATCACGAGTGCAGACGCTGAAAAGATTCCAGTCTCATAGATTCAGATCTCACATGTGTCAGACATGATTGTAATATACCACCGTCCTGTCATCAAGTCTAATTTTGCCGTGTAAAAAGGAACATTTGCACAAACTTCCTTTACAAACTCTGACATAGTTGCTAGCATTTTAACTTTGGTTATCGGACATCTTTATGACCACAAACAAGTTGGACTCAACAGGAAAAGAAATAGCTCTTTGTACCTTTAAAGGGAAACACTGGTGCTACATTTTTCTTCTTGTCAGTAATCCGGACGGCTCGTGGCTCCAAGCCTGACACACTCAGACGTTCACTTTTTAAAAAGGACTCTCAGAAAAACAAGTTCAGTCACAAAAAGCTGAACAATAGTTTTTATTTATTATTATTATTTCTTCCAATTCTTGAACCTGTGGAAAATTTTCTGTATTCTGTATTTTCTGTATTCATTTGTAGTAAAGCATCAGTCCAAAGTGTCCAAAGTGTACTATTGTACATTTTCTTTCTAAACTTCCATGTCACCTTGAAAAATCTCCAATGGTGCATTGAGCAGGCAAACCACTGGGCTTCAAAACACCTGGTACCCTGAAATCTATATGACCTCCAGACTCTATAAAAAAATCTATGAATTCTCTTAGTGTGCCTAATATAATTTATACCCTGGATATTTTATGAAAGAAATTTTGCGAGTCAGGGCAATTGAAGCAGCAAGAAGGATCTCACTTGGAGCTGGACATAACGGTCAAAGCTAACTGATCCATCATGTGCTGCTTCATGAAAGGAAAGCAGTGGTAACCTCCATGAAGCAGTGAGGCTGGGGGTTGTGAATGAAGAAAATACATGCTAGGAGCCCTCTTCACACTCCTTTAGCACTTTAGTTGTGCAACACTTCTGAATCAACTGCTTCACTGGAGCACAGCTGCAGGCCTGAGAAAGCCATATGTAAGACTTTCAAGTTCATCTAATGCTACACAGAACTG
Organism: Diplotaxodon limnothrissa; assembly: GCF_057381915.1. Classification (NCBI taxonomy): domain Eukaryota; kingdom Metazoa; phylum Chordata; class Actinopteri; order Cichliformes; family Cichlidae; genus Diplotaxodon; species Diplotaxodon limnothrissa. The sequence continues at coordinate 61,295,705 of NC_140602.1, forward strand.
CAATTAAGATTAGTGTAACACCCTAAATTGACACAATTGCATATAAAGCAGCAGTCTCTCTCCAAGCATGACTTAAGATGTTATGAAAGCTAACAGGACAAAAATGCATTTAGAGAAATAATTTGATATTCTGGGAAATGTGCTTATCCTTGCAAAAGCAGTGTCATGCCTGCAAACTCATTGTAAAGCTAAAGCCAGCAGTGTATAGATGGTTTAGCTTTCTGTACAACAGGAGCAGGTGCATTGCTTGTTAATATTATACCCAAACAAAATTTAAAAATAAATTTTTGTTTTAGATGAAATTGCAAACTGTGTGTAATGACATAATTGAGACACGCGGTGCTGGCAGGTTAATCCTTACTCCCACATGAGCTTAATCAAAAGACATAAAACATGGAACTGTCAGAACATGCATCTGTCCAAAGGTCTGCTAATACACCACCTCCAAAGATTGCTTATTAATTTGTTAAATCAATGAGTTTGAGTCAGGAGTATGTGTTTCTTAGAGTACAAGAAAGGAGGCATCTCATCTACCCACTGCCCAGTTATCCTGTACTCACAGTGCACTTAACAAACCAGGCCTGAGTACACTTCTCAGACCTAAGTCCTGTCTCTCTTTGCACCCACACACACGCTTCTGAAAAAAGTTTTTATTTTTTGTTTTGTAAGTCACAGTGATGTTCATGACATTATGCATTTTGTGGCTTAATGGGGGCATTTTCTGGAAGTAATGCTGTCTTCTTACAAAAGTTACAGATTTTTTTTAACAACCTAGCACCGCAGTTTTGATGGAGGCAGTTTTTTCATTTTGAGGAAGCATTGGCGCTACAGGTGTGTGCAAGGTTAGCAATCAGAGTACTGTATGCTATACCCGAGACCAACTAAATGCTTAACTGCTGAATGCTCACCCATCCTTTGGCCCTTTATGCAGCTACTAGTTAAATCAACTAGACTTTGGGGGCCAAACACTTGGAAACACCAGTGTTTCTAGTGCTTTCAGTGTCCTGCATTAGGTCACACTAATAGACCCTGTATGGTCATGCATTCCATTAAGTATATTTTGTCTTAAGTTTGTTTTCCGTTTGCCAAAACTAATAATATATCCACCATATGGACAGAAGTACAGTTTTGGAATTCAGGTGATTTCAGTCCCATTGGCACAAGTGTATTAAATCAAGCGCTTAGATATTTAGTTTGGCTTTACAAACAATGGTGAAAAAGTGAGTTGTTCTAAAGAGCTACCTAAGTTACAGTTAACGTTCTCTACTGGCATTCTCTACTGGTCAAACCTCCACTAGCATTAACATCAGCACAAAAACCGTGTGCCAGGAGCTTCATGGCGTGGGTTTCAGTTGCTGACAAGGTCCTGTAAGTTATATTGTTTGCTTACTATGGAGGTCACTTGTTAACCAAGCCAGTTCGCTAGTGTTAGCATTAGCTGATAACCTCCACCCTCTCACACACCACACATATGGTCACATCTAGTTTTAAAAGACTAAGATGGCAAAGACAAAAATAACAGACTCTAGATTTCAAGACATGAATCCAAAAACTAATGTGTGAAATCAAGAGTAGCTTTCAGAAAGTAACGCATAAAACACAAGAGCTCAATTTGTCAACTTCATGCAACTCTCAGCAGGAAAACCATAAAATGTCAAACTACACCTGAATAAGTTAATAATCTGCTCATTTTGATATGTGGGTTCAAATGACTAGGGTACAAGTGAAACATCGGTAAAGTAATTTGATTCTGTGTCTTCCAGGTGTTCTGGTAAAACTCTTATAAGCATATGAAAGAAAGAACAAACACTTTCATTAGTTTTACAAGATGATTGCATTCTGCCCAGCAAAAATCAGGTTTAGACTGACAAAGCTCAGTTTTGTAGCACTGATTCAGTTTAAGGAAGGCCCCTAAGTCATTCTGCATCTGAGTCAGCACTGCTGGAGTTTGAGAAATATGGTCCAAGTAAGAGAGCTGCTGCAGAATGTGTGACCCCTTCATATGGTCATATACATATTCATAAGTTTTTGATTTATTTTTCATACTAGTCTTCAAAGCATCCCGAATGTCCCTCTGTGAATCTCACTTTCTCCTCTACGCCTGCCTGTCTGCTTAATTTATCTGGAATACATTAAATTCAACATTTCAGACATTTATTAATGTCTCTGTTAGGAATAAAGTATGGCTCTGCTTTCTCAGTGTCATGGTCCTGAGTCCTTACTGAGTGATTTTGTGTTTAGTGTATTTAGTATTTATTTATTTATTGTCATTGTCAAGAACAATGAAATTGCGTGTATTTATTGATGTTATTATTATTATTTATGGGCTGTTTTGGGATGGTTTGCGTTTTGGGGTTTTGGATACTGGGTTTCTGGCTTTGTGCTCCCCCTGTTGGTCCCTGGTGTTAGTGTTCCCCTGTCTGTCAGGCCCAGCTGTGTCTCCCACTGTGTGATTTCCCAGTGTCCCTCTGTGTATTTATAGTGTGTGTCTGCCTCTGTTCCTGGTTGCGTCGTCTGTGTTCATCCTCTGTGTCACCCTGCGTGCTCTTCCTGCTGTCCTCCCTTCATGTTCAGGTTTGCTACTCTTTGGTTTAGTTTCTCCCAGTTTAGTTCATCCTTAGTTCTGTTTTGCCATCCCCACTTTATGTTCGGTATTCTTAATAAATCACCCTCACATCTGAATAAGCGCTGCATTTGAGTCGTCCTTCCACACATCACACGGCTGCTGCCCCAGTCATGACACTCAGCTTGGAACTTTTGCTTCCTGATCCCCTTCTTTCTGCTTCTTGTTTGTAATCCTTACAAACTTACTTTCCCAGTGCTAGCTTGCATAATGATCTGGTAATTGATTTTGAATCTTCTCTCCCTTTTCACCCTTTTCCCTGTCTTGTGATCTGTGTTTGTGAATGGTAGGGCTGCCTTCAGCTCTCCCAGCATTTCTCCAATTAGAGTACACATCTGTTGGTCATCAGCACATTATTCTGCAGCATATCTGCCCTCTCCTGCTATTGTCTGACAAATCGTTGTGCCAGTTGCAGTAGTTTTGCTGGTGCTAGTGATTTGCACGGTTTAGTTTGCTCCACGTATCTTTTGTTCTGATCCAATTTTTTCTCTGTTTAGACCTGCCCAGCATGGGTCAAGCGTCCAACCTTTGGCTCCACTCCACACTTATACTCCCTCAGCCATTAGTCAATTCTGTCTTCCTTTCTGCCTGCCTGCCAGCTCTGCCCGTCCTGCTCTCCATTCCCGAGCCATCCCAGCCTGTTAGCTCCATCTCCAATGATGCATCTTGTCCTCACCCAACTACTTAAGTTTTCTGATTAAAATCCTGTTTTGAATCATAGCCAAACAGAGTCAGTTTATCTTGCTTTTTATTTCCAGAAATACTTATTCAACATGACACTTATGACTTAAGTAAATATGTTAAAAAACAAACAAACAAACTGGCAGATATGATGAATAACTATAGGACGCATCCTTTTAGCCCTGAAAGCTGCATGGCTCCATACAGTGGGGCAAAAAAGTATTTAGTCAGCCACCGATTGTGCAAGTTCCCCCACTTAAAATGATGACAGAGGTCAGTAATTTGCACCAGAGGTACACTTCAACTGTGAGAGACAGAATGTGAAAAAAAAATCCATGAATCCACATGGTAGGATTTGTAAAGAATTTATTCGTAAATTAGGGTGGAAAATAAGTATTTGGTCACCTCAAACAAGGAAAATCTCTGGCTCTCACAGACCTGTAACGTCTTCTGTAAGAAGCTTTTCTGTCCCCCACTCGTTACCTGTATGAATGGCACCTGTTTGAACTCATCATCTGTATAAAAGACACCTGTCCACAGCCTCAAACAGTCAGACTCCAAACTCCGCCATGGCCAAGACCAAAGAGCTTTCGAAGGACACCAGGAAAAGTATTGTAGACCTGCACCAGACTGGGAAGAGTGAATCTACAATAGGCAAGCAGCTTGGTGTGAAAAAATCAACTGTGGGAGCAATCATCAGAAAATGGAAGACATACAAGACCACTGATAATCTCCCTCGATCTGGGGCTCCACGCAAGATCTCATCCCGTGGGGTCAAAATGATCATGAGAACGGTGAGCAAAGATCCCAGAACCACACGGGGGGACCTGGTGAATGACCTGCAGAGAGCTGGGACCAAAGTAACAAAGGTCACCATCAGTAACACACTACAACGGCAGGGAATCAAATCCCGCAGTGCCAGACGTGTTCCGCTGCTGAAGCCAGTGCATGTCCAGGCCCGTCTGAAGTTTGCCAGAGAGCACATGGATGATACAGCAGAGGATTGGGAGAATGTCATGTGGTCAGATGAAACCAGAGTAGAACTTTTTGGTATAAACTCAACTCGTCGTGTTTGGAGGAAGAAGAATACTGAGTTGCATCCCAAGAACACCATACCTACTGTGAAGCATGGGGGTGGAAACATCATGCTATGGGGCTGTTTTTCTGCCAAGGGGACAGGACGACTGATCCGTGTTAAGGACAGAATGAATGGGGCCATGTATCGTGAGATTTTGAGCCAAAACCTCCTTCCATCAGTGAGAACTTTGAAGATGAAACGAGGCTGGGTCTTCCAACATGACAATGATCCAAAACACACCGCCCGGGCAACAAAGGAGTGGCTCCGTAAGAAGCATTTGAAAGTCCTGGAGTGGCCTAGCCAGTCTCCAGACCTCAGCCCCATAGAAAATCTGTGACGGGAGTTGAAAGTCCGTGTTGCTCGGCGACAGCCCCAAAACATCACTGCTCTCGAGAAGATCTGCATGGAGGAATGGGCCAAAATACCAGCTACTGTGTGTGCAAACCTGGTAAAGACCTATAGTAAACGTTTGACCTCTGTTATTGCCAACAAAGGTTATGTTACAAAGTATTGAGTTGTATTTTTGTTATTGACCAAATACTTATTTTCCACCCTGATTTACGAATAAATTCTTTACAAATCCTACCATGTGGATTCATGGATTTTTTTTTCACATTCTGTCTCTCACAGTTGAAGTGTACCTCTGGTGCAAATTACTGACCTCTGTCATCATTTTAGGTGGGGGAACTTGCACAATCGGTGGCTGACTAAATACTTTTTTGCCCCACTGTATATGGAAATGTCAATCAGTTAATTCACCTTTTAGTTGGATTTCAATTAAATCTCGATCAGACAGAGGATAAACATTGCTCAGCATCATTCAATAATTTAATGGAATTAATTCATCTTTTTTTTAAACAAGCAAAAAGTGAAACGAGCAAATCTGTCTGTTAACTCAGACTGAACTCAGTGACTGCATTCATCTGACATTTTATTAGAAGAAGAAGAAACCCATAATATTTGCTCTTTCTTGATTACATGTGTTTAATGTATTTATTATTCTAATAATCATCATTATTATCATTATTATTACACATCAGGTCACCTTATTTAATTATTTAACATAAGTGAAATCAGGAAACAGTTAAAACAGGAACAACTCACATTTTTACATTAAACCAACTTAAAATGATTGACAATGTATTAAGTTTAGCACAACCAGCATTTTTACATTGTTACCCTTATATTGAAACACTAACACAACATTATGTCCAGGCAGCCATGGCTGTTAGAGGTTTCTGGCACAAATTCACCTGCTGCCAATGTGCACAGTAGACAGGATGAAGTTGTTCTTTAGACTTCTTTTAAGATTAGGCTTAAAAGAAGAACTTTCCTTTTTGCTAAAGCATATAGTTAGGGCTGGATCAGGTGACCCTGAACCCCCCCTTAGTAATGCTGCAATAGGTGTATAGAATCGTACTTGTTATTAAGCTCTGTCTCTCTTCCACAGCATGTCTTCTATCCTGTCTTCCTTCTCTCATCCCAACTGGTTGCAGCTGATGGCCCCGCCCCTCCCTGAGCCTGGTTCTGCCGGAGGTTTCTTCCTGTTAAAAGGGAGTTTTTCCTTCCCACTGTCGCCAAAGTGCTTGGTCATAGGGGGCCATTTGATTATTGTTTTTTTTCTTTGTATGCATTATTGTAGGGTCTGCCTTACAATATAAAGTGCCTTGAGGCGACTGTTCTTTAGATTTAGATTTATTTAAATAAAATTGAATTGAATTGAAATGAACTTCAAGTGTTGCTGGAACTCTGATCACAGTTCTTGGTCCCCGACTTTTTCCCACCAGGAGGCTAACCTTTATGGTTTTGAGAGTCTCCTCTGGTGAAACACTTCTGTGATTCTCTCAGTTGGGTCAAGATGACAATAACAATAATACTGTTAAAATGACTCTTGGTTTAATGTTGGTGGGAGGTCAGTATTGTGCGTGTTAGCTGCCCAGCATGACTGCATTCATGTGATATTTTATTAGAAAATGAAACCTATAAGAGTGGGTTTTTGCTCTTTCCTGAGTGCATGTGGTTAATTTATTATTTTATTTAGTTGAATAACCTGTGCAAAGATATTCTGCGCAGTCAATAAATCTCGGGTAAAAAACACAACACATTCATGCTATTTGTGCTAGAAAGACCTCATAAACCTGCACCTGTGTTCTCTGATCCAGCCTATCTACTTTCTTATTCCCTTTTTTTAACACCTTTAAGCTGCGTCTCTATCCCACTCCTTTACACTTCCATTTTTAGATTTCATTGGCTCTGGCTTCTTCTGTTTTTATTGCATCTCTTGTCTTTTTTCACATGCCACTTGGGGATCAAAAGACAGTGTATGTGATTGAGTTACCTACTTCTCATAACAGCTCATTGTCAGCCAGCCACTCACTGCTGACAAGTATCCACTACAAATAAAATTCACATGCTAATTCAGCTCCCCAACTGCAATGTCAAATTATCTTTACATCTCTCATGTAGTACGTGATCCTATTATGATCCCCTTTGTGCCGATACAACTCACGGAGGTGTCTTTGTGCTGAGAGGAGGCGTGATTGCTTTGATAGAACAGTGAATGGGCAGGGGAGATGATGGGTAATAAAATCTTTCTCCAGGAGGAAAATAGAAGTTATAGGTGGAGGGGTGAAATTATGTAAAGGTGAAGTGGAGCATGACCTTGTTATGAAAAACTGCTGTTAAGATGCAAGAGAGGTGTACCACAGAGAGTCTGAGTGTTCACAAGGTGATGGTATACTCAGCTGTAAAGCAAGAAGAAACAGTTGAGGAGAGGCAGCGAATGGTGGTGGTAGAAAAATTAAGGGAAATTCGCATTCCATTTCATTTTCATTACACTTGCCATGTCTTTATTCGAGTCTCGGAACAAAAGGCCAGGTTTATTAGAACCTCATTTCAGAAGCTTTCTGTGTCTAGAGACGTATTTATCAAACAGATCCAATAGACTGTAATGCCCAGTTTACATGTAATCAGTTAAGTGTGTCTAAGATTGGATGCAAACAACAGGAGGAATTTTAATGCGTTTGGTTGGTGGAACATTTTGCAGCATTTACTAAGAGGGAGGCAATCTGTGAGGGTCTGATTTTCTGGGAACGATTTCAGCCACAGCTTATGTAACGGACAGCTGTTCTCAGGTGGAGATTATTTATAATAATAGTACTTTAAAAGGGAATACTTTTCCAACATTTCCATCAACATCACATACAAAATGTCTGTTCTTTACTTTCTGAGCAGATCCTGTATTGAAGAAAACCGTGCATATGTAATCAGTACTTATCATTATTCATGAAGTCATACTGCACACATACTGATAGAGAGGCTCGTCATTTGACCAGCAGATTCTTCAAACCCTGAGCAAAGAAATTTGTTCTCCAAGGTAATAAAAAGCAAGGGTGAAGACAGACATTCTGTTACGCAGGACTGCAGGTAGGGAACCTTCAAAACTCAAACACTTCTTTCCTCTTGGATTACACATTTGTTACATTTTCATATTAGACTAAACGTGTGTGCAAAGGTCCATGCAAGGTCCATGCATTCAGTGGGATCCCACCTCTTTATAAGGCCTCTATTCTACAGACTCTTTGCATGTCGGTTTTGCACTTTGTATTTTGCACGAATGAAAGAAAGAAGGTCTCTTGTTCAGCACAGTGTGCTGTCTCATCTATATACCGTATACAGTTAGAAGCAATCCTGTAAATCTAGTTGTGAATCTACAATGGTCTGACTCCACAGCAGTTTTTACGACTTCATTTTCAGATTAGTTTCCTCAGGAGCTTTTTGTTATTATGTTACAAAGACCCTCTTCTTCAGTATTAGATCGTAAATAATAGGCTTATCACTGATAATCACAACAGTAGGCCCTCTGCTTTTACACAAAGTGTTGATAAGTCTCCATCCTTCCATCCATCCATAATATTTTCACCTGTGAGCACCATGACTGCAGCAGGGGAAAAAGAATGAAAAAAAATGTGCTGAAATGAATGAAAAATGCTCAGTCAGGTTTTTCACTTAATCAAGTGCGCATGTTTTAACTGTTCCTGAAATGAGATCTAAGTATGCTCAGGGTGCTTTCAGCTATTGTGGTCACTCAAAACCTTTTTAATTTACTCAGGCCTAGGGATGGGTATCGAAAACCGGTTCTTGTTGAGAACCGGTTCCCACTGTTTCAATTCCTTGGAATTGTTTCCCATTTTTGCAAACGATTCCCTTATCGATTCCATTCGCCCCGAATGACATCACCGCGTTGCGGAGCGTCATTTACCTGGCAGGAAACACGGCGCGTAAGTGGCTCAAACGCTCAAAAGTTTGGTTATACTTTACGAGAACGGATGACAACAGGGCAACTTGCAATACTTGCAAAGTAGATACTTCATTTAAGGGAGGAAACACTACGAATATGCAAAAGCATTTGCTCACAAAACACGCGATGACCTTAAATGAATGTCGTGTTTTTAATTCCGCTCCGGACTCGTGAATCTCAACCCAGCAGCAGCGGTAACGTTTGCACGTCCTCTCCCGTTAATGCGGCAGGTAAATAATCAACTAACAGTGCATATTGTGTTAGCGTGTTCTGCCTTATTACAAAACCTGCCATTACTGTGCATTTAGGTGACCATGATGAGAGAGACAGACAGAGTCTGGCTCAGATGTTGGCAGTTCTCGCTGCAGTCTACCGTTAGCGTCTCCTTTCAGGCCAGGATAGACGAATGTCACCGAGCAGTGACTTAAGTTTGTGGTAAAAGGCTGCCGCAGCAGATGCCCCCGATTTTCGGTAAGTGAATGTGTTTAATTGTAGGCAGGGACATTACTGGATATTCTTGTGTAATTGCTACTGAATAATTTATGTTATACTTTGTTATTGCTACAGAAGAATATTTATTTTATTATTTTACATTTACAATTTTTTTTCCTGGGGACCCTGTGACACCCATTGAAGAGCCGTAGGCTGGATCTCTTAAGATCTCACTGTTGGGTTTGTAAGGCCATGTTACTCCTAAATTTCTATCTTGTTCAAAGAGAAGATATAAAAGAAAGTTCTAAGCTATTCAACCTTAGTGTTCTCCTTTTTTAAAAAGAATTGATAAGAGAATCGATAAAGAATCGAATCGTTAAACAGAATCAAAAATGGAATCGGAATCGTGAAAATCTTATCAATACCCATCCCTACTCAGGCCTACAGTCAAAATGTGCATTTGTGTTTGCTTTTGTTTTGTTTTATTTTGCTTTATTATATTTTTGCTGTTTTTACTGTCTTAATACATCATAAACCTACACAGGTTTTTATGTTTTTATCTTCTGTGTTAAGCACATTGACTTTGCAGTTCAAATGCACTATTAAAATAAAATTGCCATTGCATTTTGTAATAGGCTAAACGTGTAGCTAAAGTCAGCTTCATTACTGTCATTTTAATCAGCACATCTAAGAAGTAATTGCATCGTACTTGGATTGTATGCTGTGCATTAATCTTTACCGTTCTTTGGGCTCAACTCCATCTTTCAATGCAGTCAGACAGCCCAACACAACACTATTGTTATCCTGATAGTAGCATTCAAACTATTTCCAAGCTGCTGCTCTACACTGCATCAAAGTTGACTGCACAACCACAATAGCATGTGACAAATTTACCATGACTTAACAAATAAGTAAAAAAAACAGTGGCAGTGCTGTGATTTTAAATTTACATTCTAAATTATCACTCGGAGGAAATTAGGTCATTTATATCTATGTCAGAGAGTTCATCCTGATAGCTGAGAAGAAGGCATCACTGTTACTGTGTTTTGTAATGAGGTCAGTGCTTTTGTGAAGTGCAAGAGAAAAGTAGTTGTGGATGAAAGTTTCAATAAAGCACAGTACACGCCACAAGGTCACAAGTTAAAAATGAAACTCAGGATATCTTCTTTAGTAAACAAACTCCAGGTTTAGTTAAAGCATGTATGTTTTTGTAGGTTGATGTAAATGCAGCGTCCTCATTTGGCCATGATGATGTTTAACCGTCAGTTAAACTATGCACACTTTGAACTGAAGAACTGTTTCATTTCATTTTCAAAAAATGGTTTAATGTGTCTAAATGTTTGTGAACTGAATGTGAGTTTTCACATTTAAAAGAACTGACTGTGGGTGTACACAAACTCCACACAAATACTCGCACATGTTTGGAAGCTCTGACATGGTGAGATGAAGCATGCGCTGCATTACCATGAGGACTGCACTAGAGTGGTTTCCTAGCCTGTGTGTTAGCACAAACACCATTATCTCATAGGCAAAAATGTCCCAGCTGGACACTGTTTACTTTGCTTTGTAAAGCAGGCCACCAAACAGCCAAATGGATCTTGTTATACAAGGTGATTACCAGTAGCTATTTTTATGTTTAATTGCCTCGCAATGTTATACTGGAATCTATTTTTTAAAGACTGCAAAGTAAGTATGCCTTCATAAAATGTTTCTATTATTTTTCAAGTTTAATTTTCCTGTTTCTTACCTTTGCCTGTTACTTCTCTTTATAATTGCACATTGTTAAGCGTTTTAAAAGTGTTTCCTGGAGCTGCATTTAAATTTCAAATCAGGGCTCTAAAACTTCTCCCTCGCATGTGGATAGTCTCTTATATAATAACCTTTTTTTGTGTCAGTGGCCATGACAACGGGACAAGTTAGTCAGGGCCCTCGTGGCTACCTAGCAGCAAATTGAGAGCCATAAGTGGCTCGACTGCTGAGGGCAAGAGCGCATTTGTGATTATTACAAAGGTCACCCTTAAACACAGGAAGGCCCTGTGTTAAACTTCCTGAACTTGGGGTATATGTAAACACAAATGCACGAAACATATGCACTGACACACTTACTTTACTTACATACAGATGTATTTATTAAAGAATAGGTGGAAAAAGATAAGATTTACTGGACTGCCCTGGATCCTAGAGGTGCCTCTTCAAGACATTCAAAGAAGTCCAGTTGCTTTCTTTTCCAGGCTCCTAAAACCTGGAAAGGAAAGCAACTGGACTTCTTTGAATGTCCTGAGAACCTACACAGATATGTAACCAATTCAGGTTGTGTGGCTTTAATCACAGATGAAGCAGACTACTAAATGCAGGTAAAAGGGCCCAGATAGTGACGGTTCACCAAACCATCTTCAACCCCAACATGATGCTAAAATGAAAAATGGAATAAAGGACTAAAGGAAGAGGCAGACAAATATAGAAAGATGCAAAAGGTAGGTGGTGCTGGTTAGTTGAGTCACTACCTTGATTAAGACAACTCAACTAAATCCCAGTTGTCTCTCGACAACATAAAAGTGGCAGCACAAGAGTCTTTGTTTCGGTCTTTTAATTGTCCGCACCTTGTAACAAAGTCATAAAGGCCACGATGCCATGCTAAACCGGGACTGATAACATAGTAAATCTTGTACCTGCGAAATTCCTGTCAACATGTTGGCACGCTCATATATTTTTGCCCCCTAAGCACAGGTCACAGCCTTGTTTTATTAATTCATATTTTCACCATCTTCTTTCAGCTGCTTCCTGAATTATCTACCTCTTCTGTATGTCCTCCTTAATGACATCTATGAATCCAATCTGTTGTCTTCCTCTTTTCTCCTGACAGATTCAACTTCACCATCCATTTTATATTTTTCTATACCTTATCTTGATATCTCCAAACCATCTCAGCCTTTCTTCTTTATCTCAAGCAACTTACCCTGACCTGTCCTGCTGCTATACCTCATTTCTAAAACTGTCCACCCTGGATCACTGTCTACAAAGCTCTTCAGCTCTGTCACCTCCAGGTCTCACTACCGTCTTGTAAATCTTCCCTTTCGCTCTTGCTGCTTTCCTTCTGTCACAAACTGTCCTGCCTGCACTCTCTTCTTCACCTCTCTAGTGTACTGCCCATTGCTTTGGATGGTTGAGTGCAGGTTTTTAAGGTAAGTCATACTTTTGATATTTGTTTTTATTGAGTTCAACTTTTACATCAAAGGGCCTTTCCATTGCATCATCAACTGTATAACACTCTGAACTGTTGATCAATTTTGTCAAAATTTTTACAGCTCACAGGTACATGCAATAAATTAATGCATACATTACATGGGGCGCCTCTGTCAGTGCGCCCCAGCGTGGCTGTGGCTACAAGGTAGCTTGCCATCACCAGTGTATGAATGTGTGTGTGAATGGGTGGATGACTGGATGTGTAAAGCGCTTTGGGGTCCTTAGGGACTAGTAAAGCGCTATACAAATACAGGCCATTTACCATTTACATATTAAGTATTAATGTATAAGAATTTCAGAGACATGCTCAGCAGTCATTTTTACTGTTTACTCTTTAAATCTAAGGTCAACCCAGGGACTGAAGCGTTGTCGACACATGCCCGGTGATTGTAATTTATACTTTTAAACTGCATATTTACAGCTTTACACAATGACACAAATAAGTATACATATTCATGTCTCTGTTCATGCTTTTAGTGGTGCATCTGTACAGAACTTAATGGCTCTAACTGGCATAAATTGATTTTTGATATATAAATACACCACATGGAATAGATTTTTCCAGGGGTCATTTGCTGCTTGTTCTAGTGTAAATGTACTGTAACTTTATACCAAAGCCAGTTAAACCCCTCAGCCTGTTTTATAAGCAAGAATCAATGTAGCAAACGACACCATCTAAACAACAGACATATACGAGCACACCTTAGTGAAGGACGTTCTTATGTCTTTGGTTTATACGAGGGAAAATAGGAAAGGGAAAAGTAACTGTGACTACAATAAATCCACATTGCTATAAGAAAGATTGTTTTTGGCTTTTCAGGCATTCATACTTCTCACCCTGTTATCTCTACTTCACTGCAGGCATACATGTGTTGTTTGCGATATGCAATCTTAGCTGGAGTAGTGTGTGACAATGGTGTCAAATATTTGGGTTTCTGTAACGGAAGATGTTGTGATTTATGACTGAATCCGAATACGGCTTGTAAAGAAGATCGTTTTTTCTATGAGTCACTGATTGTTATCACAAACAAAATCCTACTGAATATGCTGCATGTGTCTTGCACTCCTGATATGCCTGCTATTGTCTCTGTGGGTGTTAGATGTTATAAGATAATGTATGACTCTATTTGTTCTTCTGGAGAATACTCGGTGCCCATAAATTATTCGGTTCCAGACAACAAAACACACACATTTTCTGGGAAATAATTCACAAGTTCACACCCATGAGAGAGACATACAGAGCAGGGCTATTTTTAGAGAGCTCTGGCCATGCATAAGCGCTGTCCACTAGTAATTGCATCATATAGGTATGTCATCAGGAACAGAGTAGTGCGGTGTAAGGACGGTATTGCAGCAGAAAGCGATGCTCGGCCCAAGGCTGTGTGCTGCAGTGTAGAGGACAACGTTAAAGTGTTTAGTCTACTCACTGCACTGGTGGTGCCATCTGTGTCTGTTAGCCTCTGGTGCAGGTCAAACCAGACCGTCTGCAAGGAGAAGCACAACAACAGCAGCAGCAACATGTCAATCTACAAGACCAACGACAGCAACTACTACTACTACTACTACAACTTGAAGCACACATTAGCAGCTCACAATGAGGATTTTCTGGACATGCTGCAGAGACAGGCACAGAAGGAGGACATGTATTTTACAGATTAAGATAGGGAACGAGGAGGAATTGGAGAGAATCACTGAGAGAAGCAGACATGAAAGATGTAAACATGGAAGACAGAAATCCCCAATCCTGTTGAACATCACGGGGAAGAAGATAGACGTGAAAGCATTTAGGGGAGTTGTTGTTTCTTCTTTTAAAAAGTTACTAACCTTCTAGTTCCTTAGTTACAAAGTCTTGCACGGTTCTTTTTCTTTTTTTTACATTTTACACATAAGGAAACAAAAGACGATCTCTCACTTCTAGCTCTCTGACACTAGACAGTCTCTAAAAAAAGCCTGAAAGCAGAGTTTAGTTTCTGACCAAACACTTTTAGGGACGTCCTGTGGCTTCCTGTGCCAGAGACTACTGAGCCTGAAATAGGACAAAAAAGGGTTACCAGTCAAAAAGTCAACACCCCCTGAGCAGTTGAATATTCAAGAAGAAGAAATGCAAACAAAGAGCAGAATGTGTTTTACAGTGTAGCGCTAGCAAGAACTGGTAATAATCCCCTAGGCCCTCAGCTATCTTTTAAAATTTCCACCTGAACGACATCCCCAACTGGAGCGACTATAAAGCCAAAATGAACATCCTTGAGCTCTATGGATGAGAGATACTTGGGAGAGCCTCAGTTCACACCAGCAAGCCAAAATATCTGTACAACTCGGGCAAAAAATAGTTTTTCGTTTAAATTTCTACCCAATCACGACTGTGAATCAGAAAATACATAACCTCGTAGCAATGAGCCAGTAAACTTTTTCTCATCCTGTGCATTTTACAAAGGCCAAAAAACAATCAGACCATACTTTAGATAATGGGCATTGCTCTTACGAGACAGCCATGCTTCAGGGGACGGGTTTAGCAAAAGGTCAATTAAGTGAAAGGCACGATTAAATTAAGTTCAAATATATCCTTCAGGCAAGACAGGAGCAAAGCCAGGTGGCACAATAGTATAGTGACTGTGTACAACGATGGCACAACATTGATTTTCAGTTTTCCCCTCCACTTTCACTGCCTGTGAGCAAGCGTTATATAAACCCGCTCTAATAAATCACAGTAAGCGCTGCAGGTGTCTGTCACCAAGGTGACTGATGACTAGCACTGTTTGAATAGTGTCTGTGGAGCTCCGAGGGCAACTGAGACTTTTACCAAACTCAGCAGGATCACGGCGTCCGGCACAGTGGGCAGGTGACACGCAGACACTCACACATACCAAATCCTAGGATGAATGATTTAAACCTAATGTGACACAGTATGGTCACAGCTGGACTGAAATGAAAGGTGCCGTGTGTTGTTGGCTGTTCAGTACATAAAAGACTCACTGCCTGCTATTTTCCTTACTGCACATGCTACACTGAAAGACATTTTTGTGAAACAGCTTTGTTTACCCATTGCTGTTTTCTTAAAAGTGCTTTACAAAGCAGCAGTACTAATGGCATGCATTCCATTAAACCTGCATTAACATTTGTTTTCAGCAATGCAAGCTCACTAACAAGCTCTTCTCACAATGCTAATGTGTTACTGCCTCACAAAAACGATATAGCTAACATGTTAGCATTCACTTGAGTTGTGAGTCTGCCTGCTTAGCAAATTAAGGTCGAATATTCAGCCCTCTGTTTATCCTCACTAATGTTCTGTTTGAACTGCACTACATTTTGTCAGATAAGATTAGTTTAGGCATTTACAAATCAAATCAGCTGCTTTCTTTTACACCCTGCATCACTTGGAAGATGTTTCCAGTAAAAAACTGCCAAAACATGATCTAAAAAAGGTTTAAATAATATTAACTTTTTTATGTTCTTAAGAAAGATAGGAAAGATGCTCAATCAGCCAGGTAGGGAAATCCCAGGAAGTTTCGTCACTCATCCATCAGGTTTAGGTGACTGGAGGTTTCCTTAAAATTTGCATAGAGAGCAAAATTAGCACCACTGACCAACTGACCAGCTCTGTTTCGTGATCATTAGTATGCAAACTGTTATGACCATTGATCAGTGGCCATGAGAATCATTCATAGAGAGTTGGGGAATGGCAGCAACCACAGCATTGTAAGATGGCGAAAGATATGAAACCTGCAGTTAGCTGAGACTGAAGAAGTCATCTTTGAGGAGTGAAGAAAAGTTTCTCCAACTGATTCCATCAGCTCAGTTGTCTGCTTGGGCTTCTATTGGTCATTTGCATGCCGTTGCTTCTATCAGGGAAACAGGAGAGGGTAAATTCTGACATACTTTCTTATTGGCGAAGTCTTGCAGTAATGCATCTGAGATAGTTCAATAATAGATTCATATTTTGTAATATATCTATATTTTTGCTAAAGCACTTTCTGGATGGATGCAAAATGCATTTTGTTGCCTTGTACTTGTGACATGTGTAATGATAATAAAGTTAAATTCCATTCTATTCTATTCTAAATCTTGTCCCAGATGAACACCGATAAGCCTTCACTCATGCATGTGATCCTTTGTTGCTACAAAACTACTGATCTTCAAGTTGGATAGGAAAAACACAAAAGTACAAATTTTAAGCTAAATGCATTTCCCCAAAATATACTTAAGATAAGATATAATTACCTTTATGTTTTAGTACGCAGGGGAAATCAAGATTCAGAGTATATATTTGATTGAATGAATGAATATTCTTTATTGTCATTGTCACAGGTACAATGAAATTGAAAGATGTCTCTGGTCAGTGCAACATCACAAAAGATAAATACTTAAAAACTATAATTAAATACTTAAAAACTATAACTTGTAATTGAAACAAAGTTGTTTTAGTGGAAATATTGTAAACAGATTCACTGTCTTAATTAGCAAAATGTTTGCAGCACTGGTTACCTTTTACATGTCTTGCAGTTAATGAGCAATGTCAACTGACATCTAGAGTCACGTTTGTGTTAAGTCAGGGTATGATTTCCATTCTTTTCTTTGCCCATATTGCACACAGTCAAAGAAAATTTGGTTATCTGTGGTATATATATGTTCACATATATATGGTATATATGTGGACAACCACACCTTTTAGTCTTTCAATTCAGGTGATTTCAGTCCTGTTGTTACAGGTGTAAATAAATCAAGCACCTAGCTATGCAGTTTGACTTTACAAACATTTATGAAAAATTGAGTTGTCGTAAAAAGGTCGCTGAATTTGAGTGTGGTATTGTATTAGGATGAAGAAATTTCATCCTTCCCATATATTCCACGGTCAACTGCAAGTTGTACTAATGCATTTCGGAACGCCAACAACTCAAGTAAAATTCCAGAGTGGGATCACAGAGTGCATAGGAGCTTCATGGCATTGGTGTCCTTGTTTGTGCAGCTCCTGCAGGTGTAAGCCGTAATTGGTCCAGTACTTTTATCCACATAGTGTATATGTCTGCATCTCAACATGCAAACTGAATGCGATGTGTCCTAAATGTGGAAAATTTTGAAGATGTTAAAAATTTTGAAGATGTTGCAGATTATAAGACAGAACTGTAATAGTTTACTATTTTTTCACATTCAACTTGACAGTAATTTTAAAAAATAGTTAAAAAGTGAGCATAAGCATTGCCATTTATGTGGCTATAATCAAGTTATCAAACACAACATCACATACTTTTGCTGATAAAAGGAGAGATTGCATATGAGCCTCTACAATGAAAGCTCATTATCCTAAGAGGGATGTTTTCAAGGGAAGCAAAATTTCCTGGTCTGTGGTGCACGGAGACTAATAAATGATGATATTTTGTAAGTAAGGAAAAAGGATGACAGTAGGAGAATGTGAAACTAAGACTGAGCAACAGAGGCTCCATGATTTTGCCACTTTAAGGAGGGTTTGTAGGTAACAGGATTTCCTGTGATATCCAGGCAAAGGGGCCAAAGTAAGACACTATTTTCATCTCACCATGTACAGCATCACTCAGTGTGTAGCTGGCTTATTATTCATTGAGTAAACAATTCATGATTCACTCCGACGCAGTGTGATAATATCTTCTCCTTCCAGACACCTGCACAGTCTTAATACTAAAACTTGTGCAGGTAATACTCAACAAAACAGAGAGGCAA
Organism: Diplotaxodon limnothrissa; assembly: GCF_057381915.1. Taxonomy (NCBI): domain Eukaryota; kingdom Metazoa; phylum Chordata; class Actinopteri; order Cichliformes; family Cichlidae; genus Diplotaxodon; species Diplotaxodon limnothrissa. The sequence goes on from NC_140602.1 coordinate 61,313,753, forward strand.
AGACACATTTAAGACACCTCCACAAAGCTTTTGTTTTGATCCAGTATGATTTCTGCAGTATTCTGTACAGCCCTCTGTAAATTTAATCCAGCAGAAAATGCCTATTCATGTGCTTTTCTATAGCTCTCATTATTCTGAAAGCTCATTTTCCAACAGAAAAGTTTGGTGACCTATTTTCTTTTTCACGTGCAGCGGATTTCTGCTGTTCCCTGTTGTTGGTCCAAGTGTAATTATACGAGTAATTTGTCTTCTTTTCTATTCTGAAATCAAAATTTTATCAAGGTGGAAAATTGATTTCAGCAAAACCTCCAAAATAAAAGGCATCACACTGAATTGAAAACAGATACGCAAATTATTTTAGATTTCTAAGTAAATGAAATTTACGCAGTACTAGTATTGCTTGGAAACTTCTAGTTACTTCTAGTTACCCCAATTTGTGATCATTTCAGATCTCATTTGGCATCCTAATCATGCGACATCCAACACCAGTGAAGAAAGGATAAAGAAAAGAGAGAGAAGAGCAAAGATGTACCAAAAACACTGAACAAAGACAGCGGTGCCACATCTGCTGTCTGGAAGTCTTTGGCTGTTATCTTCTAGCATTAATGTGGCATTATGTCCACCTGTTAAGTAGAGACTCTGAGGCCTTGTCCCAGTGTTTAAGTTTTGTTCACAGAGCCTTCAGTCGATTATTTATTATTTTTCGTGTGTGGTTTTATTTAATTTATGTTTTATTTCTTTTGCATGGTGACACTAAAGTGTTTTATATTTGATAGTAAAACTGACCATTATGAATATAATGCATAAAAATAATGCAACATACCATTAAACCGCCTGAATCTTATAAAATTCCATGAGAGAGTGATATTATACCCCTCTCGTCAAACTGACAGGTCATTAATTATTCATGAGCTCCGGAAGCTCCGGAAGTAATTAAATTATTCATGAGCTCCGGAAGTAGGAAGTAATTAAGTAATAAAAATATGATATTCATAAAAATATGATATTCATAAAAATATGATATTCCTAAAAATATGATATTCATAAAAATATGATATTCATAAAAATATAATTGATTATTTAGAAAGTTTCTTATATATCAAAAAATAGCATTCTTTTATTTCTTTAAGCAATTAAATTTTTATTTTTATTTTTTTATGCTCAAAAAACGCCATCTGGTGGCGGGTCAGTGTGTGTGTGTGTGCGCGCGCGCGCGCCCGAGGCTGTGTGTCTGTGTCTCCGGACCGTGCTCTCTCGGGCTCCGTGCTCATGTGTTTAAAAATGTATTAAACCATATTAAAATTGTTTAGTTAAACTTGTGCTTTTGTAACGTTCAGTATGGCCACAAACACATGCTGCATGCCTTGGGGGAAAACTTTATTTCGATTTATATGCATTTGTAGATTTAGAATAAAACTCATACTCAGAAAAAACTCGCGATCCCCTAACCCTAACCCTCCTTAGAAACATAAGCAGGGAAAACTCCTTAAAAAACCCTCCGCGATTTCTCCAAAACCCTACAATAACTTGTTAGCTACCCCTCTATTCCCAAAACCTTATATTCGATAACAGGGAAAATCCTGAAAAAATCCTTAGTCTTTTTTCTCAAATTCAGCGCCCCGCGGCTCCCTTCATGCTCAGCCAAACAAAGCCAAAACTCCTTTAAAAAAAAAATTCTCCGCGATTTCTCCAAATCCCTAGAATAACTTGTTAGCTACCCCTCTATTCCCAAAACCTTATATTCGATAACAGGGAAAATCCTTAGTCTTTTTTCTTCAAAAACTTCCCTCTTACTAGTGTAAGGTAGTGACTGGAATAAGTCACAAGGTGTCGCTGTTGAGCTGCATATATGGTGTAAATGTTAGCAATTTTGGCCATTCGTCCTCTGCAGGACACCGTACTTTAGATTTCTTGTTCGCGCGGGCGCCATCTTGGGTCAGTGTTTGCTGTGATTTGCGAAGGGCCAGCAGCAGAGTTGGAGTGGTGTTTGCCCCTGCTTCCGAATAAACGGCGCGGTCCGAGCCACAAATTGAACACCTGTGTCCGACTGGTCTCTCTGCGGTGCACCCCAATCCAACACAATTTAACACAACGCAGAGTCCGGGGTGTAGGGAGGCCCCTGCACTGGTTGGGTTACACTAGCAACCTCTAAAATTCAACGCACACTCTAAGTTCTACCTCGCTCTTAATCTCCGATCCACAACTTCTTGCAGAGCACAATTTTTTCCTGCTTGTTCGCTCCCCGCTCTGCTCCCGAATGCGCTGCTTACCTCGTTCGAAATTTGCGCCGGAGACCAACTCCCCCCCTTACTTCGCCCCGCTGCCAATCACATAACTATTGCACCGCTCCCTTCGCACCCCGGTTAGCCAATCCGCTCCAGGTCCGATTTTTATGATCTCCCGCTCAGGTTAAGACTACCCCCGAGCTCCCACAAGACCCCTGCCTTCAGCCATATCAACAACTGGAACCGCTCAGACTGCTTGCGAGTTCGCATAGGGAGCGGCCGATTTCAACAGCAACTTGCGTCTCTTTCCTTATCCGCATATCATTCGGTAAGTGTTAATCTTCCTCTCTAACTACATTTTTGCATTTTCCTTTTTACCATTCTGTCAATCCTTTCATTTAAAAAAATAAATAAATATCACAATGGTTTGTAACAGGTACAATACACCATCCATCCATCCATTCGCCTCCACTTATCCTTTTCTCAGGCTCGCGCGGTGCGCTGGAGCCTATCCCACGTACAATACACTTTAAAATATATATAAGCTCCACTTTTAACTCCCGTAAAAGTTTATACATTACATGTCTACATCACCTATCATGGCCTCATCGGGTATCTCATATCATCTTGTTATTGTTATGTTATGCTCCTTTGATATTTTGCTAGTTTGCGTGTTTTAAAACTCTTTTTGTTTTTCTTTATATTTTTAGACCCAGATGTGTTAACCTGATCCCTGCGAAACACCAGCTCTGCGTGGATTTTGACCGCGAGTGACCGGATGTTGTTTCCGGCCTGAGGTTGCCTGAAATGCCGTGAGGCTCGTTTGAAAGATTGCGCCCGAGACCAACTCCGCCTCCAAGGCATGCCTACCTTTAGCTGCCACCAGTGAGATATCAGAGCCGGGCTCCACATATCCAATCAGGAGCACGAGCAAGACAGCTTTTGCAGACTCTCCAGAAATATACAAGTCCTTACCAACTGCTCTGCAACCCAGTGTTTCTGGTCCCCTCACTAACATCGCTTTTTGAGATATTTTTTATGAACCACCAAAAAAGCAATTTTACCCCACAGACTGGGTCTGAGGGCAGCAGCGGGGACAAATGATTGTAATGAAGCGACGGACATTTCATGGCTGGTCTTGCATAATCGTGAGTTATTATGTCATATGGTGATAAGTACATAGTTTTGCAAGAGGCATACAAGCACTGTGGAAAAAGTAATCATAAAACTGTTTTTGTGAACACCCTACGTTATGCTTTAAAAAATGTGATACATGTAATGTGATCATCAAAGAACATGATTTTTTTAAAAAAAACTTTTATTCTTATGCTTTTAAAGTATGTCAGATTATCTTAAAACACTTATTTGTATGTTATAATGTTTTTCTTACACCATGTGTAATTTTTATAGACACCTTATTCATTGTATCAATGTGTAATTATGTATCTTTTGATAAATAAATAAAATATTTAATCTTGTATTTGTGTACTTTCTGGTGATTCAATAAAAAATTAGTCACATATCGCTCTGATAAACACAGATGGCTGAAAGAAATGTTTGATGGAACAAAGGAAACAAGTGTCTTGCTGCTAAACTTTTAAGTCACCATGGTTTAAATGAGAAAGTCTGTATGTAAAACATGAAAAACTCCATATCAGTGATATCTACAAAGGTGTACTCATTTCTTTGTAATGGTGGTGTACTCATTTCTTTGTAATGGTACTTTACTGTTCCAATGAAACAAAAAGAAAATCTCATTTTTAAAGTACATTTTTCGGCCATCCTGACCTATTTTCAGGGGCAAGAATGTTGATGTTAGACTGTGTTTTAAATCAGGTTGTGTTATGTTATGGTGAAATTTAACTTGTTCTTTTGTGTAATTGCACATGGCCCAGCAAAGGACCCCTTAGTAAGCTGTACAGCATAAGTTTTCAATTCACTTTTGTCAGAAAACTTCACAGTATGAGAAGTTACAGCACAGTTTCTCCAAACGTGTGGTTCTTTTTCAGCCAGCGTGCTTTTAGAGCATCTACATTAGCTCATGTAGTAAAAGTACAATCAGTAAGTGTACTTTAACATTTGAGATTCCGAGTCACTCTTGCTTAGATCATGTGAACTATATCATGAACCTTTTTTTGTATAATGCATTAAACGTGTTCAAATCAGTTTAGTTAAAATAAATTGAAAATAATCTAGAGACAAGCAACTCCTTTTTAGCTTCTGTTATGTATTTACCTCTCACACCTTAATCTAGATGTTAGTGTTCTCAGAGTTAACATGTCTCATGTTGCCATGTTGTATTTCTAATACCCAGCCTCAGTGTTCGCCCTGTTGACCCTCAAATCCAAACACCAATGATCTAGATATTCACAAAATTCATAAGGAGATTCTTAAGGTCTTAAGTTTTGTTGTTTTTATGTTTTACAAAAAAAAAACTTCACATTTTTTATATTTTTAAACGAAAGTGACATGCAAGGATATTTTTCTTTAGTGATGTTGCTTCAGCAATCTCAAATACTAATTATTCTGGGAATTTTTATGGTCAAACTATGTGATTTTCCAAATGTGTGTGTGTGGAGTAAAATGACCTTGTTCTTATGATGTTGTCACCGTGAATCATTTAGGATTAACAACACAAATTGTATCGATAGCAGAAACAGTCTTATAACTTATAATTCTCACACGTTACCGCTAGTTTTACAAACGCAGTCTTCTTCAGCTCTGTTTATGTAGCTTTTATGAAACTGATTTTCCATAGTACAAGTAGAATTTAATTTTTCTTTGCTCTCCAGTATAAATGCAATAATTTGCAGGCTTTTTACTGAAACTCTCACAATGCAACACTCAATGCTCAGAGCTTCATATATCAACAGCTCTGAAAATATCTTCTTTTTTAAAGTAATGTAGGACAGGATCTCTCACTCTCTGTGTCTCAAAAAAACCCAACTAAACTGGCAATCACCACTAAACAAATGAAAGTAGTTTATGGCTTTTTTATCAGCTGCATTTCTTTCATTTATGTATTGATCCCATTGTTTATTGGTAATGCTTTTAGGTCACTGTTTTAGTATGTCTGCCTCACACTCCATTTAAACAGTTTAACAGATAGTGGGGTCTGGTAAGGAAGTTGGGGGGAAGCAGACAACTCCACAGGAAGAGTCTTTTTGTCTTTTCTCCACTGTAAAAGATAGCAAGGCAGTGTGAAACTTTCTTTGCGGGAAAGACAAAACTGAGAGCCATGCTAGGCTCAGTGAGAGACTCTGCTCACCCCTCTGCCCCAGCGATGGCAGTCCCTCACCAAGCTCGATTTCTGTTCTTTGTCTTGATTAAAGAATGTTAGCTACCGCTCATCGCTTGTCTGCAGGCTTTATTAAATGGAAAACTTCCACAACAACCTCTAAACAGTGGTTTATGGCTTTTTGTCACCTGCAACACCATGTAACACTTGGATGTTAGATTCTTTTACCAGTCAGTGTTGTTAGCCCCAACCCCCAGGCTCCAGCTGTCTGAGCTCTAACCCTGGCTGCCAAATGTCCCCCTGAGGCCTTTGTGCCTTTTACCACCAGACTAAGTTTGTAGTCCTATCTACTAATATTATTTTATTTTTTTATTATAGCACAAGGTTCAGTTAGGTTACTACTTTGACTTCCTCAATTTGAGCACATTTCTGACCCGATACTTTATCAAGCTTTTACTCGAGTGTTTTTGACACTAGCAGCTGTACTTCTACTTAAGTGAAAATTGCCTGCAATTTTGCCACCTCAGTTGCCACTTTTCTGGAGTTTGTACACTTTTTATATTGAAACGTTCAACGTTTTACGTGTTATCCTTGATCACAGTTCTAAACAAGTTAACTTTCTTCACTTCAAAGTAACCCAAAAAAAGAAACTATATGTCCAGTTCTCTTTACTCCAAACCTGGTTTAAGGCTATGCTGTTGTTGTGATATGGCCATACAAATAATATTAAGTTTAATTAATCTTAAAAAAAAATGGCTGCTTCATGGCTACCTGTTCAGAGAATTTGCAGACTTTTATGGAAACTGTCACAATGTAACACTCTCACTGTCAAAACATGGTTGATCCATGTTTCTATGAACACTGATTAATATATCAACAGCTCTGAAAATCCTTTTTTTTAAAGTAAAGCAGAACAGGATCTCTGTATCTCTAAAAATCCCAACAAAACTGGCAATCACCTCTAAACAAATGGAAGTAGTTTATGGATCTTTATCACCTGCAACACCATGTAACACCTAGATGTTAGACTCTTTTACCATCACATTTGCAAGGGTTTATGTGTTATCCTTGATCACAGTTCTAAATAAGTTAACTTTGCTTGACATAAAAGTAGCCCAAAGAAGACAAATATATGTCCAGTTCTTTTTTACTCCAAACCTACTGATCGGAAAACATTATGTGATGCTGGAAGTTTTCATCCTATCCATCTGCAAAACAAGTTTACCTGTAAGCCAACACATTAGACGTAAGCAAATTTGTGAAATTCCTGAACAATGTGCTTTGTGGAGTAGCAGTAGTACTAGAACTAGTACTAGTAGTCCTAGTATTCTGCAGCAACCAGGCTTCAAGAGTGATCACTCTTCTGGCTTTCAAATGGTGAAAACATGTCACAGTCTTAACCGCAAATCAGAAATGTTGGTAAATTTAAAAAGGAATTTAAACGTCAGCTTTGACATAGACACAGACTTTATTAATGCCACACTCAGGAAATTCACATGTTACACATGATTTAGCTCACCTGCTAAATCCCCAGAGCAATAACCCCATCAGCATCATTAGCCTGAGTGTTGATCCTCCAGGTGAGTGAGTGGAGTTGTGTGTGTGTGTGTGTGTGTGTGTGTGTGTGTGTGTGTGTGTGTGTGTGTGTGTGTGAGATCAGAGGTGAAGCTGCTTTCTGCAAAGTCTCATCAACAACATCTTTAGAAACAAACATCAACAACCAGGAAGAGTCTAAAAGCACTAAATATGAAACAGACCATTTACCATACCCAACACTGAGCTCCTGCACAGTCAGATGGAGTGAAACATAATGTCCCAGTGGTGTTCTGTTGGATTTAGCAGGTGAGCGTTGTTGCCAGTCAAAACCTTTTTGGAAACTCTTTACAAGAATCAATGTAATTATTTGTTTTACTTGAATCAAATGTATTGGTTTATATACCTGAAATAAAACTTTTTTTTGGAAACCCGTTACATCAAATAAAACTTTCTTGGAAAAGCATTGCAAGAATCAATCGAGTTATTTGTTTTACCCCATTCAAATCTATTGGTTTCATTACATCAAATTAAATAATTTTGGAAACCCGTTACATCAAATAAAACTTTCTTGGAAAAACTTTACAAGAATCAATGTAATTATTTGTTTTACTTGAATCAAATGTAATGGTTTATATACCTGAAATAAAACTTTTTTGGAAACCCTGTACATGAAGTAAAAGGTTTTTGATCTTGTAAGTTCTGGCTTTAATATTTTCAGCTGATAAAGTGAACTTCATACAAACTCTGTGTTAGAAAAAACAGTGACCTAAAAGCATTACCAATAAACAATGGGATCAATACATAAATGAAAGAAATGCAGCTGATAAAAAAGCCATAAACTACTTTCATTTGTTTAGTGGTGATTGCCAGTTTAGTTGGGTTTTTTTGAGACACAGAGAGTGAGAGATCCTGTCCTACATTACTTTAAAAAAGAAGATATTTTCAGAGCTGTTGATATATGAAGCTCTGAGCATTGAGTGTTGCATTGTGAGAGTTTCAGTAAAAAGCCTGCAAATTATTGCATTTATACTGGAGAGCAAAGAAAAATTAAATTCTACTTGTACTATGGAAAATCAGTTTCATAAAAGCTACATAAACAGAGCTGAAGAAGACTGCGTTTGTAAAACTAGCGGTAACGTGTGAGAATTATAAGTTATAAGACTGTTTCTGCTATCGATACAATTTGTGTTGTTAATCCTAAATGATTCACGGTGACAACATCATAAGAACAAGGTCATTTTACTCCACACACACACATTTGGAAAATCACATAGTTTGACCATAAAAATTCCCAGAATAATTAGTATTTGAGATTGCTGAAGCAACATCACTAAAGAAAAATATCCTTGCATGTCACTTTCGTTTAAAAATATAAAAAATGTGAAGTTTTTTTTTTTTGTAAAACATAAAAACAACAAAACTTAAGACCTTAAGAATCTCCTTATGAATTTTGTGAATATCTAGATCATTGGTGTTTGGATTTGAGGGTCAACAGGGCGAACACTGAGGCTGGGTATTAGAAATACAACATGGCAACATGAGACATGTTAACTCTGAGAACACTAACATCTAGATTAAGGTGTGAGAGGTAAATACATAACAGAAGCTAAAAAGGAGTTGCTTGTCTCTAGATTATTTTCAATTTATTTTAACTAAACTGATTTGAACACGTTTAATGCATTATACAAAAAAAGGTTCATGATATAGTTCACATGATCTAAGCAAGAGTGACTCGGAATCTCAAATGTTAAAGTACACTTACTGATTGTACTTTTACTACATGAGCTAATGTAGATGCTCTAAAAGCACGCTGGCTGAAAAAGAACCACACGTTTGGAGAAACTGTGCTGTAACTTCTCATACTGTGAAGTTTTCTGACAAAAGTGAATTGAAAACTTATGCTGTACAGCTTACTAAGGGGTCCTTTGCTGGGCCATGTGCAATTACACAAAAGAACAAGTTAAATTTCACCATAACATAACACAACCTGATTTAAAACACAGTCTAACATCAACATTCTTGCCCCTGAAAATAGGTCAGGATGGCCGAAAAATGTACTTTAAAAATGAGATTTTCTTTTTGTTTCATTGGAACAGTAAAGTACCATTACAAAGAAATGAGTACACCACCATTACAAAGAAATGAGTACACCTTTGTAGATATCACTGATATGGAGTTTTTCATGTTTTACATACAGACTTTCTCATTTAAACCATGGTGACTTAAAAGTTTAGCAGCAAGACACTTGTTTCCTTTGTTCCATCAAACATTTCTTTCAGCCATCTGTGTTTATCAGAGCGATATGTGACTAATTTTTTATTGAATCACCAGAAAGTACACAAATACAAGATTAAATATTTTATTTATTTATCAAAAGATACATAATTACACATTGATACAATGAATAAGGTGTCTATAAAAATTACACATGGTGTAAGAAAAACATTATAACATACAAATAAGTGTTTTAAGATAATCTGACATACTTTAAAAGCATAAGAATAAAAGTTTTTTTAAAAAAAATCATGTTCTTTGATGATCACATTACATGTATCACATTTTTTAAAGCATAACGTAGGGTGTTCACAAAAACAGTTTTATGATTACTTTTTCCACAGTGCTTGTATGCCTCTTGCAAAACTATGTACTTATCACCATATGACATAATAACTCACGATTATGCAAGACCAGCCATGAAATGTCCGTCGCTTCATTACAATCATTTGTCCCCGCTGCTGCCCTCAGACCCAGTCTTCTGTACTGTGGGGTAAAATTGCTTTTTTGGTGGTTCATAAAAAATATCTCAAAAAGCGATGTTAGTGAGGGGACCAGAAACACTGGGTTGCAGAGCAGTTGGTAAGGACTTGTATATTTCTGGAGAGTCTGCAAAAGCTGTCTTGCTCGTGCTCCTGATTGGATATGTGGAGCCCGGCTCTGATATCTCACTGGTGGCAGCTAAAGGTAGGCATGCCTTGGAGGCGGAGTTGGTCTCGGGCGCAATCTTTCAAACGAGCCTCACGGCATTTCAGGCAACCTCAGGCCGGAAACAACATCCGGTCACTCGCGGTCAAAATCCACGCAGAGCTGGTGTTTCGCAGGGATCAGGTTAACACATCTGGGTCTAAAAATATAAAGAAAAACAAAAAGAGTTTTAAAACACGCAAACTAGCAAAATATCAAAGGAGCATAACATAACAATAACAAGATGATATGAGATACCCGATGAGGCCATGATAGGTGATGTAGACATGTAATGTATAAACTTTTACGGGAGTTAAAAGTGGAGCTTATATATATTTTAAAGTGTATTGTACGTGGGATAGGCTCCAGCGCACCGCGCGAGCCTGAGAAAAGGATAAGTGGAGGCGAATGGATGGATGGATGGTGTATTGTACCTGTTACAAACCATTGTGATATTTATTTATTTTTTTAAATGAAAGGATTGACAGAATGGTAAAAAGGAAAATGCAAAAATGTAGTTAGAGAGGAAGATTAACACTTACCGAATGATATGCGGATAAGGAAAGAGACGCAAGTTGCTGTTGAAATCGGCCGCTCCCTATGCGAACTCGCAAGCAGTCTGAGCGGTTCCAGTTGTTGATATGGCTGAAGGCAGGGGTCTTCTGGGAGCTCGGGGGTAGTCTTAACCTGAGCGGGAGATCATAAAAATCGGACCTGGAGCGGATTGGCTAACCGGGGTGCGAAGGGAGCGGTGCAATAGTTATGTGATTGGCAGCGGGGCGAAGTAAGGGGGGGAGTTGGTCTCCGGCGCAAATTTCGAACGAGGTAAGCAGCGCATTCGGGAGCAGAGCGGGGAGCGAACAAGCAGGAAAAAATTGTGCTCTGCAAGAAGTTGTGGATCGGAGATTAAGAGCGAGGTAGAACTTAGAGTGTGCGTTGAATTTTAGAGGTTGCTAGTAAGAGGGAAGTTTTTGAAGAAAAAAGACTAAGGATTTTCCCTGTTATCGAATATAAGGTTTTGGGAATAGAGGGGTAGCTAACAAGTTATTCTAGGGATTTGGAGAAATCGCGGAGAATTTTTTTTTTAAAGGAGTTTTGGCTTTGTTTGGCTGAGCATGAAGGGAGCCGCGGGGCGCTGAATTTGAGAAAAAAGACTAAGGATTTTTTCAGGATTTTCCCTGTTATCGAATATAAGGTTTTGGGAATAGAGGGGTAGCTAACAAGTTATTGTAGGGTTTTGGAGAAATCGCGGAGGGTTTTTTAAGGAGTTTTCCCTGCTTATGTTTCTAAGGAGGGTTAGGGTTAGGGGATCGCGAGTTTTTTCTGAGTATGAGTTTTATTCTAAATCTACAAATGCATATAAATCGAAATAAAGTTTTCCCCCAAGGCATGCAGCATGTGTTTGTGGCCATACTGAACGTTACAAAAGCACAAGTTTAACTAAACAATTTTAATATGGTTTAATACATTTTTAAACACATGAGCACGGAGCCCGAGAGAGCACGGTCCGGAGACACAGACACACAGCCTCGGGCGCGCGCGCGCGCACACACACACACACACTGACCCGCCACCAGATGGCGTTTTTTGAGCATAAAAAAATAAAAATAAAAATTTAATTGCTTAAAGAAATAAAAGAATGCTATTTTTTGATATATAAGAAACTTTCTAAATAATCAATTATATTTTTATGAATATCATATTTTTATGAATATCATATTTTTAGGAATATCATATTTTTATGAATATCATATTTTTATGAATATCATATTTTTATTACTTAATTACTTCCTACTTCCGGAGCTCATGAGTAATTTAATTACTTCTGGAGCTCATGAATAATTAATGACCTGTCAGTTTGACGAGAGGGGTATAATATCACTCTCTTCCATGTTATACTGTCCAGCACACCATGTACAGATTGTGCAGAGACAAACATAAAAGTCAGATGTGTGGCTTTACAGAGGTTTATATTTCTTGACCTGAAGCAAAACACTTCAGGTTTTCTTATCACAGACAGTTTTCCTATCAGAGAGCCTCAGAGAAGGATCAAGGCAGAAGCTTTTACCCCTTCTTGAGCCTGAGCTACATGTCAGTAGACTGCAGCTTTATAATTCCTATGCATTTCTGAGTAGAATGGTCTTTAGATTTAATTCTCAATAAGAAAGTGAATTAGTCTATCTTTTTAAAAACGTTGACTATATCATTAAAGACCTGGCCAGTGACTCTGTAACCATCCACTTTATCTGCTGTGACGTAGAAATGGTGGTGTGCTGCCACATGAAGCACCATTTTTGATAGCTGCACACACAACAAGACAACAATATGTAATCCTATATAACATGAAGACAACAAGCACTTAAATTTAAACCTACTTTTCAGTTTACACATGCCTTGTTCCCCCTGGTAACTTGTTTTAATAGAGAAAGAGCTGATAAATGAATGCTCTGTCACTCTCCTTTCTACCTCTCTTTTCAGAAATTTTAAGCTTCAATTCAACGTTCCCTCAAGTAAAAGTAAAATGCATGAATTATTCCTGACTTTATCGCCATCTAAAGGGGTAAAAAAGAAACTTGTCTGTTTGTAGTAGTCGACATTGGAAAGATTTTCTTTGTGCCACAGACTTCTGGAAAGTAGACTAATTGAGTCTCTGGAGGATTTATGGTTGCAGGTGATTATTGAACAGTTCTTTGGTAAGAAACATTTCAGCCATTGCTGCCAAAACTGAGTAAATAGTTGGACGTATATTAAATTAGAGTAAGAGGTTAAAGGCTTCAGGTTGTTTCTAAAGCGGTATTATGAGTGATGATGTAACTCTGCTCACACGAGCATTTTGTTTCCTTCTTCCAATCCTTTTTTCCTAATGTGATTCCCCTCTATCCTTCCTCATCTTGCTACTCCTCCTCCCCCACAGCGGTGCATAGTCTTTAGGTATTCTTTAGCTCTTTCTGCTGTAGTCGCTCACTCTCCTAAAGACAGCTGAGTCTGCTGGGGCTCCATTAGCTGCAACATGTTCAGTACTGAATAAGATGCAGGCAATGCAGAGGAACGGAGGGACAAAGACAGCGAGGGGGGGGAGCGAAGGCAAATGAAAGATGCAAGAATGACAGAAGGGAGGAAGGAAGATGATGAAGAGGCATCTTTGACTAGAGAGTTGCCACACTTTAGAAGAAGTGAAGAAAAAATATGCACTGTGATAGTTTCTTACTTTCTTCAATTTCTTTCACTTGATGTAAATCAGCTACTCACTCCCCACTCCCACCTGCTTATTAGCCCCCACTGACTATCATTCCCCCCCCCCCTCCTGCAACACTTTCCTCTCTTTTGTCCTCCGCCGACCTTCAGCGTGCTGCTCTGGTGTACGCAATTTGGCCAGTGTAACATATCAAACTAACAAATCCTCCATATGCTGACAAGCTTGGTCAGAGAAAAAGTTATAATGAGGACAGAGATCACTGACTTTCAGTCGTTTGTGTCTGATAGAAGAGCTCTAGTGTCGAAAGGATGACTGGTGCTTTAAAAGAACTGACAGCAGTGCAGCTCAATTCTCACAGTCTGTTCATCTGTTTTAAGGTTGAACTCAGTTCTTATCAGAGGTTGTGTTATTCACTCTGTAAAGAAGGCCTTAAAACAAAGTATTTCCTGTATGTACAGTTTGATTCTTTATTTCACTGAAATTTGACATTAGATCAGAACTTTCTAAACATTCACAATCAGAAAACCGTACTAATCACAGAGGAAAGTATGTGGCCAAAGTTGCTCCCAGAGTTACAAAATCGAACAAAAATCTAACAAATAGCTCTAGTTATAAATATCCCAGTGTATTACACAAATTAAATATATATGGTTGACAATTCAATCTATATTGATGAATATTCATATGAAAAAAAATCCACCTGGTCTTGTTTAAAGATCAGATAAATAAAATCAGAGGTACTGATGCGATAAAGCTGAGGATGAATGTCTGTATTAATCACTTTGTGGGTTAGTGATAAAGTCTGAGAGAAAGAGGTAAAACTTACTTTCCTAAAGTAAAGCTTTGAATATTAGGCTTTAGGGAAGCTGATGCTGGATTTGCATTGACAGCAAAACCCCAAGAAAGACCATAAAGATCCGTATATAGACTTAAAGTGGCTCTAAACCCATAGGAGAGGTTATGAGATGATAAACTGAACTCTTATAGAATGTTTACAATTATTTAAATCATACAGGTTTCATGTCAGAAATATGTAACAATTGGCTAATTTACATTAAAGCTTCAAAAATCCAAGATAAGCCACTGGAAGCTAAAACAAAAGGTTGGGTGCTTTTTAAGGAGGTGATGTAGTTTAAACTTTGTAAACTGAAAGAACTGAATTGAAATAACAATAGAGCACCAAAGGGAGGAGGAGAATCCCAATGGAAGATGCAGACAGCGATGCATTTTTTACTGAGCAGTGCAGGCAGCTGAGGTCTGGTTTAGTGGATGTGTGTGAAGTGTGCCAGGTTCACAGATATGTGCTCACATTACTGCACACACTGCTTTTATTTTATAGCTTCAGATCTATTAAATACCATAAAATGCAGAAATTAACATGCCAGATGTAATAACCATCCATCCATTTTCTTCATCTCAGCCGAAGTTGGGTTGGATTGGCAGCAGGCTAAACAGGGTATTCCTGACATACTTCTCCCCAGCAACATTTTCCACTTACTCTGGGGGTAACCTGAGGCATTCCCTGTCCAGATAAGATATACTATTTCTCTAGTGGATTCTGGGTCTACCCTAGGGTCTCCCCCCAGTTGGGCATGCCCAGAAAACCTCAGAAAGGAGATTCCCAGGAGGAATCCTGATCAGATGCCTACTCTATCCGATTAAAGCAGTAGCTCTACTCTGAGCTCCCTCTGAATGTCCAAACTCCTCACCTTATCTCTGAGGCTGAGCCAAGCCACCCATTAGAGAAAAGTCACTTCAGCTGCTTGCACTCACATCATTGGGGATTTCTTTCTTAGTTATTAAAACATATTAATGTGGGTGTGTCTGTGTTCCTCACCTTATTCTCCAGTCGTCCGATGAGTTCAGCTAGACGGTTGATCTGCGCCTCCAGACCTTCTTTCCTCACCTCCACTGCACCTGCAGCACACAGACGTACAGATTCAGAATCTAAAGACACTGAATTAAGTAATAATATATCAAAAATATTTGCATCATTTTCTTTGCGGTTTGCGATCAGATATGGTGCATCTAGTAACATTCATTCAAATGCATCTTATGCGTAATGAAATCAGTGCACTGTCGGCCTATTTCTTTTATAGCTACAGTATCACACCATATCAGTTACATATGGTGTGAACTCATTTACAGTATGCTCAGTAATGTAATAGTGTTTTAGAGCAGAGGAGGTGTCAGGGATATATCGTACTGTGATTTCTGATCTTCTTGTACAGAAAAAGTCTCGGGGCCTTTGCTGATATTTTTCACAATTATTTCAGATCATTAAAGAAATTTTAATATTGGACATAAAACAGCTATCCAAACCTATGTGGCTCTGTGTGAAAAAAGCAATTGCCCCCTAAGCTAATAACTGGTTGTGCAACTATTGGCAACAGGAACTGCAATCAAGATAACTGGTAATGAATCTTTCACATTGCTCTGGGGTAATTGTTTTAATTCAGCAACATTTGAGGGTTTCTGAGCACGAACAACCCTTTTTAAGGTCATGCCATAGCATCCTAATGTGATCTGAGTCTGGATGTTGATTAGGCCACTTCAAAATCTTAAATTATTATTATTTTTTAGCTGTTCAGACGTGACTTGCTTGTTTGTTTCTCATCACTGACCTTCTGCATAACTCAAGTGTGCTTGATAGTGATGTGCGGATCGATCCTGAAATATCGATTCCTCCGATACCAATCATTGATGTTCTAGAATCGATTCTCACATAAAAATATCGATATTTTAGTAATTTAGAGTAAATTTGTAGTTTGTTATTAACAGGAACACAGTGGAAAGAAACTATAACATTCGGATTGTCTACATTCAAAGGAACTATTTCCTCTTCCGCCTTTCATAGTCATGTGCGAAATACGGCTGTATAAATGTCTCGTAGCCCCTTGGCGTGCGCACTCACAACAATGGCTGAGCGTAATCGGAGTCATGTGCGGTCTGATTTTACCTACACAAACAGCTGAGATGTGGTTTGCGATACGTGTGGCAAAAAAGTGCTCCAAGAGTGAGGTGTTGTGGCCATACTAGGGCTGTTGGGGGGGGGGAATACATTTTACAGGGTTTTTTTATTGGATAAAATACGTTAAATGTCACCGTTATTATTGGCCGGCCCGGAAACAGCAGGGGTGTCCAAATTCAGAGGCTGGTTCCACCTGAGGACCCGGCCTTCGCGGTCTAAAGAAAGCCGGGTAGTACGTCACGAGTTCCCTCGGTGGAGTGAAACTCTGCTGTCTGCTCCTTGCTATCTAAAATATAACCGGGCACTGATGTAAAACTCTTCTGTTTAATCATTTTCTGTTTGACGTTTATTCAGCTGTGTGAAAACCCCGGAGTAACCCTCCGGAGGGATTAATAAAGTTACCTTTAATTTAATCTAATCGAATAACTTTAATCTCAGCCAAACCGATTTACTTACGAACAAATAAAACACTGAAAAAGCCAAACAATAACATTTTTAAGTTATCAAAGTGACTTATATATCATGTTTAACCCGAATAGTGGAAGACCGCAGGGGTTTGAAGACGATGTGTCAGTCGGCTCAGATATTTGAAGTTTACACAGCTACATTCTTACCTGAAAATATATTAAAAGTTTTTTTGCAACCCAGAAAGAGAAATAAGAGCAATATTAAAACTAAGTAGCTGCCACCATTGTTGGAAACTGGAATTGGCTGGGCCGCGCTATGAATTCTGCGAAATGGTTTTTCAATTTTATTGTCTGGGTGGAAAATCGGGAGAAATTCAGGAGACTGGTGGCTCCGGGAGATTTTCGGGAGAAATTCGGGAAAAATCGGGAGGGTTGGCATGTATGGTTGTGGCAACATCACTAACCTTGTCAAACACCTCAGAGTAAATCATATCACAGAATATGACGAGCGTATGTTGAGACGAACTGAAGAGGAGGACAGGGACAGGTGCTGCTAGTGCGAGACAGACGTCTCTCACGGAGTCCTTTAGTGCTGCAGCCAGGCAACATGCTCAAATAGCACACAACTTCAGTTTTTTTTATTTCTATGTGATGAACTCTGCATTATTAAGTGATAAGAACAAGTAATCTGATGTCCTGTAATCATTATGATGCTATAATTTGAGATACAATAAACAAAATAAGGTTTTGTACAAAGTATCGGTATCGGATCAGTATCGTTGATACCACCCTGAATATTACTTGGTATCGGATCGGAAAGAAAATCAGTGGTATTGCACATCACTAGTGCTTGAGCAAAAACTATTTTACTTGAAGATCATCGAGATTTTTTTTGGCAACGAGCCTTTGTGTTCTTTCGGTCAATGGTGAGTTTCTCCTTGGAATTCTGTTCTGGGTTCTTCTGTGTCCTTCTGGATGACCTGTTGATACACTGTTGAAGTAATTTTGGTCGGCCGGCCACTCGTGGGAAGGTTCAGAATCAGAATCAGAAAGGGTTTTATTGCCAAATGTTGAGCAGGTTTACAACATTAGGAAATTGCTGCGGTGCTTCAGTGCAAACATACTGTCATAAATTACGCTTAAATAGACATGAAAAAATAAAAATAAGAATAAGAATTAAAGTGCTACGTAGAAAGATATATACATGAGTGCAGGTGGTGATCAGTGCCAAACATGGAATGATGCAGTGAACACAGCGTAGGGTCATGTGTTAGTGGTGGGAACAGTCATACGGTTATTGTTCATGTGTCCAACAGCAGAGGGGAAGAAACTGTTCTTATGGTGAGAGGTTCTGGTACGAATGGACCGGAGCCTCCTGCCTGAGGGGAGCAGGTCAAACAGACTGTGTCCAGGGTGAGAAGGGTCAGCTGTGATCCGAGCTGCACGCCCCAGTGTCCTGGAGGTGTACAGGTCCTGCAGAGATGGGAGTCTTCACCATTATTCCAAGTTTTCTCAGTTACTAGAAAATGAAAAAGCCTTAGAAATTGCTCTGTAACTATTTCCAGACTGATAGCTATCAATGACTTCTCATCTGTTTCTTTAGATTGTCAGATCAAGTGCAGACCCAAATACTGGGTCTGCAACCCAGTATTTGTGTTTCAGGTCCTGGATTAATATTCTTTGATTTAGTGTTATCGTGTTCCCCCTAGTCGTCTCCACGTGTTATACGCTTCGTTTCTAGTCTTTAGATTTCTGTCACGGTGCCTTCCCTGTGTTCTACATTTAGTTACTCTTGTCTCAATGGTTCATGGTCTCTCTGTTCCCCTAGTCAGTCATGTCTCCATGTCACAGTGTCAAGTCTGTGTCTTTGTGACGGTCTCATGTTTCCTGTTTTATTTTGATAGTTCCTTTTCCCGTGTTCAGTGTATTCAGTTTTGCTTCCTCTTTGTCTCATTATGTTTGATTAGTCCCAGCTGTGTTTCTCTCCTGTTTCCCATTCTCTTGTTACTCCCTTGTATATTGAGGCCTGTGTTTTCTTCTGTCTGTTGTTGTGTCATGCACCCTCTCTGTGTGTGTTTCCTTCATGATCCCGGTATTTCCTAGTTCTCTGTTCACAGTTTAGTTCCCCATTTTCTTAGTTTCTTAGGTTTTTGGTTTGAGTTTCATGTTTCATGTTTCTAGTTTCTTGTTTTTGGTTTTGTTTTCTGTATTAGTGTAAGAGTTTTTTCCAGCAATAAAGCTGCCGTTTTGAGTTTACTTCCCGTGTACGAGTCCTGCATTTGGGTCCTACATCCTGCCTGCAACACAGCAAACCATGACAGTGTTGTTTTTTGAGCTCATTTGGCTTTAAGTGATTTTTGACTCAATCAGTCTGGCAGCAATCAGACCTGGGAGTGGCTAATAATAATAACTGGACTCAGCTTTCCAGAAAACTTGATTCATCAAAGTTAATGTATAATTAAACAATTACTTTTTTCACACAGATCCAAGCAGGTTTGAATTGCTTTCCCCCTCATTTAAAAACAGCATTTCATATTTACTCGGATTATCTTTGTCCAATGTTAAAATTTGTTTAATGATCTTAAACATTTGAATCTACCAAATATGTAAAAAACTAAGGAATCAGGAAGGGGGCAAAAACTTTTTCATGACACTGTGCGTATGTCAAACAGTAGTAAGTACAAAAAAGAAAAAAAGCCCAGCTTCACAGAGCAAGTACTGTACAGTACACAGAATCATACCACCCTATGCTACACCGTGTGCTCTTCCTTTCACATCTCTCACTTTTCACTATCACTGTGAATGAATATTTCATATAATCTGAGAGTTTCAAAAAGGCTGATAAATAGGCAATTATATCTGTTTATCGGAAGGAACTTGGCCTGTTCAAAGACAGTAAAGAAATGGGAAGCTGGCTCCTTTGAGGGGCTCTGTTTAATTGGCTCTTATTCCAGTGTGACTTTAAGATGCCCAGCCACACAAGGTTCCACCAAATTAGCTTTGGCTTTAAGATAATATTTCTCTTTGTGTGCGAAATATTCACTCCTCAGCAAGAAAGCCCGACACTGGGGTAGAAGAGCATATCCATCATTTGTTTTGATACTTGCTCATTATCAGTGACTGCAGTATTTTTTAATGACACCATACCTAACCCTTTGTGCATTAGTTTCAATTAATGCACAAAACTTAAGTCATTTACCAAATCAAATATGAATACAAAATATTATATTTTATTAAAGGGTTCCAAAGCAACCCACTGGGTGATGCCATACTTCAATGCATCCATCTTTATATGAAACAGTAAAGACCTGTTAATCTGGGTGTCAGATCAGAAGATTTTACTATTACTTTATTAAGTTTTATAAGAATTTGAAAAAAAATTCTTCCTGTCATTCTTTAACTCTTCATGCCATAATTTTGTTAAACCTCTTGAATAAAAGCTGAAAGTCTGCACAAAAGTTGTATGCGTGTCCAAATACTTATGCACCTTACTGTATATTTGTTGTTTTCCACATTATTTGCATTGTGTCTTTTACATGCATGAATTTTTATGTCCCTATCTCTGTTTGAGTTCCAGCATGTAATTTCTTCCTCTGTGCTATAAAACAACCCAGCATGTCCTATCACTTCTGACCCAGTGGAGCGTGCATGATAGTCACAGTGTTGAGCTTTTCCTCTTCGCTGTGATGTGCTTATGTGTGTATGGCAATTATGTATCCCAGAGCCATTGCTTATGTTTGCAGTGTTGTAAGGTTAAAATGGTTAACATAAGATCTTTTATAGTTAAATGTGCAGAGAGCAACTGGACTATTCCTTTTTTTTCTCAGTATCTCCATTGAGGATGACTGCTTATTTATGTGTATTTATATGATCTGAAATCAGAGAACGAATGCTGGGGGAAAAAATTGTTTCCTTCTCATTTAACCCACTTTTGCCAAATACACCACCTCCCTCAGTTCATTCCTACTCTTAACCACTATCTTCTTCCTTCCCTGATTCCTCCTACTCCTCCCCCTCACTGCTGGCCTCTTTCATCCCCTGATGGCCCCCTCACTGCTAATTGGAGAGCGAGCTGTCCACTCTTCATTAAAAGATTTAACAGCCAGTCAATTAGGAGCTACCTCCCTCCACCCTAAACACACACACACACATACACACACACACACACACACACACACACACACACACACACACACACACACACACACACACACACACACACCAACTAAACCATAGTCTGTAGCCATGGAGACAGTTGGAGATAAAAGCCCAGTGGTCATTTTGATGGACTTAGAAAATAAGTGGCCAGCTCAATTATAGATGTGTGTGAGGAATTACAACCTTCAAATTTTGGAACAGGGTGGGGTGAGGTGGGGGGTCTCTATTGACTTTCTACTCAATTAAACCGGATTTGAGTTAGTCCACATTCGCCCAATTTAACTTTCTATTCTGTGCCACAGCGAGTGTGAAGAGAGAGTGCATATGAATCACAGAAAATTGCCATTATGTCTGAGTAGATGAACTTAAAATGTTTTTGTGTGTGTGTGTGTGTGTGTGTGTGTGTGTGTGTGTGTGTGTGTGTGTGTGTGTGTGTGTGTGTGCATCATTCTAAAGAAATCCACCTGTGAACATCCATGGTTTAGACATCGTGGTCATGGACATGTACAAACTCCTGAGTGTTCAGCTGGTCAGATAAAACTCAAGCTCTGTACAGAAAAGAGCCAAAGTCAGCACCATCTCCTGGGCTGGCTGATGGAGGCTCTTTAGTGGTGTGCAAGACATTAGTGAGGGCCTTTTATAACATGGTGATGGCTTCTGCAATCTTTTATGCATTTGCCTACCGGGGAGGTGACAGCATGAAGAGGGACAGGTAACAGCTTAATAGACTGGTTAAGAGGGCCAGTTCTGTCCTGGTCAGTGCTCTAGGCCTCATAGAGGGGGTGGGTGAGAAGAGGATGTTAGCCAAGCGAATGTCCATGATGGGCAACACCCGCCCTCCCCTGCATGAGACTGTGGAAACCATGAGCACTCTAATTCACTTTTTCTTCCTGACCCTGGTGCTACTGTAGCACCTGCATTTCCCCAGTGTGGGATTAATAAAGTCTATATCTATTTCTTGTGACTTCTTTTCTTTACAAGAAGCCATAGAAAGCACCCTATACTCATCTTTCATCTTTCACAAGTTCCTATTGTGTTCTATAAGGAACACAGGTAAACTCAACAACTCATGTTGTTGCATGTTGACTGTGTAAGCTTGTGTAGTTCCATAGTCACAGATGAATTCTGAATGCACTGCTTTGCCTAAAACAAATGAGAGATTCAAGTTTACTTAAAAGCAACAAAAAATATGAAAGAGCAACACAAAGACAGGCTGTAAACACAGTGGGGTCAAAGTAATCAGTTTCCATATGTGGGTCAGCTTTGTCATATTAAATAGTATTTTATTAAAATTACATAATACCTACTCCTTCATAGGGTGAGCTGTTAGGAATGCCACACAGAAAATGAGAAAACTGGACTGAATAAAGGCAAACTTTGTCCAAATGTGTCCAGTGTGCCAACATTTAGTATATCTACATAAAAAAAGAACTGAGGGCTCTTCTTCTGCCCTCCTCACACTGGCTCACTCGCCATCTTCCATCCACTCAAAGACCGTTTCCATCGTTATCAGTGCTGGACATATTTTCAAGTATGAATTCCATCTTCCCAGTGGTTTGGAACAATCGATATTTAATGCTTATCGTACCATAATAGTCAACAGTGCGTAATACTTCTACTACAATTACTGTGACAGTAAAAAACTAAGGAAATTATGGCATCAGATGCAATCAGTGTGAAAATTCATGTTCACACTATATTTTACAGGCATAAATTGCCAGCTAGTGTGTTTCATATTTCTAAAGACATCTATCATAGCAGAATGCAAAACATCCACCAATCACAGTTACATAATGTTTAGAGCAGCTGGATATGCACAAATAAAGGGAGTGCAGCTGCATATCTGATAGAAAAAAAACCCAGCATAAAATGAAACAGCCAAGTCCATTTAGATTAGCAAAAACACACGTAGTTATGAAAAATTGTGGTATCATTTTTTATATAGACAAAGAGAAAAAAGATACAGTAGCTTACCTGAAACTACATTATCAGTAAACGCAACTATACTACTTTGGCTACATGGAAATACTGCAACCACCGTCCACCATTCACTAATCTCTCTGTGTGGTTGAGCAAAAATATTGCAGTATTATTGAGAATTTACAGTAATTTTGTCTTTACAGAGTCTTAAATGATTTATAAAGTTAAACTGGTCCCTTTTTTTGTTGTGGGAAAGTTCACACTGCAGAAACATCATCCAAACGTAAAAACTGATTTTCCTGATAGGGAAAGCTCAAATGCAAAATCTCGCTGGAATCTAAACTCCCTGTAAGAGCTGCAGGGCATGATGAAGGGTCACTTAAGACTTGCAGCAAAATCTCTGTGCAAGGGCAGAATCTATGTTTTCCTCAAGCTAAGACACGCTCTTACAGTGAATAGCCGTATGTGATGCAGACACACAAAGACACACTTGATTCTGAGTGTGCCTGAAAAAGCACTGAACAATAAACTGCAGTTCATTTGCAATTAACTCTCTTCACTAAAGTGGCGGTGCACTTAGAGCAGAAAATGCACTGAAGCACTGCAGCAGCTACAACATAGCATGAGCTGCTTAACTTTAAGTTGGAGGATATATTTAGCTCCTCATTCTCCTCTCCGTCTTACTCCTTTTCTCAGTCTTTATTTTTTGTTCCACTAATCTCCCACTCACTGCTTTTTATTTCCTTTCTGCTTCCCCTGCCTGCCTGTCATTTAGCAATGACTCTCAGACCAGTTCTGTGGGATTGTGTCATTATAGAAGTGCTATTACGGCAATAAAAAGAGCCACAAAACAACTTTAGTATGACTATGGGAAAACCACTGAGAACATAATTTCTCTAATTTTATTTACTGTTCAAAGGTTTTTTTCCCCCAACACTTGATAATAAACACCCTACGTATGGATACAGGAGAGAGGGAGATCATTAATACAGTGAAGTAACGACAATACAACTTTCAGGTCTGTTAACAAATGGTACCGGCTGTTTATATTTACAAGCTGCCGATTTTAACGCACTGAATGTCAGGGAAGAAGGAGAAGGAGAAGAAGGAATTATGGCCACTCTGGCACCCATATACAGGTGGAGGAGAAAGGAGTTGGGAGTCATTAATCAATCGCCTTGTCCTGACTGAAGACAAAGCACTGCTGACATCAAGGACCTAAGCTGTCAGTGCTGCTTTGCAGCCCACAGCACAGAAGAAAAGGTGGATGTGGGGGAGAAAAGTGAGAAAATAGGAAAAGCGATGGCGTGATGAGGTAGATGAAAGACTGAAAAGGAGTATGAAAGGTTGACTTTATACCTTTGCCTTGGTTTAGGAGTCAGGATCTATCCAACAAGTAAATATTAAAAGGGGACAGGGTATACTGATGTACAAGCATGTTCACATGCACTTGAACACTGACAAAATTTTAGTTTCCGAAAACATATTCGAGTTACAATATAATTATTAGAGATGGCACGATACCACTTTTTTATGTCTGATACTGATACCGATATCATAAATTTGGATATCTGCCGATACCGATATGAATCCGATATAGTGTTTTTTAATCAACAAAACTGTTTTTTTAAAATATCTTGCTGCATTTTGTATAAGTTCATACTTAAGTTTAAAACAACAACTACACTAAAGCTTTTCTGTTATACCTACAGTGGGGCAAAAAAGTATTTAGTCAGCCACCGATTGTGCAAGTTCCCCCACTTAAAATGATGACAGAGGTCAGTAATTTGCACCAGAGGTACACTTCAACTGTGAGAGACAGAATGTGAAAAAAAAATCCATGAATTCACATGGTAGGATTTGTAAAGAATTTATTCGTAAATCAGGGTGGAAAATAAGTATTTGGTCAATAACAAAAATACAACTCAATACTTTGTAACATAACCTTTGTTGGCAATAACAGAGGTCAAACGTTTACTATAGGTCTTTACCAGGTTTGCACACACAGTAGCTGGTATTTTGGCCCATTCCTCCATGCAGATCTTCTCGAGAGCAGTGATGTTTTGGGGCTGTCGCCGAGCAACACGGACTTTCAACTCCCGTCACAGATTTTCTATGGGGCTGAGGTCTGGAGACTGGCTAGGCCACTCCAGGACTTTCAAATGCTTCTTACGGAGCCACTCCTTTGTTGCCCGGGCGGTGTGTTTTGGATCATTGTCATGTTGGAAGACCCAGCCTCGTTTCATCTTCAAAGTTCTCACTGATGGAAGGAGGTTTTGGCTCAAAATCTCACGATACATGGCCCCATTCATTCTGTCCTTAACACGGATCAGTCGTCCTGTCCCCTTGGCAGAAAAACAGCCCCATAGCATGATGTTTCCACCCCCATGCTTCACAGTAGGTATGGTGTTCTTGGGATGCAACTCAGTATTCTTCTTCCTCCAAACACGACGAGTTGAGTTTATACCAAAAAGTTCTACTTTGGTTTCATCTGACCACATGACATTCTCCCAATCCTCTGCTGTATCATCCATGTGCTCTCTGGCAAACTTCAGACGGGCCTGGACATGCACTGGCTTCAGCAGCGGAACACGTCTGGCACTGCGGGATTTGATTCCCTGCCGTTGTAGTGTGTTACTGATGGTGACCTTTGTTACTTTGGTCCCAGCTCTCTGCAGGTCATTCACCAGGTCCCCCCGTGTGGTTCTGGGATCTTTGCTCACCGTTCTCATGATCATTTTGACCCCACGGGATGAGATCTTGCGTGGAGCCCCAGATCGAGGGAGATTATCAGTGGTCTTGTATGTCTTCCATTTTCTGATGATTGCTCCCACAGTTGATTTTTTCACACCAAGCTGCTTGCCTATTATAGATTCACTCTTCCCAGTCTGGTGCAGGTCTACAATACTTTTCCTGGTGTCCTTCGAAAGCTCTTTGGTCTTGGCCATGGCGGAGTTTGGAGTCTGACTGTTTGAGGCTGTGGACAGGTGTCTTTTATACAGATGATGGGTTCAAACAGGTGCCATTCATACAGGTAACGAGTGGGGGACAGAAAAGCGTCTTACAGAAGACGTTACAGGTCTGTGAGAGCCAGAGATTTTCCTTGTTTGAGGTGACCAAATACTTATTTTCCACCCTAATTTACGAATAAATTCTTTACAAATCCTACCATGTGGATTCATGGATTTTTTTTTCACATTCTGTCTCTCACAGTTGAAGTGTACCTCTGGTGCAAATTACTGACCTCTGTCATCATTTTAAGTGGGGGAACTTGCACAATCGGTGGCTGACTAAATACTTTTTTGCCCCACTGTATATGCAAAAAAAAATATTTCATAGTTCAGCAATACTGATCAATCTAATAAACTTAAACCTACACCATCCTCCCTATTCTGGTATTTTAAAGAGTACTTAGCGTAAATATTAAGCAACCTAACTAATAGGGTTCCAACTCCCAGCAACAACAAAAATAAATAAATAAAAAATAGGGAACCACCCCTCACGCTCCACCTCATGATGCTTAATCGACGTAATCAACCTTAATTTGATGCAGTGTGAAAAAAAATGCACAGAAATCAATTATTTTTCAAGAAATATTAAATAGATTCAACATCTTTCTTCAACAAAATTGCAGACTGCACAGATGGTACCTTCCCAAAGGAAAAAGTACTATAGCTTACTAGGGTATATATATTAGACTTAATAGTCACTATATACAGTAATTGACTTCTATTCCTTTTACATCAAATTAAAACTTTGGGTGTCAGATAATTATTTATTAAAAGCTAGACATTTTAAATGAGAATAAGAAAGAAAAGTATGTATTTGTGCCCCCTTTTCCCTGTTAATGCCCTATCGGCCCCCCTGGCTAAACTTTGCTAGATCCGCCCCTGCACAGTTACCAGCCATCAGCTACGTAGAAAAGGATCCTCGAGTAGAAAGTAATATTAAATAAATTCTAACAACAGCTTATCAAGCTTAAACGTGCTGCTGTTGTTCAGCCGCTGGTTTCCTCTTTCTGGTGCAAAGTGGGCCAAAAACAAACAAGAGAGACGGACTCGCGACAGAAAAGCCGATCAGCTGATCGTTAAGCAGTTTCATGATTGAAGTAGCAGCAAGAAGAGGCAGTCGCTTGTTAAGCTTAACGCAGGAATGCTTTACAGAGATGGACTTACACACTTGCTTTACTTCTCTCGGGGATAACTTTGTCGGAGATGAAATGCCGGGTTGCTAGCGAAGCTCCAAACCACCGACAGGTCCCGCATGCCACAGCCGCTCTATCACGTGATGCATACTGCTCCGACGTGCTAACGTTCTGAGGCGAGTTACAGCGTGTTGCAAGTTTTGTGAGGTGCTTTCGTGATATTTAATGGATCGGATTACATTTTTTATTTTTCTCCGATATCCGATCCAGTAATTTAGGTCAGTATCGGACCGATACCGATACGTAATATCGGATCGGTCCATCTCTAATAATTATACACTTTATGTGTAGACCTCGATTCAAGTCAATTCATTTTTATTTATATAGCAACAAATCACAACAACAGTCGCCTCAAGGAGCTTTACACTGCAGGGTAAAGACCCTACAATAATAGAGAGCTCCCGCAATCAGATGATGAGCAAGAACTCTGGTGACAGTGGAAAGGAAAAACTCCCTTTTAACAGGAAGAAACCCCAGCAGAACCAAGCTCGCGGAGAGGTATCTGCCATAACTAAATAGGGACGATGGGAGGAAGAGACACGCTATTGAAGAGAGCCAGAGATTAATAATAACTAATGACTAAATGCAGAGTGGTGTTTAAACACATAGCGAGTGAAAAAAAAATGAATGAAGAAGAAAAACTCCCAAAGCTAGCTATTCCAGTGTAACTAAGGAAGGATTCAAGGTCACTTGACTCAGAGCTAAGGCAAGTTTTAAGCCTAATTTAAAGCAGAGAGGGTGTCTGTCTCCCAAATCCAAACTGGGAGCTGGTTTCATAACAGAGGGGCCTGCCTCCCATTCGACTGTACATCTGAAAACGTTTTGTGTTTTTCTTGAAGGCAAGTCAAGTTTGTATTGCTTTTCAAGTGCCTTCATCATTTCAAATGTTAATAATTAAAGGCAACATTTTGGATTTGTCTCATTAGCTCTCTTGGCCAGAGTTTATTCAATAAGGAAAGAAACTGAAAATTTTAAATTAGTCTGAGTGATTCATAATTATAAGTCACAGCGCTGTAAAATATATGGCTGGTGTAGACTCATAACTTAGCAATGGACAAAATGAATACGGCATACATAAATTTAATTTTAGAAAAAATTTTTTTTCAAAACCGACGATGATGTTGGCGTCGGGATTTGAGTTGTGAAAGCGTCTGTGCTGAATGTAGAAGCCACGTCCGAAGTTCACTCTGATGCCTCTGTCTTTCTAAATGGAGGGAAAATAACTGCGCGTGTATATGTAAGCATGTAAAAACTGCAGATAGTAAGATTAATAGCAACAGTATTTTGTCTATATCCACCATTGTAGAAATTTATCTCATATAAACAACGTGGTGCACAGTGTGACGTCAAAAAAGACTCACACCTTTGACGTTGCATGACTAAATGTCCGTTTTCCTCATCCACACGTAAAAGCGAACACTGAGTTTTTGAAAATCTCCACCCTGGCAGGAGTTTTTAAAAATCTAAGTAACCCTTCAGTAACCCAAAATGGCGTTTACATGTGGATGAAAGGCAGAAAAAGCAGCGTTTTCAAAAATACCTGTGCACGTGTGGACGTAGCCATAGTCACTTGCATGACAACATTTGATCAAAGCACTTTCAATTTGGGTGAAACACTCAGTTTTTAGCCTGACCAGTGACAAACAAATCCATCAGAGATAAAGTAAGAACAGACTTTCAGAAAAATACAGAAGGGTTCAACACATTTCACTACAAAAAAAAGAGAAAAGCAAAAGATTAGAGAATGCCATAAAAATATCTCAAAAAAGGCAAACAGTGTCGTTTGGACAGATAAAACTAACCTGCAACAAAATTACACAGAGACAGAGTTTGGAGAAAGGTCACAATCTGATCCATACAACTTCACCTGTGAACACTGGGGGCACTGTTATGCACGGCATGCAGTGGTGCTGTGTCAGTGATTATTGATGATGTGACAGAAGATGGAAATAGCTCAAATTCAGCCACGCATGCAAAACTGAGTGAAAAGTGCCTCAGACTATAGGTGGAAACTAAGCCAAAACATACTGTGAAAATGAACAGGGACTTTTTCAAGGTCAGGAAGTGGAATATTCTGAAACAACCAAATCAGTCTCCTGCTTTCAACTCCATTGTGGATGTACTTCACCTAAAGAAGATAAAAGTAAAAAGTGGGCAGAAAGACCCAAAACAACATCTGAAGACAGATGCAGGTACGACCTTTACTGCCAGACCCTTCAGGCGATGTCTGACCAAGCATCAGGAGGTGGAAACGCACAGTCCCATGGAAACCCATGAAGTGACATTTAGGCTCCTGAAAATATAGGACTGTGTAACAAACACTTGTAACCAGCCATTCTGCTATTGAATAGCTGTTAATGGAGCTGCTGAAATACAAACTGATGATGCTCATAGTTGAACATGAGCACAAGTTTAATGTGCCTTTTTACACCACCAAGAAAATGAGCTATCATTTAGTTTGACGTTGAGCTCGTCGCCCACCATGTGTCTGACTGTTTGCTAGGTGCTGTTTTGGCCTGAAGCAAGGCGACCCAGCAGTGCTATAACAGACGTTCACAAATGAGGTTTTAGTTCAGAGCAAGAGCTCCGCAGATGATGCCCAGAACGTGACCAGTTTGTACCAAGTCAGTATGATCTAGCACAGAAAACTTCATTTTTCTGTTAAATTTTCAGCACAAATATTTCCAGGCCTGTGACTGCATCATGCTGTTCAGTGGCCTTTTCTGTTCCCAACATATCCCAGGACACACTCCGACAGATGACAGCTGCTTGGATTCACAAAGTGGAAGAACTGAAAAACAGACAGTTCGTGCTGTCACCTTTGTGAAAGTCTCAAATTGATTTTTCTTCTATGAAGAACTTGAACTGAAAAACTTTTTTTTAAATTTCTTTTTACTGTCATCCGTGTAAAACTATCCAACTACTTTTTATGCACTTGGTTACCTTGGTAAAAACAAGAGAAACAGAAAAGCTGAAGCAACAATAATTACACTTTTTTTTGCAGATAGATGCAAAAAAAAAGTTGTGTTGAATGCAGTTTACATAACTAAGAATAATAACACTAAACAGTGCCAGTAAAGTGGACTGTATCCTCACTGAAGAAGTGTATCGTGTACAAAGAATGATACAAAAGCTAATCCTTAAAGACAAAAACTTTTTGGATAAAACTCTTCAGAGATTACTAAATGTTTTTTTTCTTCTATCAAATGAGCAAAAAAAGAAAAAGAAAAAATATATAATATGCACTTTGATGGGCTTTAAACGTTCACTGTGAGCAAGCAAAAAAGAAACAAAGCTGAGATGAAATTCAGCAGATTTTTGCTTTTGGTGCAGACTCTCTTCATGAACTAAGATGCTCCACCGATTTACCAAAGACGGTTTTTAATCACAAGTTGTTACTAATGACATTAGTAAGTTTTCTCTTTTACACAAAGGTACAGAGTCACATTAATGAGTAGTAAGTGCCTGTGCTTACCTTCCATTTAGTGTTAAAGTGGCTGCAATCTTTTTAATTTACAGCTTGTTTTGTAAGTTTTCGATTTTTTGGATAAAGTTTGTTTTCCTTGACTGAATCACTGTATTATACATACACATCATATGCAACATCCACCAGATGCTGCTTTATTATCCAGCATCCAGCAGCACACTGAATATGTCACTGTCAATGATCTGTGTCATCTCTTCCCCATAGTGTGTACAAAAATATCTGCACTTGCATCAGGGTTAATGACCAAATATTCAAGAGTGAGTTCTTAAGAAGAATTTATACAACTCAATAAAAATAACCCCTTTTTGTCCTGCACAGAATCTTAATCAACAGTTTACCAGCTTGAAGCTTAACAGCGATGGCGTGATTGCAGGGATATTTAAGAAACTCCTGAGCAAAGGAGAAAAAACCTCCAGGCGATTTCACATTTCATTTTAGTTGAACCTTTTAGCTTAACAGACACACTTTTTCTCACACAAAGAAAAATAGATATATTGCAGATGATTTAGCTACTAGTAAAGTTACATTTACAGTCCTTGGGCATCCACATAATAACACATCTAATACACTAACAACTAGCTTTCAACTAGCTTAGAGCTTGAAAATGTTGAAAATGGTATCACGTTTTTTATTTAATGCTACAATATGATGAAAAGGGCATCAGTTTAAAATGTATACCATGAAGTATGAGCAGGAAAAAAAAATATCACTATCAACGATGCTTTAACATTACCTACTGTACAATCTGAGACTCCAAACAACAACAGTAGTTGATATCCACTGCTACAGTGCAACACGTCTATTAACATTTCTGTGGGTCGGGAGTACCAACACGTTACCCTGACTAATGCAAAAAGTAGCTGTAACACTGTGTGTATCATGCATGAGGAAGAATTTCTTGAGCCACAAGGTAAACAAACTTTGGCAGAATGACAAAGCTGTGTCAACACAAATCAGCGCTCTGTCTCATAGTCTGACTGCAGCTCTCCATATCTGTATGTATGTCTGTGGCATCCCATTGAAACACACAGATTTACTGACACCAAGGTAGCCATTAGCAGCACTCTTCTCACCTAACTGCAGCAGAGGGGGTACTAAATCTCAAAAACCTGTCATGGCAACAAACTCATATAGGCTTAATTTTTGTTTTATGTTCAAGTCTGAGCCAAAATGGGCCATGCCACACAAAACTGGAGCACTGTTTATGACATCAGCCACATGCTGTGACAGTGAACATTTTTCATACTGTGTGACCAGTTAAGGAGACAAGTCAAGCTACTCCTAACAGCAGAGTCCCCCGTCACAGACTAATATTATGTGATCGCCACGCAACATTTAGTTAAACCCCAGCAGATCATTCTCTCTTACACTGATAACAAAATAAATCAGTAATGGCTTTGACATCTTCACAATTGTCTGTCAGATTTAACCAAATTGAAGATATTAGAAACTAATTCAAATTTTCAAGTCAATAAATCAACAAAACATTTGAGCTGAGACAACACTCTCACTGCAACAGCTTCTTAAAGATGACGAACATCTGTAAACAACTGTAGAGGGTACTGTAATTTTACTGTATGTCATTAAAATGACATAAAGACCTTGAGGTAACAGTGTTGAACTTCGACTAACACTGATAATTTCTAAATATATCAAATAACCCATACACTGAATTATTTTTTATTTTGTAAACCCAGGTCATCTTGTACCCTTTTCAGCTTCACGTACTCTTTGTTAATGCTCCTGCCTTTTCTGAAATATCCTTTCATCTTCACATACACCTCCCCTGTGGCTTTTCATATTTACCAAACTGTCTTTAATCTTTCATATTCTAGAGTTTTATTTTGCTTTGGGGTATTTCTTGTGCATGCCCTCCTGACAGTTTTTTTGATAGTATTAGGCATTGTTTGGATTTCATGTCTTTCTTTCGCCTGTCACTTGCTGCCATGTTTGCTTCATGGGCCGCATTCCTGCTCTGTACATTAAAACAGAGATTACTGACTTTTATCTTGTCATCTGTCAGATCCCCGCCTTTGAGTCAGCTTGAGCTCGTGTATAATATGGTTGTCTCCCTCCTTTGAGGGTTTCCTCTCACCTGAGCCTCCACTTATCAGTTTTTTCACTCTTCCCTGTGAATATTTGTGATGACACTGTTATGACTACTTTAATCAAATATATATGTTTATATAATCTGTATTTTCTTTCACAAGAATCATTAACAGGTTAATAATCCAATTAAAAGAGCTGTGAAAAAAGTAAATGAAAGACAATGTACAGTTTATTTGTGAATTAGTGCACTAATAATTGCCTTACGTTAGATTACAAGGACTTCACTACCCATAATGCTCTTATAAGTTATCTAGCAATGTAAAGATATTACTTTCTAAACACAAGAAACTAGTTAAGCCTGTGAAATATGTGTATTTCTGGTTTACATTGACTAGAGAAAATGTCTCGTTTCAAGCGTAGGGTCTCTTCTTGTTTTGGAGCCACTGTGAGATAGCAGTAATTCCCTTTGCAGTATCAAGAAAATTACCCGAAAAATAGCGGCAGGGCTCACTCAAACAGACAATGATTACGATTCTGCAGTTCAGATACTCCAAAGTAGATTTAGAAAGAAGGTTCTCATTGGAAATGCGCATGTGTCAAAGCTAGTGAATCTCACTCATCCAGTGTTGGTGCACTGAGGCAGTTACAGTGGGGCAAAAAAGTATTTAGTCAGCCACCGATTGTGCAAGTTCCCCCACCTAAAATGATGACAGAGGTCAGTAATTTGCACCAGAGGTACACTTCAACTGTGAGAGACAGAATGTGAAAAAAATAATCCATGAATCCACATGGTAGGATTTGTAAAGAATTTATTCGTAAATCAGGGTGGAAAATAAGTATTTGGTCAATAACAAAAATACAACTCAATACTTTGTAACATAACCTTTGTTGGCAATAACAGAGGTCAAACGTTTACTATAGGTCTTTACCAGGTTTGCACACACAGTAGCTGGTATTTTGGCCCATTCCTCCATGCAGATCTTCGAGAGCAGTGATGTTTTGGGGCTGTCGCCGAGCAACACGGACTTTCAACTCCCACCACAGATTTTCTATGGGGTTGAGGTCTGGAGACTGGCTAGGCCACTCCAGGACTTTCAAATGCTTCTTACGGAGCCACTCCTTTGTTGCCCGGGCGGTGTGTTTTGGATCATTGTCATGTTGGAAGACCCAGCCTCGTTTCATCTTCAAAGTTCTCACTGATGGAAGGAGGTTTTGGCTCAAAATCTCACGATACATGGCCCCATTCATTCTGTCCTTAACACGGATCAGTCGTCCTGTCCCCTTGGCAGAAAAACAGCCCCATAGCATGATGTTTCCACCCCCATGCTTCACAGTAGGTATGGTGTTCTTGGGATGCAACTCAGTATTCTTCTTCCTCCAAACACGACGAGTTGAGTTTATACCAAAAAGTTCTACTTTGGTTTCATCTGACCACATGACATTCTCCCAATCCTCTGCTGTATCATCCATGTGCTCTCTGGCAAACTTCAGACGGGCCTGGACATGCACTGGCTTCAGCAGCGGAACACGTCTGGCACTGCGGGATTTGATTCCCTGCCGTTGTAGTGTGTTACTGATGGTGACCTTTGTTACTTTGGTCCCAGCTCTCTGCAGGTCATTCACCAGGTCCCCCCGTGTGGTTCTGGGATCTTTGCTCACCGTTCTCATGATCATTTTGACCCCACGGGATGAGATCTTGCGTGGAGCCCCAGATCGAGGGAGATTATCAGTGGTCTTGTATGTCTTCCATTTTCTGATGATTGCTCCCACAGTTGATTTTTTCACACCAAGCTGCTTGCCTATTGTAGATTCACTCTTCCCAGTCTGGTGCAGGTCTACAATACTTTTCCTGGTGTCCTTCGAAAGCTCTTTGGTCTTGGCCATGGCGGAGTTTGGAGTCTGACTGTTTGAGGCTGTGGACAGGTGTCTTTTATACAGATGATGAGTTCAAACAGGTGCCATTCATATAGGTAACGAGTGGGGGACAGAAAAGCTTCTCACAGAAGACGTTACAGGTCTGTGAGAGCCAGAGATTTTCCTTGTTTGAGGTGACCAAATACTTATTTTCCACCCTAATTTACGAATAAATTCTTTACAAATCCTACCATGTGGATTCATGGATTTTTTTTTCACATTCTGTCTCTCACAGTTGAAGTGTACCTCTGGTGCAAATTACTGACCTCTGTCATCATTTTAGGTGGGGGAACTTGCACAATCGGTGGCTGACTAAATACTTTTTTGCCCCACTGTATATGATGAATGCAAAATTCAAATTGGGAGCCTAGAGTCAATGGGACTGGTATTGGATACCTGTTAAAGATGCTACTAGAGGACATGACTCTTGGTTGTAGCTGTCAGAATTGAGCAGAAGACAAATGGAAGGTGGTGGATGTTCTTCAGGACTATCAGAGTGAATAGAGAACTTGGCAAATGATGACCTTGTACAATCAGACAAAGAGCCTCTCTGCTCACAAGCCATGCAGGAAATCATCGTCCTCCAGTGACATGAAACTAAAGAAACCATGAATGGCACCCATCCATGCACTGAAATCACATTTGTAGAAGATGAAGAAGCTAGGCAGGCACTTTGTATGATTTGGAAATATACTGCAAGGCAAAGGACGAGTCATTTGTAACATGTGGAGG
Organism: Diplotaxodon limnothrissa; assembly: GCF_057381915.1. Classification (NCBI taxonomy): domain Eukaryota; kingdom Metazoa; phylum Chordata; class Actinopteri; order Cichliformes; family Cichlidae; genus Diplotaxodon; species Diplotaxodon limnothrissa. The sequence continues at coordinate 61,348,751 of NC_140602.1, forward strand.
CTGGCATCACATATCTATTTGTGAGGAAAAATGAGGCACATCCATGTACGGAGTCTAAACAGACAATGTCATTTTGCCAGTACTTTTCCATCAGAAAAGATGAAGCCTGACAATGAGAACACTCTGTTGTTGCATTCTGCCAAAGCGTGGGGGGTAAGGAACACGTGTAGGATGATAGTCTGTTTCTCGCTTTATGGAGGAAGTCAGAAGAGCTTTGATTGTGACAATGCAGCGATGGTGCTGGAACGACCAATCATAAGACAAGGGACATTTAACCTCTGCACATTTGGCTCTGTAACATGTGAAGCTCAGCTTGGAAACCATCTGGCATAAACTGCAATATACCGAAATAGAAACAGCTGCAACCTCTCAAGTGTGCACTTGCATTAAAGGTTCACCGCGATTTCACACAGAGGGAGGTGAAGAAGTCTAATATTTGCACACTTCCCTGGCGATACAAAACCTAACTTTTTGTGGCAGCTGCTCACATTGCTAGTGACAGATAATTAAGGTCAGATACATACAGACTGGTGTCATTAGATTATAACCTTGCACGGGCAGTTTGGGACACTGTAATAATTTCCATCATGAATTCTGAAAATTTAGGTCACTGAGAATCACAAATGAAAAGTCTGGGAGTGAACGAATGAACGAAGCTGCTCTGACAACAAAACAACTCTGGGCAACTACCGCACTGGCAAGAAATGGTTAAAAAGGTTTGAAAAGAAAATCAAAAAAGATATCAATGAAGTGATGGAGGACAACTCGACAAAAGGGATGGTGAGGATGTGCAAAGGAATAATAAATCACTATTAAACATTCAAGCGTAATACCTGAAAAAGGATAAATTAGTCCCGGAATTTAGGAAGTCCCTGTCTAAAGGAGTGCTTCTGCACATATCAGCATCATAACTGGATTGGGATGCTGGGAGATTTCTGTGGTTTATGGCACTGTTAACAGGAGCTGTATGTGCTCAGAATGACCAGGGCAGTGCCCAGCAGAAGGAAGGACATTTAACAATACCCAGTGGTGATAAAGACCATCAGAACCTCACTTTATGTGAATGACTTTATGCAAGTTTGCAGGAGGTGTCAGTGGCTCACTCAGTGACAGCAACATGAACACAGAGTCTGCTGCAGGCATGGCCCGCCTGTTTAAGTGAATAACAGGCTCTCTAGACCTGATAGTGAAGCAGTAGATCTCTAAAATTCACATCACTTCACTGGCAAGGCAGACATTTCACACATTTGTTTCAAGGTAGATGTTTTGCTTTTAGATTTAAGGCAAAGGTTGGACAACAGAAAGTGGCACCACTTCCACTGTTGTTGATTTCGGAGGATTATGCAAAATCATCGGGGCGTATTATGCCAGAGATCCAGCTTCCTTTCAGCTGGATCTCTGGCATAATACGCCAGAATAACGTCAATGAACCACAAGAGTTCAGTGTTCAGACATTACATAAAGTTTTGTTAGCAGTCCAAGAGTCAATTGTATTTCAGGGTCCATTCACTAAAGAAAATGCCTGACTTTTAAGTACATGTCTCAACGAATAAATTCCAAAGTAATTAGACTAAAGTACAAAAATCATATTGAAAAAAATGTGAGGTGTCACTTTTTGGAAAAGCAATTTGTTTGAAGAGTACAAAGTGTCAAAGTAAGGGTACAGTGTTGCGCTAACTACCAGCTGGTGAAGGATGACACAGAGAGAAAGACCAACAGAGTAAAAGAGAGAGAAAAAAGGAACTTTTAGTGCTCTTGCACATCCTCATATAGAAAATCACCAGACAGTCAAGTGCTGAGTGGACTAACACACTCTTATCCTTAAATTTTAACACCTTGTGGGATATGCTGAAAAAAAAATAAACTCCCCATGTTCTCTCTTTTGTTCCTTAGCCATCGCTTTCTTTATTCGCCGTCTTCCTCCCCTGCTTTTAGTTCAGCTCTTGACTCCTCAAAAACCCGTTCCCTCATTTCCATGAGAATTTCTCTGCGCTGCCCTTTCCGCTACGGGGAAGCTGCATCAGACCTGTGCAGGTGGCTGATTTAGGTGTTTTACAATGGAGCATAAATTACATAAGGATAAGTGTGTGTGCAGTAAAATTGATGAGTAACAGTTAGAGTTTGATTTCTGCTCAGTCAGAACGCTGTAACCTTGCTAAAAGGATGGGATGTGAAGCTAATTACATGAAGGATGGCCTCCAATCATGCAATCTTCAGCGTGTGCTTTAGTGTGTGTGTGTGTTTGCAGTTGTCACCTGAAGCAGTATTGATGGTCCTGACAGCCTCCCTGGTGCTGACTCTGTTATTAGGGGGATAGTCAGGGACAGTGTTTTCGTAGTGCTTCCCTGACATCCGTGGACTCACTTTGGCAGGTAGATGACTGAAAAATAGAGAGATGGAGAAGGATGGAGAGGAGGGAAGGGGGAAAAGAGAATTAGATAAAAAAGTGAGGAGGAGGAACGGAGAATAGAAGACAAAAAAACAATAAAATGCCTTGGATTTGGAGAATTGGCTTACGCACGAGTGATACAAAAGAGGAATGAAGGTGAGATAGAAGGTGATGAAAATGTGATGAAGGAGATGAAAATTGGTTTCTGTGTGTGCGTGCAAGAGTGACAGATGTTTTAACCAAAGACGATTTGTGCTTGAAACACTGCCTGGTTCCCATTACAGCCGCTGACAATCTGAGTTTTACACATAATACCGTGACACATGTGCACAGTCACGAACAAACACACATGTGCACATTCCCAATTTCACACATAACAGCCAGCGATCCCCTCATTGGCTCACCCTGATTGGCTGTGCTGCTCATCAATGGCATCCACGGCACTCTCCACAGAGCTCAGGAGAGACTGGATCTGATTGGCTGACTCCTTCAGCAGGAAACGGGTAACAAATTGCTCCACGTTGGTTCCCCTCTCATACACCTGGAGAGAAAAAAAAAGGATTGACAGCGTGTGTCATATATAATTTGAGTTGTTCTGTCAAAAGATGTAACATCAAAATGTCTGTGAAGTCAATGTTTTCTTCCCCTTTCATCATGTCCTTCACACATCACAGCGCAGCACTGCAGCCTTCCTGTCCGTTACTATCCTGAAGAGACTTTTCAGCTCAAATCTTATTTTGCTTCTTCCTTGCATTCATTTAATGGTTGATTTGCTTCTCGCAGTGGACAGACAGCAGATAGGGAGGCAAAAATAACAAGTAAAAACAGACTAGTGCACTGTATTTGGAGAACTTGACAGCTGGTAATGGATTATTGGATAATGAACGACTTGAGACGTCTATACAGACAGTTGATTATTTGACTTTGTGGATGTAGTGTGTTGCAGCTGCAGTGAAAAAGGAAAGGTTGGTGTCACTGAAACTTTGAGACAAGCGTTGTCTTTCACAAACGGCCACTACTGTGTGATGCTATTCTGCTGTGTGTGCTAATTACTGTAAATGATATATATAAATAAAGCTTTTACTTTTAGAATTTAAGAAGCACTTTTGCCTTAAAGGAAATGTTGAATTATGGAAATCTTGTAGCCCCATAGGGACACGAAAATGTGACTTCCTACTTCCTACTGTTTCAGTTCAGATTCAGCAGACAAAGACACGAAGCCGCTGAAACAATATTCTTCTTCTCTAGCAATACACAAAGGCATAGCAGCAAGAAAGGCGAGGGATCAATAAAGTCATCAGTTGTCAGCATCATTCACCGTTCTACTACAATACTGTTCCACCCGATTTACACCAGCCGCCTTAGATGAAGTGCATCAGTCTGTTGGTATTCAGCTTTCCCAGAGCTGTTTTAAATTGTGTCATGAGTGGCTATGAGTCCTTGAACGAATGCATATTTAAAATAAATGAGAATCCAATAATAAACGACAGACCTGTGAATGTGGAAAATTTGGAAAAGTTTTTAATTTTTTTTACCTCAAACATTTTCAAAGACAGAAGCTAAAAAAAGACAAGTGACATCCTAGTGAACGCATCAAAGCAGGCGTCCCTGAGCTGCTCCGCTGATAGTGTGAACACAGCAAACTGGCAGAGGAGTTGAGTGTTTCAGATAAGACTGGCACTCCTGCTTTAACTCTGATGACCTTGTCACAGCGACCACTTAATTATTTAACGGCGTGAAGGTGTGCTTTAAATAAATTTTAAAAAAGCCAGTCCATTCAAAATGAGTCGCAGCACATCTGTCAGTTCTGGATTTCAAGCTGTGTGTATGAGGCTGTACTTTACAGTTTACTGCAAGTTACAGTTTGCATTTAAAGACTTTAAGGTAGTGTTTTGGTTTTTCTTTGTTCTCTTTCTCTCTCAAAAAATTAATCTAAATTCTAAAAGATTGACATGAATAGTTCATTTTCGCTCCAAGTTGGGAACATTGGCATGTCAGTATAAGAAATTGAAGAGTTATTTCCAAGGCTAGTGGTTACAGTATATATGTAAACATGTATGTAAAATAAAGCGAAACTAATAAGAGTATGTTTCTAAAATTTTAACCCTCATTATTTCTACTGTACCAATATTTGACCATATGATTAAGTAATTTAGGTCCTGGTAACCCATCGAGGGCAAACTGTGGCTCTTACCACTTGCTGGTTGGGAGTTTTGTTCCCAATTGCCCTGAAGATCCTAAATTGGACCAGTAGAAGAAAATGCATGGAAGTGTTTTTATTTATGCATATTTGAAACTGTTTTAGTCAGAATATAGAAGGAGAAATACACAGCTGCAGCTCTAACATATTTTATAGCAAAAATAAAGCCCAATAAATCATAAACATAGTAGTACTAGGCAGTCTATTTGATGAATGTGCCATGTCTGGTAAACTTAAAAGTAGAAAAATGAAAAGAAAAAAGCATCAGGCTGCATTTTAAGAATAGATAAAATCTGGTAGTGGTGGTACTGGATCTCCAGGGAGGAAAGCATCAAAAAAATATCCATCCATCCATCCTCTGGAGTCTGGAGCCTATCCCAGCTACCGTAAGGGGGTGGGGTACACCCCGGACAGGTCGCTAGCCTGTTGCAGGGCCAACACGCAGAGATAGACAACTATTCACACTCACATTTACACATATGGACAATTAACTTAACTGCATGTCTTTGGTGGGAGGAATCTGATGTACCCGGAGATAACTGTTAAGGTTCAAAATATTGGGGATGGAGACAAGAGAAAAAACCACAATAACAACACTGGTCCGGCCGGGTTGAGTCAAACGATGATTTAATGATCACACACGTGGGAGATGGACACTGATGCAGACAGCCTCAAAATCTCAAAATGGTGGAGCATTGCTCAAACTTTTATAACCTCTGGTGCCTCCACCTTATCATAAAAAGCCTAAACATTCACATGCTCTCTCTCACACAGCGCCTAAGCTACGACCTTGGCTCCCTGTTTATCTGCTCCTGCTGAAATGGGGCAGAAAACTCCAGCACACTCTGTTCTCTTCTACTCAGACAAATTAGACAATAACCTTCTGCGAACAGTATTTCTTATAACTCAGCAATATAATGCATCATAAAACAATATCATTCATTCACAACAAGTCAGCAATTTAATGTAATGCAAATCAGTTTAACTAATGCAATAGTTATCAGCTTCTTCTAATTCAGGAGAATAATGCAAACTAAAACTACATAATAATTCACAATCTTTAATTAGGGGTATAACATGGCATAAAATAATATCATAATTCTACATAACCCACGCAGACATGGGGAGAACATGCAAACTCCACACAGAAAGGCCCCGGCGAGATTATGGTGCGTCAAAACTAATCACCTGGAAACATTTCAAAGTCAACCAAAGTATTTTCCACCAACTCATGGAGCAACTTCAGCTTAATTAGCTAACTGGACACAGTTGAACCAATTTGCTTCACCCAGATGTCTTCAGTCTGCAAACTTAAGAGATGGTGACAGAATTTGAATTCTATTTTTGCTGCTAACGTTGGGGCCTGACAGGCAACGGTGACAAAGAAATAAAACTGCCAGCTTTCATGTACTGCTTAAGACATGTTTAAGGCCAAAACCTTTTCAGAATAATACATGAAAACCTGACTATTGAACACCAGGCCATAACTGACTGCACATGTACTCTAGAGAGTGGAGTCAGTCGGTCATGTCAGCTTTACTGTCAGGAGTCACAGTGCAGTGATTCAGGAAGACAATTAAGGTTCCTGTGCATTCACCCATTCTCTGCTGCACTCTAATCAAAGACAAACGCTCCTGTGAGACAGCGAATCACACAGGCCTCTGTATTGACTTCCATTATCATAGTCAATGACTTCCACACATGCACACAAGCAAGCATACACTGAAAGAGCCAAACTCATCCGTATCTGTGTGCAGAATAGTCCAGTCAGCTAGTTCTGATTTTCAAAAGCATCCAATAAAAGCTCAACTATCTGTAAAACAGCAACCAGATTACAGAATTTAGGCTTGTCGTCCAATTTGTACTTACTGTTTTATTCAGGAGGCGCCGATGACACATTAATGACTACCACGCTGAGATTCAATTATTTAAGAGGGATACACGTCTGAATAAACAGAAATGAAAAAGGAGAATCTTATCAGTTTTATTGAATAGTTTATGACGGTGTTGCGAGTCAATTGTGGACATTTAGTCTTAAAATTGGAAAATGCTGATAAAGTCTTGCCATTTATTTGATATATTCAACATGCTTTGTCTTTAGTTAGACAAGCTGAGTTCTAGCATTTATAGCAAACAAAAAAAATATTGGTAGGAAATTCCCTCTGGGTAAATGTAAATGCATGTGCCTTATAAATCAGCAGATTTGCAAGAAGGATGAGCTAAGATATAAGAATTATGATGGTCGGTAGAGGCAAAATAATAGATGAAGGCTGAGATATAACTGCCCTTAGCACAATTATCCAAATGTTCATACACAAAACAGACACAAGATTTAACACAAGTCAGGGCAACTCAGGGGGTTGGGAAGCTCATCTGTAACCGGAAGGTTGCCAGTTTGATGCCCCCAGCTCTCTCTGTCCTGGTCGTTGTGTCCTTGGGCAAAACACTTTACCCTACCGCCTACTTGGCCAGAGGGGCTGATGGCGCGATATGGCAGCATCGCTTCTGTCAGTCTGCCCCAATGCAGCTGTGGCTACAACTGTGGTTTGCCTGCACCAGTGAATGAATGAATAGTGGAATTGTAAAGCGCTTTGGGTGCCTAGAAAAGTGCTATATAAATGCAATCCATTGTTGTTATCATTAACAGAGCCATTATCCACAGACTGGATGGAAATGAATGGATGTGTCACAAACAACAAGAAGCTTATTTGTTTCCTTGTCGATACCGTGTCACCCCATACATATATATTACCATATTATGTCGTTGTAAGTTTTTAAGCATTGATAAACCTAACATGAAGACAGATTTCAATCTCACATAAAATGGAAAAGTGCATGAGCTCATATGAACGTGTATGCAAGATCGCTGATCATAACTGTAACATTTGGGCACTACTTGCAAAGGTTTGCATCAAAGCAAACCATGAAAATAAGATTTGACAAACTGGAGAGTTGTAGGGACACACAAGCTACCAAGAATATGAAGTATGAAATTTTAAAGGCACTGTGCAGAATTCAAAAAATTAAGAATTAAGTGAAGAAACTACTGCATTATTTTTCAACGCCACTAACAACTCTACTTTTAGTGCTTGATGTATGTGTTAACAAGGTTAACCGAGAAACAACCTAAATAAACCTTTTTTATTGACCATTCTAAAAGTACAGATGGAAAAATACGACCAAGAAGTCAGCTGCTACAATGCTAACAGTACATAAAGCAACTGTTTCGTAGAATTGCCGATCTATTTAATGCTGTGAACAGTCATTATGCATCCTTAAAGTACAAAAAATAGAAAATTTACAGATACATAAAGTTCCAACTAGGTGCTGATAAATACACAAAGCAGTCAAAACACTGTGCAGGGCGTTTTAAACTGTTTTAAAGATCATGACTTAACAATGGAGGCCATCTGATGAGCCCCTGTATGACACCAGGCTGTATAACATGTGCCATTTTACCAGACATTAATAAAATTTGGTTTAACACATCTGAAACTATCCAAACTTTTAAACACATTTTCACCAGTTAATGATGTTTATGCAGCTCAAACAGCTGCAGAACACTTTAAAATATGCAGTGAATGCAACATGTTTTAGGTAGCGTGTATATCCACCGTGGTCCTCCCCATTCTTCCTCAGTTATCCTGCCCCCTCCTTGCTCCCTCTTTCAAATGTTTCACATGGACCCAGCTACAAAACCCAGGATATGAAAACTGTGATCTATAATTCACACAGATCACTGACCCAGGAGGAGATACACCCTCCCTCTCTCAGCTGGCTCCCTGAACACGACCTGGTAATTAGCTTTGTGTATTATTCCTAGCATCTATAAGTGTGTCTTTATCTCATAGATAAACTGAGTTACAGTGTTACTGTGTTGAAATACAAAGCTCTCCTTCAAACCGTCACGACGGTGAGGCTTAACATTTTTATTGTATTTTGATGCCTCTTCCAAACAGCATTGTGCCAGAGACTTCCTATGAAATGATGCATATGCGTAAAGCAACAATATGCCCTGACAGAGTTTTTATTCCAGCACGGAGGTGGCTTTGTTGTTAGAAAAATTAAAAATAAAGGTCTTTCTTTAACTTACCCGGTTGAGCATGGCAAAAGGCTGCAGGAGCCTGGGTGTGATTCTGCCCCACTGTCCAATAAAAGTGAAAAATAGTCCAAAAGTATTTTTTTCAGTAAAACTAATTTATTCAGTTACTAGTAAGAGACTGCGTCAGGGAGGTCACTCAGTCCTTTGTATGTGCCTGTGATATTTCATCCTGCTCTCTTGCATTTCCCTCATTTTCTTAAGGTTACAACAAAACTCCTCGTTAACAACCTACGCATGTGTTCAGCCCCCCCCCCCCCCCCCCCCCACCCTTCTTCTCTCTTTCTGACACACACACACACACACACACACACACACACACACACACACACACACTTTGTAGCAAGATGGAGGTGGCTGATTACAGAAGATTGTAGGTGGTAATCAGTGATTACAGAGGTTGTTCTAGTTAGGGGAAATTATTCCACCCTCAGCCCGTCCCTGATGGGGTCACAAAGGCTTTGTGGAGAGGCAGTGGTGACATGTTCATCTCCAGTATGATTGACACGAGTGGCTACTCGTGGCTACAGTTACCTTCTGTTATGACCTAAGGCAAACCAGGTAGCATAATGCTCTCTTCGAAACTGTGATAAAAACCTGCATCCCGGTAGAAACAAACTATAAGAATATCACCTCTGCTTCACATCCAAGCTCGAGATCTGGGGCAGCAAATTAAAAGAAATATAGCAGCATCTGAAATACATTATTAGAGAAAATTATAAAACCTTTAATGAATTCATACCAAGGATGCACTGTTCGGTAAAGTAAGAACTTCTTCTTACTTCTTACTCGATTTGCTTTTATGTGCCTTGCAAAATTGACTTCATTAAACTCACTGACTTCATGCAAACAACCTCAGTGCAGTGTGCTTTGCAGACAACATCAGGCCATTTGCCATATGCTTCCCTTGCACTTTAAAGCTACACATCGACTTCATTAATTCTAACAAAATGGGAGAGGAGAAAAGAGGTTAACCTAAGAACCTCTGCTCACAGCAGCATCCACCAAGATGTAATGACTGGGTTCTGCATGATGAAACAGTGAGTGGCTCGCCCATTTTAGTAAAGCCCCAAATCAAGTTGTGATTGTGGTGCTGTTCAGTCTTAATAATGTAACAACGGTCTTCACAGTTCACTGTACATCAGGGCAGAGACAAAGCTGTTGCTGACCATCTCTCAGACAGATGGCTGACATAGAGGATGTAAGTGTTGGTATCGATCCACTGATAATTCGTTATATCCTTCAGCTTAGCGTGAAGGAGCACGATCAGTCTCAAAGGAGAGAAATTGAGTGAGAGCTCTTAGAAGGGAATGGATGTGCAATCAGGTTTGAAAAAAAGAGACAAAAAAAAGCTCTATGGTATCATGTTAGATAAACAGCTGGTGCAGTGGTGGGCTGCTTCAGTAGGTCCTACAATGTTAACTTAACTCTTTACCCTTTGAAAGTCAACCAAAAGTAACCCTTGAATTTTTTTCTGACACAAGTGGTTTCTGTCTGTCATATTTCAGGCGTGCTTGTAGAACAAAATGATCGGGTTTGCATCATAATGTAGTGACACTTGGAATAACCCGGAAACTATTCTAATGGCCGTCAAACCACATCTTTATACACATATACTGAAGTGTTACAACTTGTCATTAAGGTTACACGGGAAGTCCTTAAATGTCGTCTTTATGGGGGAAATATTTAACACCGTTGTGCAAATTTCTATGCTTTTTGTTTTTCAAAATAACATTTTAAAAACATTCAATTAACTCTGGGAGACCCAGCGATTTCTTGCAGGGATCAGGCCCCAGCTTGTGTCCAGGAAGCATGCTCTGCTACATGTCACCCGTCGCTTGATGCCTGATTTATGCTTCAGTGGGAAATTTACTTAGGATGTAACCAGAAACCCCTCTTAATCCTACATTGCAACCTTCCACATAACCTGGCAAGAACAACTCCCGAGAAATATAACTACATGTCAGGTCAGTGCAGCACACTGTGAGTCTGATTGGCATGGAAGAAAAAAAAGATTATTAACTCATTCACTGCCAGCCATTGGCAGTGAATGAGTTAAACCCATTGACTCATTCACTGCAATTGACGGCTATAGACGTCAATGGCAGTGAATGAGTTAACAGTCATGGGGAGCTCAAAGTTTCATCATAAGAATAATAAGACAAGAAGAAAGTCAAAAGTGTCAAAGTGGTGAAACACAGAGCGCCTGCTACTTTGCTACCCTGAGAGAAGAGAAGAGAAGAGAAGAGAAGAGAAGAGAAGAGAAGAGAAGAGAAGAGAAGAGAAGAGAAGAGAAGAGAAGAGAAGAGAAGAGAAGAGAAGAGAAGAGAAGAGCTCATATACCCTGTGAGCAGTTTCCTGTCCCTGCACTTCCTTTTAACTCTCCTTCAAACTGCTTCAGGACATACAACGCCCACATCTCAGCCTACCACTGTGTGCTCTCTGGAGACTTCTTTGGCTGACTATTTTTAGATTACTTTCTATTGGTTTGATCTTGTTTGCCATGGAAACCAATAAAAGTTGTTTATGTTACCAGACGTCTGAGTTGTCTGCCAGTTGAAGTCCTGTTAATTCCTTTCATTTCACAGTTAAAGACGAGTCAAATTTTATATCACAAGTCTCACTGCAGACCCGACATTGTCTCCCAAAGCAGGCCTCTACCTGTGGGGATAACAGAAGTTTGATGGATTGGAAAGCAGAAGCATATCTCCCTGGCTGGTCTGCTATTCGAAAACCCTGCCTCAGCTTCATACATCAGCCAATTAAAATCGTATCAGAGCAACCTCAGTCAATATGTCTCCAAGCAACACAATTTTAGCTGCATGGAAGCTAGGTCTAAGCAAATACACCTGAAACAGGGAGAAACATATTCCCCATAAATGTCTATTCTCACCGTCTGCGTCAGTAATCAGATTTAGCTGCAGTCAGTCAGTCTCCAGTCTCTCTCTCTCTCTCTCTCTCTCTCTCTCTCTCACACACACACACACACACACACACACACACACACACACACACACACACACACACAGCTCAGCCTGTTTTCCTTGGTTATTACTCTCCACTTTCCTTTTTTTTTTACTCCCAGTGACCATCTTCTTATTAAGACATCCCAGCTGCACTGCTAGCTGACCACAGAAAGCTCAGCTGAGTGTGTACACTGTGTGCACGCGAGTGTGTGAGACTGAGCACTAATGGTAGACTCGGATGGCTGACCACCCGCTTCTCCTCCACTGAAAACATCTACCAGGCCATTAGCATGACACTAAACTGAGGGTGGACACATACACACAGGGTGCACCGCCATAATCTACTCTCTCAGTGGGATTTTGTGGCCATTGCACAGCCACTCACCAAAGGAAAAAAAAGAGAGAGTTACAGTCTTCAAATGTTTGACTTGTGTTCTTTCCGTGTTTGTATTTGGTTCAATATGCAAATTAGACCCCTGGTTTAGGAGCCTTGCTTTTAAAGCACAGTTGTGGGTGCTAAAGAATTTATCTTTACGGATTGTTTAACCATTTAAGACCTACCATAGAGCCAAGTCAACCAGAGCTTAACTTTATATTTTTACATGCTGTAGTGCCATTTTTGGGAGCATTTCAAGTTGCCATACATCAATACAACCGTTATATCCCAAATTTTAATAATATGTATCCATGAACTCCATAGTAACTGCATAAATTGCAATAAAGTACAATAAACTACAAAAAAAATTGATAATTGTTTTTTACATATATTTCTAGTTAGAGAAATTTATGAGGTTTATCCTTCAGAACTGTAAATACAAAAAAGTTGCACAAAACAGCTTCCCACCACAGGAAATTTATTTTGAGTGTCTTCATAGTTTTATTTTTGAGATACACCAATTTTTATATACTGCAGGAAAACCGAAAATAAATATTATAATGCAAATTTGCAAAAAATGTGCATCAAAATAAACTATTTCCAGCAGTGCAATTTGAAACTATACAGAAAAGCATAAAGTCAAACATGACTTTATGCTTTTGAAACTACATTTTCCGCGAAAATGACATCACTTGCGGTTTTGAGCAGGTAATGGCGGACATGCGCTGATGTCTATTCCAACGTAGAAAGTGTTATGAACAGCTGATCAGATCGGCAAACCGTGTTTCTGGACTATTATGTTTTTGTTGCTGCAAATGCTTTTTACGAAATATTTGCAATGCCCTATGTGGAAGGAAACCGTGATTTAGGACAAACTGATGGAAAAATGTGAGTACAAGTCCTCCGGTTTCATATGCAAAAAAAATTACTGCACTAGCCTATGTGGTTGCAGTTCTACCGGAATTTTAAAAATAGTTACTCAAAACGGAGCTTGCCCGCTCCGACCGGTCTTGAAGGGTTAAACAAAGATGATACAAGATACTTTTGAGAAAGCCACAATAAATCAGTATTAATCATAATTTATGTGATCATGCACCTATAGGAATTATTAATTATATGAATGAGCATTTTGGCATAAAGGGGAAGGCTGTTATCGTATGAGACTTTCTCTTTAGCTGTAGTTCCCACACACCGTGAACGCAGTCTCAAATAAACTGATGGACTGACTCTCTACAGTCACTTTGGCTTAACCATGTACCTAAAAAAATAAATATTGTGGGCCAAGGTGTTGATAGTCCCCTCCACAAACTACCATCCATAAATTCAAATGCTTTGGGACAGTCCTCACTGACACCCTGTTTCTGGAGATGGAGCTCAGTAGTCAGATTGGAAAAGCCTCTACTTTTTGTTCAAGGCTGAACAAAAAAGGTGTGGATAAAATCTCAGGGCTGGTGTGGTGATCATACTGCAATACGGCAGTCAGATATGGACATTGCAGGCTCCCAAGCAGTCTGAAATATTCTGTATACACAGTCCTCCTCTCAGGACTCTCCTGGGTTAGTAATATGCAAAGTATGGAAATTGAAAAACACAATATAGAGATTGAAAAAAACCCCTATACTTTTCCTCTACAAAGGATATTAAGACTAGTGATACGCAATAAGCAAGTAACAGAAAATAACCAGAACAGAATCACATCAACACAAGGCTATAAAAATGTATTTTAAAAGGGTTTTAGAAGAGGTTACCAATTCCTTTAAACTTAAGTCTCTAAGTGGAATTGCAAGCAGGGATTCACCTGAGGATGTAGCTCTCTGTCACAGTGTGTCGTCTGTCCTGTATCCCTCCTCTCACCCCCAACCGGTCGACAGCAGACAGCTCTTATTCTCTGAGCCTGCTTCTGCTGGAAGTTTTTTCTCGTTAAAAGGGAGTTTTTTCTTCCCACTTTCCCAAAGTGCTGGTTCATAAGGGCTCATTTAATTGTTGGGATTTTCTCTCTATTAATGTAGGCTCTTTACCATACAATATAAAGTGCCTTGAGGCAACTGTTGTTGTGATTTGGTGCTATTCAGAATTTAAGGATGTGAACAATCTCACCTATGTAAACCATAGACTGTATATAAAAGATGGGTGTAATCACCATAATATAATTCAATGGCTTTGCCACATTTTGTGGCCTTTCAGCTTTAAGGCGACCTTTTTTGTTTTCAAGCCAGAAGTGACAAGCGAGTGCTAGGTTTTGAGCTAAGGCTAGCAAGCTTAGTAAGCAAGCTGCACCCATTGACTGAAACATGTAGCATCAGACCCTGCTAACTGGCACTAAGCAATATAATCATTAAAATACTTGAGTCTGACCCACTGAAACAAGATTATAAACTTCTTGGACAGTTTGCACCACACGGCAGATAATTCTATTAGAAATACTTAAAATGCACCAGTATCACAAAGATTAGGCTATATAGGAACCATGTTGTGAAATTAGCTGTAAAAATTGTAATTATTGTTGTAACCAGGTTATAAGCATGGTGATTTTATCAATGAAGTTGGGCATTTTAACAGTCTATGACAATCTATGGGGTTGACTTGATTTGGAGCCTGACTCTAGTGGCCTTTGGAGGAACTGTAGTTCTTGGCACATCACACTGTTTTTGTTTTTTGTTTTTTTCAGCAGCAGAGTGGACACATGAGCACGAACAAACCTTGAAACCAACACATGGGAAGCCTCAGCTGAATTTTTTACAGAGCTTTGAAAACTAAGAGCTGTTTCAGAGGGACAGGAAGCTGGCAGATGGGTAAAAAGCCAGTGTGTAAGGCATTTTGTGGACACTGCCAGGAGGACTGTCATTCCCAAATGAGGTAAAACAGCCATAGTGGCGCCGCTCCAGCAAAACAGTGGACAACCAAGAGAGATAATCTAATGGTCCCCATAATTACTGTTTATTTTTTATCACAATTTTTGATGCATTTGTTCCAGTTAAAAATATATATTTTTTGGTGGTTGGATGTCACTCAAATCATTGAGGCACCATTTTTTAAGGCAGTAAGTAGTTTCCCTTTATTTAACTACATGTGAGCAATGGAAAGCAGATCTAAAGAGAATGTAGCTGCAAGTCAATGACCAGATCTCACCAGAAACTGATCATTTTTCCACAACCAGAAACCTACAGGGAAACTTGTACACCATTACAATTATCCGTATTAATTAAAACATAGACACATAACCATGACATATTTGTTTTTGCAGTCAGGACTGAGGAAAGCTATAAAAAGCAAAAGATAATACATCAACATTTGGTCTATTGGAGAGATCTGACTGGTGGAAGTGACTTCTGGAAGTGTGGAAGTGGTTAACAGGAGGCAGCATGCCTGAGTTTGTTTCTAAACAGAAGGCAAGCTCACAAACAGGCATCAGAATCATACACACTCTTCAGATAGCATGCCAGCATCACAGGCCCACAGAGAGAGAGAGAGATGGGAAAAAATGAAGGCGAGGAGGAGGATGGAGGTCGAAGGCGGGGAGAAACAGGAGGAGGATAGGAAGGGGGATGGGAAAAAAGAGATGCAGAAGAGAAGGGAATAAAAGGGATGGAGCGACAAGAGGAATGCACCGCGTGCTGTGTTGAGCTTTCTGTTTCATTTGTGTGTTTTAATTTCTCATTCAGTCAAATCTGGATTAAATCACTGAGTGGGGTTCGATGTCTCTCCCTACTCCTTTCACCCAATTATCCATCCATCTCTCCATTTTTTCCTCTCCTTTTCCCACTCCCACAGTCCTCTGCATTATTCATGCGTTGGGTGTAACCTCATCAGTCAACATACCGACAAAACAACACACACACACACAAACACTGCCAGTTCTGCCTCTCCCTCCCTCTCTTACATACACTCACAATCTCACACACAAATTATTCACATCCTATTCAGTCAGCAGTACACTTTGTAGATTTGTCAGTCACATGTCCACCTCCACTTTGTAGAGACCTGCAGCACTTTGACAGGAGACAGGCAGGTACAGGTACATATAAAAACACATATATAAAGCTAATACAATAACACAGCAGCTGATTTGATCCATCTGAAGTTGCCTCAAGGCAAGGAATTATTCCATCTACAGTATTGTTTGGTAGAAAAATGGGTGATGGAGTGAACTATGGCTACTACTGTAGAAGCTGCTTTTAGTGATGAAAATGAAAGGGATGCAGAGTCTGAAAGTTCAAAACCAACTGGCACTTTGTTAGCTGTGTGTAAGTACAATAAAACACAGCAGGATACAATTGTTAAGAAATATATTGTATATATTATTTATTTCATAAAATAAAGACTGTAAGACAAAGAGCTGTATGTCTGTGAAGGTTCTCAGTCATCCTGGTCATCGTAGTCTAAGGAGCTTGGAAAGAAAAGCGTCTGGACTTCTTTGAGTTGCTTGAAGACGTTTCACCTCTCATCCGAGAAGCTTCTTCAGTTCTAAGGGTCAAATGGTGGAGAGTCCCAGATTTAAACCTAGTGAGTGTTTCCCCCCAAAGAGGGACAAAGGACCCCCCGATGATCCTCTACCTAATCACATGAGCCAAGGTGTGAAAGCGGGTGTGGGTCACAATCAGCCAGGGTTTCGGGTGAGCTCATTGTGAAACCTGGCCCCACCCTATCATGTGATTTCCTGAGGTCAGATGGCCCAGGATGTGAGTGGGCGTTAAGGCGTCTGGGAAGGGATCTCAAAACTGGATTATAGATGGCAGACAGTTGGTGTCGTAAACCACCGCCTCTGTTCAAAGATGGTCGCTCACAGTGGACCTAATTGCCTTCTTTCACTCCTCTTTCAAACCATCTGTCCTCTCTGTCCAAAATGTGAACGTTGGCATCTAAAAAAATAGTCCATCCATGCCAAGATTTCTCTGAAACTACACCGAGGCACAGCTGTGCCATGAGCTAAATGCCAACATGCTCACAACTGTGCTACCATACTGAACATGTTAGAATCTGAACATCAGAAAATAGATAAACAATGTTCCCTGTAAGTTTGGCAGGGACAATGGTCAGGAAACAAAATATTTAAAAAAAAAATTGATCATGTTGGTATAGTTCATCACACTGGATGGAAAACTAACCCTCGGATGTCTTACTTGAAGGCTGGACTATTGTAATTCTTCATTATCAGGATGTCCCAGTATTGTAGCCTGCAGCTGATACAAAATGTTGCAGTGTGACTGCTCACAGGAGCTTGAAAGAAAGCTAACTTCTTTTGACTGGACACATTCAAAGCCCTTCATGACCTCATAGCACCAGAAAATTGCAGCAGAGCTCTTTATTCTTAGACTGCAGGCTTGCTTTGTAGCTCCAAGAGTTACCAAAAGTAAAACTGGAGGCAATGCCTGCAGCTCTCAGGGTGCTCCTCTGTGGAACCAACTCCAAATTTGGGTTTGGGAGGCAGACACCCTTTCTTTGAAGATTAAGATTAAAACATTTCTTTTACTGGATAGCCTACTTTATCCTCGTTTTTTGTCCATAAAAGGAATCACAACTTAAAAAATGTTTTCAGTGCATTTAGTAAAACTTGAAACTACGGAGGCTGAGGGCCTTGTATTACTTGCCACCTTTTTCCAGCCAAAGGATTCACCAACTGATTACTGATTTTAGGTTTGAGGTACAGCCCCACTCTGAGTCTGACTCTATCTCTCCCTTCATCCTTGGAGAGAAAGAGTTGTTTTTGTAGGGGGGCTGTTATATATTTAAGATTTATAATTAGGATGAGTGATGACTGGTGTGAGTTGAATATATGTAACATATTTTATGGAATTCATCTTATTGTGAAATTAAAACTTCGGCTATACACAAAAAATTGGTGCCAATCCATCTAGGTGTTATCCTTCAGGATGCTTAGAGTAGACTATATCAACCTTAATGACGATGCATTCATTAGTTTCCCATAACATTTCAGTCTGGGCTAAAGAAATGCAGCAAACATGTTTAAACATTTACTAAATAATTCAGTTTTTTATAATAAATAAGAGTGTAAGTTTGCTTCTAGTTTCACTTAAGCTCAACTCTATAATAAAAGGGAGCAGAAAACTGGAAGGACCTTTCCCTTCTTTTCAATTATTTAGATCAAGAATAGTGGGGAAAAGCTCTGCACCTGAGATTGCTCTGCTAGGCCTGTTTTTTTTCCCTGATGATGTTTCTGATGGTACTAGACGTTAGTTTTGAGAGTCAGGTCAACATGAAAAGGTTTGTATGCAGTATCAATACTCTCTCATCAGAACATTGAGGAGAAAAGAGAAGCAGCACAAGGTCTCTGTGTGGTATTTCTGTAGCTAAACCTTTAGAAGTGCAGTTCTTTATTTGAAGGAAATGTGTCAGCTTTAGAGTGCTTAAGGCAGCTAAGTGCCATGACCCCACAACCAACATCTATATCCCCTTCACTTAATGCTATTAGCAGAGGCTCTGTAGCTCATATACAGGTGCCAAAATGCTTTCCCTTATGAACAAGCACTTGGCAATGGTGGGGAAGAGGAACTCCCTTTTAACAGGAAGCTATCTCCAGCACAACCAAACTCAGCTGTTGTCATTATGTGTTCAAAAGAATGGATTAAAAACCAGCAAGTCCTTTCATTTAGTAGTAAATCTAAGAACATGAATTAAGAATTTTAGCTTTACCTCCAAATTCACAAGTTTTATTAATTTTCTTCACTTTACTACCAGCATGCTGTATTTCTAAATTTAGTTTGGTCAATTAAAATAATTTATTAGACGTATGGTATGTCAGCAGTTGGAAATTGGAATAGAAAACAAGAGTGGGTTGTTTTTTTTCTAAATGAACCAACTAAGTGGTTTTAAAATTAAACTTTAATTTTATGTAATTATTTCACAAAGCAATTATTTATTCATATATTCAGTTATATTTTTGACTTGGCTGAAAACCTTTTACGGTCATTTGCCCGTTTTTAAAGCTTCACAGAACAGAAAATTACACAAGGCTAAAAGTTCAAGACCATAGGCTCCGCTTCAACGAAACACTCCACTTCTACCTTTCAACATTATTGTACTGTGTATTAATATTTTCATCATAAACCCACATTAAATCCTTATGAATAAGGCACGAATGCTGCACAAACCACCAAGAATGCTCTCATACGTACACAGCGAGCCACATGGCATGTTTTACAACAGGGGTCTCAAACACGTGGCCCGGGGGCCACTTCCAGCACACGTCAACTGTCCTTGTGACCTGTGTATTGACGTGAGGAAATATAATGCAATTTGGCCCTTGAAGTTACTTTTTTTGTTAGGGAGGTTTTGTTTGTTGTTCAGTGCAATGTGAAAATAAGTTCTTTGAAAAGCAAAACATGTTTTAAAATGAAGGCAATATGAGCAGAGAGTACAAACATGTTGAGGGATTGGCTGTTAGTTCAGTGAGAGAGTTATTTGTAAAGAAAGCAAGTTTCACTAGAAGTCAAAAACTAATGTGTTCACTTATGTCTGCATTTTATTTAGTTAAATACTAGAAAGAGAGTCTCAATTTGTTTATTTGGTAGTTCACTGAAAGGCTTCAGTTAGTTAAGAGTGAGAATAAAATGCATTCATGTTTGCGGTTTTGTCTAGTTATGTATTATTAGAATTTTTTCAAAAACAAAACACTACATTTTTGGAAATATTTGTGGGTGGGGTTTTTTTTTTGTACTACTTGAACACTAAAGCGGCCCTCCAATGAGATGACAGTGCCAGCAGTTGCCCACAGCTCATTTAAGTTTGAGACCCCTGTTTTACAACCTTCATTTCCCCCCCCCATTCATTCACACATCTACACTTCTTGTCACACTCTCACCACACCCATTCTCCTCATTCCATCTCTTCAGCTTTCTTCCTTGTTCCCTTCCCTTTCTTGTCTCCCCATTCTTCTTCATCAATCTTCCACCTCTCTCTCTACTCTCCTCACCCTGTTCAGGCATTATTGTGCACAGACCAAAATGCCTCCCGCTCCCCCGTGATCCGCTTCACCTTAATCTTCATGAAGAAAAGAGAGGATGAACAGGATCAGGTGTGGGGAAAGGCAGCAAAGGTTTGGGGGTGGAAGAAGACAATGGAGCATAGATGAAAGAGGAGAACACGAGAGGGAAAAAAGGCACAGAGGAGAAAAGATGGGGAGGAGGAGTCGGATGGAAACAATTTCTTGAGCAGATCATTTAAAAATCTGCCCTAACAAGATTTTAACTGCAGGAAAAACTACATGTATGAATCTGCTCCTACAGAGTTGTGTTGGCTGGCTCAATAAAAGCCTGAAAGCTAAAGAGAGTGGCTCATTAAACACAGCATGTATGGTCAGGAGATATGACGAAACATTCCTCTTATTTCGGTTGTCTGCTTCAGCGCTTATCAGCTACCACACACACACACACACACACACACACACACACACACACACACACACACACACACCTCATGGGAGAGGATGTTACTTATCTCCACCTGCTGGACAGAAAGCCAATTAAAATAGTTTTCTGGAACCACTTCTGACTCTGATAGTGCCATAAAGGCTTTCAGGAAAAATAGAAAACAAGATGAATAGTTCAAAGAATCCTGGATTTGAGGCATTTCAACACATTTTGGGTTATCCCTGTGGACTGCATGGTAGTTGCAGTCGTCACCGGGGAATCTGAAAAAGAGTATAGCAACAAACATGAAGGCAGACCTTCTGCAAAGTTCTCTCTTACAGTTTTCCCCCCTGCTTGTAATACTTGGACGGGTGCATCTTTGTTGTTGTTCACAAAATTGGGGCCTTACTCTTTAAATCGAGTTTTGCCAAAGAGACCACAGAAAAGTATGAAACCAAACAGGGCCCACACTCCTTGGTTCTATCTGCCTGCGAACACAAAACATAACGGGCCAAGCTTTTGTCCTAACAAGCTGGCTCCATGTAGACTGACATCAACTCAACCTGTATCCATGACAACTGTCCCTAAAGTATCCAGCCTCCATGGCAATTGTCACCATAGTAACTTGAAAGAACACTTGAGGTGATGCCATGCTGACATGAGCCACAGCAGGACAACAGCTGACGCCTTTATTTCTTTACTGCCAGGATAATTAAAAAGTTCGAAAAATTCAGTGTAATATAAGTTTTGTGGACTTTACCCTCTGTTAGAAACCTACTTAAAAAAAAAACTAGCAACATCTCTATCATGTAGCTTTCTCTAAATTTGAACAAATGAATAAATAATTGTATGTAAGACACAAGAATATGCTGAACTGGACAATCAACTAATTTTTCTCCTCGTGTTAAAAGTATTAATCATGCAAAGGGACAGTCTTGGACTCGTGAACTGTGCGTGCATTTCCAAGAAAATCTGCTAGGGACTAATGTGATATGTGAGCGTTTGCATTGTGATATATTTTAACAATAAATTTACTAAAAACAATTGTGTTACACTGAGTTAAAAATAAAAAGAATTGGATTAACATCACTTGTGTAAGTTGGCTCATAAATGACTGCAGTCATCCTCTGATAATAGGATTATCATTTTGATTCGCTGTAGCAGAGAATATCTCCATTGTGTCTCTGTCACAATTTGTTTATTATTTCTCACAGGAGGACCCAGTATGCAGACAACAGGAAACAGCAGATGGATGGGGAAAAAACAAACAAACAAACAAACCAAGGAACTTTAAAAGGACTTAACAATAAAGGTGCTGCGCAATGAGAGAAGAAAGCCCACTGAACTAATACGATCCAAAAATCAAGCAGGAACGATCCAAAAAAAAAAATCAGGAGGCAGCAGAAGAAAACAAACAACATGAAGGAGAGCAACAGGTGAACTACGACACTAATGAGAGTGGGGAAAAGAACAACGGTGGGAAGTAAAAATGGGAAAAAGGAGCCAACCTTCAAAATAAAAAAAGCAAGTAACCTGAAAGGCAGACTGAAAATAAACTCACACAGACCACAAGACAGATGAAGATTGGGAAAAAAAACTTGAGAAAGCACAAAGAAAGAATAGCAAAAGATTTATAAAAGAAACCACAGATCATTAAAAAACCTGACAGTCCCATTAACTGGTGTCACACAGGCAGGTAAGAGATATTATGCCGAAGACTAGAGAGGCATGCTACAAAGGAAATTCAACATAGCAGGACTTCTTTGTGTTAGCTGGCTCGTCAAAACCTTAAAGCTCCTTCAGAGAAGCCAGGCATGATCAGCTTTCTTTGTTAGCTCGGATTTTTCCGCTTCAAGCTCGGGGTACTCTCACATAAAACGAGGCGTTTGATGCAATTTGACTCTTCTTCTGCACAAAATGGATCAATTGAACTACGCCTACTCTAATCAGAGACCTTATCAGAGGGACTGCTGATAGAGATTTATAAAGATTATGAAAAATCTAACAGTCAAATGCAACACTGGTGCTGAAAGTCACAAGAGTAATGGTGCAGATGCCTCTTTATGTTGTGAATTTATGATCAGTTGATCGGAAAACCAAATTTAATTGTCTTAAGCTGTGTTTCTTTTACTGCTCGCTGCACTCTTGGTGCTCTCAGTGTTATTTCTGCACATTTGACCTTTGCCACTTTAAATTATATAACTTAAACAATACAGGTGGCTAGTGTGTTCTCTTCTGGCACTTCCATAGTCTAAATCACTCTGTGTTGTTGCCAGATAAATGTGAAATAAATTTCACTGACTGAATATTCTTGGTGATAAACAGCCTACAAATGTAACTGATCGATTTATGAGCTGCAATTCAAACAAGTGTAAAAGAGACTTAGCAGTACTAGAATCAAGAACCACCAGCTCAACACATGCAGCGTTTGTGCTGCTGTAACTTTTTAGCTGAGCTAAATAAGTTGCACATGTAAAATGTATTACTTCAGAAAAAATATGTATATGACACCAAATAAAATATGCAGTGAAAAAATGGCAGATCGGGCCAATTTTAAACCAAAACTGAACATAACATGCACCGGACCAGGTCACGTGTTAAACACAATCACCGTGGTGATCAAACCTGGTGCAAGAACTACCTTCGTAACACAGGAAATATGGACTTAAGGCTCATACCATTAATCTAAAACAGGCACAAATATTTCTCTTACTATTATATATGTAAATTAAGCTTTTTACAATGCATAAAAAAGTCCCTCAAATGTGTATGGAATAAACATTAACAGCTAGCATACAGAAAACATCATGCAGTTTAACCGTCTTTTGAGCTGCTTGAGTTATCTCACCATCTACTGATAATTATGCCTTTTGAATAACTGCTCTTTTCTCCTTTGTGGATTAGCAGGGAAATTACCCTTAATACCTGGGGTGATTTGATGTGAGGTCAGAAGTGATTTCATTTTATAAATCAATACTAATTACTTTGTGATCAGCTCATTCACAGAAACTTGGCAGTCTCTTAAGACGGGCAGCAGTGACCGTTTCCATTAACTGACAATCGTAGTGATGAAGTCTACATGTGACAAGTGAATGAAAATATCACGTCTGCATGAATTACCAATCTATTGCTTGTCCCTAAGGGAGAAAGACTGGGAGGATGAGTCACACACACACACACACACACACACACACACACACACACACACACACACACACACACACACACACACACACACACACACACACACACACACACACAAGCACACATACACATGGGGTATCAGTTTATCCAGCTGTCATTTGCAGCTGACGATACCAAACTTTTTCTCAGGGGACACATATTCAGGTGATTTATATCTTTGCATAAAGAATATGGCCTATAAAATTATACAGATAATACACTGGGCACTGTAACGTGATTTAGCCTCCACTCTAATATTACTTATCTTATACTCCATTGCAAAGACTTGAGAAGGCTTTTACACCACAGCAGAGCCAATACTGCCGGAGTATAAATTTCAGCTGAATAATCAGCTGAGATCCATTTTATTCTTACTGCGAACCGCCTTCAGGTGCCAAACAAGTGCTTTAAAGTACAGTGCAGTGGGTAAGTACAAAGCCTACCTCCGCACTATTTTTTTCTCTGTGTCCATATTCATTGAGGTAGATTGAGAGCTAATCAATTCTCAGTGGGCTCTAAAAGGCCAAGACTCAGGCTACAGCCCTCTGCTCAAAGTAATATCATGCTCTGTCTTCTAGCCCTGCCCACTCCTCCTCCTCACATCCGCATAGTCTTACTCCAGGTTTCATGTGGCTGTTGGCTTTTTTTTATCTAAAATGAAATTAAAAATAAAACAGTCTGCTGGGTGTTTGAATTACACTACAAGTGCAGGAGGAAATGAAGAAATCAACATCACTGGAGCTCTTTTTACAAGCTTCAGCTGAAAAACGCTGTATACAGTATGCTGCTATCACTACCACACTTACAGGCTCTTATCCCTACTTGTGGGCTAGCACTCAGACAGTGCACTCAGACATTTACTGAGGACCTGATAAACTGCTGCTGAAACCAGAACTGACTTGGTATGAAGCATTTAAAGTGTTGCTCAAATGATGTGAAGTGAGATCAGACTCGTGCAGGAGTTGGATAAAATTACATTTGACCTTTTTTTGAATGTTTGAGAATGCCAAACACAAAACCAGTTCAAGGGTTTCCCTGTAAAGTTGCTGAAAGACAATCTTTTACAACTCTGGGTGTTAAAGAGTTTTCACATATATTTTCAACCCTGTCTCACAAATATTGCATAAAAAATGAATGCCAAATTAGATTGCACAGTGCTAAAGCCTCGTACGTTGTAAGATGTTGTAAAAGATGTTGGACACTTTGAATTTTATGCCATATGAGGCTCAGAAAGTATTTTTCTCATGATAATGTCTGTAGATTCACAACTTCTAGCAGTTATTGAATGTAATTTAAAGGATTGTTGACACAAAAAATGAATGACAAATCTATGAGAATTTATCCAATTTCATTTGAGCAAATGAAAAAAAGGGTACTCTGTTTAACAATAGCTACAATTTCTCACCTGTGAGTGCACTACTGTTGCTAAACCCTCAAATTAAAATTGACAGTCTGCACCTTAAGACAGTGTTCATAATATACCTTATCCTGAAATATTATGACAAAAAAAGCTAAAAGAAAGAACAATGTCCAAAAATATGCAAATCTAATTCTACTGCACGTCCCACATGTCTGGTTCTAGAAAAATCCTTCTGGTTGGCTTGTTTGTTTCACACTGTAACAAAAATTATTAACACAACCTCACATTAGTTTGACAAAAAAAGAGCTGATTTTGAGAAAAACAAAGAGTGAACTGAGAGGCAGAGAAAACAGAGGGGGCTGCAACAAAAAATATATAAATAAATGAACGTCTGAGTGACAGCTGCAGCCTCCACATTGCTTTTAAACAACAAAACATTGGCCTCCAATTTCCATTTCTCTCTCTGCAGCAAAGCATGTGGTAGCTTTGCCATTAAAAAGACATGCACACACACACACACACACTCAGAATGTCCATCAATTTTTAAGTTGTCAGCAGTGTCTGAGCTTCAGTTTGGCCACTCAACTCCTTGAGCTAGTCAACTCCCTACACAGCACTGTTGGAGCTTTACTACCCGCTAAAGGCAATCTAATGATATCAGAGAGAGAATAGACTGAAAGTGTATACATGTATGTGTCTGCATGCAGTACAGTGGAGAGGAGAGTTGACTTGAGGTTGAGAAGAAGAGCGAACACAAGCGATACAGCAATAAAACATGAGACAGACTCCACTGATTGATTAAACAATGGCTGCACATTAGAGAGAAACTAGCCTGTGGGAAGAAGGGAAACGTGTGTGTGTGTGTATGTGTGTGTGTGTGTTCGGGGTTGCTGAATGGCCCGCAGCTGAAAGAAAGATAAAGACTGCTGGTGGATAGAGATATAAACTCTCTCACACACACATGCTAATGCATGCACACACACACACACACACGAGCAGAACCCACGGACATGGATGAGACTGGAGCTTTGGAGCTTTGGAGCAGCTGCTATATATAGTGCATGGGTGAATCTGGGATAATGCATTACTGTTCTCTAGCTGCCATGCAGACACACACACTCAAAGATGCACACAATCTAAACCGGTTGACTGCGAAACCAGTGGCTCTGTACGGGAAGAACTTGTCATTATTTTGACACACTTCACAACACACACATACACACACAGAGAATAAGGCATACAGAACACTTTAAACAAACAAATACACACACATCGACACTCAATCAATAAATACTCAATATGCACTGCCTTACATTTAAATGGTCATGTGAAAACACACAGCTTCCACCCTTGGAAAAAGCGCACTTATTAGTGTAGACAGCTTTTCAGGCACAGAAGAGTTGTGTGTTCATCTTCTGACATCTGTCAGCCATTGTCTGCTACAACACAACCCAAGGAACCTCCAGCTGCTGCACTCAGGTTTCAAATTCTATAATTGCAAGAACACACTGCTTGGCAATACTGTAAGATGAGGCCGGGTTGTAAGCCTGCACTTAACACATTTAATGACCCATGTGATTGTTGTTTGCACGAGTCATATCAACTTTGTACTCGTCACCCCTACTCGAGAGATTTTGGGAAACAAATTTATTTTAATCCAGACTTGATCTGTTCCAGAGGTAAGTAAAACTCATTTAAAAATCTTATATTAACTTATAATTTAACTATAATAATAATTAAGCAGTGGAGCCTTTTTCACAGTTACACAGCATTTTTCCTTTATTTGTTCGCATAGGATTAATAGTTGTCACTTATTTATCAATTTTACACTGTTTTTTTAATTTACCTTCCCACAAGGCTAAAGCCTTTCATGGGCTTCATGTCACAGAAAAAAAACTAACACTGTGGTTTTGTACTCTTGTTGTGATTTAGTGACATCGAATAAACATTTGAACATTCATTCAAAAAGTTCTTTCAGATCAACTTGCATGTTGTCACTGCAATATTGTTACTACCCACCATCCAGCTCTCTTTTTGACACTGACACACACACACACACACACACACACACACACACACACACACACACACACCTCTTACCCGTTTGGTGAAGTCCATGGCTTTGAGGATGGAAAGGTTGAGCGTTTCCAGAGAAGCCAGAACTCCCTCATAATCTCCCATGTGCTTAGCAAAGTAGTCTGTTTTACACAGAGTCATAAAATAATTTGCAATGGTTAGCCCAAAGTAGCTGATTTAATATCCTATATTTAAAAAAATATTTTGCATTTCAACAGGCAAGTATTTTTAATAATGGATAAGAGAGGGAATGAGGGCAGTGGCAGGGAAGTAAGTGCGTGCTTGTGGGTGTGTGTGAGTGTGTGTCAGCAGTCTACTTACCGCAGAGTTCCTTAGTGTCAACATTACTATCACAGCATAGCAAAGGAGCAGAAGAAGGAAAGAAAGGAAAGGGAGATAGGAAGAAAGGAAAAGAATGGAGAAGAGCAGGGTCAGAAACAGAGGAAAGTTGTTTTGCATGCAGTCACACATACAAAAAGAGCTTGGCAAGCAGAGAGGGATCTAACAAGACTGTGGCAGGAGTCTGAATCAATCCACCGCCATCATTCACGCTCCGTTCACTGCGTGGGGACTCATTTGGCAATGAATTCTTCACTGCTTCAAAGAAGACTTTCGCTGTTGACTGACCAGGAGAGAAGTGGGGTGGGACAGAAAAAGGATGGAAGAAAGGTGGAAATGACGGAAGAAGGACGATCCATCCAAAAGATGGATGAGATGCAAGTGATGACGGATGAACTGTGGCTTAGTGGAAGAGATAGGCAGAAACACTCCATCTGTCCACCTCTTCATTGTGATAATAAATCACTGCTCAGCAAGTCCACAAACATAATGAGAAACGAAGTGTTAAAAACAGTCAAAAAAATGTAATTTGAATATTTCAAACAGCATACGTTCTGTTGAGCCTTGTTCAGCAGCCTCATTTAATAGGCTCTGCTTTATTTTATTAAGTATTTGCACACAGTGTTTCTGCCAGGATGAATCCTGATCCTTCGTTGTGACAGATGGGCTTTAGTAATGGCAACCAAAAATCTGGTTTTAACCAACAATAAATGCATTTTCATGTTTGCGCACAGCATATGCAGCTTAAACAGAATTTAGGGATGTCTGTGTACTGAGTGTTATAAAGTTGTTCCAACATTTTTGCTGGTTAAAACGAAACGAAAGATTGTTTACTATCCAAATGCTAGTTCCAGATGCAGGGTGTGTTTTCAAAGAGAGAGTAAACCAGTAATTATGTTGTTCTCCGCAAGTGATGCAGCCGCCTATTGAGTTAGTAATGAATTTCACTGTACTTGAGATTCCACCTTATTAAGTGCCAGTTTGTTTTTAGATTTCACAACATCCACTGAAGACGTGAAGACAATGAAACACGCTGATATGAGGCTGTGCATATTAAAGCTTAACTCCATCAGCTGTACAAGTTCAGTTTTTATTAAGAGGTGTTCTGGTCTAATAGTTTAAAACCTGTATCAAAAGGTTTTTAGGACATCTGCACCAACTTTGGCTATTCCCTTTTAGGGATGTTTAGGGGATATTTGCCTATAAAAGACTTGTTAGTACTTATTTTAACTGAACATTAACATGCAGAAAATTATGCTTTTGGTCATTTGGATTTGTCATGACACTGTTTGTCAAGCAGAGCTTCTTCCAGTTTCCAATACGTGACTAAGTAACTTCCTAGTTTGTGAAATAAATTGCTGAAAATAGAATGAAAACAAAGAAAAATACTAAATTTAATACAGCATGCTTTGTGTTTGAGACCATCCAAGATTTTTGTAAAACGCACTATAATTCTGTTACATAGCGCTAATTAAAAGTAGTCATCCAATCTTAGCTGATAAATTAAGACTCCACTTACTCTTTTCCAAATTTGGTAACATCTAACACCAAATAAACAGCATGGTGGTGGCTGAAACAGTAAAGCTTTGATTATACTCTGCTGTGGACCCGGACCATAATAGTCGAGTAGTTATTACTGTTATACTTGTTTGAAGGGTGATTGAAGTCCCCGGCACATGTGCAGTTGGTGCACCAAAAATTGGCAGGATGTCCACCCTCGCACTCACCATCTGATGATGAAACTGTACTGCATGTGGGTAAAGGCAGATAAATAGAAATATATGTTTTTGTTATAATGACCAGAGTAACTCCAGATTTCTTCAAGTGCTTTTGAACAAACTGAATAACTCAATTACTCTGATGTGCAGGTGAGTGTCTTCCTGCATTTTGTGCAATTATGTTCTAAAAAAAGACCGCAGGAGTTTTCGTTCTGCCTCGTCGGTTCACGGGGAAAAAGCATGTGAAACTGACTGAGACTTGTGCAGGGAAGATTTGAAGCCTGAAAGGGCAGGAGAAGGGGAATGAGTGACAGATGGAGAGGATGAGGAGAGAGAGCGTTGATGAGTTGAGTGATAGAAGGATGAAAGCTTGAAGAGCATGACAGAAAGCTCAGAAAACAGCCTGATAGTGAAGAAGGATAAAGAGAAATGGGAAGAGACCAAAAGAGTGACAGAGGAAGACGAACAGCTGGAGGCAGAACAACGCTCAGTCTCTCATTTGCATCCATCAACATCTTGCTTCACACAGGAAATGCTTATAGAGTTTCTCCTTTTATTCGGACCAATCAATAACCCTATCTGCTGTCACATGATGATGCTAAGGCCTGGCATGCAACCACCAAATCTACTTAACCCTAATGAGTAGAGCATTTTCTGAGTGCATTCTCTGCAGCAAGTAAGATTGATAAAGTGAGCCCATATCCAAGTGGCAATGTCACTGACGTCAAAGAGACGGTGGGCTGTTGCTTGGACCACTTATTGCGCTGATGTAAAAAACCTGAGCCAGGGTGGAGGATTTGTATATTAAACCTAATTCAATTCTACAAAAATGATAAAGGTCAGCTTTTGTTCTGCCTGGTTTCATTTTATTTGAGGGCCTGCAGGACTGGGAGGTTGTGTAAATTAACAGAGCTAGACTTCTGATTACTCAGATCCCACTGTGTCAGCATGCTTCTTCTGAGCTGACTGGCTGATTATGAAGGGTCATAAATTGATTCAATGAGAATCAAAATAAAACATCTTGGGAGTAGCTGTAAAGAGGTTAATGTCTTGAGGAGAGAGATGAATAGAAAGGCAAAGATGTAAAAACAGGTAACAATGACTTTCCTCTGTTTTTATGCTGCTTCCCCTTCATGTCTGCTCCTGTTTCTCTTTCCCTTTTATTATTTTGGCATTTTTATATTTAAAAGTGTCATTTAATGCAAAGGGCTCTGGTCCAAAAGGGCCTGCATAAAAGGAGCTTTCAGAGGTGGATGTGACATTTCCTCACTGCAGGGTAAATTATATACATCTTACCTAAGCATGCACACATAAAAAAAGCAGAACTGATGTGGTGCAGCAGGAAAGCACTCGCGTGCATCTTATGGACTTTCATAATTGATGGAAGTTAAACAAAAAACATGGCCAAGCGAGCACGAAAACACGCACACACATGTAAATTTACTGTATTCATTTTTATTTCATGCTGCTATGGATGCACGGTGCATGCTGCAGGCAAACACGCACACGAACAGGCGTGCAGTAATGGTGCTGACCTGGTGTTATCAGAGTCAATGGTGTGAAATAGCTTCTCCAGCTCCTCTTCATTCAGCGTGCCATCTGAGAAGAATGCTTGGAACTCATCCAGAGACAGCTTCCCGTCATCTGCAGGAAGTACGGCACCATCAAAGCTATGAGGACATTTATTTGTAATTGCAAAAACAGTGTTAAATAATATTAAGAGGACGTGTCTGATTAAAGAAGCATATAAACTGCAGCCTGTCTGCTGCCTCTAAAGAGGATGGAAGGAGATAAAGTGAAATTACAGGTCATTACTGCAACCTGCTACAGCTCTAAACTACAATACTGCATAATAATACCTTCATCCCACCGGATCTCTTTTATAACCAACATTTGTTCCCGATGGCATCTGGAGAGTTTAAATAGTTCCAAGTTATACGGATTAAATTTTAGTGACATTGTTTTTTTTGTCCTGGGTTTGACATGTTGCAGCACTGGGGATGACGGGGGTTAGCCAGTCGCTTGACCGAGAGGATGCTTTGGTCCAGAGTGAAAAATCCCAGCTTATTACCCTGAGGTTAATTTGTCCTGATTAAGTGGATCCTGGGGCATTTTTCTTTAGTGCATTGAAGTGAATAGGGTTTTCCTTTTTATATAAATCTGCACCACCGTGAAATATAAATATCATCCCCCAGTGTCTTAGCATGACATTTAACTTTTGATTGTTTTCAGTCTTGCCGTTACTCTTATTCATAAAGCAGAGCCCAAAAACCACCATCTGTAAATTCTGACTCCGAGCTTATCTCTGTGACAATAAGCTGAAGCTGGTGGAGATGGTTTTTGTTCAGCTGATAACCATCTCCAAAATCAAACCACTGTTCTCCTCTGCTGACCTGGAGATAGTCATTCAGTCGTTTTTTTCAGTACTTCAGCCCCAGTCAAACTCTTCATCAGAACTTTAACTTGTACTCAAAACAGTCAAAAACAGTCCTGTGTCTGCCATTTGAAAAATGAAATCACTGCTTGATAATTACTCTGATACTGTTAACCCAACAGTATCAGCTACCTGTGAATCAGCAGCAGTTTAATACCAGTTTGCTTTGCCGCACTGACGTCCACGTTCATACATCCTTGGCATGATGACTGCCTTCAGTCCTTTCCCGAGCTGCTGTAAAATCAATCCAGCATGCACTCCAGTCTGCTAAAAACCTTCAGATGAATCCTTGCTGTCTGTCTGTGTTGCACTTTAGTAAGCACACAATGGCGATTATGTTTCAAAACCCCAAGGCCTTTTGGGGCTGCACTGATAACCAAAGCACTCAACAGTACTGGATTTCTAGCCTTCTTATATAACATCCAATAAAACAAAGTCTAGAAGAAAAAATATGGATAACTCCTGGTCTTTGTAATATTCTGACTAGATATAATATTGAAGGATTTAATTTTCTATCCACAAAAAGTGGCACAGTTTTGTAACCATTTATCCCCAGGTAAGCCTATAGCATCGATTGTTAGCAAAAGAAATAGCTTCATATTCAGTTTTGCAAAGATTTGTTAAAAAAATTGCTAAGGATGCTCAAGATTTCTGAATTTTCAATGAATCCATCCATTTATCCATCCATCCTCTGTCCCAAGGCATCCTCCTGGTTGCACAATTACTTATGAGGCATCCATTTCTGCCACTTTTATCCCCACCACTTGGTATTATTAGCATGTAATCTACTGTTTGTACAGTAGATTAGATGCTACTGTACAAACAAGAATAGCATAAAAAGCAACGGACAGCTACAGTCATCAAAAAGTTCTGTGGGAACGTTTCAAAAATGAAATAAAACTTTGATCCAGCGCAACTTAGTAAAATTAGCTGTAAGCATTGTTTCAACCAGCAGTTTAAATTTGTTTTAGTTAGTAGGGAGTGGTTATTCATGGCATTGGCTCTATCCTGTCTTTGCTTGCTAGTCCTGTATTCCTGACTGTCTCACCACATGATGCATAGCTATATCAAATATTAATTCCCTTGCCCTCTAAGTGTGTTTGTCCTTGAGTGTGGCTGACTGGATACAGCAGGTTGAGCCATGGGGACCACTGCGGAGTACTGAGAAAGCTCAGGGACAAGAGGACTGCAGCCTTATAAAGGCTTGAATTCAAATGTGCTGCTCTTGGCTCTTAAGTCTGCCTCACAATTCCCCTTTGCTATTTCTCAGTTTCATGATTAGGGAAGTATGTGTTTATGAATTTCTTATTTTAAATCAAGATGCATCTATTTTTTATTCCCTACTTCATTCTTCTGCCGCTAGTTTTTGTTTGGTTTCTTTTTTGGCTCTCTTCCACTCTGGCACAGTCAGTTGCACTCTCTGTTAGTTTGTTTTGAGAACCATATGCAGTCTTTTTTTCTGAGTGGTGGTCAAAACTCGAGCCTGTTTCAAACTGTCAAAAAACTTGCAGGAACTCTGCAGCCACTTACACTCTTTCTGGCCCATCTCATGCCTTCTTATGCTTTTCTCCCCATTAAGTGTCTCCATATCTTTCAGCCTTCCTTTTTTCCAGATCCTTGTTAGAGCAACAAAGTAGCCGTTGCCTCTCAGATGTTCTTCCATGTCGATTTCTGCTGCACAAAATGATTGTGACTCAGAAACGCCTTCACAAATAGCCTTCTTTTGGTGACGCTTGGCATAACCTTTCCATGACAGAAGGCGTGTTTGTTTGAGGCGAACTTCTAAAATGCCACTTCTTGTGTTCATAGTCCCACTCTCCCTGTCCACCAGGGCTCAACTGTGAATTTAGACTCTGTGGTCATGACTATTTCTAACCTGGCCTTCTCTGGTGCAGCAGTGAAGAAGCACAGAAAGCACTGGTGTTTAATTCAGCAGTGACCCAATTTACAGCCAGCTAGCCCACTTAGGAATTCTCCAGTAACACACCGCTCAAGCAAAGCAGATAGTGTGCTAACCCTATTTTCAAAAGCATGAAATACTCCCAAATTACACAGCTAACAAAAAAGCCTACAGCTTCTCTGATTCCTGGCTTATACTGTACCACTGTCAAAGACTCAGATGTGCCTTTTTTGTGTGTTTCACAATAATCTCTCACACATGTAACCACTTCCTTGGTATCCGTTGAGAGCTTAATTTTTTGTATTCCACTAACAGGAAAGTCAAGCACCACAATCAGCTGCTAAACAGCATCCATGGATCATTTTAGCTGACTCTTGATGCTGCAGTTCACCCAGCAAACCCCACTATAAATAATGTACAACAACCCTGACATCCACTCGCCTCCAAACCAAGGCAGTCAGCAGCAGACGGATTGATGCAACAGCCAACAGCATTCTGTCTCAACTGCAGATTGGCACAGTTTGATGAAATTGCCCATATTTTACGTCCCTAAAATCAACAGAGAGAAATTATCCTGATGCAAAGGAAATTACCCAGACTCAGAAAAGTATTCTAAAACAGCAGGGAGGAGATAAGGTAAAGGCTAGACATCACTGCGAAACCTTGAGTAATTCTTGGACACACACACACACACACACAAACAAACACACAGTGTGAATGTGCTCTTAAAACTCCCTCAAGACATTTACTTTTATTACAGGGAGAGAAAGGCCAGAAAAATAAATGTCTGTCATCTTTATAGAGTTCTTAAAGTGCATGAGCTGCAAAATACAGTTCGTTAGTTTTCTGTATAGCTTGAAGTTTTCCTTTTTTCTTTAGCTTTTATTAGGTCAGTTACATCACTCATTTACATTTTGCTGGAAAATGAGAAATGGATCCTGTGATTCACTGAAGCATGTGCAAGCACACATGGAAATACAGTATGTAGTATAATTTGAAAGTTGATATTTTTGAATGACCACCTTAATTCTTAAACATCTTTAATTTACTTTGTTCTCCAGTACTGCTTCAATAATTTGCAAACTGGTCTCTGGAATGGCCAATCCATGACTGATGGTGTTCTACTGTTTGTTTCTTTATATCCAGGTATTCCTTTTCTGCATTGCTGTGTTTGAGATCATTGACACACTGAAAAATTAAGCATCAGATCCTTTCCAGATGGCACTGTATGGTGGATTAAAGTCAGACAATATTGCCTTCATAATAATGAAATCCATCTGTTTTCGGATAATAGTAACAAAGATTTTTAAAAAAAAAGAAAATTACAGTTTTTCTTCTTCTTAGATGCCTTTTTATGCTTTAGTGGCTAAACAAACAAACAAGGATTGGACTGTAAGTGAGTGAAAAAGCCAACATCCAAAGGAAAAGTTTGAAGTGGCTTCAGAAAGCAAACAGTGGTCTTATTGGATAAGACCACTTTTAAAAGAATACAAGAAATTCTGGCTCCTTGGAAGCAAAATACAAAGAAATGACGGGTAGCTCAAGATCTTTATCCACTTTATGTCCTTTCCTAGCTCGGAATTTCATATTCTCAGAAAGATTTTTCCACTACTGGAACAAACTTACTCAACTATTCCCCGTTGGTCAACATTTGGATAGGGAGGACATAATTTATTGGGACATTCAAGACCATTACTGGAAGATGTTTCTTTCAGGTTCTCATAAATCTATAACATTTGGTGACATCATATTTACTTTTGTAGAACACCCACCAGGATAAACTAGCTTGCCTTTATAGTCCAAGAACGTTCCCGGTCATTGTGGTGTCATCATCTTTCTGGATGTTTCAGCAACAATTTGAAGATAGGTCTTACAAGATATCTTGGCTGAAGACTCAAAAACCTTGCCATATAATAACAATGCAAATTTTAAGAGACTTTAAAGTGAATGTTTCATTTTGGTTGTTTTATGGTCATGTTGCAATCCTGCGTAGATAACTTCCGGGATGGACGGGTCCTAAGATCTCATTATTCATATCAAAATTTTGATATGTTAATTAAGTACCAAGGTCCTGTACATTAGCAATACAGGATGTTGTGTTAGTGCAAAATTAATTTAAAAAGGCTTCAAACTGCATTCAAAAAACACTCAAGGGAATAGGGCAAAAATTGTCTAAGCTGCAGTGGGTGGTTTTGTAGGTGGACCCAACTTTCCCTGGGAAGTGTGTGATAGTATACACAAACAAATGTAAATGAGGAAAACAGTGCCTAGTGTAGAAATACTGCAAGTCCAGCACCAATATAAAATACACATCAACACACAAGTTTCTTGGGGGAAATTAAAGAATGAACGCACTAATTGGCAAAAGGCCTTAAACATAGCTGAAGACTAGCCAGAGCAAACTTAATTCTTGGAGCAAATTCACAGCAATAACACAGCACTTAGAATCATAGCTTTCGAATAAAATCAGATGCTCATCTACAGATTAATAGTTATAAAATATTTTGTCTGAAAATTGTTTCAGACACACAGAAACATGATGTTTAAAATCCCAATATCATATTTTAAATCCAGACAATCATTTTTAGGTGTAGATTTTGAACTGGGCATATTCTCCTCATGGCTCTCACAGTATTTGCTATAAACTGAAGTGATCTTCATAACCATTAACAGTTGTACTAATGGTCATGGCCAAATTAAAGGTAATTTGTACACAACATTAAATACAATCAACAATCAACAGCAAATAATGAAGACATACGAGAGAGTGAGGAGAAACAGAAGTGCAGTTATTGATTGCAATGACCTCAAGCAGTGCTCTGATTGTTTTTTCCCCTAACCTTCAAATTCACTTTCTCTGTCTCAGAGTAGTATTTCGGCACAGAGTGCATCTTGTACAGGTGGAAGGAACAAACAGGGGAAAAGCTCTGATGAAGTAAAGCAAAGTGAGCTATTTGTAGTTCGATGGAAAATATGTCTTCAGTAGGATTTGTTAGAAACACATCCATTAACACCCAAAACTAAATGCACGACAAATATGGAGAAACGCTGAGTAAATGTTAATCATTTTTAACTAACTTATCGCTCTCCAGTAAATTAACATCAAAAGATGTTCATAACTTTTAAGCATAATCACTGCTTCAGATCACTTTAAATGTTAAATAATAAGTGTGATCTCTGAAAAGAGATGACTCACGTACCTGAATGACTAAAGGCCGACATCAATTACAGTGAAGACATTGTAATAATACACATGCTGCTAAAGCTCCTTTTCCCCACTTGCCTGTACTGATGAAGGATATACAGGCAGATATCTGCATATAAGTCAAACTGTTAAACACCACAGTCTGTGAGGCGACAGAGGTTTGTCTAACTGTGTTATCTCCTTTGCTGTTCACCTTCTACACTTCAGAGTCCAAGTCCAACTCATCCTGTCATCGGCCGACATTCTCAGAGGAGATTGTGAGCTGTGTCGGGAGGGTTGGCTCTTAGAGGACTACTGGTGCCTGCTTCTTTTTGAAGTGGTGTACAAGAAGCTACACCTGAATTTGGCGAAGACAGAGGAGATCAAGGTAGACTTGAGAATCAAGAAGGATGCCTTAGTCAGCAGGTCAGCATCAGTGGGACTGACTTAAAGATTATTAAATCATAAGTATCTGGGGATTGATCTGAAGGCAAAGACTTAATCAACACCAATACAAGGGCCTAAGCCAGAAACATTATAAAACACACACATAAAGTACAAAAAGAATCCTGAATAAAAAACTATCAGAGTAGTTCACAACAGAAAAGATGGTAGCTTCCAGAGATAAGAGGAAATTCACGTTTCTTAATTGATGAATGGCGACAAGATCCAATGCAAGATGAATGAGAATAATTTGGAATTCTGTGTGTAATGAAATCCTAATTTAGCAGATTCCAAGAATGAAAATATGGAATCAGGTCCTTTTAAAGTTTTTATTGTTACTGTTGTTTCACGCAAGAAGGAAAATTAGATACATTTTAAAAATGTTATAGGTTTATTTATTCGAGGTAACATACAACCGAGAATATTTATTAAAAGAGAAGACATGGGGTACTATGACACGAGGAATAAAGCACATGTATTTGTAAGTTTGTCTGTTTCGAGCAGAGTCCAGATACACACCTATCAGCATATTCAACACCACCACTCTGTGCAGGTTGACTGTATTCGTCATGCTTCCTTGGGTAAATTATCCTCCCATTTGCTTTGCTCCATTCTGGTTGTTATTCACACAAACACAACGACCTGTACTGCTTATATAACACTTAAATTATGGAAATCTCTCTCACACACACTCTCGCACACACCATTGACAGTTTAAGGGTCAAAATCAGAATGAGGACACAAGTAGAGAACTTGCTTGTGTTTTCTCAGTATTTTCTGTTATATTTGTTTGGATGTTTTCAGTGTGACTCAGACCTATGTAAGGAGCTAAATGCAAATTCATCCACTTTTACTGACTATTGTTAAATAATTTGCTAAATAATTTTGAATCTCAAATCTGTTTGTCAGTGGCTATATAATGGGAATACTCAGCACTCCACATTTGTGATGTGACGCAGACTGAATGAAACCTGCGTTCATTTATTATAATGCCGGTGGGGCGTTACTGTGGTCCTGATGAGGGCACATAAACAGGCTGGCATTTAGAAACCACTTCTTTCATCAAACTTCTTCATTTTGAAAATACAACAATGGAAACCATGCAACTAAAGCTCTCTTTGTTCAGCCAAACGTGGAGAAATGCAAATCTACATAACATCCAGAGCCACAAATTATAGGTGGTGAAAATGTCACCTGTGAAAGCTGTCATTTCCAGGCTGTCTCTCAGTAGTGCAATCACTCAAGATTAAATCACAATTTGTTTCACCTTTATAAACAAAGCGCTGAACTCTTATTAGAAGAATGATCAATTTGATTTGATCGCAGACCAACCAACAAGAATTAAAAGTCTTGATAAAACTGCAACTGTCATTGCTGATTCTGATCACTTTGTTTACTTTTATATTTTAGAGCCTGGATGAATGTTTATTGATGGGGGGCATGAATTACACGAATCAGTAACTACATAGATAAAGCAAAGAATAACAAAAACAACAAATCTGAACACAGCTTAAATTTCCCAAAAGGTTAATTCCAAGTTACTCTTCAGTCAGTCCCCAGACTGAAGAAGTCACTTGGATGAGTGAGTTAATGTTCCTCCCACTGAAAACGCTACGTCCAGATGAACAGAAACAACTTTTTCCGTACCTGGATGGCGCCTGTGTGGAGTTTTCATGTTCTCCCTACATCTGTGTGGGTTTTCCTATCACAGTCTAAACTTTTGATTCCCGTTCATGTTGCAGATGCAATAAAGTAGTGGGTAATCTAACATAGAGCTTTCAGCTCAGCAGATATGTGCAGTTTCTCACAAAATGTGTCTGCTAGCTAAATAGTATATCTGCTGTATTACCCAGGGAGAGGAAAAACACTTTAATGTATAATACTCTCAGAGATGGAAAAAAATGTAAGATACACAGGACAGGAGTGGGAGATTATAAACATTTTACTGGGTAAGTACTGATCAGCAAGTGAAATTTTACAAATTGGAAATTTAAATCTTACATATCATGTCCTTGTTTATTTGAGTATTTTTTAATGACATATTGGATCTATAAACGATTTCTGAAATTCTGTTTTTGTAAAACAAATTGTTCAAAGGTTGCATGAAAATATTAGCCAGTTTAGTGCAGTTAGTTTAGAACACTGTGGACAGGTTGACAGCATTGCTCTGTGCTGGATGGGTGCAGAGTGTGTGGTGTTCATGGTCAATGTTAGGCTACGTCTAAGGTAGCAGAACAATTTCAATATAACGTGAAGAAGGTGATAAGAGTCACGCACTGAATAATGCTTTTCACACTAACTTTAAGTGCCTAGGGGTTAGAAAGCAGCTGTGATAGCTCGTGTTAGCATCCGCTTATTTAACTCACTGAATTCAGCTCACTACCGACACATATGAGCTGATCGCAGCCTGCACAGCAAAAAAAATTAAATATACTAAGGCTCAAAAAATAAATTATCATGTGCCTTATTTCCAGGTGATTCTTCTGTACCACTACACCTGATCATAGGGTTCCCCAGACTGCCAAATCCCACTTTAATCCCTGGTTAATTGGTGACTATAAATCGGATGTGATAGATAAAGATTTTAGAGTGCTTAGAAACCAGTGGTTGGTAAATGTTTCAAGCGTTTTGAGTGCTGAGTAAAGTAGAAAAGCAAGATACAAATGCCAGTCCATTAATGTGACTTATTATTGAATTACTATGACTATTGTTCAGCTTGCTATAGTTGCCCTGACATATATAATACTTGCTACAGGGGAAATTTTGTCACTTCTAAGCAGCGTTATCGAGAGCTATGTAGTATTCTGTTTGTTAAGCCTTGAAATGTATGAATCTGTTACTCAAAGTGGACATCCCTCAGTCTCATCGTGAGGGCCTGTAACACGTGCTTGTGTTCAGATCTCAGATTCCTTTGTTCAGTCAGAAACGCTTAGAGGGCTGACAGATGTTTTTAAAGGCAGTAAGAAAAAGAAAGTTGTAGACAGAAAAGAGAAGTGATAAGAGGATGACCAATTACATCACAAAGTAGGTGTCAGAAAGGATCAGATGCAGCCACTTCTACAAAAAAAAAGAAATACATGTGTGTGTGTGTTTGTGTGCGTGAGGGGCAACATACACTCCTTCGGAGTGGGGCAGCTTCACTGGTTTGGCTACAGAAACCGAGATCAAGTATGCAACTCAGGTTAAAGTTCATTCTTTAATGAGTGCGTCACAGTAACCAACACAGTAACACTAATACAGACCTGAGCTTTTTTTATGTGCTTTTAATTTAGAGCTATTTTTGCCATCCAGCTACTACGGCAGATCCCTTGGAATCTTGGCTTCAACCCCCCCAAAATACAAAAAAACTTCCCCCTGTCTTCTGCTCTCACTGAGAGAGAGGAACTAATCTTTTATTACTCTGGAGTAATAAAAGCTTTTTTGCATCAGCAAGTGGAGCCTGTGTTTGAATAGCGCCATGGGAGGCCGTGTCTTCTGGACCGCCAGAACAGAACCAGAAAGGGTTGAGGGTGAACATTCTTGGGCAAAGGAGTTGGGATTTAATACACGAGATATTCACTGCCACAGACGTCGAGTGCTTGCTCGTGTTAGAAAGAAAGCGGACGGAATAAAAGGGGAGAGTGAGGGGACGGTCAGAGCGGTGGACCTACTGCGTTAACTGCTCTCTCTTTTCATAGTGTAGAATAAAGAGAAGCAATTAGCACTTCCTTCTTCCTGCTGGGCTCCACATCCTGCACACAGCAGCAACATACTGAGGAGGAAGAGAAAATGAACATGCCTTCACCGCTCTTCCCTTCAGAGACACACACATACATCCACTCTGCTCATCTCTTTCCTTTAATTTAATTGTGTTATTTTACAGAAGACAGTTGGTCTTGCTTTCCTCTCCGCAGTCTCTCTTTCCTCTACTCTTCTTGCTGTTTATCATTATTTTTAGGGAGCTGTATGATGGGTTGTCATAGCAACAAGAAGAGGGGGAATTGACCCTCCTTTCAGGATATCACCATCGCCTTCTCTCCCTGTATGCCATTAACACACACACACACTTCCCCCACCTTCATTTCTTTCTTATCTTCCTCTCCTGCTCTGAACATAGGCTCCTCTTTATTTAACCATTTCTTATCCCCTCTCGCTGTCTTCATCCAGTATCATCTTCTTTGCCAGGGAAAGTTAGATTTCTATGAGCTGGTATTTCCTGCACATTTCCATTATGTAGAGAAAAGTGTGTCTGGGGTGGGAGTGTGTGTGCATGAGTGTTTGTGTGTGTGTGTATGTGTGTGGCTGCCAGTGAGCTGCTTCATCTGATAGATGGGGAACAGGAGTGATTTTCACTGAGCTGTCAGATCTTGTCCTTTCAACCCTATCCATCACTACAGCCCACCTACAACAGACACACACTCTTTCTAATAGTTTGGCAGGACACTTAGCGTTCACTCAAGTTTGTAAAAAAAGTAACAGTGGTGTCTTACTTTCCAATTAGCTTCTCTGCTGAAGTATCCTTTAGCAAAATAACCGGATTAAAGGAGGAAACGCTTATTGAGCAGTGTGATTCAGTTGTATCTAATTGGTGGTTGCCATTGAGTGACAGACAACGACTAAATATTTATGATTAATGTTCTGATTAACAGTCAGATCCTGGGTATTACCTGAATATTCTTTTACAAAGTCCGGCCAACCCCGTTCATTTTGGGCCAGAAGAAAACCCTGACACTGGGGAGCATGTCTGCAAGATCATTTTAACACTGCTCTGCAAACTGGGTCATCAGCTGCAGACTTACACTGAACACAGTGTGCTAACTGTAACAGCACTCAACCCTATTTGCTCTAATAGTGTCATTTAAAAAAATAGAGGAACACTTCATGCACATTTCTAGTAAAATAAATAAAATGTATATCAGTATTTGTGATCAATTTAACATGAAACAATAAATAATTCAGAATAAGAAAGGAAAATGGTGAGTGCTTTTGAAGCTTGTGGTTGTGAAAAAAGAGAAAAATCTTGCACCCTTCTCTCTCACTCCTTTTTTCGGAGGTCTCACATCTTCAAGGTACTGTATGTGTGCAAAAGCAGACCTGTCAGGGACTATTTCATCCATTATGTGTGATATAGTCCTGAAAGGCTCCTTAGAAATAGCAAAGGAAGTAGCTGTATGGTAGAGATGTTAACCAGAATTAAATTTGCCACATCAGCCAGTTGGTCCTGAAGCATCAAACCACTTCTCCTGCAAAAACTGAACAAGCTCAAACTTGTGCTTAGGCGATTGTTTATATTTTCTCGTACAGCTGAGCCTTTTTCATTTGTGGGATGACTTTGGTGGGTTCTTGCAATTAAAGGAGCAGTCAGTAGTTTTTTTTAGATTATTTAATAAAAAATAAATAAATAAATGGCATTACAGTACTCATAAATAAACTTTGATTGGTGCGTAATTACATCTTCCAGCAATTTAATGCATTCTTATAAATAATTTAAAAATTAATCAGTGGCAGAGATGGGCATCTCTGTTCCACCTAATCACATTTTACATTTGTGGCAGATATGTAGTACGCCAAAGGGAGAGAAGAGAACTTGTAGGCATTTGTGCGATGTGGAGGCAAACTTTAATTCGTTCCTGCACTATCAGATTCAATATATGACGGATCAAATCTATGTTTGATCATCTAAGAGGGGGTTCCCCTTCATTAAAGAAGCAAAAACTTCAGGATAAAAGGAGTAAATACTGTAACAATAGTCTTTCCCACATGGGACGAGTTGCATGGAAAGAAGGATTTTAAAAGTAACATCAAAGTCACCTCCTTTCTGCTCGACAGACCTAACTACTAACATGCCAAGCATATTCCTATTAAGAAAATCTTTGTCCTACAGTGGCCACCGTATCTACATTTGTGCAGTTCAATTAGAAAGGGTAAAAAATTCTTTAGATGACTGCAATCTGCAATCTAGCAGTGATATTTTCCACACTGTGCTTTCAAAATCTAAGATATGTTAATGTTAACAATGAGACTGAAACATGTTTTGATGTGTTAACAACCTGAGCTCATACAAATCATTAGGCTAACTGTTTATTGGATTTTCATCTCTGCAAGCTAATTTTTTATGACCTCACCGAATGAAAAAAGGTCACAATCACCCTCACAGCTTTCTGATAACTATGGGCAACACATTTGACACTAAAGAGCTCTGATAACTGCTGTGGTTGAAGGCACCCTTCCGAACCTGACAATAATATGAATACATTTCTACTTAAAGAGAGTCAGGGTAAGACGCTGTAAGCTCAGCTATGATCTTTTCATCTGCTTTGTCGGAGCATCTAGTAAGGCCTTTGTGTAAATACTAATCAGTTCAAGCATCACCGTCTCCTCGGTTCTTAATAAAAGAGAGATGTGGGTCATAATTTGTCTTAATGAGAGGGATATAATCCTCTCTGCATCTCTCAGGTGACAGATGATTCCCAGGTGGAAACGATACACTGTCTGAATGAAGAGATGAGTTGCAGCAGATGATCAGTCACTCTTATCTATTTTCTGTCTCAGCGGAGAGTGGAATGACGTGTAATCATCATCAGTCTGCTGGTTGAACATAATGTTATTATTAGATGAGTGTGGCTGCACACAATGGGTGCAACAACGTGGAGA
The DNA here is from genome assembly GCF_057381915.1 of Diplotaxodon limnothrissa. Classification (NCBI taxonomy): domain Eukaryota; kingdom Metazoa; phylum Chordata; class Actinopteri; order Cichliformes; family Cichlidae; genus Diplotaxodon; species Diplotaxodon limnothrissa. The sequence goes on from NC_140602.1 coordinate 61,392,418, forward strand.
CGGCGCTTAGGTGTGTGTGCAGTTCAGGAGTAACCTTGTGTGTTTGGGGGGGGGGGGGGTCTATCCTAATGATGAGTAATCCTAGGTGATGGCAGATAATAGCAGGATGTCAGTGCACAAATGAAGATGATGCATTCAGATGCCTACCTCCTCTGTAGATCCCACCATCTGAAACCCACTGGCAGCCTCTTCTGCTGCAATCAGCCCTCTGGGGAGGCCTCATTTACACAAATGGTGTTTTATGGTTCCTGTTACAGCCAGATATGCTACTTCACCAGGCAGTAATTGACTACCATTGCCCACAATGGTGCTTTTTTTAATGCAGTGTGATGGTGTTTAATGACAGATAATAGAATGTCAGTACACTAAACAAGGTCATTTCTGCGAGTCGCATTGGCCCCTTTGTTGTTGCTGTTATCACTCGGCACCCTGTTGCTACGGCAGATTAACGAGCTTTCCAGGAAAGCTATTTATATTGTGTTAATCTATAGACCGATTTGTTCTCATTACAAGCATCAAAGCAGCTCCTTTTATTCAAAATAAAATGCTGGAGCTAGCTACTGTCACCGAATACACAGCATTACTTTGTTTGTGTACTTTTTGAGTCATAGCTCTCCAGTACTACTACAATTGTGCACACAAAAAACCCTCCAACTGACATGAATTTGCAGAAGTAGAGGCTACATGACAACAAAATTGACTTGAGGACTTGGAGACCTTTATGAACATCGCCACTTTAGCTCTTGTGTGCTTAGAAGTGACGATGGGAAGAGTTGTTTATTAATAACGTATCAAATTCAGGCAATCAGTTCAGTTGAATTCAACTCCATTTTTTGAGTTAAATTGAATATAGCACCAAATCGCAACAACAGTCACCCAAATTGCCATGTAAGACTCAAGTTAAACATCAAAATAATGAAATATGGTGTCAAATTATGATAAAATACTTACACTAAAAGAGCCCTTAGCATTGATTTAAAAGAAGAAACTGACACATTGTGCGCGTATATAAAAAAAACTGATAATTGATAGTTTACACAAACTGTAAAATGATATATTTATATGCATATAAACTTGAGTACACACCACACAACAGCCCATGTTCTTTTTCAGATGATTGCATTATAAAAGCTCCAAAAAGATTACATGAAAATCTGTCACCCATAGCTGCCAGACCATGCTGAAACAACACGGTGCAGGAACGCTGTGGGACAAGTACAAAACAAAATAAAGGAACCGCTTCCATCAATCCAACTATGTAGGTGGAGTCGTTTTATTGCCAACTAAGGCATTCCAGAGCCAAACACTACAACTTAGACCAAGAGACGTTCAACATCAAACATAGCGGAACAATGTTAAAAGAGCTCCAACCACAACAGCAGGCCTCCTCATTACTGGGCACAGTTGTCAGCTCAACAGACTAAATCCAGGTTACAGTCAGAGGTAGACATTTCAAACAGATGTTTGGGGCCACAGAGGAAGATCCACAACTGTTGTGATTATACCTGAGGGAATGGGACAGCAGTTTAGATAAACACACTCAAATGACTAGTACCTGTCATCATGGCCTCCTTTGAGTCATAATTAACAGAGTTGTATATCTGAAAGGCAGATAACAGAGCAGCCGAAGAGTGGAGAGTTAAGAATGGAGGGAAGCACCACTGAACGTGAACAAAAAACAGGGAAAAAGTAAAGAGGAGTTAGAGCGAAAGACTTGGAGTGGTGGAGCAATCATAAAACTTCCTATAGTGTAGGCTGTCCTATCCCTCTGTTCTACACATCCATCGTTTCCTTTTCCCTTTTTTCTGTCACCAACTTTTCACACTCTCCTCTCTCTTAGAGCCCTTTTTTGAATTCTACATGAAAAGACAATATTTCAGTTTTACTTCAACAGTCCCTTACACCACACACCACTGTTTCTCTTGCTCACCGAAGGTGCCATCTTCATAAAAGAGAGGATAAGAGAAGAGAGTGGAAGGACAAGAGACGTCATTTTCAGTCAGCGAGGGTTTCCGATCGGCTAAAGGAGGATGCGAGGCTTCTAGGCAGACGGTTAACAAGGCACGTATACGCATCAATAGTGTTAACGACACTAAAGCTACTCTGTGAGTAGCTTTAGTGTCTTTTTTGAAGCATACCAAAGCCTGGCAAACAGATTTAGGGGTGCAAAGTGTTAATCAGAAGAAGAAGAATTAAGCTTTCACTCAAAAATATAGAAAAGCAACTCAGACTGGAAACGGAAGCTCTGCGAGGCATTTCAGGCTTTAGTAGAGGGACAGATTTAGATCACACCACATGGCAGAAAATCTTCAGCATGTTCATCTGACCCTTTTAATTCTAAATACCACTTTCTTCCTTAGAATAAGAGCATATATAATTGCTTCTGTTGCCAGTGGGTCATTTGATAAATCGTCACTTAATGCAGTGCACAGGGTTCAGCTTTAGCCTTGAGTTTGCAGATCAGCGGCAGAGGATCAAGTGAATGTAGCGTGTTGTGGCAGCTGTATATAAGCTGTCAGCTGAAATGGGATTCATGGTGTAACCCATGTGAAATACAGGGCTGCAAAATCCCTTTTTGTAATCTAAGGCTATAGCCTGTTATTGTCACAAGGGGGCGCTGTGATGCAGTCTTGTGTTCTGACGACCTTGCGTCTAGTGCGCAGGAAGTATTACCTCTCTCTTCCTGTGAGATCTTCCCTCTGATGGCGGTCAAGTACGTGTCGGAGCGCATGGAAAAAGTATCTTGGCCCCGAACTCTGACCACAAAGGGAATAACGTCTGTCAAGTTATTTGTGTCTGAAAATCCCGATTGGTTTTTTTGAACTACTAGAAGAATTCTGGAGAACCACTGACGGCGAGAACAGCCCAAATGAGATCCTGGATGATCGTGAAATGGTGTGGCCAGCCATGCGATCGGATTGTGGGATTTGCCTGAGAAACTGATTCAAGCAACCCTGGATTACAGATAAGCCCTATGCACTACTTTTCCTACCCGGATAATAGGGTTTGCACACTGACAATTCCCCTACAGTACACCTGTTTGGGTTTTCAACGACTTTAAAGGACAATTCAGACTGGACAATTCAAACTTCACAACAGGAACACTTTAATCTGTTTCATTCATTCCAAAGAGCTCTGATACTGTTCAGTATAAATCTTCCATTTAAATGTCTTTATTTTGTTTTGTTTTACATGTATTCACCTTTAAAAATGCACTATTAGTGTGCAATTTGGGTTATTGTGTTGTATATGTGTATAAATGGTACTGAGGCAATAAAGGTCCCAGTTATTCACTTCCAAGCCAACTCCTTTTGTGAGTCTCCAAAACAAAACCTCCTCCTGAACCTAGAAAGATGTCTAGGGTCTCTATTTGAAGTGAGAGTGTACTGGTCCTGAGTAGAGGCGCTACACAAAACGTGGCGAGCCAGCCAGGAGGTTTAATTCCTTTTATTTTGGAAGTTGAGCAACTGGTGCTTTCGTGCCTTTTGGGTCAAATCATTACAATTGTCCATGACATTCTGGGTTGGAGCAATAAGACAACATGGATGTAATCCAAAGTGAAGGTGTCAAAGTACCTAACTCTGTCCTAGTAGGAGGGTTAACAGGCGATGAGGTTGACAATGAGGTTATTGATTACTTAGGGCAGTTTGGTTCTATTGGAAGAGTAATCAAAGTAACTAGCACAGAGGCACAGTTTAAAAACACAGCCATTGTGGAGTTCCAATCAGGTGAACCAGTCCAGTTCCTTAAGGATAGCTTGCCTTGCAAAAGACAAAGCCGTAACCCAAGTGTTGTCCATCATATCCAGCTTCTGTCTGCGCTGTATGCTGCAGACAGGGGTTCATGTTTAACCCATTCTTACCTAACTGAACTGAAAGGGCTTGCTAAACTGAGTGGTGCAGATTTTGAGAAGGTTTTACTAGATGAGCTGGCCAGAATGAAGAAGTCCACTGAGAGTGATCCCGCAGTTGGGCCAAATGTAACAGTGCCTAATCAGAATCTGCAGCTCACTAGTGACACAGACCAAGATGAACCAGCCATCATAGAGCATCAAAGTCCTCTTAAACTGGGCAGTGATTTAACCCACTTGCCTGAGCATGACTCTCACTCATCCTCTCCAAGTGTAGAAGTGACTCCCTCGCACAGAAAAACCACTATCTACTTACCACCTGAACAGCTCACTACACCTGAAGTACAGAGAGTAGTAGTTGAGCATGTCATTAAGAACAATGAAATGCCTTCTCAAGGTCATGCAAAGCTCAGGCCCTTCTCGGGGAAAACCCCTTGCTCTACTTTCGAAGCTGATTATGATACGTGGCGCAACAATGTTGAATTCCACCTCATAGATTGTACCATATCTGACAAACATATGGTAAGGAAAATAGTTGAGAGCCTTCTTCCACCAGCTGCTAACATTGTAAAGCACCTTGGTCATAACGCTTCTCCCCATGACTATCTCAGCCTTCTTGACTCAGCGTATGGTACTGTTGATGATGGGGATGAGCTTTTTGCCAAATTCCTGAGCACAAACCAGAACTCAGGTGAAAAGCCTTCTGCCTATTTACAGCGGTTGCAGATAACCCTGAGTAAAGTCATTAAAAGAGGTGGCATCACTACAAATGATTCAGATCGCCAACTGCTTAAACAGTTTTGTAGAGGTTGCTGGAACAACAGCTTGATCACAACCTTGCAGCTTGAGCAGAAGAAGGACAAGCCACCTTCATTTCCAGAGTTGCTCCTCATGCTACGTACTGAGGAGGACCGGCAAGCGGCAAAGTCCAGCCGAATGAAACAGCACTTAGGCATTTCTAAACCTAAGGCACATTTGAACTCCCTTGAAGTAGGAGAGTATGTCACTGATGATACAGACGTATCAGCTGTTAATGATAGGCTAGTGCCTTTTGATGCACATAAGTTAGAAAGGAAACTTGCAAAGCTACAAGCCCAAGTGGCTTCACTGAAAGCATCAGCTATTGACAGTTCAAGCCAGAACTCTGACAAGCCAAATAAGAAAACCAAACCTAAGTTCAAGATTCTTCCTAAAGAGAAATCTGACCCAAGTGAGACTAAGCCCACTAAGAAGCCACGCCCATGGTACTGCTTCAGGTGCGGCGAGGATGGTCATATTGCTCCCTCTTGCAGCAATGAACCAAACCCTGAACTAGTTGAAATGAAACGTAAGGAGTTCAACCAAAAACTACAAGTCTGGGAGGAACAGAATATGTCAGCTTTAAACTAAAATCAGTTTCTGGGGAGGGACTACCAGGAACTGAAAGTAATCATGAACGTCCCAAACCGGAACCTCAGAGCAAAGTATCTTCTCTCTCTCGTGCAGCACGACCCCAGATTAGGTTACCCAAGGGACTTGTAGGACAGAAATGTACAGCAAATGTTACCGTGTCGGGAGTCAATTGCAGTTGTCTCCTTGACACTGGGTCTCAAGTGACCACAGTGTCCGCTTCATTTTACAACACCAATCTTTCAGAACATCCCATTCAGCCTATCAGTGGCCTGGATGTTGAGGCTGCTAGTGGCCAAAATGTTCCTTACTTGGGATACATACCCATCAGCCTTAAGTTTCCAAAAAGCTTTATTGAAACTGAGCCTGAGGTTTCTAGCCTTGCTTTAGTAGTACCTGACTTACGCTCTAACTGTGACTTGCCTGTGCTGATTGGGACAAATGCACTTGATGTTCTGTACGACGAATATTGTCAAGGTAAAGATCCCAATGATTTGTCGTCGGTCTATGGCTACAGGCAGATCCTCCGTACACTCAAGGTCAGGAGAGAGATAAACCTAGCCGGAAACGATGGCTTTGTAACTCTTAAGGGCAAGGTGCAACACGTAGTACCAGCTCAAGGGAGGGTCCTCCTTGAAGGCTGTGTCAGATCCAGCAGTGCTGGTGAATGTGCCATTGTTGAACAGCCAACGACATCCACCTTACCAGGGGGAATTTTTGTGGAGTGCTGTCTTGTCACTTTGCCCAAGAAGCATCCTCATAGGTTACCTATATGGGTGAGAAATGAAACTGAGCATGACGTAACACTGCCTTCTAGATGTGTCATTGCAGAGCTCCATAGTCCTGCAAAGATATATGACGAATCACCCATTTCAACCAAAAATGATGACACTGTGAAATGTTGTAATGTTACTGCACAGCCAGTTGATGAACCTGCTCACCCAGATTTGACATTTGACTTTGGCAATTCTCCCCTCCCGCAGGAGTGGAAAGAGAGGGTTACCCAGCGTCTAAGTGCCTATGCTGATGTTTTTGCCCAGCATGATTTGGATCTTGGACATGTATCTAAAGTCACACATCACATAAACTTAAAGGACGAAGCACCCTTTAAGCAAAAGTCCAGGCCAATCCACCCAAATGATTATGAAGCTGTGAGGAAGCACTTGCAAGCACTCCTTGATGCAGGAGTAATCCGTGAATCAGAGTCCCCTTATGCTTCACCGATTGTGGTGGTTAAAAAGAAGAATGGAGAGGTCCGTCTTTGTATTGATTATCGTAAGCTCAATGCGTTAACAATACGAGATGCGTACGCACTTCCAAACCTTGAAGAGGCTTTCTCAGCCCTTGCTGGATCCAAATGGTTTTCAGTAATGGATCTCAAGTCTGGTTATTACCAGATTGAGATGGAGGAATGTGATAAGCCCAAGACAGCTTTTGTGTGCCCCTTGGGATTTTACGAGTTTAACCGTATGCCCCAGGGGATCACCAACGCTCCCAGCACCTTCCAGCGCTTAATGGAACGGTGTATGGGCAGCCTCAATCTGAAAGAAGTTCTGGTGTTCATAGATGACATCATCGTGTTCTCCAGCACTTTGGAGGAACATGAAACCAGGCTTCTACGTGTCCTTCAGCAACTGAGAGAATATGGGTTGAAACTTTCTCCCAAAAAGTGCTCCTTCTTCCAAAGTTCTGTGCGATACCTAGGACACATCGTGTCTACCAAAGGTGTAGAGACCGATCCTGAGAAGGTCAGAGCTCTCAAAACCTGGCCAAGACCCCAGACGCTCAGTGACCTCAAGTCTTTCCTAGGCTTTGCAGGGTACTATCGACGGTTTGTGAAGGACTATTCAAAAATTGTCAAACCCCTGAATGATCTTACCAAAGGCTACCCACCATACAGGAAGGGCAGAAAGGTGACACCCGGTCCTAGCGGATACTTGAACCCTAAAGAGCCTCTTTCCAGCCGTTGGACACCTGCTTGTCAGGAAGCTTTTGAGGTAATCATAGAGAAACTGACATCAGCTCCGGTGCTTGGATATGCCAACCCAAAATTACCATACATCCTCCATACTGATGCGAGCACCTCTGGGTTAGGGGCAGCCTTGTATCAAGAACAGGATGGTGAAGTGAGGGTTATTGCCTATGCAAGTAGAGGACTTTCACCCAGTGAAAAGCGGTATCCAGCTCATAAACTGGAATTTCTTGCATTAAAGTGGTCCATTGTAGAGAAGTTCCAAGATTATCTCTACGGGAACACATTCACGGTTTTAACGGACAACAACCCATTGACCTATGTTTTGAAGTCAGCCAAGCTTGATGCTGCCAGCTATCGCTGGTTGGCCGCTCTCTCCACCTTCGACTTTAATATTAAGTATCGTGCTGGTAAGAGCAATCAAGATGCAGATGGCCTCTCTAGGCGGCCACATGATACTGTGGATGATGACTATGCTTCTCTTGAAGAAAAAGAGCGAATGAAACAATTCGCTTCCCATCATCTCTCTTCATCTCCCAACAGACAAGATGTGACAGCTGACACATTCAGTGTCTTGTGCCACCGTCATCTCTTAGGTGAATCTGACAATAGCCTACCTTCTATCACTTTGGTAGAGTCCCTTGCTCTACATACCGATGCGGTGCCAGACGTCTACGCAGATGATGGAACATTAGGTTGTTCTGTCATACCTACCTATAGTGAGGTAGAACTCCAACAGCATCAGAGGTCTGACCCAATTATTGGGTATGTGGTCAACATGTTAGAAAATGGAGGTGAAGCAAATTCCAATCCTAACTCTGCATCCTTAGAGCTTAAACTAATGCTCAAAGAGTGGAAACGTTTGGAACTGAAAAATGGTCTCCTCTACAGAACCCGCAAATCAGGTGAAAATGTCACCTTTCAGCTTGTCGTCCCTGAGTCTTTAAGGTCCACCATTCTCACTTGCCTTCATGACGACATGGGGCATATGGGTTTGGAAAGAACCCTCGACTTGGTTAGGTCAAGATTTTATTGGCCTAAAATGGCAACTGATGTAGAGAGAAAGATTAAGTCTTGCGGACGTTGTGTTAGAAGGAAGACCCTTCCTGAAAGAGCAGCACCTCTTGTGAGTATCCAAACAACCCGTCCCATGGAACTCGTATGCATGGACTATTTATCCTTGGAGCCTGACAGTCACAACACCAAAGACATTCTGGTCATAACTGATCATTTCACCAAATACGCTGTTGCTATGCCAACAAAAGACCAAAAGGCTACAACAGTTGCGAAGTGTCTTTGGGAGCAGTTTCTGGTGCATTATGGTTTTCCTGAGCGCCTGCTTAGTGATCAGGGCAGGGATTTTGAGTCCCAACTCATTAAAGAGCTCTGTGCCCTAGCTGGTATCACGAAGGTGCGCACCAGTCCTTATCATCCACGGGGAAACCCAGTTGAACGGTTCAACCGAACTCTTCTTGGCATGTTAGGAACTCTACGAGACAAAGAGAAAACTCATTGGCGCGATTATGTGAAACCACTAACTCACGCCTATAATTGCACCAAGAACGAGACCACTGGGTTTAGCCCATACGAGTTAATGTTTGGTCGCCAGCCGAGGCTTCCCGTGGATATTGCATTCTGCCTGCCAGTTAAAGATGGCTCTCCTACATCTCACTCTCAGTATGTGAGAGCTCTGAAGGCTCGCCTTCAAGAGAGCTATCAGATCGCTGCCAAAAACTCTCAGAAGGTTGCTGAACGGAATAAACGCCATTTTGACAAAACTGTCAGGGAGTCAACTTTGGAGAAAGGTGATCAAGTGCTAGTGCGGAACCTGCGACTTCGGAATAAACACAAACTTGCAGATAAGTGGGAGTCAACCATGTACAGAGTGGTGGAAAAGATGGTAGACCTACCTGTGTATGTTGTACAGCCTATGAATGGAGATGGTCCTATTCGAACTCTTCACAGGGATCTCTTACTCCCTTGCGGTGACTTATCTGAAGCTGAGGAAGTTGACCAGGTCAAGCCAAAGAGTTGCAGGCCAAGAACGAGGCGCAGTCAGCCTCTGTTACTGGAGGAGCAATCAGAATCTGAAGATGACTCACCTGTCTATCCTAGGCAGTCTTCTGTCATTCCTGGAAAGTTGGTTCAGGTGTTTGAAATCCCGAAGAGACGACAGCAAACCGGAAAAACAGTACCGGAGGGTAGTTGTATACCAGCTACGCCAGCAGACTGTGTAAACCCTCAGCCTCAGAATGAGCCTTGCAGAGGCAGCTCCCCTTTGCTGCCTGCAGAGCCTGTAGGGGTACCTCCTGAAGTAGCTGAAGGAGAGGAGCCAGATGTTGTGGCTGAGCAACACCCTACTGAAGACGATGTAACTTTACCAACTATGACTAATCAAAAATCAGCTGTGGCCGAAGACAGCATTGATGTACCGTCCATTGATGTAGAGGCTCCTATAGCTATGGAAACCATTGATCTGAACCCACAAACCCCTGAGGTAGCTCTGGAGCATAAGGAAACTGTTGACAGTGGAGAAAAAAATAACCATGTTCGTAAGTCAGAAAGGACACGTCGACCACCAAGGCGCTTCCATTATCCTGAGTTGGGAAATCCCTTAATTTCCTTTGCGCAGAGCCTCATAGAGAGCTTTAACCAAGCACTTTATACAATAGGTGACTATGAGAGTTCATCTGTAGACCACAGCGTGACGCATGAAGGGGCTCATGCTGGGTCAAAGGGGGAGGGTGTAACCCATGTGAAATACAGGGCTGCAAAATCCCTTTTTGTAATCTAAGGCTATAGCCTGTTATTGTCACAAGGGGGCGCTGTGATGCAGTCTTGTGTTCTGACGACCTTGCGTCTAGTGCGCAGGAAGTATTACCTCTCTCTTCCTGTGAGATCTTCCCTCTGATGGCGGTCAAGTACGTGTCGGAGCGCATGGAAAAAGTATCTTGGCCCCGAACTCTGACCACAAAGGGAATAACGTCTGTCAAGTTATTTGTGTCTGAAAATCCCGATTGGTTTTTTTGAACTACTAGAAGAATTCTGGAGAACCACTGACGGCGAGAACAGCCCAAATGAGATCCTGGATGATCGTGAAATGGTGTGGCCAGCCATGCGATCGGATTGTGGGATTTGCCTGAGAAACTGATTCAAGCAACCCTGGATTACAGATAAGCCCTATGCACTACTTTTCCTACCCGGATAATAGGGTTTGCACACTGACAATTCCCCTACAGTACACCTGTTTGGGTTTTCAACGACTTTAAAGGACAATTCAGACTGGACAATTCAAACTTCACAACAGGAACACTTTAATCTGTATCATTCATTCCAAAGAGCTCTGATACTGTTCAGTATAAATCTTCCATTTAAATGTCTTTATTTTGTTTTGTTTTACATGTATTCACCTTTAAAAATGCACTATTAGTGTGCAATTTGGGTTATTGTGTTGTATATGTGTATAAATGGTACTGAGGCAATAAAGGTCCCAGTTATTCACTTCCAAGCCAACTCCTTTTGTGAGTCTCCAAAACAAAACCTCCTCCTGAACCTAGAAAGATGTCTAGGGTCTCTATTTGAAGTGAGAGTGTACTGGTCCTGAGTAGAGGCGCTACAATGGCCTTTAACCTGAGTCACTGGAGGCTATCCCAGATTACAATATTTCTGGTTGCAGAAAAATAATAGGCTGGTCTTCACTGCTGACACTCAGAGAGAGACAGCCTTATTCAATCTGGAACTCACATATTCGATATGTGAGGCGACACTGCAAAACCAATGAGCAATTTCTCTCAGACTTAGGTTACTATTGGCCGCAGAACACTTCTGTGGGTGATGTGAAGTGATGTGGGTGTATGTTGGTAAGCAACAGATGTTGTAGTAGATGCCAGCTGTGAGTCGAATACTAAATGCAACTCAACAGTAAATCAGTGAAATGCGCCGCTAATATGAGAGCAGCTGTGAGTGGAGGGCAGAAGTCTCGCTGCAGGTGTGAAAAGGGGTAAATCAGAAACGATGGTAACAATGAGAGTAAAAAAATAGGCAGACAGCTTTACCAAATACAGACAAATTGCATAGTGTAGGCCAGAGTCATACGGGTGTGTTGGTGAAATAGCTCCATATACTGCATGCAGATTCTAAAAACTGCAAGGAAGTGCTGCTAAGAGTTTTCAGCCATAACTATAGCATAGTTATGTGACTAAGGCAGCTTTCTATGCTAATATCAGGCCTATTTCTTGAGTCCACTTTGATACATGGACAAATTGCTTTTCTTTATCTATTTAACCATGTAAAAAAAAACAACTGTTAATGATTTATTAAGCTTTGAATCACACTTGCTTTAGCAGCATACTGTATATAACAAAAATAGATGGACTTCTGTGAGTGTTAAACTAACACATATTTTACACTTTACCAAGTATGCTGCCGTGCTGTATATTGAAGGCAACAGTGAGTGTTGATGTGAGGCGGTTTTTGCTAAGTAACTCTTCTCAGATATAACCTCACTAAACTTTTGGCTTTACTATTGATTGTTGGTTGGACAGTAGATCAGCAAACTCATTGCATCTTTTATGAGGCTGGGTGCAAAGATCATTTGCCCCAAATTTGTGGCCTAAAATGTTTTTCTCTGCCATTAAATCACAAGCAAAAATTACAAAGCAAAACATTCAGTGTCACAGGAAACTTTGGAATTTGCTTTATCCATTTAATGCACATACGAGTCATTCCAAATGGCAATGTAGTGCTTGAGGAACAGATACCAAAATCTAATGTCCATTTCCTTCTAAAGGTCGGTCTGGTAGTTTTTTCATGCAGGGAGAGGTGGCACGAGCCCTCCTGATATTTAATTGCCCACAAACTCCTAGTCTTTCCCTGGTTAACAGGCATGCATAAGACAAAGAAATCACAGCCTACTGAGTGGAGGTAATTAGCATGAATACATGGGAGGTTGTTGGAAATTCTCCTCATTTTGCAGGACTAATTAAAAACCTACTGGACAAACTGAACAACCAGTCCTGAAGGTGGTGTTAGATTATTACAATTCATCCCGAGGTGATTGCCAGCTTCATAGAAACAGCAGAGGAAACATCAGGGGATCACCAAAGTCAGGAACCTCAATATTTTGCAGTGATAACTATTTAAGTAAAATTGACAAACTGAGTAACAGCTCTCAGAAAAGAGCATTTCTTCACTATGCTCAGCGTGTCCTCAGGTGGCAGGCGACACCTGAGTGAGAATTAGAAACTGAAGGCCAGCAGCTGCAGAGGAATGTCTTGGGGGAAGACGGGGAGAGAGGGGTGTTAACTTTGGTGTCATAGCAACAGCAGACCATAAAGCCGCTTGGGAAGAGAATAGAGGGATGCTGTAACCAGGGGCAACTGAGTGCTAACTAGGGTTGCTGTATCCTCGATGTAAGCAGAGGTACACCACTTGCTGGGTGCTGTCACAAGGCTCTCATTAGTTAGCTGCTGTATTTCCATGTAAATGCATATGCACTATTTGCTTTTTCACTTGTGATAAACATACAGAAATGTTTATTGATCTTTAAGTTTAGTTCACAACAACTGTACAGATTGACCCACTGCACTTATTACAATGTGATGAGAATATAAAGCAAAGTTCTGTGACCCCAAATAATTAGTGAAAGAAAGCTTTAGGCACAGTTATTATACAGACAAACACACCCTGCAAGGTCACAGTGTTAATTATGCGGCATGTAAATGTCATATCTTTAGCACCCCTGGTGCTTTAAGGCACATCACAGAAAACCCCCGCTCTTCCAAAACCACATACACACACATAGATGGTGTGCACACTGACCAGAGTACACACAACCTCTTCTCAATGGCAGCTCCCAACTGTTGCTCATTAGGAGAGCAGAAGTCACAAATTAGCAGCCGCTGAGAAACTCTCCCAATATGAAGTGAAGCTCATTGGAGAACTAACACTGCGCAGCTTGTCTTTTGATCATGAGGACTGCCAATCATCCATCGCTGTGCTCACCATGGCAACCCGACTGCTTTTTGATGATGAGGCGCCTTACTTTTCAAGCACTGTGACAGCTGCTTCCGCTGTTTCTGATGGTATAATCCAGCAACAAGGGCTATCTTGGCGAGATAATACAATGCCAGATTTTATATTACCTTTCCTGTTAAAATCCATGACATGACCCTGAGGCTTTGACTCCAACTCTTGGAAACTTCAGTCACAAGAGGGAAAACAAGGGCTGAAGATGCCCAACACTACTGCAAAAAAATCATGTGCAATGTGTGAATGTTGCCTTTGAAACGGGGACCATGCCTGCAACCACTTGCAGTCAGCTGGCTGACTTTGGTGATGGTGATAAAATTACAATAAGTTAGAGTTAGTCTGTTATCGGTTTGTGACTGACTTGGTCAAGTTGGCAATGACATGTATTACGTCTATTGTGACAATACAGCAATTAATGGTGATAAAACTCCATACACAAAAACACACATTATAATAGGACATTTTGATCAAAATTAATTCATCAAAAGCTAGTTACTTTTAGAGTCCAGCCAAATATTTCATAGAAAACCTGCCACAAACAGTGACGCAGTTTCTTTGGATCCAAAATGGTACATAAAGTTGACAGCATTTTTTTGCAAATCTTCACCAATCAATGTGACAGTGTTCACAAGTCAGTCTAAGTCAGACTGTGACTGTTTAGAGACAGGCTGCATCCTACCAGGCAACTTCTTGATTCACCTTGGAAGGCAATTGCAACAACTACTTGTAATTGGAAAAAAAATTGAATGCAATCACCGGGCAACCACCAATTTTTCCTAGTTGCAAGGAGGTTGCCATTGTATTTTTACTTTAGTGTGACTGAGCCACAAGAGCCAGAAGAAAAAGAACATGATGCAAATTTTTATTCTTGGCATGTTTGACTGTTTGAGCTGTACAGCCAGTGCAAACACTGCACGTTGCATGTGTGTTGTTAAGTGGGGCTGATAGGCTTAATAATTAAACTTCATTAAATCAGACTTTGCTTTCATCCCAGTAAATAACAGTAGTTAGTCCAGTCAATGACATGTTGTGCACAGGGTGGGATATGGAAGCCTCCTCAGCCACAATCAGAATAAAACATCTTTAATCCTGGTGGGTGCTCAACATAAAAACACTGAGACTCTACATAGGCTGCAAGCTGCCAGTTCATTGAAGAAAAACATAACACTCTTTTCCCTTAACCCATTCCACATGGGAATTACATACAAACCAGCACGTACACAATCACTCGGTGTAATCTATTTGTGCATATTCTCAGGAGGAGCTTTGTTAGTGCATGTGTGTCGGATGGAGAGCATGGTTGAAAAGGTCACATCAGTAAATCAATGATTGCTTCTCATACCTCCGGCACTTAAACAGAGAATCAAGTTTGACTCATTAAAGGCTTTGCAGTCTTCCTGATTACTCATAATTTCACTGGCCTTTGGTTTTAGTTTTTTCTTACTATTTCTTGTAACATCAATCAATAATCCAAGGTGATCAGAGAAAGTCAGCATTTTATAGAGAATAAGAAATTATCAGTAAATAAATTCAGGTTTATACAGTTTAACTACACTTAAAGTTGATGCAATATCAAAATCCAGTCTGTGATTTAGATTGGTTTGGCAGGGATCTATTATGCCTTTTTAAACTTTCTGTCATTTATATAATGTGTCAATGCAGGATGTTTGTAATAAACACAATCAAGTTTCAGATAATGAGGTCAGTATATAATCTCTCTGAGCCAAAAGCTCAGATTTCAGACTGCTTTAAAAAACACTTGCTTTAAAACACATTCTTCTTCTCTTGGTTCTGTATGATATGAATGAGAGAACTCTGATATGGTCATCTCAGACACAAAGCTTTGGCTGTGAGGACAGAAACCCCACCCAACTGCTGTTCAAACCCTGGGTTTGAGAGGGGCACCCAATCACAGGAAAGGGGACTCAAAGGAAGGGAAATTAAAAATGACTTGTTTCAGATAAAAGGGGAGGAACTGGAGAATTGAGGGTCTGCATTAAGAAGCAACAGAGAAATATTTTTTGGAACTGCAAATCATGCAAAGCTACTCTAGCAGACTTTAGCTTAGTTGCTGCCTGCCCTTCCTTTTGTTTGTTAGCTCCCTGTATCAGATCAGGTAATTAAGGAAGGATCTAGAGGGGAAAAGAAAAGTAGAACAGACATAATTACACGTCCATCATCAGGTGCTGGATGATACGCTATCTCAGAGTAAAGCAGAAGGAGGGATATTGAAAGATAAGTCGAGACGGCTCAGTAACACTAGGGGAAGGACCAGGGGTGAGACTAGAAAGGCGAATTCCAACTTATCCTGCAGGCAGATTAGCTTTGTTTTAGCAACGCTGCCAAATGTAGCTCAGTCAGGGAGCCCTGCCACAAAAACACAAAGGCCCAGTTTAAAAAGCCTTGGTGCGAAAAGGTGGAAGGAAGAGAAAAAAAGAAGAAGGGAAGGAGTCACCTGAAGGTCAAGGAGAAAAAAGAAGAAGAGAAATATAACTCATAACGCTGTATCTGGAAAAGATTTTGTTTGGATCAAATGGTGGCAAAAAGAAACACACGTGACCTCTAAAGGGATGAATACAGGATTTTTACTTTGTTCTGGTATTGTTAGAGGCAGGGTGTGATCTCAAATGGTGCAATATTATACATGAATATGGTCCAAAACAGGCTTAATCCAAGATTATATAGTTCATTTGAACAGGAAGAGGGGAGTTTTTTCCTATACCTTTTTGGAAATAGGTATAGGAAAAGCTTAAACACACAAATTGAAGGCACTTGACAGAATCCCCATGCTCTTGGTGCCCAAATTCTCTAATAGAGTTTCACTAGCTGGGACCACATCCTAAGTTACGATGAGCGATGATGGATGAGAGACCGTGAACTGGTGCTGTGGTTTGGGGAAGGGCTCGAAGGGGACTGGCAGCGGTGCCTGGGCGGTGGGGTATGGAAATGAGAACAGAAGGTATTGGTGAAGGGGGCATATATAGAATGAGGCGTGGTCCCACTCCTGAAATTCAGATGATATCGCCACTTAAGCCCACAGTGACATATGTTATTGTAGCCAACCAGGCTTATTTGGCACAACTAAAAGAATCCACAAAGACCACAGGGTACAAAGTGTCTTACATTTGTAACAGAGATCCTGTTAATAATCTAAAAATAATCCAAAGCAAAACATGCTGAATGTGGAATCATTTCATTACAGGTACAACATCTTAAAGATGGTATAGTGTGTAGAGAGAGGGGGGGGGGAGATAGTTAATGGGTCTTTGTTTAAATATGTAGTTTTTTAAAGGTTTTTCATTTACTGTTTGAGTTAGGAAGAATTTAAATGGCTACATAAAAGAAAGGGCAAATGTAATCCCACCATTCTCTCCACTTCTATAATAACAAAAGCATCTTTATAAAATGCCTCTACTGTAGCTAAAGGGTTTCCATTTCAGCTTTGTCCTCCTGCAGTTTTGGTACTGTACAAATATTGCAGGTGAAAAAGGAAAAAAGAAGGGGGGCTGATCCCAACCCAGCAGAGGGCAGAAAGCTTCAGGTGAGGAAAACGTCTTCAAAGGGCGTCTTAACTCACATCCTTTGATGCAAATCCAGGCGACTAAGACTGTGAACAAAGACACACAGACCTCCTTCTCTGGTCTCCTTCTTCTGTTGGTGACTTTTTACTTTGTTTCTTTCACATTAGCTCACTCCTCCATCACAACATTTACTGACTCAGATCTGCCACTGTGGGCACTGTAAAAACATGCATATACCCTTTGTGGTAAACAACATGCCTTGACCATGTACATTCAGATTAACTTGATTTGGCGGATTTTGTCTGTTGTCCCTTAGTTGGTATACTCCATCTACTCGATCCTTTCATATTTAAAGAAAGAATAGAGATAATCTGACAGAAATAAAACATGAGAAATCTGCTCTCTTGCTAGATACAGCTCAGCATCACTTGAAGTTGGGTATACACCATGTTACCAACTAAAAGACAACCAATGTGAAAGCAACCAAAGCCTGCTGACCAATAGGACTGTGAAATGGTGCACTGCTCAATTTGACAAAACAATCTTAAGTGAGAGCAGCACGGTGGCACGGTGGTTAGCACTGTTGCCGCACAGCAAGAATGTCCTGAGTTCAATCCACCATCAGGCCGGGGTCTTTCTGTGTGGAGTTTGCATGTTCTCCACGTGTTTGTGTGGGTTCCCTCCGGGTACTCCGGCTTCCTCCCACCGTCCAAAGACATGCAGCTTGTGGGGATAGGTTAATTGGATAATCCAACTTGCCACTAGGTGTGAATGTGCGAGTGAATGGTTGTCTGTCCCTGTGTGTTAGCCCTGCGACAGACTGGCGACCTGTCCAGGGTGTACCCCACCTCTCACCCTATGACAGCTGGGATAGGCTCCAGCGCCCCCCGCGACCCTGAAAAGGATAAGCGGAAGCGAATGGATGGATGAATCTTAAGTGAAATAAATGAAAAAAATCAAAATCAAATGTTGGAGATTGCAACAAAGAAGAAAATCGAGTTAAGTCTTGTTTTTATGAGTTATCTATATCGCCACCAATACCTGATCTAGTTTACTGAGCCAGGATTGGACGGATATTAATTCTAAATATCGAGTTGGTGTCTTCCCAGAAATAACACCAATTTGTCTTGGCTTTGAATAAGTAGTATTGTTGTACAGCCTACATGCGCCAAAGAGTATATATTACCCGAGTTTCTTGGCTCCGTGTAGCACAGCAAGGCATGCAATTAACTTACGAGTCTGATAAAATCTCACAGTGTGTAGGTGCCTAAAGAACGGGATCTGGGGAGCTGGGGTCTGCCCAAAGATGACAAGCCCCAATAGAAAATCTTGTATTTCAGGAGCGCATATTCCACTGTAAACTAAAAATCCTGCTCCAGCATTGAGCAGCATGTTTCAAACCGAGCGTGCCAAGCCCACACACTTGTTTTACTGTAATTACACAAGGCATTTTACAGGCTTCACACTAATCAAATGTCTTCGGATACACACAAATGGAAAACAAAAGTATGGCTCTGCTGAAGTGCTGTGCTGTAAGCCGCAGACTGTATGGTGTTGAAACTCGTATCCAGACTTTTAATTAAGCAACTTCAGAAGAGCCAGCCACCCATCCATAACCCTGGAGCCAGTACACACACTGGAATACTGAGATGAGTGTGGTAGAAGAAAACCTCCAGTCTTGAATGCCCCTACAGCCAATAACAACACTGAGGAGTCACAAAGACATGCATTTTGCTTTGTTTGGTTTTATTAGATAAAATAATGCTGAGGTGATGTCTCAGAGCTGATAAACTTCACATGTTTAGGTTTCCAACAATAAGGAAGAGCTTTTTATTAAGAGCTCTGACAGTAGCAACACCAGCATATTTAGCATCTACAACTTGCAGTTATTATATAAGGAACGTCTACTTGAAGCCGAGAGAAAACTGGAGAGTGATGGCAAATCTTTTTATTTCCTTTCGCTGCTCTGACACAACTTCCCCTCTCTGTTCTCTCATCCGTCTGTCTCCCTCAGCGTGCGGCACTCTGGGGCTTGTTAGCAACAGTGTCAGTGATTAAAGACTGCAGGTAATTAGATACACATGACACCATTCTGACTGACTGGCTAAATAAAGAGCTGCAGCATCTACAGCTCCAGTGCTTCCCCATTTTTGCTTTCTAACTAGTAATTTTGATAAATGGCATGCAAAACATTTAAGATTCTGCTGTTAAAATTAAACTTCATTCTCATCGGAGATGCAATTAGAGAACTGTTTCTAGCACCTAAACTACCCAGAGAAGTGTAAAAAACAAAAAATAGTCCCCTCAATATCAGTTTACTAATCCTTATTATTCCTACGCTATACCATTAATTTAAAAAAATACAATTTTTAATACATTTCTGTCAAGAATAGGTTTTGAATTAAATTTAGAATTTTATAGTCTTTGATGAATCTACACGACTCCTTCTAATGTTGCTACAACTTAATGAGCGACACTGCTACTGTGTGGAGGTTTGACTCATCTTTCTCTGCATATAGCCGGGGTTACGACTCAAGCACGGTGGGGTTTCAGAGTGGTAGAGAAGCTTTCTCGCTAACCGAACACAAACTGAGGACCAGTTGGTCAATATGAAGTCCGTATGCTGAAAAGCCTACGCCCGGCCTGTCTAACTCAGCTGGGGACTGGGTGAATGATTGGCCGGTTGGCTGTCGGCCAATGAAACAAGCAACCAATAAGCACACAACTCTGTCAAAGTTAAAAATAATGATGACATTTCAATTTAAATAGTTTGACATTTTGAGAAATACGTTTATATTCTGGTGGCAAATTAGATGAGCAGATCAATACCACTCTCATTATCCTCCTTGTCTGCAATGCATTAAATGCAGAGAAAGATGGCCTGAGAATATTTGACCAACTTACTCGTGTGCAAACACTCCAGCCAGATCACACCGAATTTCCCGCAGTTACCGTCCCTTCATAATTGAAGTGACCGGTGGTTTTAATTCAGAAAGTGGACAAAGAGACTACATGTCAAAATACCTGAAGATGTCAAGCCTGAAAAAGGTTTGACAGCTAGCAGAGATGCGCTCCCTCTGTCCTCTTTTCAGGACCCGTGTACTTGCAGTAAATCAGCCAGCTCCTGCTGAATAACCCATGAACTAAATGCTGCGTACAGAGCCATAATACTTTTTGTCTGCACTGCCTCATCGCTCACTCCTGCCTCTCCCTCATGTCTGCCACCTGTCAGTTTGTCTGACTGACTAATATCTTGCTTTTCCTCTTTTCATTATACCCCCAGCAATACTTCACTTCACCCGAACCCCTGTCCTCATCTTCCCTCCACGTATTTAAATTCCTCCTCCTTTGACACCTTCTCAGACTGTTGCAATGTTTTCTTTCATTTCTTGTTTCAAACTTTTCTTCCTTCCCACTATTTTGGTCTGTTTGATCATTACTTATTATTAATTTCCCTCCAGTCTCACCCACATTTTCCTCTCTGTGAGCCTGTAAAGTCTTGGCAGCTGTGCCACAAATCTGTGAGAGACTAGAGCTCATCAGACAGAAAATTATAGATATAAATACCTCACAGAAATGAAGAAAAAGCACTTCAAATGTTAATTTCTTTAAATTGCTATTCACTCAGTTTAAATGTAAGATTATCAAACTAATTGTTGCCCTGAAACTTTGAACAAACATGTTTTTTCTAATATTTCACTACATTTTGATTTAAAAAAAAACACATATTTGTCAAGTCTGCCAGAAATCGATGCCAACTTTAAAACTTCAGTGTTACTTGTAGGCCTAGTTTTGTTTAAAGTATATAGTAAGACAGATGATATATTTAATTTTCAAATAACATTTTGTTGTGATTGCTTTAGTTGTTAAAACCACTAAACTGGCAATATGATAACAGCAAGAAAACCATCCAGTTTGAATGTTGCTTGTCATTCCCATACATATCACACTCTTCCACTTTCTGCAGCTGCAGTACTAGTAAAGCACACTCTCTTCAGGTTTAAGATTTTGTTTAGATCATAATAAAAATAATCAGATTTTTAGCTTCCACAGGATTTGAGAACTGACGTTTCAGCAAATTTATCCCAAGGCCACGCAATGCTCAGAAAATTGTAAAAAATAAAAACTAATAAAAAGAGCTACAGCTCTACAGGCCCATTAGCACGTAAAATGTTAAGGTTCATGACTGTACAAGACTTAACAAGTAAGACTTGTTTGGAAGGATTGCCAGGCGAAAGTCTCTTCTTCCAAAAAGGAAATGGCAACACGGTCTAGGTTTGCAAAGCAGTACTCGAATAAACCAAAACACTTCTTAAACAATGTCCTAGGACATACAAGAGTGGAGATTTTTGGCCAAAAAATGTCCCGTTGTTTGGCAAAAACCAAATACAGTATATCAGCACAAACACCTTGTACTTTCAAGCAGAGGGGTGATGATTTGGGCTTGTTTTGCAGCCAAGGGACATGGACACCTTGCAGTCATTGAGTTGACCATGAACTCTTTTGTATACCAAATTATTCTACAGTCAAATGTGAAGCCATTTGTCCAAGAGCTAAAGCTTGGCCCAAATTATGTCTTGAAAATTATCCCAAGCACACCACAGGAATCAAGCTGTTACAATGGCCCAGGAAAAGTCCAGACCTCAACCTGAGTGAAATTCTGTGGTGGGATCTTAAGCAGGGCAATGTAAAAGACTTCAGGTTATTGCTGCGACATGTGGTTCTGCAATCTACATACTGTCATTTTACCATAGCAACACAAATGTCATGGTAAATGTAGCTTTTTAACATGCTAAAAATCATTAAAGGGTGTCTCTAAACCTAAACCAAAATTACTTTCTAACCCAAGTTCAACCAAAGAACCTGTAAAAATGTAAAACTGAAAACTCTCATGCTTAAGAGTCAAAATTACTAAAGAACAAAAAGTTATCAAGAACAATATGGAAAGAAGTTTATAGCTCAAATTTGAAGTCGAACAAGCCATTGGAGAATCAGTTACAAACATCCGTCTTGATATATGCTTACCAAACACTTTATTAAGAACACATACAGTTGTGGTCAGAAGTTTATATACAGTTTATGGGCATGAATGTCTTGGAGATTTGGGGATTTTACTGGTTTCTTTGAACTCTTGGATGTCTCTGTCCCTTCACAAATTGCACCTCAACCAGATTCTTTTGTAGCCATCAATAAGCTTCTGGCATAATTCTGACTGGATGTGTGAACACTCTTCTTGTAAGATGTTCATTTAATTTGGTGCCCTGCTGTGATCCTCAATTGGATAAGAGGAAGGAAGAAACTAAGGATGGATGGATGGATTTCCTGCACTTTCAATAGGGTTTCAGTCAGGGCTTTGAGAAGACCATTACAGAAGCTCAATGTTAGGTTGCTTTATCCATCCCCAAAATCATTTTTATTGTGCATTTGGGATCATTTTCCTGTTGGAACACCCAACTGTGTCCTAGCAGTTGATCTGAGATAAAGCTGGAAAATTTGGAGGTGATCCACCTTATTCATTATTCCATCCACTTTGTGAATTGTACCAG
Organism: Diplotaxodon limnothrissa; assembly: GCF_057381915.1. NCBI lineage: Eukaryota > Metazoa > Chordata > Actinopteri > Cichliformes > Cichlidae > Diplotaxodon > Diplotaxodon limnothrissa. The sequence goes on from NC_140602.1 coordinate 61,414,726, forward strand.
TAACCCTGCAACAAGACAGCTCCAAAACACCACAGGTACAGTGTTGTTAGGTCTGAAAGCCTCACCTTTATTCCTTCTGACATACCTCGTGTCATTGTGTCCGGATAGCTCAATCTTTATCTTATGTGTCCATAAAGCTTTTCTCCACATTTTCAGGAACTGGGGCTTTCTTCTTTGTCAACATCCTCCCAGTCTATGGCCACATAAAACCCAGCATCACTCTATGCAGTGTTGCTGGTGTTCCAGCAGTTTCTAGTTCATGTCTATCTTGAGGCATGGTGGTCTCTGGGCTATTCCTAAACATCCTAATCACTTTCCTCAGGTGACACTTTGGGTCTTCTTCCAGACCTTGGCAAAGTGGTTACACATTCAAAGAATTTGCATTTAAGTACAACTGTTTGAGATGATGCTCCTGGAATCTCCTTGTGTAAATGCTACAGTTCTCCTTAGATCTTCTCTGAGTTCTTCAGACTTCCTCATTGGTCTAAATTTTGATCCATCCAATGAGTGCTGTCAAAAAATATTTTTTGCAAAGATGGAAAGTTTGCAAAGAGGAAAGACCAATTTTAATCGATTATGATGACTAATGAGAAGTTGATAGGCCTTAAGCTTGCAAAGTAAAAAGACACTGTAGGACCTTCAGCACCACTTATTAAAATCCTATGTGAGACTTCATTAGAAAATTAATTAATCAGGGATCAATATGGGACCTGTTCTGCAAGGATCGGCAATTCATGTCAATAAAAACGTAATCTTAATATTTATAATTGCAGTAGATTGTCCAAGTGTCCCTAATGAAGTGCTTTATGAAGTAGCAGTGAAATGAATAATACAACCCATCATCTCTTATCACATACAAACACTGAGGTGTTCATGAAATGGTGATCATGCTTTTTCTTTGACATGATTCCCGTTAAAACTGAACACTGAGCACAAATCATTTAAAATAGTGTATTTTTAATACATAAGAGAAAAAAAAGTCTCATTAGCTGGCAGATGGTCTGCTGATTTACCAGACAACTAACAAGCAAATTCAGTTTTCACGAAGGTTGAAGTGTCAGTGTCAGGTTCCCCAAATGAGCTTGATTTCTATTCAGCTACAATGACAGAAAAAGTAGCGAAGAGACGGAAAATTTAGAACAGATCCACAGGTGGTCTGACAGGAGGAGGTGATGTACAACGCCAGGGAAAACTAGATTCTCCAAGCAAAATACCAACAAAATGAAGAAGTCACTTTAATTAATGCAACTATGTTTGGCCACACTGAGCAGCTGCACCCTTCTATTTGCTTTAAGCTGTAATGCTGTAATTCTATCTAGCCTTGACAGCACAGATAAACAAGCCTCCCTAAACTCCTTCTGCTTTCTGTCTTTATGTCAAACACTGTGATAATTAGCAGATGGCTGATGAGTCACGAGGCGAGAAAAAAAAACAACAACCCTAAAACAGCTAAATGCTGAGAGCACATACACAAAACTCCTCCATGTTTCACTAGTTTATGTATCCAAGCGTCAAAGTGTCATGAAAGAGGTTTTTTCCTTAATTAAATCAGGTGACGTGCCCATGGTTCATCTACACAGGTGCTATCATTTACAATGTCTGATTAAACTTCTCCTGAGCGGTTGAAGAGCTTGAAGAAGGACAAAGAAAAATGAGTGCACATGCTGTTCTGCACACATTCCTGACACTTCTACAGTCTTTTAAGGTTTTTACATAATTCACAATCAAACACCCAACAATAGAAAATAAACCTAAATGACAACTAGGTCTGTGCCATATCATATTCTCTAATATAATACTGGTATACATTTTTAGGTGATATATAAAAATGTCATAATGCAATATCATTGCTATAGCAACACCGTGCATTTAAGTTTCCAATGCACTTAACAACGATTCAAGCCCAGCAATCTCTGACAGCAAGAGATGTCAGCCTCCAATGATGATTCAGTACCTAAAAAGACAGTAACCTCTAACAAAGCACAGCAGTTTTTACAAATGTGCAAGAAAGTTGTTCCTGGTAAAAATGGAAACAACAAAAATGTTTTCATCACTTGATGCCATTTTATGCCATTTAGTGTTTAGTTAGCAAGCGTTTGCAGTGCCTGATTCGCAAATTACCGTTGACCACAGCAATCTGCTAGGAACCGAAGCAATCACAAGGAAGCTTTGTTCAGGTCGCACCCTCCTCTGCCAGCTAGCCAGAGAATACTGTTGATCTGCACACAGCTGTTTTCACAAAGGTCACACTAAGAAGGCAATGAGATACATAAAACAGAAAAAGAAGAGATCAAAATGAAGAGGAAGAAAGCACTGCATGAGACATTCTCGCAAAAAATCACGGTTTTAGTAACCCAGTAACGCAGCGTTCCTACGGGAAAGTAACGGTAATCTAATTACCGTTTTTGCAATAGTAATCCCTTACTTTACTCGTTACTTGAAAAAAGTAATCGGATTACAGTAACGCGTTACCTGTAACGCGTTACTGTAATCCGATTACTTTTTTCCCATCTCTGCTCACCAGTGCTTAGATTTACCGTAGATTTGGATGCATAAAACACAACACATACACACACATGCACACACACACACTATCCAGCTTGTAGCAACTTCTGTAGCTTGGGGGCAGAGATACCAGCTGTGAACTCTGCACTATGAATTTAAAGACAGAATTCAGCAAATTGAAGCTCAATTACTGCCATGTTGCGAGATAAATGATCCATATTCCCTCAGTCCTCTCCTTATTCACTTTTCTCTGCTCCTCTTCTTTTTAGATTCTGCCCCCCGCCTCTCCTTATGTCAATCTCTCTGTCCCTGCACCTTCTTTTGTAATCCAACAGTTTCCTCCTTTCCCCATTAGCATCTCTCTTCTCTCACACTTGTTAAAACAGTTCCCTGTTCTTCTCGCAGGAGAGAGGAGGAAGGCTAAAAATAGCTGTTCTTGAGCTTACTGTTTTTTTGTCTCTAACCTGTATTCCATACATCAGATAATATTTATCCTGAACAACAACCACTCAACATCTTTGTTCCTGACTCTTCTCTGGCACTGCAGCAACTTCCCAAACCCCCCGCCCCCGCCCCACTTCTGCCTCTTTACAGACATTTGCAGATGTGTGTGTGTTTGGAGCTGCAACATCAAAAAGTTGCCACAGACTGTTTGTGATGGAAAAATAGCTGCTAAATGGCTAAAACGATTTCTGCGCTCAGGATAAAATCAGTGTGAACTGCAAATGTAAACATGCCTTAAATGCCGCTCTGTATCAGAGCAGTTGGTACTTAAGCAGTGCAAGCATTTAAAATGTTGACAGCTGATGCCACAGGCAAAACTGTTTCTGACACCAGAAATCATGGCAGTTAACACCAATCTATACATAAATAAACGGATATACTAGGGTGAAGACAAATGAATAATCGGCTCAGATGACAGAGAAACCCCCCACTTCCCTCCCACACATACACACACATATACTGGAAGAGCAAATGGCCATCTGGCTGCTATTAAAAGCTAAACTTTTTATGTTGTTTCCTCATTAGTTCAATACTTTTTGCCAACAACACAGCGATAGGATAAAACGGGCATGGAAGAAGGGGATGAGATACATAAAACAGAAAAAGAAGAGATCAAAATGAAGAGGAAGAAAGCAGTGCATGTGATGCCACAGGGCATAAACAAACTGCTCACTGGCAAAGCTACACAGTAAAATAAACTTCCCCTCAGAAAGCGCTTTAATATCCCAAAATGCTAAAAATATTGCTGCAGCTCAGACAGCAGACAGACAGGGTTTGCCACTTTCCCGGTGTACAAAAGGCTTCAGACCGAGAAAATCTCAAGGCGCTGTTGTGTGAGCAGGACAAAATAATTCAGGAACAGGTTGTTCCCACTATCGGTTCAATCCATTTTTGTTCACCCTGGGAACAAAACTGCTGATGCAAACTATTTGAAAATAAGATAGAGTGGACAGCAGCATTTTTGAGGTCATACAATGGATATTTCATTGCTTCTTGACTTTCATTGCAACAAAAACAATGAGTATATATAGAATCCTGAATTGAAATCTGTAGGGAAATTCAATAAAATTTAACTTTCAATGAGAAAAAAAACTTTTTAGATATTATTTGGAGAAAAGTCAGCAAACATTTTAAGCAGTTTTAATCAGAACTCAGTGGTGCTTATTTAGTTTATACTTCAAAATCCCTTCTTAAATAAGATGACTGCCAAATGGTAAGAGAAGGACTTTGTTATAACTGGAACAGTCAAAGGAATCAAAAATGCAGGGAAGTCGACAAATATTGCATGCTATATGTAAGACAATAAGTCAGGTTATGTTAATGAATAATTCCACTTACCATCTTTGTCAGCTCTTCTGAAAATCTGTGAACAGAAAGCAAAACAGTGACGTCAGTAAGAGTAATTGTGTTGCAGTAATTTGCATGAGGTATAAACAGGAACACTGGATCATTTCAATTCTAAACTATTTGCAAGTCAATGCAACAAATCAATTCAAAAACAATTTCTAAACTATGGTATTCAGTGGAAGCATTACACACAAAAGAGAACAGGGCCCAGTACTGAATCCTGAGGAATGCACTGGAATTTTCCTGAAAATTACTGAAATTGCTTTAAATTAATATCAAGGTCGAGGTCATTGTGAATTCAGAAAACTAATTTCTGGTCAAAAAATCATACAACAATGATGATGAAGGTCCAGACATATTTTTATAAAAAAAATTTATGAAAAAAGGAAATAAATCATTATTTTCATTGTAACAAAATTTTGAACAAAAACTTTTTTTTGGCCAGTCTTCAATGCTGTAATCTACGTGCAAAAGATAAGACTGGGACCATGATTTCCATTTGTTCAGCTAGTGAACAGATAACATTACACGAGTCTGGAAAAAATGAATGAAAACTAAAACTCTGCTGAATTGTGGAAACATAAACAAAAGCAGTTATTCTAAAGTGAGTAAGAGAATGACTAATTCTCTCTCTGGAGCAGAATCCAGACAGCGAATAACTGGCAATAGAAATAATCAGTCTACCATTCACTGTTTTGACTTTTACTTCCAACACGGCCCTTATAGGAGAGCTCTGCAGTCCATACACTGAATCCACACAAAGGCTGAATCTGGCACACAAACACACTTTGAAATAAAACGTATCTAAAACCAGATAAGGTGCAGTGGTGTGCGATAAGGGTTTGTTAAGAGCCGCACAAGTGAAAAGTTTATTAGTGCGTAAGAAGATGAAAACATGAAGACACACAAAACGAAGTCACTGATCTGTAGCTGATTGATGATTACTTGCTGTGTGTTTGTGCATCACAATTTATAGCTTGAGTGAAAGCTCCTTCCCTATGTCAGGACTGGTACTCTCATCAGCGTTTCAGAGTGCGATATGAAGCGATCATACTGAGGAGTGCCAGAATTCAGCACAGCGACGAATTGAAAAACACAGAGGGAGATGCGGTGAGGGAGGCACAATGAAATAAGGCAGGCAAGACAGAAAAGAAGAAGACAGTATTAATAATTCCGACTGTGAGAAACATAACCAAATTTTTAAGGCACGTTTTGTTAGAAACTATAACTACTAAAACATACGGAAGGAAAAGAAAGTGATTCTGTAGGAGGAAAGTGCTTTTACTGGGAGAATAGGGACTCATTTTCAAAAGTATCCACAGCGGCTAAGAGAGACAAGAAAAGATAGATGTTAAAAGGACGTGTTATGTTCATTTCCAGCTTCATATCTTTATTCTTGACTCTGCAGTAGTTGCAACTGCATGCACAATCTTTTTAAAAATTTAATTCTAGCCTAAAGCTCCCGTGTTCAAACACTCACTAAAATAAAATGAATAGCTTTCTTTTGAATGGCTGCCCCTTAGAAATAAAAGATTGTTGGAGACTGTGCTCACAGCAAGATTTATATCCCTCAAATGAACAAATCAGGGATGGAAGCTCTCACTGATATCATATGGACCTGGGAGTAGAAAAAACTGAGTTTTCAGGGAGATCTGAAGCCTGGCTTTTGGATTACAGTGATTAGTTGCCCATAATCTGACCTCGTGATATAAAAATTTTTTGGCCATGTTTAATCTTAACTTACACCATGCATTATGTGGATGGGATTTGAATGTGTGAAGTAGGCATATTTCTTTTAATCACATTTGAGAACAGAACTGCAGAAATATTTATAAATGGTCTTCTGCAATAACCTTTGCAACTGCCAGGAAAGTTCTAGACTTACTTCATACTTTCCCCAATAACGCTTTGTGTAAATGTCAAAAGAAAGATTTCACTGTTTAAATCAGAATCTATTAAAATGGATGAGCAACCATTTTGATTTCTTCATGGTCTGGCTATTTTTGAAGCAAAAAATGACAGCCGTTCTCTGTTTCCTGGTGCTATAATGCGAGGATTTTATGCTTTTCCTTATCATATTTAGCATATTTTCTCACATTAGTTGAAATAAATGTTAATCAATCCATTATATGATTTGTAGACTTAGCGGAACAAATAATGAGTTTACAGTTAGTTGCAGCCTTAATTTTAAAGGAATCTAAATAGTGTGGTCAATAATCATGAATGCAATTTGAAAACTTGAGAAAAGGTCCCACTTTTTAGTGCACAAACTGATATATATTGCACTTACAAGCATGAGGCATGTTAAACTCTAAATAAGTGGTGCATTCACACAGCATTTGCAGCCATCTCAACAGGCCAAAGAGAAAATCATTAACTGCTGAGACGAGTGGCGTTCCAAATGACAAGCTGCTCTGCATTGTTCTGCTTTCCGGCTGCACCCTGGGGTGCACTCAACTCCACAGAAAAAGAGCCAACTCTGGAGCTACTGGAAACAAACAAGCTTGGAGAGGAGGCAAAGTGTTGCGATGAAGAGGCGGTGTGTGCGTGCGCGTTTGTGTGTTTTTGTAAAGAGTCGTAACAGAAACACAGAGTGAGAAGAAAACGAGCGACAGCAGAGGAGAGAAGATCCGGCAAAATAGAAAAAGAAGACAGAGGCAGAGGAGAGTGTTGCATCCATCTCTAACCTTATCAAGAATGTAGGTTTCTGGGCAGGGGGAGGGGCAAGAAGGATATGGAGGAAATTAGGTGAGGAGAGAAGGGAAGGAAAAGGAAGAGACAAAGGATGAAAGGAATTTAATGAATAGCGAGAAAGGTACAGTGGGGTTAAGATGCAGGCGAAGACTTGAACAGTAAAGGAAAAACAAGCAGGCTGAGGATCTAATGAGGGAAGCGCTGACCGCAGGCACATGCGCTCGTGCAGAGCAATCACTCAAACCTCTTTGGTCTCGACTTGTTCACCACAATAATAACTCTGGAGTCAATAATATTGGAAAATGAAGAAACGATTAACATTTCAAAGTTGAAGACGTTGCAGAGGGCTCAAGAGAAAATGCCAGAATGAGTTCATAGCTGATATCAGGAAGTCAGCCACTCTGAGAGAGTATGGCACATTTCTAACAGGGAGTGAGAGGGTGGAAAAAACAACAATCCAACAGGACCTTTAATCAGAAAATGAAATATGAACACATACATGCATATACAATGAAAACAAAGCTCTCCTCAAATATAGATATGACTGCAGCACAGTTTTATTGTTTGCTTGTTCACTTACAAACACTTTTACTGTAACATCTGTCTTAGCGGACAGTTGCTTGGCTCAAACTCAGCAAACTAGGTTACACCCCTCACAACATCCTTTACACACAAACACAGACAGAATGAGTTTACTAGGGTTCTAGGATACATTGGTGTACTGGTCTTGATCATAATTAGTTTTCCATGGACCCCCTTCTTTACCACCCTATCAGATTATTTAGGTCTGGGTCAGGATTTTGCAGAAGCTGAACTACTTTCTCTCTTTTTTTTTTACCCTAATAAAGCATCATCATCAGATCTCCTGGGGAAACATTTACAGCCGCCAAGATGAAAAGTAACCCAATAGTATTGATGAGTTGACCCAAATCAGCACTGCGCTAAGTGCCACTTTTAATGCAGGAAGGCTGCTCAGTTATTAGCTGTCTGATAACAGAAAGGTATTACATCAGGAGTGAGAATACTAAGCAGTGGCTGTAAGGAATGGATCAATAACAATATGGTAGTAAGACTTTCTCATGAATAATTAAATAGCAGTCATAAAATTGGTGTGAGCGTAGCTACTGCACGTTGGACTGACAGTAAAGCCAGGAGTAAAAGTAAAGCTGCCTCTCGACTATAAATGCATGACTTTTATTGGTGATGAAGAGGTGAACAAAGACGCATAAGAGAATATTGCTTAATAAGATGCAATAAAAGTACAGTGAATTTTTTGGATGGGTCATTCAGGAAAGATATGGAAACTGAGCTCAGCGCGTTGAGGCTGCTCCCGGGCTTCCACATTCATCACCAAAGTGTCAAATCTTCCGCCTACTCTACCAAGCCACGAGTATCTGCGCGTAAGTGCGCACTGCACCGGTCCGTACGCGCTGGATGTCTTCATACCCAGCAACCACCCGCCCTGCACCCGCCAAACCGGTGCATTTCCATACTCACATCCAAAATAACGGAGATGCCTCGCCGCGGTTCCGGAGCGAAGAACTGCTCCTGAGCCACGGCCACCTCCTCCTTACTGGAGGCGTACTCCCGGCTGGAGATGTTCTTGTTGTCGCTCATTTTGGTGACGATCCAGCGGACGAGCCCGTCGATTCCACCGGGCTGGGCGCCGCTGTTTCCGGACTGCGCTGCCGTTGCGGACTCGCTGTCCTGACCGGCTACGGGGTTCGGCTGCTCGCGGCTTTCTTGGGCTCGAAGTTTGGCTTGTTCTTTGTTCAGCAGTTTGTGGACTCCGTCCCTACAGTAGCGCGCTGCCTGCTCACACATCCTTTTGCTGCGGAGCGCTCATGCTGCGCTCTATGGGGGGAGAGAGAACCCCCACCCCCACCCCAGCTCCCCTCTTACATCACAGCACCCACCCCAAATCACATCCACCCCTACAGAGCTACCCTATCTACCCATACGTGCTTGTAGGCGCTGATATTTAACAGCTTTGGAGATTTAAGTGAGTTTATTACACTTTTTATTTTAGTGTTATTATCAACGCTTTCGTATTTACAAGTGCTAAAATATCTCGCCTCCACTGCTAATACTTTTCTTACAGTGTAAAAACACGGGACTATTTTTTCATGGTGTTGTAAAATAGCAAAGTTGCAGATCACTTTGAACTATCTGAATCTGACTGGAGATCGTGGCACAGTTTATTCCTTCCACAGTGACAACAGGAGGTGTGGGCCATCAGTTATGTGTGGCAATGGGTGGATCAGAGGATTTTCCTCATGGAGTAAAAAGGAGTCATTAGCGGATCAGTGTTATGTGACAGCTCTAACCTTTGGTAATGAGCGACTCCCCCAGCTTTGCCCTTTCCGCTGTACTGTTGTCTTCCCCGTAATGTACCATGTGTTTAACAGCACGCAGGGCAGTCTGGATGAATTCAGTCACATTGCAAAGTTAACAAACAGGTTATCGCGATTACCACAAGGAAGTAAAGTCAGGTATGTTATACATCTTGCCCCATCGCTGGAACATAAGAAAGGGTCAATCACTTGACACGATTGCCCCCATGTGGTAAAAAATGTGCAGTGACGTGCGTGGGCAAGTTTTATATGCAGGATGTATTGAGTTAATTATTAAATATTAACCAACAGATTTGCGACAGCTAGTTATTTAAATCACGTAAATACACAACACATTCTGGCTTGAACATTTTGGCAATTAAATGAGTAACATTCTACAGAAAAATAACAAAACATATAAACATCCAGAAATTAAGGCTTAATTTCTTAAGTGCATTCATGTTTACATCTATAGTCAATCTCTCTGCATGTGCACATGTCTCTTAATACCCTTCAGATAATAAACCCATGAGTAGGGCCTCCCGTGGCCCTCGGAGTGCCGACTGGAGATGATCAAGCTGTCTGACCATGGTCCTGGAGAGCCGTCTGGAGGAACCTCAAATGACACCAGGATTTTTTGGGTCTCTTCGAATTGAATGTTGCGACCTCTTTTGACAGTCAAATGGGAGTTGTCAGCCTAGACATGAGCAGGGTTCAAGTTACATCAAATCTGAATAAGAGACGTGTAAATGAAACATAAATTGAATCGAAACATTTTATAGATGCTGAAGATGTGAAAGCTGCATCTAAGACAAGCAGGAGCACAATTTGTCTAAACATAAGCCAGGTTGCACCACTCTGCACACTGCAATCTGTTCCAGGCTAAATTTAAATCATCTTGCTCCGTGTTGGCAATGCTGGCAATGAACTCAGTGTAAATATTTAAAGGAAATAAGCCTTAGTAAAGCATCCCTATTTTTAATAAGTGTATTGGCTGCCTGCAGGCTGTTTGTTTTAGAAGGTTGTAACCATCTTCAGCTTTGTTGATAAGACATTTTTAACTTTCACTCTTTGTTCCGATTGTCTTATAGTGCCGACTTTTGTAAATTCTACTTGCTCTTTACCAGAAGAGAGAACGTGGTGGTCTGCAGGAACACATTCTTGAAGGGGATAATGACGTTCCCAGCGGCTTTGATGCTGAACAGGCTTTGAGGTTTGGGTGGGGAGACAGAACCCTTGTAGGGGAAAGATGTATTCACCACCAATTACTGAAGACAGCCTTAGCTGGCCTCTCATTTACCCCAGCTGATAAGGCTCGAAACAGACCTCCATACTGGCCTTTGAGCCTGAAGGGAAAACTGGTAATGCGCTGACATTCTTGTCTACAATAAAGGCCGGACGGTCAGTCTGTAGGACAGAGATAACACAAGGTGTTTCCATGAGAGCAAGTAAATCAACTTTTTGTGTTGACGAATTACAGAGAGCAGATAACAAGGAAGCCTCGGTGATGAATGCTGACACTGACCACATGTACAGTACTGTTGATAGAATAAATGTACAGAAAGGGAAGAAAGGGCTATTGTTTTTCCACTTTTTACCTTGCAGCAGTACTCGGTTGTGAAGCGTGAGTAGTTGTTAAACATTACAGTGACAGAGTGGCTGCTGCCCAGCAAAGTATTGAAGTCTACAGATTGCTCTGGTGGTGGGGGCAGAGCTCTGAGTCGAAGTGGCCCAGCTCATTGCTGAACAAAGTCAGACGGGCAGTAGATTCACCTGGATGCAGAGGCATGTAATGAACAGCCAAAGAAACCTGTAAAGAAAAGACACACACACATTATGCCCGTAAGAGTCACACAGTTTTTTTTTTAATGTGATGGCAGATGTACTCATTATCTACCTTGGATTGTCCTGGCACACTGGGCTGAAGTTGGACGATGATGCCACGACATTTACACTCAGTAGTAAGGCAGGCTGTCTGGGTCAGAGGGTTCTCTACTTCAATAGTGGCCAAGGGCACCTGACAAACAGGTCTCCCCAGCTTGATGGTGGACAGGACTCCTGGAGATGTTGCCTTTGAAGATAACGAGGTAGAACAAATACTCACCTGTCTCATCATTAATGAATGTCACCCAAGGATGAAGATAAAAGGATGATGTGAGAACAAGGCTAAAAAAAATAGTTATCCAAGTCTGGATGTGTATGCTTGAGTGAACCTTGGTGTTATACTGTCCCTCTGTGTATGTTAAAAAAAAAAAAAACATGTCGTAGTCCCTCTTAGCATGGGCAGGGACATTAATAAACTTGATTTCCTTGAGGGACACTGTAGCATCTGGCTTGTCAGGCTTCATTGTCTCTAGACGAACAAGGAACCTGAGAACACAGATGAGGACACTCATGGCTCTGTTATACATCTGTTGCATAATTTGCCAGGAACTATGGATTTCTATATTAGCACCGAAAAAGCTTTGCTTAACTGGGATCCTTTCCTACACTTTACTTTTTATTTTCTACAAGAAAATTTCAACATGTAAAATTTTGTGTGTCCATCTCAGTTTAGACAACACAGTTGAAACTAGTTGGTGATTTAGCTGCTAAGGAGAGAGATATCACTTAAGAGCAGCTCAAGTGTATATAGTTCCCGACTAAGTGTTTACCCCTGGTGCCTAGAGAGCCAGTTGTGCACAGGGAGCAACACTGTGTGGTGAGTTTTAGCAGGTAGCTCATGCCCAATAGTGTTCTCTGCCACAGGAGGATCGGCAGCTCCCTGCAAGGTGTACAGCACGCCTGCCCCATCAGGAAAGGCAAAAAAGGCAGATCCCTGAGGCAAGAGAAAGGATAAACAGAGACTAATTAAATTGTTATAGTTACATAGATAGTGTTATTATCTGTAACCTTTTCGATATTAAAAAAGTATTAAATATACCCAGTTTTTCAAATAAATGATAGATTCTATTTAGATGATGGCTCTTCTACCTGGTGTGTTTTTTCCAGGAGCAGTCATAGTCATAGATCGGTAGAACTCCAATGCTTGCCCTCAATGACAGGTTTGATGGTGCAACACTGGATTGTGGGGTTGGGGACAGACAGGGTCTGTGTGTGGGAGCACTTACATTACAAGTAGTATTTGATATGTGAAGATAAACTCATTATATCATCTTGTTACATTGGATGTTGTCAGGGAGAGAAATCTGATCAAGCGTAGGGTTTTATCTCAAACACAGAAATTAATCTTTGCATTTATGATAAAATCAGATTGCCTGTAACTCATTCTCAAGATAACATAACATGAGAAATTTCCTAAAGCCTTTTCTCAGAACTACTCAGCTAATTGAAACTGACTAATAGTTTTTACAAATCCTTAAATCTGTCAGCAGCTGCTGCCTGTTCCAAATGAGCCGAATCAATGTCTCTCATTACCTGATGCTGGCCTCTAACCAGGCCCAAGTAGTCACAGTGCTGACAAGGCACCTTTTAGATTGTATTCCCTCTGGAAAAGCCTCAAAATCAATACCCAGATAACTAATCTTTTAGCTTTGCTGAGTGTAAAAAACTTTCAGTTATGCTGTTGTATCTGTGATACATTCAGAATAAAATCATCATCAACTTAAAACAGCAAATATGTTATTGTTTTCATCATATTAGTCAACACTGTACTTTTCCCTTTGGCACAAATACAGTGCAGAATGGTGAAAAAAAGAGTCAAACCTCTTTGCTAGTGGAGGCCGCGATGCAGGAGCCAGTGACACAGAGGCAAAAGTCGTTTGGAAAGGGAACCTCCATTCCTGGACAGATATATACATTAGGTGGCATGATGCATAACGCTGCAGGAAAATCCTCTGTTTTCCACTTAAACCTGTTAAGGAAAAAAGCAAACAGGCAGAAATATATGCAGCTATAATATGTGAAGCATTGTGATAACTGCAGTAACACAATATTGATGTTTCTGAGTGAAGATGTGTTTGTCACTGCTGTCTAATCTTACTGGGCACCAGTGTCACCAGTATTCATCGTAACATTCTTCTTCCTGATCTGGGAACGTTGGGACTACAGCTCCAAAGTAGCTCTCTTCTAGCTGGACTTTGACATCCTGGTAGTTTTACATGAAATAAATTAAGACTATATGATATACAGAGCTAACATTCTTGCTTATAATATAGCATATGGCATATATAGCAAGTCCTACTTTGTTATAGTATTACTGTCAACATTCAGAATTCATTAGAACTTTTCTCTTTCTGTTTTAAAGGAACTGTGTGAAAACGTACTCCCGATTAGACTTTCGACTACATGATTACAGTATCCAGGGCTGGACTGGGACAAAAAAATCAGCCCGGGCATTTTGACTAGTGACCGGCCCACCATGGTATTATAGGAAAAGCCATAAAACCTTTATAATAAACTTAAACCTACACCATCCTCCCTATTCTGGTATTCTAAACAGTACTTAGCAAAAATATAAAACAACCTAATTTATAATTACATATACCTAACTAATAGGGTTGCCAACTCCCAGCAAAAAAAGAAAAGAAAAAAAATAGGGAACCACTCCCCCACCCTCTGCCTCAAGATGCTCAATTGACAAAACCAATTTTAATTTAATGCACGTATAAAACAAATGCACAGAAATCTATTATTTTTCTCCAGTTATTAAATAGATTCAACATCTTTCTTCAGCAGAATTGCAGACTTCATAGATGGTACCTTCCCAAAGGAAAGAATACTATAACTTAGGGTATATACTAGACTTAATATTTACTGAATACAATAATGGATTTCTATACATTTTACATAATATGAAAACTTTGGTTGTAAGATTCATATAATTATTTATTAAAAGCTAGACATTTTAAATGAGAATAAGAAAGAAAAGTATTTCTTTGTGCCCCCCTCTCCCTGTTAATGCCCTACCTGCCCCCCTGGCAAAACTTTGCTAGACCCGCCCCTGCACAGTTACCAGCTGTCAGCTACCTAAAAAAGGATCCTGGTGTTATTTGTCTCTCAGAAACAGTTCATAACTTCCCTTCAACTCGTTCATGTCACCTAAAAGGTCAACCTGTTTCTCCATCACCTGTTCAGCTCTGATGATTCAGTAAGGACATCTCCTGGTTTCATCTTCATGTTCATGTTTCCCTCTCAATGGCCAATCCACCACTATTCATTTATACCGTTAAAAAAAAGAAAAGAAATAAAACCCCATCGGCCCATAAAAATGAAAAATCACGAGCGCCCACCGGGCAAGTGCCCGGTATGCCCGATGGCCAGTCCAGCCCTGACAGTATCTGTATTTAACAGGCTACCTGGCAGGAACCTTGGATGGTCAGCAGGGGGTGCAGGAGTCCTACAAACTTCAGCTCAGCAGTGAAGGGAGGAACGCGCTGATGAGGTGAGAAATGGATCTGAACAGCACATGAACCCCTGCTCAACTTCAGCGGCAGTTCACCTGCTGGACTGAAATATAGATCCTGGAAGACAGGGTGACAGGTTAAGTGTTGCTTTAGTGTCCCACTGTTTATGTGTGCGTTGTCTGTGTTGTCTGTTTGCATACCTTTTGATTAACTGGTTTATCTGTGCTGAGCATCAGGGTGCACGAAGGCTACCAGAACCACCTGCTTTTCCCCCTTTTGACCCATTTTCAGAGGACCCAGTTTCACCTTCTTTTGCCTTGGATCCTCAACTTCCAGCTAGGACATAAAGATATCAAATACATATAGATTTTGATATATTTTAAAATCAAATTATGAAGTCAAATGGAGAGGCTCAGCAGAACATAATTAAGACAGTGAGGAAGGAGAAATCTAAAAGTACAACATCAATACAGTGATCCCGTGGAAAGCTTGATGGTATTAAAACTGTATGTTTCAGGTTACGCTTCATTCATATAAATATATGTTACAATATTACCCCAAAACTTCCCTCTTAACCCAGTTTCATTAGTGGTGCATATTCAACCAACGTTACTTACTATTGCACTCATGTAGTCTTTCTCCCCTTGATCTCGATGCCTTGGCCAAGTATGTCCACCTGTTTCGTGACACAGCTGTCTAAGGTGAAGGAGGGTTTCATGATACTGACGTGGCTCACTTATCTCCATTAAACCACCAGCCGACAAAACATCTGGCTGGAAGTTCATCTGAAGGACGTCAGTGTTCTTGAACTGGCACTGGAGGCTGAGGAGTGGGAAGGCCAGGAAGTTAGTTTTAGACTGTCAAAATTTTTGAGCTCATGTATTGTTAATACATCAAAAACTGAGACCGTTAATTACAACATTAATTAATTGGGATAAGAAACAGGAAATTGAAAGACTCTATTGTTTCTGGATCCTCCAGGTGACGTAGCTTCCCTGTTGTGGGAAGCTTGGGACAAGATTATGTGACAAGTAGCTGCAGCCACTGTGAAGTGCATCAGACATCAATTATTCAGTTACTGGAATCAACTGGAAAAAAATGTGAATGTGCATATGTTCCAATTTAACCACTATCCAAATGTCATGCATTGTGTTTGCTGCCCTCTATGAAAGGAATTAAAGACCAGGAGTCGGTCCAGTCAGAAAAGGTTACCAGCTAACAAGCCAGGCAAGAGTGTGAAAACAGCAGCATTTTGAAGAGCCTTTGCTTGAAGAATCTTTAAACTCTTTAACTGTATAATTTAATGAATGAATTGTCAAAAAGTGCTCATTTGAAAGTACCTAAAAACATATTTTTGGTCCTTTTTTGTTTGTTTCTTTGTTTGGTTGCTTGTTTTTTAATTAAACTGTCACAGTGAACTGCTAAATTTGAATTGACTGACACTGAAACAGGGGAAAACCAAAGACTGGACACACCCGGTGTGCCTTTCGTCTGTGCTCCTTAACAGAAGGAGCACATGCCAGGACAATAAAAGAAGTACTTCCCAAAACTGAACTTTGTAAAGGAGAATTTAAGACTGGGTACTACAGCCTTTTATATCAAAGGTAAATGTTGGCGCATGCTTCACCTAATGAGATAAACCAAGAGAGGGATGTGCATTACAAAGAACTGCTTAGAAAGAAGAATTTGATATTGTCACAAGTGACAGGTTCAAAATGTTTGCAGCTCAGCAAATCAGAAAATAAATCATTCAAAACTTAGTTCTACTAGATAATCTATTTTTAAGGTCTCACTTGAATATGGTAACGATTACAATAAAAATGATCACCTGAAGTGTAAGGTGTTTTCCTTTTTATTCTTTTCAATAGGTAAATATACTCCAGTAACATCACACTCTGTCAGTATGAATTTTTATTTTGGACTAAATAAATGTTGCTGTTCCTTTAAAGCACATTACCTCAGTAAAAATCCACACTAGCAAATGCTCTGGTGAAAAAAAAATAGCTTCAATGCTAGCTTGTTGTGGTTTTGTAACCAACTACTGCTGCAGTGCTCTGGGAACTGTTAGTTCTAAGTTCACTTCTATAATGAATCTTGAAAACTTGGACACCAGAAAATTAAAGGCGGATTGCTCTGAAATCCCCACCTGTGATGTGTCATGTGACTGTCATGTTTTAAGTTCGCATTTAAAGGAAGCTGACTATAAATGTGGCTATGTGCTCATTTCATTTGTTTCATTACAGTGTGCTGACCTTCCCAAAGTCCAGAATTTCTTGGTGGTTGGGGACAATGTTTTTGAGGCCCCCCCTCATAGTGAAACAATGTGACTTCTCTTCACCCTCGCATATCCTCACAGGAAAGTGTGAAGGACACTACTAATGGCAACCTGCACCAAAAATTTCACAACAAAATGCTATGAGGGAGAAAACAAAGCTATCTGTATATATGAAAGTATTTGAATTTAATTAGGTTCAGTGTCATTAACCTGTCTGTTGGGGGGGCACTGTGCCAGCCATGGGCCACAAAACACATTGATGAAGGAACCACAGAGAAATGCAATGGGTCTTCCTCTCCATTCACAAGACTGACGGCCTATTCCACTTTTTGTCCTTCACAAGCACATGAGCACAATTCAAAATAACTTACAGAGTTCAATAGAATCACTCTTCAAAATAAACGTAACCAATAAAAGTAAAATAAGAAAATACTAGGAGAGCACACTGATCCCTGCATAAAATAAGGTTTAGATTTATTATGTCTGTATGTGTGTGCGGGGCTCAACTATATTTACCAACAAGCAGTTCCCCAAAGGCAAGGTGAGGTCTGCCGAGATAGGTGAGTGGTTCTCTAGCAGTGCCCACACACTGGAAGGGAACAGACAGTGATGGGTTCTCAGTCACAAAAGTCCAGAATGACTCCACTGCATCCAGCTGCTCAGCAACATATTCAAAACACATCTGCAGACAAGGACAAAGCAGATATTCATACATGACTATCACTTCAAGAAAAAGATGAGGAAGAGGTGTGAGACGAATAAAGATGAAGAAGAGCAGAGGAGTTGTGACAGAAAAAAAAAGAAAAAAAAGAGAAATAAAGATTGACTAATACAGCATACTGTGTGAGATTGGGAGAGATACAGTATATTATTAGACACAGTCATTGCTGTAGGGACTGAAGCTGTTTCACTGTGCGAATTTCTATTTTTACTTGTCTAAGGAACTTGGAAAGAAAAGCGTCTGGACTTCTTTAAGTTGCTTGAAGACGTTTCACCTCTCATCCAAGAAGCTTCTTCAGTTCTAGGGTCAAATGGTTCTGTGAAAGGGAATAGGGTGAATCAGCTGTCTATGGTTGTATGGTATTTGGAGTTATAAGTATTTATATCTCATATGTGACCATTTCTAGGTGTTAGTTTGGCATTATATTATTAGGAAAATGAATATAGTGACTTTTGATCACATACAGTTTATGATTACTATGAAAAAGTATTTGAAAACTATACACCAGCCTGGTTCCATCATGTAAAATTTCAGTCTTTCAGTCTTCTACTTTTTTGATGGTTTACCTGTGGTGAAAAGCTGATATGAGGTCCACTAGGTGTCCACTCAAACCTCACCGCCTGGTTGCTGCTGTGGTTGGCCATTGCAAAACCTTCTTGGTATTTAAAGTTTACAGTCACCAAAACTCAGCACCTCATAATTACCTGTGAAAGATAATGTGGGCATTCATGAAAGGTTACAAGCTTCTGTTTTACTAGATTACAAGACTTACAGTTCAAACGATCTCTGTCCTCCCCTCTGCTCATACCTTCTTCATCATCTTTCTGATCCATGACCTGCTGATGTTTTCCAGAGAGACGATTTCCAAATAAGTGTCTCGTTTCACTTGTATTGTGGTATCGCTCCGCTGGTTGTCCTTCACTTGCAGTGAAATTTTCACCTTGACACTCAGGTGTCTGTCAGAGCAGAAGGTGATCTGGAACTCCACCTGTTCATTAACATTCAGCGTCAGGTTGGCTCTTTGCACCACATTATGCGCTGGAGAGGAAAAATGTCAAAAATAAGAAATCGCTGTGTTTATTGTGCAACATAAAAATGGAATATTGTTTTAAAACTCAAGCCAAATGATAGGCTAAAGATAGATTCAAGTATATTTTCCATGCAATAATAGAAGTGGAAAAAAACAGAAGAAACCAAGTCAACATCAATATATTAAAATAACTTAGGTGTCAGTAAAGAAAGTATACTGGTTTAAAGTGTACAAGTGAACACTGGAATATGATGAGGCTAATTAAGAGTTTTTGTACTCTAATGATATTGTCTCCAAATTTCAGTCAGGCTTCAGGAAAAAACACAGTACTAACACTGCCACTATGAAAGTGATAAATGATATTATTGTGGCACTTGATAAGAAATTGTACTGTGCGTCACTCTTTATTGACCTCTCAAAAGCTTTTGACACTGTTGATCATGCAGTCCTAAAAAACAGACTGCTCAGCCTTGGATTGCCAGAACATGCATTAGCGTGGTTCTCAAATTATCTGAAAAATAGAACCCAGTGCATTAAACTTGAAGGTCTTTGTTCTAAATTTGTTGCTGTCCACAAGGGGGTGCCACAGGGCTCAGTTTTGGGTCCCCTTCTGTTCCTTTTATATATCAATGACTTGGGTCAAAATGTCTCAGACACAAATTTGCATTTTTATGCTGACGACACAGTTATTTACTGTTATGGATCATCTCTTGCTCAGGCCATTGAAACTTTACAGAAAGCCTTTGTTGCTTTCCAGCATTCACTTATTCAGCTAAAATTAGTTCTCAATGCTGACAAGACTAAGCTAATGTTGTTTTCCAAGTCAAAGAAGGTCCCGGAGCCTATTCCAGTGGTGTCCACCCTTGAAGGAAATGTCATAGAGATAGTTCATGAATATAAATACCTTGGTGTCTGGATTGATGACTCCTTCACCTTTAAACCACATATAGAGAGACTAGTAAAGAAACTGAGACTTAAACTTCGTTTTTTCTTCCGTAATAAACAGTGCTTTTCTTTTGCAGTAAAAAAACGTCTTGTCACTGCAACCTTTTTATCTGTGTTAGATTATGGTGACATTCTGTATATGAACGCTTCTTCTTCATGTCTTCTAATGTTGGACACGATGTATCATGCTTCCTTGAGGTTTATTACCAATTGTAAACACCTGACCCATCACTGTGATTTGTACTTAAGAGTAAAATGGCCTTCTTTGGCCATTAGAAGACAGGGGCATTGGTACACTTTTATTTACAAAGCTATGCTTGGATTGCTGCCTCCTTATATTTGTACTTTGGTCACAAGGACAAATAGTGGTTCTTACTCCTTGCGCTCAAATGATCAGCTGCTGTTGTCTGTTCCCCTTGTCCGCACAGAGCTGGGTAAGAAAGCCTTTGTCCACTCTGCGCCTTTTTCATGGAACATGTTACAGAAAGACTGGAAACTAACTGAATTGTTGTCTTTAAATGTTTTTAAAACTAAACTCAAAGGCCTACAGGCTGCCTCAATAATGTGTAATTGTTTTGTGTAATTTTAACTTTGTTTGTTCGTATGTATTTGTCTTGAAATGTGCTGCCTCTTGGCCAGGACTCCCTTGAAAAAGAGGTCTTTGATCTCAACGGGACATTCCTGGTTAAATAAAGGTTAAATAAAATAAAAACAAAATTAATTACTATTATAGGTTTTTCACATAGAAAGGCTTACCCACTAGTTTTCAGTGCATTTGTTGAACTAAAATAAGATTAAATTTGATCTAAAGTGTTGCAAATAGTTCAGTTCAGATCACCATTAGATGATACTGAGCAGGCAAACTTCACGGTCTAAAATGTTGGTGATTCAGTGAACAGGGTTGTATTAAAACTGTTTCAGCTTTGTTTTCAGAAAGCCAAAGTAAAATGACTGTAAAAACACACGGTTTTCATAGGCTGGCTTCTTTACTGTGCTGTTGCTACTCTGAATAATGTACCACAGTGAACAGGCCTTAATTCTGAACCTCAGTAATAACACTAACAATACTTAATGGGAAGGGAACAAGGCACAAATTAAAGTAATATTAACCTCTTTATTTGTGCATGAGCTCCTATTAATTAATTAAATGAAGAGGAGATGCAGTTTATTGTAGGCAGATTCGAGCTTTACCTGAGGGAAGCTGTGTGGAGTTAATGGAGATGTTATTACTCCCAAGACCAGCTTTGAGGTTGAACACACCATGTTTATCCAGCATGTCAATCTGGACCTACACACAATTTCAGAAAGTACATTTATTCACAAAAGTCTACCAAGCCTGTGTTACGCTCATGAGTGTGTTGTAAAGATTTCATGTATTTATATCTTGGTTTTCTTGTATTTAAAGCAAGTAAACAGATAAAAAAAAATTGTAAGAACTGAACTCATCTCATCTCACCTCACCTCGCACATTTCCATTATTTAACAGCACCAGAGACAGTGTATGTCTACACCCAACAAGTACCCAGCCTGAAGTGCAACACTGGGCCTCCTTCAGTGTTCCTCAGAGCTGGCCGTACCGCACAAACACTGGTGCCTTATCCTAGAAGCTCAAACTGCAGCACCCTGTTCCTAATGGTGGGTGTCATTCTGAATGCAGCAGAGTAAAGAAAGCATGAAGTCAGCAGGAGCAAACAAGAGATGCTACTACTAAGTAAGAGAGTGCCAAGAGAGGTGACTATCCATAGGAAGAGTAAAGACAACACCACAGTAGCAGTCACATAGTTGTTTACCTGCTACTTTCCTCCACTTGGGCCTCAAACACAGCACTGTGTAAGTGCTGTGTTTGAGGTGTGAAGGTAACAACAGCAAAGGCGTACCACTGGCTGGGAAAGCTCAGTGTTGTTGTAGGCATATCACACACCTCGATTTGTCCAATTAACTAAAAAATACATTATCTTTTAGATGATTTGATCACATTTCTTTATACTGTACCACAATGAGAGATA
This sequence comes from Diplotaxodon limnothrissa, assembly GCF_057381915.1. Taxonomy (NCBI): domain Eukaryota; kingdom Metazoa; phylum Chordata; class Actinopteri; order Cichliformes; family Cichlidae; genus Diplotaxodon; species Diplotaxodon limnothrissa. The sequence continues at coordinate 61,436,431 of NC_140602.1, forward strand.
GTCCTGTAAACATTTATCCATGAGACTTTAAATGCCTCACCTTGGGCCCAACACTTTTGATGGCTAAGATGAGCACACAGGGAAACTTGCTGCTGTTGGCGAGTTTGAAGCAAGCTTGGCTGGTTTGAATTTTGTTGAAGGTAAATCTGTTTTCATCCTGTACAAAGATGGATTCAGCATTGCAAAACTGCTCAGAGGAAAGCTGGCTACTTCTGGGGCACAGATGGTTTTCCTCAAGGATGGAGGCCATGTCTAACACTATGCCTGGAAACAAAAAGCGAAAACAGAGATAAATTATCCGTTAAAGCAACAGTAGTCAAAGAGCAATGAGCTTAAATTCATTGTCAAATACCATTTTCATTCACTTTTACTTTTGATGTAGAGCCCTTTAAATCCGCCTGCAGTGAGCATAGAACTGACTCTGGTCAAGTTCACCAATCAATTGAGAATTGATTGGTGAAAATGTTTGGTTACCAGGCTAACGGTGGTTCCTTGAAAAATGAGCACTGTGTTGTCAGAAGGAATTTGCATATTTTAATGAGACACTGAGGAAGCTTTCAATGAGAACAAAAATAACAAAATTAATCTAATTTAATGTCAAACAGCACAATCAGTGGATGGACTGTTTGCTTGGTGAAAAAAAGAGAAAAAGGAAACACCAAAGACAGTTTTGGTGTTTAAATATTTATATTATAAATATTTTACAAAACAATTAGAAAATATAATATATAAATATTTTTGTGATCAGATTCACAGACCTTTTCAAAGCACACTTTGATTTGATAGTCATTAACAGGAACTATGGGGTTGAAACCAATTATATTAATCGTGGCTCAGTTTCTGTAATTACAGTTATTGTTTTTTCTAATATATCTCAAAATCACTTTTTCTTTTTGTCCCTTGTTCTGCTGTAACAAGCGTGGGATTAAATAAAGACCTGCGTGTGATGCTGTGAAATAGTGTTTCTCTTGTGCAAAAACTCAAATGAGTTTGATCAATTAAAACACAAAAAAATCAGGACTGTTTTATGATTATTCATGATTTAATTACACAAGGCTGAATAATCTCAAAATGACAAACAGTGCAATTATGGCCAAAACAAATACACAGGGTAACGTGTTATCCTCCATCACTGCTGTAAAATTCACCAGTAGTTTCTCAACTGTAGAAAATTCTGGAAAGACTCTTGTGGCGCTGGAAAGACTAGACCTCCCTGAAAGGTTTTTTCCTGTTATTGTGTTAAAAACAAAACAAAAAGCCCCAAATTATTAGGATTACATTAACACTTAATCATTAACATTATGAAAACTATAATGCTTCAGCACTATAAACTTCTTTTCACGGACAACGGGGGAGGTATTTCAGAGTTAGTAGTGGGTCAAAATATCTCTTCGTAATTAACTAACTCATCAAATCTCGGGAATATACAATTTTGAAAGCCCAGAAACTATATTATCAGACAAACCTTTTTGACAGGAGAAAAAAAATTAATAAACAAATGTTTGCATGAAAAAAAAAAAAAGAATTCTACTTAATGACAGCTAAAAGAACGATTTAATTACTATACACTCATGGGCAGTATATATCTATATCTATAATAAAAACAATTCAATTCAATTTTATTTATATAGCGCCAAATCACAACATAAGTCGCCTCAAGGCGCTTCATAGATACAGAGAAAAACCCAACAATCATATGACCCCCTATGAGCAAGCACTTTGGCAACAGTGGGAAGGAAAACCTCCCTTTTAACAGGAAGAAACCTCTGGCAGAACCAGGCTCAGGTAGGGGCGGCCATCTGCTGCGACCGGTTGGGGTGAGAGAAGGAAGACAGGATAAAAGACATGCTGTGGAAGAGAGACAGAGGTTAATAACAGATATGATTCAATGCAGAGAGGTCTGTTAACACATAGTGAGCGAGAAAGGTGACTGGAAAGGAAAAACTCAATGCATCATGGGAATCCCCCAGCAGCCTATGTCTATTGCAGCATAACTAAGGGAGGATTCAGGGTCACCTGGTCCAGCCCTAACTATATGCTTTAGCAAAAAGGAAAGTTTTAAGCCTAATCTTGAAAGTAGAGATAGTGTCTGTCTCCCGAATCCAAACTGGAAGCTGGTACCACAGAAGAGGGGCCTGAAAACTGAAGGCTCTCCCTCCCATTCTACTTTTAAATATTCTAGGAACAACTAGTAGGCCTGCAGAGCGAGAGCGAAGTGCTCTAATAGGGTGATATGGTACTACAAGGTCATTAAGATAAGATGGGGCCTGATTATTTAAGACCTTGTATGTGAGGAGCAGGATTTTGAATTCAATTCTGGATTTAACAGGAAGCCAATGAAGGGAAGCCAAAACAGGAGAAATATGCTCTCTCTTTCTAGTCCCTGTCAGGACTCTTGCTGCAGCATTTTGGATTAGCTGAAAGCTTTTCAGTGAGTTTTTTGGACATCCTGATAATAATGAATTACAGTCGTCCAGCCTGGAAGTAATAAATGCATGAACTAGTTTTTCAGCGTCACTCTGAGACAGGATATTTCTAATTTTAGAGATGTTGCGCAAATGGAAGAACGCAGTCTTACATATTTGTTTAATATGTGCATTGAAGGACATGTCCTGGTCAAAAATGACTCCAAGGTTCCTCACAGCGTTACTGTAGGCCAAGGTAATGCCATCCAGAGTAAGAATCTGGTTAGATACCATATTTCTAGGCTTTTCAGGGCCGAGTACAATAACCTCAGTTTTATCTGAATTAAGAAGCAGAAAGTTAGCGGCCATCCAGGTCTTTATGTCTTTAAGACATTCCTGCAGTTTAACTAATTGGTGTGTGTTATCTGGCTTCATGGACAGATAGAGCTGGGTGTCATCTGCATAGCAGTGAAAATGTATGCTATGTCTTCTAATGATGCTGCCTAAAGGAAGCATGTATAATGTAAACAGAATTGGTCCTAGCACTGAACCCTGTGGAACTCCATAATTAACCTCAGTGTGTGAAGAGGACTCTCCATTTACATGCACAAATTGGAGTCTAGATAGATATGATACAAACCACTGCAGTGCAGTACCTGTAATACCTACAGCATGTTCTAATCGCTCTAATAGGATATTATGGTCGACAGTATCGAATGCTGCACTGAGGTCTAGCAGGACAAGCACAGAGATGAGTCCACTGTCAGAGGCCATAAGAAGATCATTTGTAACCTTCACTAAAGCTGTTTCTGTGCTGTGATGAGCTCTGAAACCTGACTGAAACTCTTCAAATAAACCATTCCTCTGCAGATGATCTGTTAGCTGTTTGACAACTACTCTTTCAAGGATTTTTGATATGAAAGGAAGGTTGGAGATTGGCCTATAATTAGCTAAGACTGCTGGGTCTAGAGATGGCTTTTTGAGTAAAGGTTTGACTACAGCTAGCTTGAAGGCCTGTGGTACATAGCCGATCATTAGAGATAGGTTGATCATATTTAAGATCAAAGAATTAATTAATGGCAGGACTTCTTTGAGCAGTTTTGTAGGAATGGGGTCTAAAAGACACGTTGATGGTTTGCAGGAAGTAATTATTGAAGTTAACTCAGAAAGATCAATTAGAGAAAAAGAGTCCAACTTAACATCAACGGTACTAAAAGTAGCTGTAGATAATATTACATCTGTGGGATGATTATTGGTAATTTTTTCTCTAATGATAAAAATTTAATTTGTGAAGAAGTTCATGAAGTCATTACTAGTTAACGTTAAAGGGATGGTTGGCTCAACAGAGCTCTGACTTTTTGTCAGCCTGGCTACAGTGCTGAAGAGAAACCTGGGGTTGTTCTTATTTTCTTCAATCAGTGATGAATAGTAAGATGTTCTGGCTTTGCGGAGGGCTTTCTTATAAAGCTGTCACGGCTGCCGAGGCGAGCCGTGTGGAATAAATGAGGATCCAAGCGCAGGCAGTCGTAGAGGAGTGAAGGTGATTTATTGAACACAAAAAAAATGTGGACAAACAGCAAACGGGGCTCGAACTAAACTAAACTGGGAAACAACTAAACTACAGAGCACAAACCTGAATGAAAACGAGCAGAGGAGGATGACGATGAACAGCAGGGAGAAGACACGGTGGATACACAGACTGACACTGAGTAATACAGACGAACCGGCAACAGGCAGGAGAACACACAGGGCTTAAATACACACACCAGTAATCAGGGGATGAGAGACAGGAGGGCAACACAGCTGGGAGGAATCTGGGCTGACGGGACAGGGGAAACGTAAACTGATCACACTCACATACGACACGGACCTTCACAATAAAACAGGAAACTCAGATACATGGAACCAGACAAGACATTGAACTAAACAGACAGATTCACAAACAGATGGGGAGACACCATAGACAGACAGGTACAGACGCAGACTTAGAGGCAGATCGAAAATAACACAGAACTTAAACAATCATCATCTAGAAAATGATAACAAACTAAAAGCGCTGGGTCACCGACCCAGGACCATGACAGTACCTCCCCCTCAAGGGCTGGCACCAGACAGCCCAGCAGAAACGAAAAAACGGACCAAAACAAAACTGTCACGGATTGCCGAGGCAAGCCGTGTGGGATTGTAGGAAAGGACCAAAAAGGCAGCAGCTCTGGTGCAGGTGAGTGTTTATTTACAGCAGTGGGTACAAACAGCAACGGGGTGTGAACATGAAACCGAAAACCTAAACTGGGTAAACTAACAACACAAACCAGGAATGACGGTGCAGGGAGATCCGGGGAAATACACATGAAGAGACGCAGGGAGACCGAGAGGAAACAACACAGACGAACCAGCGATTACCAAGACAGAAAATACAACTTAAATACACTCAGAGAACACAGGGAGATTACACACAGGTGGGAGACACAGCTGGGAGTGATTAACATGACGAGACCAGGGAGGCAAACTGAAAACACTCACATAAGACGCAGACCTTCACAATAAAACAGGAACACACAGGGGGGAACAGGGTAAACACCAATTAGAGAACAGAACCAAAATCGAAGAGAAAACACAAAACGCTGGGTCAAAAGGACCCAGGATCATGACAGTACCCCCCCCTCAAAGGCTGGCCCCAGACAGCCCAACAAGAAACAAAACAGCCAGAAAAAAAACAGAAAACAACCCGACCAGGGCGGGCGGCGGGGGCCCAGGAAGGAGGGCCCGAAGCAAAACAAAACCGGAGCACCAGAAGGCAAAAAGACAAAAACAAAAAACGAGTCCAAAACCAAAAGAAACGAAGCACACCAGAACACAGGAAAAAACAGAGTTCAAAACAGAAGAGCTCAGGGGGCCGACAGCACAGGAGTCCAAAACAGTTCAGGGGGCCAGCCGGGGGGCCGACAGCACAGGAGTCCAAACAGTTCGGGGGGCCGACCGTGCCGACGGCAACGGCGGCGACGTGGACACAGTTCGGGGGGCCGGCCGTGCGGAAGGCAACGGCGGCCACTCAGGCGACAGCGGTCCGGCCGTGCAGAAGGCAACGGCGGCCACTCAGGCGACGGCGGTCCGGCCGTGCGGAAGGCAACGGCGGTCCGGACCAGGCGAGGCTGCAGAGGCCGGACCGGGCGAAGCACAGGCAGAGGCCGGACCAGGCGAGGCTGAAGACACGGATGAAGCTGGACCAGGCGAGGGTGACGAAGCTGGACCAGGCGAGGGTGACGAAGCTGGACCAGACGAGGATGACGAAGCTGCAGCAGGAGGCTGGACGGGCCCCTCGGACCCTCCAGCGGAGACAGGAGGCTGAACGGGCCCCTCGGACCCTCCAGCGGAGACAGGAGGCTGAACGGGCCCCTCGGACCCTCCAGCCGACGAGGCATGAGGCTGGCGTGGTTCTCCGGAACCACCAGCTGACGAGGAAGGCTGCTGGACGGGCTCCTTGGGCCCTCCAGCTGACGTGGCATGAGGCTGGCGTGGTTCTCCGGAACCACCAGCTGACGAGGAAGGCTGCTGGACGGGCACCTTGGGCCCCCCAGCTGAAACAGGAGACAAAGGCCGGAGCGGTCCCTTGGACCCTCCAGCGGAGACACGAGACGAAGGCCGGAGCGGTCCCTCGGACCCTCCAGCAGAAGTCATCACTAAGCCAGCAGTCATGGAGTCCTCTGGCAAACACGAAGGCAACTGGCAATGCACTGAGCACGGGCTCTGCACAGGCAATGCTGATATGGCGCAGTTCTCATGTAGCTGCTTAGACTTCAGGGGTCCAGAATCAGCTGGGGACTGAGACCTAGCCTCTGGGGAGGCCCTGGAGCGGCAAACTGTGCCAATGGCGGCTGAACCATGAAAAGCACCTTGAGGTGAAATTAAACTTTCTCCCTGCACGGAGTGAATGAGCGAAGCCGATGATTATGGAGCCAGAGCTACGGGTAGCGGGGGCACTGGAGCTACTGGGGCCTGCGCTACAGGCGGCTCTGGAAACTGAACTGAGGGAGGCACTGGAAACTGAGCTGAGAGAGGCTGCGGGGGAGCTAACTGAGCTGAGAGAGGCTGCGGGGGAGCTAACTGAGCTGCCGGTAGCTGCACAGGCGATAAGCAGCTCGCGTTGACATCCGCCACACAAAACACAGCCCCTGAATGAACAGTCACAAAGTCTGGAACCGACACAGAGTCCTCACTCACCACAGCCAGCGAATTAGAAGTCCGAACGTCCGGCTGTGGGGTGGCGCGCCCGCGGCGCGATCGGCGTTTCTTCCCCGCAGATGGCTCCGACGGGCCGGGCAAGACCACATCCGGCGAGTCGGGCAGCGAGGCAGGAGTGGCTGAGAGAAGGTGGGGTGTGAGCCGGAGAAAAGCCTGCATGGTCGGAGGAAGCGAAGTTAGAAGCTATGGCAGGCCGGAAAAGAGCCGTTGTAGCCGACTTTCCACGGCGCGGCGAAGCTCCTCTGGAGGGTTTTCAAGCCACAGCCCGAGGAGAATCTCCACGTTATATGTAACGTCGTCCCGGAGCTCCTCGGACGGATTTACTGCTGCAGGGTCCATGGTGGCTGGTTCGTACTGTCACGGATTGCCGAGGCGAGCCGTGTGGGATTGTAGGAAAGGACCAAAAAGGCAGCAGCTCTGGTGCAGGTGAGTGTTTATTTACAGCAGTGGGTACAAACAGCAACGGGGTGTGAACATGAAACCGAAACCTAAACTGGGTAAACTAACAACACAAACCAGGAATGACGGTGCAGGGAGATCCGGGGAAATACACATGAAGAGACGCAGGGAGACCGAGAGGAAACAACACAGACGAACCAGCGATTACCAAGACAGAAAATACAACTTAAATACACTCAGAGAACACAGGGAGATTACACACAGGTGGGAGACACAGCTGGGAGTGATTAACATGACGAGACCAGGGAGGCAAACTGAAAACACTCACATAAGACGCAGACCTTCACAATAAAACAGGAACACACAGGGGGGAACAGGGTAAACACCAATTAGAGAACAGAACCAAAATCGAAGAGAAAACACAAAACGCTGGGTCAAAAGGACCCAGGATCATGACAGTACCCCCCCCTCAAAGGCTGGCCCCAGACAGCCCAACAAGAAACAAAACAGCCAGAAAAAAAACAGAAAACAACCCGACCAGGGCGGGCGGCGGGGGCCCAGGAAGGAGGGCCCGAAGCAAAACAAAACCGGAGCACCAGAAGGCAAAAAGACAAAAACAAAAAACGAGTCCAAAACCAAAAGAAACGAAGCACACCAGAACACAGGAAAAAACAGAGTTCAAAACAGAAGAGCTCAGGGGGCCGACAGCACAGGAGTCCAAAACAGTTCAGGGGGCCAGCCGGGGGGCCGACAGCACAGGAGTCCAAACAGTTCGGGGGGCCGACCGTGCCGACGGCAACGGCGGCGACGTGGACACAGTTCGGGGGGCCGGCCGTGCGGAAGGCAACGGCGGCCACTCAGGCGACAGCGGTCCGGCCGTGCAGAAGGCAACGGCGGCCACTCAGGCGACGGCGGTCCGGCCGTGCGGAAGGCAACGGCGGTCCGGACCAGGCGAGGCTGCAGAGGCCGGACCGGGCGAAGCACAGGCAGAGGCCGGACCAGGCGAGGCTGAAGACACGGATGAAGCTGGACCAGGCGAGGGTGACGAAGCTGGACCAGGCGAGGGTGACGAAGCTGGACCAGACGAGGATGACGAAGCTGCAGCAGGAGGCTGGACGGGCCCCTCGGACCCTCCAGCGGAGACAGGAGGCTGAACGGGCCCCTCGGACCCTCCAGCGGAGACAGGAGGCTGAACGGGCCCCTCGGACCCTCCAGCCGACGAGGCATGAGGCTGGCGTGGTTCTCCGGAACCACCAGCTGACGAGGAAGGCTGCTGGACGGGCTCCTTGGGCCCTCCAGCTGACGTGGCATGAGGCTGGCGTGGTTCTCCGGAACCACCAGCTGACGAGGAAGGCTGCTGGACGGGCACCTTGGGCCCCCCAGCTGAAACAGGAGACAAAGGCCGGAGCGGTCCCTTGGACCCTCCAGCGGAGACACGAGACGAAGGCCGGAGCGGTCCCTCGGACCCTCCAGCAGAAGTCATCACTAAGCCAGCAGTCATGGAGTCCTCTGGCAAACACGAAGGCAACTGGCAATGCACTGAGCACGGGCTCTGCACAGGCAATGCTGATATGGCGCAGTTCTCATGTAGCTGCTTAGACTTCAGGGGTCCAGAATCAGCTGGGGACTGAGACCTAGCCTCTGGGGAGGCCCTGGAGCGGCAAACTGTGCCAATGGCGGCTGAACCATGAAAAGCACCTTGAGGTGAAATTAAACTTTCTCCCTGCACGGAGTGAATGAGCGAAGCCGATGATTATGGAGCCAGAGCTACGGGTAGCGGGGGCACTGGAGCTACTGGGGCCTGCGCTACAGGCGGCTCTGGAAACTGAACTGAGGGAGGCACTGGAAACTGAGCTGAGAGAGGCTGCGGGGGAGCTAACTGAGCTGAGAGAGGCTGCGGGGGAGCTAACTGAGCTGCCGGTAGCTGCACAGGCGATAAGCAGCTCGCGTTGACATCCGCCACACAAAACACAGCCCCTGAATGAACAGTCACAAAGTCTGGAACCGACACAGAGTCCTCACTCACCACAGCCAGCGAATTAGAAGTCCGAACGTCCGGCTGTGGGGTGGCGCGCCCGCGGCGCGATCGGCGTTTCTTCCCCGCAGATGGCTCCGACGGGCCGGGCAAGACCACATCCGGCGAGTCGGGCAGCGAGGCAGGAGTGGCTGAGAGAAGGTGGGGTGTGAGCCGGAGAAAAGCCTGCATGGTCGGAGGAAGCGAAGTTAGAAGCTATGGCAGGCCGGAAAAGAGCCGTTGTAGCCGACTTTCCACGGCGCGGCGAAGCTCCTCTGGAGGGTTTTCAAGCCACAGCCCGAGGAGAATCTCCACGTTATATGTAACGTCGTCCCGGAGCTCCTCGGACGGATTTACTGCTGCAGGGTCCATGGTGGCTGGTTCGTACTGTCACGGATTGCCGAGGCGAGCCGTGTGGGATTGTAGGAAAGGACCAAAAAGGCAGCAGCTCTGGTGCAGGTGAGTGTTTATTTACAGCAGTGGGTACAAACAGCAACGGGGTGTGAACATGAAACCGAAACCTAAACTGGGTAAACTAACAACACAAACCAGGAATGACGGTGCAGGGAGATCCGGGGAAATACACATGAAGAGACGCAGGGAGACCGAGAGGAAACAACACAGACGAACCAGCGATTACCAAGACAGAAAATACAACTTAAATACACTCAGAGAACACAGGGAGATTACACACAGGTGGGAGACACAGCTGGGAGTGATTAACATGACGAGACCAGGGAGGCAAACTGAAAACACTCACATAAGACGCAGACCTTCACAATAAAACAGGAACACACAGGGGGGAACAGGGTAAACACCAATTAGAGAACAGAACCAAAATCGAAGAGAAAACACAAAACGCTGGGTCAAAAGGACCCAGGATCATGACAAAAACAGAAAACAACCCGACCAGGGCAGGCGGAGGGGGCCCAGGACGGAGGGACAGAGTCCAAAAAAGGCCCAGATGGTCAAGTTCAGGAGGCCGACCATGCGAATGGCAACGGGGCAGGTCCGGATGCCGGCCGCGCAGTAGGCAGTGGCGTGGAAGCAGTTCTGGGGGCCGACCGTGCGGACGGCAACGGCGGCGTGGAAACAGTTCTGGGGGCCGACCGCGCGGACGGCAACGGCGGCGTGGAAACAAGTCCGGGGGCCGGCCGCGCGGACGGCAACGGCGGCGTGGAAACAAGTCCGGGGGCCGGCCGCGCGGACGGCAACGGCGGCGTGGAAACAAGTCCGGGGGCCGGCCGTGCGGAAGGCAGTGGCGGCGTCCAGGAGGGCGTCCACGGTGGCGGAGATGCCCAACAAGCGGCCTGGCAGATGACCGACGAGGTGGTAGTAGGGGACCTGAAGGCTGCGTGGCCCCTGCAGCCCCAGGCGAGGCGGAAGCTGAGGCCACTGCAGGTGATGCGGGAGCCGGACCAGGCGAGGAGGATGAAGACGAGGACGCTGGAGCCGGACGGAGACGAGGACGCTGGAGCCGGACCAGACGAGGTGGATGGAGACGAGGACGCTGGAGCCGGACCAGACGAGGCGGATGGAGACGAGGACGCTGGAGCCGGACCAGACGAGGCGGATGGAGACGAGGACGCTGGAGCCGGACCAGACGGCGGTGATGAGACTGCAGGCGGTGATGAGACTGCAGCTGATGGCTGGACGGGCTCCTCGGGCCCCCCAGCTGACGAGGCAGGACGCTGGACGGTAGGGCTGAACGATATATCGCATTTGCGATAATATCGCGACATGATCAAGTGCAATTTTCTAACCGCAAAGGCTGCGATTATACTCTGGACATGTCCAAATTCATGGGCTGCATCCTCCTGAGGCCGCATTTGTAGACCGATTACGTCACAGCGACGCGCCGAAGGCTGTCCAAATTACTACCATATCCCAGAATTCATAGCGCGGCACAGCCAAACTCCAGTTTCCAGCAATGGCGGCCGCTACTAAGTTTTAAAATTACTCATACTAATCTTTCTGGGTCACAAAATAAACTTTTAACATATTTTCAGGCGAGAAAGTAGTTGTGTAAACATCAAATATCTGCTCGGTTTATCAAGATATCCCATATTTGCAAAAGTGCTTCGACGTTTTCAGAGGCGTCTGCTACCCACCAGCTCGACAGCTAGCCGGGAGCTCGAGGGTTACTGATGCGGCCGAGAACGGCACAACTCCCGGCACATCATTTTCAGATCACCGCGGAGTTTCGCTGCTCGGGTTAAACGTAATATATAAGTCACTTAGACAACCTAAAAATGTTATTGTTGGGCTTTTTTCAGTGTTTTGTTTGTTCGTGAGTAAATCGGTTTGGCTGAGATTAAAGTTATTAGATTAGATAAAATAAAACTTTATTAATCCCCCGGGTGGGTTCCTCCTTGGTTTTCACACAGCTGACTAAACGTCAAACAGAAAACTTATTAAACAGAAGTATGAGACAGTCGAGAATTTACACCAGTGTCTGGTTATACTTTAGATAGCAAGAAGCAGACGGCCGAGTTTAATAAACTCCACCGAGACAGCGGTGACGCTAATCAGAACTAGCCTTCTGATTAGCTAATCAGAAGGCTAGACCGTCCAATTTCACGCCTTTAAATTTTAAAGGCGTGTTTGTGTGTGTGTTTATACAATTGCTATTATGTTTGCACTTTATGTGTAATGTTACTGACTGCAGAGATCAGTAAGATGTGTGTATTTTTTATTTATTAGTTTTATTTATTTAATATTATTTTTTAATTGAATGACTGTCTAGTAGTTCACAGATGTCGAAAAACTGAGTGTGGTAAAGCCACTGATTTTTTTTTATGTATATTTCTGCAATCTGCACATTGTACTGACTTTCATTTTAATGTTTACACCAGGGTTCCTTGTCAGCACTTTATGCTCAGATGTTTGTAAGCTAAAAATAAACTATTGTGTATGTTCAAATATACTGTTGTGATTGAAGAAGTTAAATAAAAATGTCAGTCATCAATTCATGCATCACCTCATGTCATCATAACAGAGGTCTGTCTTCCAGGAAAGAAAAGTTTAAAATTAATGTAATATAGTATTGGCCATACTATATGATGTATTGCTTGTCTTTGTTTAATAATACAGAAGACAAAGACCTTAAAAAAATAATCGCATCGCAATCGCAATATTGGGGCCAAAAAAAAAAAAAAAAAAAAAAAAAAAAAAAAAAAAAAAAAAAAAAAAAAATCGCAATTAGATTATTTTCCATAATCGTTCAGCCCTACTGGACGGGCTCCTCGGGCCCCCCAGCAAAAACAGTCACAGAACCAGTGGGCAGTGGAGACCTCTGGCAGGAACGCAACAGAACCAGCGGGCAGTGGAGACCTCTGGCAGGAACGCAACAGGACCAGCGGGCACACGGGCCTCTGGCAGGAACGCAACAGGACCAGCAGGCACACGGGCCTCTGGCAGGGACGCAACAGGACCAGCAGGCGCACGGGCCTCTGGCAGGGACGCAACAGGACCAGCAGGCGCACGGGCCTCTGGCAGGGACGCAACAGGACCAGCAGGCGCACGGGCCTCTGGCAGGGACGCAACAGGACCAGCAGGCGCACGGGCCTCTGGCAGGGACGCAACAGGACCAGCAGGCGCACGGGCCTCTGGCAGGGACGCAACAGGACCAGCAGGCGCACGGGCCTCTGGCAGGGACAGAACAGGACCAGCAGGCGCACGGGCCTCTGGCAGGAACGCAACAGGACCAGCAGGCGCACGGGCCTCTGGCAGGGACGCAACAGGACCAGCAGGCGCACGGGCCTCTGGCAGGGACGCAACAGGACCAGCAGGCGCACGGGCCTCTGGCAGGGACGCAACAGGACCAGCAGGCGCACGGGCCTCTGGCAGGGACGCAACAGGACCAGCAGGCGCACGGGCCTCTGGCAGGGACAGAACAGGACCAGCAGGCGCACGGGCCTCTGGCAGGAACGCAACAGGACCAGCAGGCGCACGGGCCTCTGGCAAACACATAGCGGCCTGCAGCTGCGCAGAGCATTGACCCTGCTCAGGCAGCGACAGCCGGGTGCAGTCCTCAGCTGGCTTCTTAAACTCCAGGGGTCCAGAGTCTGATGGGGGCTGAAACCCAGCCTCTGGGGAGGCCCTGGAGTGCATCTCAGTCTCAGAACTGGCCAGCCTTTGAGGAATGTTGACATTATCATTAGGTTTGACGCTCTGCTTAGAACAAACGGATGAAACCCAGTTCCTTTTAGATTGATTTGACTGGGCTTGTTGTACCGGAGTAGCAAGTGACACAGGGTGCAGGGCTAGTGGCTGCTGAACAGGAGGCTGAACTGAGGGTGACTGAAACAATGGTTGGGATGACGGCGGTGGTGGAATTGGAGACTGAGCTTGAGGCCGGGCGGCTAACTGAGCTTGAGGCCGGGCGGCTAACTGAGCTTGAGGCCGGGCGGCTAACTGAGCTTGAGGCCGGGCGGCTAACTGAGCTTGAGGCCGGGCGGCTAACTGAGCTTGAGGCCGGGCGGCTAACTGAGCATCCGGTTGCAGTTCAAAAGAATAAACAGTCCTGGTATTATCAGAGCTGGTGTTAATTGTCTCTGGGATATATGCCACAGTTTTAGCAGACCCTGGGTTAGCTGACATGGGTTTAACAGGTTCAGAAGAACAACAGCCCTTTGCTTTCGCTGAAGTCTTAAAAAATGCCAACCTGGGAGAGATCAGTTATCACGAAGGTAGGTAAGCTTTGTGAATTAGCTCCCACTGACACACCCCGAACAACCCCAGAAGAAAAAGTCTTACAGTTCAGATTGGAGCCGTTATCCTTTTTACTCACCACAGTCAGCCGCTCTGATATCCTGGGGTCCGACTGTGGCGAGGGGCGTCGACGGCGTGAGTGCCGTTTCCCATTTGAAGGCTGGACCGACGGGCCGGGCAGGACACTCTCCGTCGGGTCAGGGAGTGAAGCATGAGTTGCAGAGTGGGTGGTAGCAGGGGGGAGAAGATGAAGCTCGTTCAGAACGAAATTCTGTGTGAGCGGGTGAAGTGAGCTGAGCAACCAGGGGAGACCAGAAACTAAGAGCTGTAGCCGAACAGCTATGCCTTGGCGGAATTCTCTCCCCTCATGCTCGAGCCATAAGTTAATTAATCTGTCCACCGAGTAAATAATGTCCTCCCGGAGCTCCTCGGGCGGGTTGACTGCTGCTGGGTCCATAGTGGCCGGTTCGTACTGTCACGGCTGCCGAGGCGAGCCGTGTGGAATAAATGAGGATCCAAGCGCAGGCAGTCGTAGAGGAGTGAAGGTGATTTATTGAACACAAAAAAATGTGGACAAACAGCAAACGGGGCTCGAACTAAACTAAACTGGGAAACAACTAAACTACAGAGCACAAACCTGAATGAAAACGAGCAGAGGAGGATGACGATGAACAGCAGGGAGAAGACACGGTGGATACACAGACTGACACTGAGTAATACAGACGAACCGGCAACAGGCAGGAGAACACACAGGGCTTAAATACACACACCAGTAATCAGGGGATGAGAGACAGGAGGGCAACACAGCTGGGAGGAATCTGGGCTGACGGGACAGGGGAAACGTAAACTGATCACACTCACATACGACACGGACCTTCACAATAAAACAGGAAACTCAGATACATGGAACCAGACAAGACATTGAACTAAACAGACAGATTCACAAACAGATGGGGAGACACCATAGACAGACAGGTACAGACGCAGACTTAGAGGCAGATCGAAAATAACACAGAACTTAAACAATCATCATCTAGAAAATGATAACAAACTAAAAGCGCTGGGTCACCGACCCAGGACCATGACAAAAGCAGCAAACTATTTCTCCAGGCTAAATGATGATCCTCTAAATTTGTGACACGCCATTTCCTCTCCAGATTACGAGTCATCTGCTTTAGGGTACGTGTTTGAGAATTATACCACGGAGTCAGGTACTTCTGATTAGAGACCTTAGTTTTCACAGGAGCTACAGTATCCAGAGTCGTACGTAGTGAGGAGGTGAAATTATTAACAAGATAATCGACCTCTGCTGGGGTAGCGTTCAGATAGCTGCTCTGCTCTATGTTGGTACAGGGCATTGAAGATGATAACAGTGGGTGGATTATATTCTTAAACTTAGTTACAGCGCTTTCAGAAAGACATCTACTGTGATAGTCTACTCTTCACTGCTGTGTAATCAATTATTGTAAATGTAAATGTTATCAGGAAATGATCAGACAGGAGAGGGTTTTCAGGAAACACTGTTAAATGTTCAGTTTCTATGCCATATGTTAAAACAAGATCTAGAGTGTGATTAAAGTGGTGGGTGGGTTCTTTTACATTTTGAGAGAAACCAATTGAGTCTAATAACAGATTAAATGCCATGTTGAGGTTGTCATTTTTAGCATCTACATGGATGTTAAAATCACCCACAATAATTATTATTAATAACAGTATGCAGATTAGTAACACACAGCCTATTGTTACCAATCTACGTTAGTACATTATATTAGATATTAACATCAAAACTAATAAGTAACCTAAACTATAAAATAAGCAATATGGAGTTTAAACAATCACATTTCCACACAGTTTGGGCCAGCCCATGTCCCAGCCCTGAACATGCAACTGCTCCTTCCAAAATGTTAAATTCCTACAAACACATATTTAATAAGGTCAACTCCAAAATAACTGCGCTCAACCATTTCAGCTGACCTTAGACAAGATGCTGCACCTACTCTGGTTCATAGAAATATACCTGCTAAATCCTGTGAATCAGCTGAGTACAGCCAAACAACAACCACCAACACACAGGTAACAGTCCAGAGGTACCTTGATTTATTTATTAGAATAATTTGGTGTTTCTGAGAATAGGACAGACGCACAGATCGATAAGTGCATGTGTGTCTGTTAATTTGTTGTTTCTGTCTTCTGATTTCTTACCCTGTCCTGCTTAGGAGTGTAGGGTCTGTGATGGTGAAAAAAGTCTTGAAGTCTCCATGGTTTTCCATGGTGAAGCTTTGGGTTTTCCTGGTGCCGTAGATCAGTGGACCAAAGTTGTTGTCACATGTAGGTGTGATCTTGTATCTATGGAGAGAACACAAAAAATATCCGCTGCATATTATAAACATAAGTTAGAAAGGTAGCAAGAAATACAATTTGATAAATTCAGTTCTAAATGTGATTATTTTATATTGTTTCTGTACTTCTAAAAATATTATATCAGAGATAACAGTAAGAATCAAGTCTTCACCTAATGAAAGTATACTGGGCTGAAACCTTGATAGTTGTTGCTTACAGTTTCTCCTCCTCTCCCAGTGTTGGATTCAATCACCTACAGAAAACAGGTACAATAAGCTTTGTGCTGGGAGAGGTACAGCCTGTCATCAAGGCTTTTGAGGGAAAACACTACTTTAAAGCTCAGTTCCAAACCATAAATTGGTTACCCTTTTGAGTTGAAAGCAGTCGAGTTGCACCTTGCGCCTGAGGATTAAAATAATGTCAGGAAGTGGTGTGTAGCCTTTACCATATCCCTCACTGTTGAGTTGAGGGTGAGACTGCGGGACAACACTGAAGCATTGCAGTACATGTCAGTTTAAATGTGGAGGGAGAAAACTCTAAAGCACAACAAGAGCCCTTGAGAAATAGAAAAAATTACTAAACTTCTTGGCTTCTCCCCTGAAGTGATAGATACGAATGTCCACCAATGGTGTACCATGAGATTTGGAAGTACTGGGATGCAGCTGATATCAACCTGTTTCGATAACATCCACTTTATTGAGAATGTAAATACACTGAAACAGGACTAAAAGGTTTTTAGAAAAAGTCATTTTAGAAGTTGAAGTCAAAAGATAAAGAAATATTTTGAAATCGGGGGAGCCTTAGAGTCATCTTCACTGCTTCTGTCCTCACAGTTATTTGTTGTACCAGGTGGAAAAGTAGATGAGGTGTTGCAGGCCCTAATTCTGAAGTTAGAATAGAATAGAATAGAATAAACCTTTATTATCCCACGGATGAGAAATTTCGGTGTTACAGAGCTCTTACAGCAAGGGAAAAAAAAAATATAAAAGGAAGACACAAGGTGGTCCTATATACATAAGCATCCGAGTTTGTATATACAGATATATACAGGTAACAATGTACAGAATATGTATAGAAAAATTTTAAAAATTGCACGGTAATACGTATAAAATGTACAGGGATATGTATCAATTCTACAGAGCTATGTATGAAATGTACAGTAAGCAAACAAGCTGGTGAGTAAGATGATCAAAAGAATATTAAGCTGCATTATAGAGTCTGACAGCTGCTGGTAAGAATGACCTGCGGTAGCGCTCCTTCCTGTGCTGTGATTGTAAAAATGTACTGCTGAACTGCTCAGTGCTCGTACAGTCTCATGCAGGGGGTGGGAGGTGTTGTCCATGATGGATGTTAGCTTAGACAACATCCTCTTCTCCTCTAAAATGACTTTAAACTGAATTACAGTTTTTTACAGACGCTAGGACACATTTCTCAATACTTAGGTCACTTTTGCAAAACTCCTCACACAGTGAGCACAACAGAAGTCTATGTGGGCCAAACTGAGGATCAGTTATCATTGTTTTGGCACAAAATGCATTCAATGACTACATCTCTCAAATTTCATGAATTATTTTCTCACTCAGACACAACAACTGCCAAAAATCTTTGTACGTACAGGACATTTTGCATATACTTACATACTGTCTTCAAAACTGTTAAACTTATGGCCAAAACAATAACACAATGCAAAACTTAAAAAGACAGCAAAATTCAACAGCAATATTTTATTGAAACATATTTTAAATCTAAAAATGCAGTTTAACCAGCCACAGCTGATTCTCATTCAATTTTTCAACTCCTTCAATTCTGGCAGCCAGAAGATTCTTTCCTAGGTGTATTGCCCTAGATGGCATAAGATGTGATGTGGATGAGAACCTGTGGCCAAATGGAGAAGACCGAGTAGAATAGCATTACTATTGTATGTGTATCAGTGGATGGTGTGTATACAAATTCTTGTATTTTGGGATTACTTAGTGCAAAAAAATAAAAATACATAAACAAATATTAACGAATTCTGCATGATGTCTGATTCATTCCAGTAACATACATTGAAATTCTAAACAGAGATGTGTCCTTGTTTTACACAAGAAAACACTGTGTCATGCTATATGTTGTTAGTGTTTTTTTAGGTCATTGTTTTGTGGGTGACAAAGTGTGTTTGTTGGCTGTCAACCTTTGCTAGTGTTCTGGAAGAATGAGTTTATTTGAGACCTGAATAAAGTGTTTTGGTAGTTGTAGTGCATTTTGAATGTGAAATGAACTGCTTTGCCAAGCTGAAGGTCAGTTAGGAGAATTGTGTGAAGAGTTTTGCAAAAGTGACCTAAGTATTGTGAAATGTGTCCTAGCGGCTGTAAAAAACTGTAAATGCATTTCATTGCATTTGTTTAAAAGCAGGCTGAATGTGTTCTGACTACAGTTCATGTTGAAATTTAACCTAAGGGCTAGTTTCAGTCTGCATTTACATTTTAAATGTTATTTTTGTATAGAGATGTAAAAGAGTGACTTCACCTACAAAAAAGATGCTAAAACCACCACTTTATTGAGAATATAAACACACTAAAAGAGGACTAAAGAAGTTTTTAAAAACTTCTTTTTTTCTTTTTAAGTACATTTATAGTCGTTTCCTGCTTTTTGTTGTATCAGGTGGAAAAGTAGATGAGGTGTTGCAGGCCCTGATTCTGAAGTTTCTCCAACGACTGGACCTGGTAGCAGGTAGATAAATCTAAAATATTCTATGAAGCGCCTTGAGGCGACTTTTGTTGTGATTTGGCGCTATATAAATAAAATTGAATTGAATTGAATTGAATTGAATTAAAATCTTTTCCTGTGGTATCCTACCTTACTGTAGAAATATTTTTAATTATTTAAGGATGGGAATCCCCTTGAAATTTACACCTTTCTCTTTAAGTACATTTATAGTCTCTTCCTAAACCAGTTAAACCAGTTAAAGACATTCTTATTAATTTGTCCATCACAACCTACTTCTTTAACTTCCAGCTTGCCAGGATTCTTCTGAGCATACTCCACAGCAGCAGAGTCAAATAGTTGTCTGGCAGTCAGGCTAGCGGTGAAGTGCCATTTAGCAGCACACCTGCAGCCACAGCATCAACACTAAGGCACACTGCTCCATACTGGCGTGCCAAGGCAGCTGATGTGCTGCTCTTATCTAAGAAAAAAGAGAAAAACGCCCTTAATACCATGCTAAATATGGCAGCTGGTTACTTTTTTTTTTTTTTTTTTTACACTCTGTCTTCATTTAACTATTTAAATTAGGAGGAATCTGTGTTTTTTTAACCTGTCACTGGGGCTCCATATATAATCAGAGCAATGCTTCTGCAGCTACATGCAGCTAAACCATCAGGTGACACATCAACACCCATGTGGCAGACAATTGTCAGTTCTCAAACAACTGAATTCAAATTTCACTGTTGCTTTTACAAAAAAATAGTTTGCAAAGATAATTTATTTAGAGTTAAAAGCTTAAGATAAGGAAGAGCTTTTTAGGTTTTTGAAAACATTTTAATAGCTGTAGGTGTAATGTATAGGTGTAGACTGCATTGTAGGTGGCTAATAGTTGGACTCAGAACCACATCCAAGGTAACATTTCCATTATGGGTTAAATACCAGATTTACACATCAGCGTTTAGCTCTAAAGGTCAAACATCTTACTCCAGGCTATGGTGACCTGGGTGGATGAGAACTTACATAGATGTAAAATGTTGCACTTGTGCATCAAATGCAGGATCTGCATGAAATGAGAAATACTTTATTTGATTATTAATCCAGTAAAATGAACATATACAGGAAAACTGAATGCAGAAAACAAGATGAGATGCATTTTAAAAAACAACATTATGTGACTATGTAATGTAATTTACAATCCAACTCTAACTGGTAACACTGAGTTAAATGCTGGAAGTCCTGACAAACTGTAAAGGGATATTAGTAAACACTGCAATGTCATGCATTCCAATTAAAGACACTGCAGCATAACAATAAATAATTCAATTTGGAAAAGCTGTGAGGGATTAACTGATTGACCGAAGAAAACAATGCCTGTCTCCCTCCCTCTCTTTTTAACCAAGCAGTAATTTATCAATAAAAGGACACCACACACTCATTACAAATATATGTATTTGACATTACTACCTCACTTGGGGCCTTGCCTTTTAAAAAATATACGATACATTGTAAGGTAAACTTGCAACACTATTTCTGAAACTGAAGACTTACCTCTTCTTCCTGGAGGTACTGTGTGTGAACTCCAGGGAGTAAAACTCAGTGGGGAAAGAACAGGGGTTTCTGGCGGTAACCTCAGGTTCAACCTCAGTGCTGGCAGGGAGGCAAGGTCTGAGCTCCAGCACCGATGGCCAGAACTCGAGATGTGGAGCCTCACCGTGAACCTGACCCGTGAGGAACACATGCTGGGTGCTCTCAGCCATGCGCACCACTACATAAGCACACTGAAAGAGATGTACATGAAGGTCAGCATCCCCGTCTTTATTTTGCTATATATCACCCACATGTTACTACTCACAGTACTCTACTTTTCCCTGATATTAAAATAACTTATTTCCACAATGCTGCATTCGATTATAATGCCGTGCACATATTTTATTGTTCACTTATACTTCCCTATTTTTCTTACCGTGTGGAATGTGGATTAAGTTTTTATTTTATCCATAAACGAGCTAAAGTCATACCTTTTTAAAAGCCTGAAACTTCTCAGCAATGCTCCAGTTGGCAAGGCACAGACTCATGGTTCAGTAGCTGTATTGTTCTCATCTGATGCGTTACAAAAGGAATCTTTCCTTTTGCACCAAAACTCATAATAGCTTATGATAGCAAATTAATACAAGCCACATCTGGCTGTCAATTAAAAAGATTTTCTCAAGTATCAAATGTACAGGTCTGATAAGAAGTACATAGAAAAAATTCACGTATTCACTTGATTTTACAGTTAACAACAAGATAGCACCACGGTGACCCAGTATACTCAATTCAATTTTTCAGTTCAATTCAATGCAATTCAGTTTTATTTATAAAGCATCAAATCACAACAACAGTTGCCTAAAGGAACTTTATATTGTAAGGTAGACCTTACAATAATACATACATAGAAAAAAATCCAACAATCATACGACCCCCTTTGAGCAAGCACGTTGGGGACAGTGGGAAGGAAAACCTCCCTTTTAACAGGAAGAAACCTCTAGCAGAAGCTAGAGCATATTATACCATTGCCCCTTTTTATCGCCCTTTGTACTCTGACACATGCCACACTGCAGTGTCAAACTGAACTGTATCCCTGGAAACAGTGACATCTGGCATGGTTACCATGGCATACAGTCGTATCTGTACCATTGGGCCATCTGCAACCTGTATCGACAAAGATGAGATTAATAACACAGACCCAAAACTGTTTATAGACACTGAATGAAAAGACACAATAAATGTATTTCTAGCCGTATACAAGCTTGTCTATTCTTGTGGATACCTGGATTGGGAGGACACTCAGCTTGGCTCCTTGAGGGTCTAACTAAACTGTGAAAGTCTGTGTCTCACTACAAGGCAGATTCTTCACACTTTTAAAATTGGTTGTGAAACCTGTGATAAACCAGTAAGAGTCATAAATCATTTGATATCAGAAATCCAGTTTTGTTTGCTTTCATCAGCTCTAATAATTTTACAGCTGTTGAATGGTGGAAATGCCAACAAATTATTTAAGCTTTGTTTCATCTGTAAACTTGTCTACTATTGGTTTGTTTTTCTTTGACATTAAGACTTCTAACTGTAATATCTAAACATTTTTATTTGTATTTTTTGAAAGTCTAATGTAATACTTTCTATTTCCACACAGGACTGCCTACTTTCTGTTTTTTGTATATTTTTCTATACATTTGGCTTCATAGATTCATTTAATTATTAGTTAGTAATCTCTGGCTCTCCTCCACAGTGTGTCTTTTGTCCTATCTCCCTCCCCTCGACAGGATCATGTCAGTTGTCTGTCCCTCCCTGAGCCTGGTTCTGCCAGAGGTTTCTTCCTGTTAAAAGGGAGTTTTTCCTTCCCACTATCGCCAAGTGCTTGCTCACAGGGGGTTGTCTGATTGGGTCTTTACCTTACAATATAAAGCGCCTTGAAGTGACCGTTGTTGTCATTTGACGCTATGTAAATAAAACTGGAATGAACTCAATTCCATAGGACAAATCACTTCTAATATATAAATCAGATCATGTGGAAAATATCAAAGTATTAAAAAACAGAAGGAGACAGACAGAGGACTGAAAATGTCACGGGACAAAAGTAGATATGGTGTTACCTGTGCTCTCAAGATGTTTGCAAATGACATGGAAAGACACAGATATTGATCCTTCACTGGTAATTTTTGCAGTTTGACTGATAACTTTGCTAGGAATGACAAAAACAAAGTCTAAAACATACTCTGGGAGCTGAAACCTGTGGAGAGTGAAGAATAAAACGTTGGACACAAACATGCTTACAATTACAGGATGTTGTGTGAGTGTTTGAGTTTTTTAGTTTTGAAAGAGTTTCTCTTTTTAGTTAAAGACGGCTTTCTGTTTTGTAAAGAAACTTAGTATCTTGCATATCATTTGTATTCTGCACTTATACACTGTGAACACAAGATAATGACATGTTATCAAAAATGCACAAACTGAAAATAAATAAATAGCCACACCATGTACCCACAAATTTGCAAAAACACCAAGTAATAAAATCTGCTATGCAACCAAATATCATTCAGTATTAAGGACTGTTTGAATTCCACAGCACAGTTGGACACAGTTCTCATTTCAGTCCAGTGAGTGGACCATCTGTTCCACTAAACTGCATGTGTGTGGTTGTAAGTACATACTTGAATAGCTTGTGCCACTTTCTGAAGGATCCTTGTGGTTCTCCGGCCTCCAGCAAGCTAGCAGCCACAGCAAGAGCATTTTCTTTGATGAGCAACCTATCGATCTCCATGTGAAGCAGCTCTTCATGCTAGTCACGTAGTCAAAAGACAGAAAAGTATTTAAAAGTTGGCAAAACTGGTCAGCATAAATATCTCCAAATACATTTTACTACTGTCATCGTCCTAGGTTTCTGAGTTTAGGACTTTACCTCAACGTTTTATATTGTTTATTTTTTTCTATTCTTTTTTTCTGATCTGTGAGCTTCTGGAGCTGGAGCAGTAATACCTGAAGGAAAGAAATATTACTTGTTAATATGCAGCTTATTTTGTTAATGTGCAACTTCTTCATATATATATACAAAACATTTTATGTGTAGGACACATACAAATCTGCACTAACTGCAGTATGAAGATGAAAATAAACCTTAAAGGTTTCTCAGGACACTGACTTTTGTTCTACCGTTGTAAATACCGCTTTTGTTGGTGGTTTTCATTACAAATAAACGTTTGTTAGTTCTCTGCGTGATAATATCAAAACAACATGCATACAATTACAGGATGTTTCTTTTTGTTTTTTGTGATCTGCATATTGTGATTGTGAGCTGTTCCTAAAATGAATTTATTGACTGTGAGTATGCAGGTTTCCTCCACTGCTCCTTTTCCAACACTAATTTCATTCATGAGCTCCTCTTTGACTCTGTCTGCCTCCACAGCAGTTCTGGCCTGCTGTAACACATCACTGTAACGCTCCTCCTCTGCAAGGGAAATCACAGTGTTGCACGAGCGCAGCAATAAAGAGTTGAATTTGTGTCAGTGCTTATAAGGGAGGACTATAAATCAGCTGAACAATTTGAGCTTGATGCTTTTCAGTAAAATTGAGTTAGAAAGAAAACCAAGGAAACAGATATTTCTAAGGATGATTCAGTTTACTGGCAACATCCTTATGAGGTCCAGTAACATGGCTGCAAACTGGTGTAATATGTATTTACATGTAAAATGTGTGTACTGTATGAATGACTGTGCATACGTAGGATTTGTGGCAAATTCAAGCTGAGCCTGGGAAACACTGCAACTCCAGTCAGTGAGATCTCCTGCGGTAGTAGGAAAGCCACCTGCACCTGAAGCTTCTTCCTAAAAACCTCTGGGATGCCTGGGAAGTAGAGCACCCATAGTAACTGCACCATACTGGCTTCAACATAACCCTGTCACTCACACAAAAGCAACACAGGTAAAAGAAACCATCAACATTCATGTTAAAATAACTTAAATATCCACAATAGAAGCAGTCCAAAGATAAACTCGCCTCAGCGGGAACGACCATGGGCCAACCAGGTCTAACCTCATGTTCAAAGTCTGTCATCTGCCCCACTTCCTCCTCATCAGTATCGTCCCCCTTCTCTTTTTCAGGCTGTATACTGTATTTATAGCCCACGTGGCCAGTATTCCTTAGGATCACATCAGCTTTGCTTACAAGATGAAAAAGCTAGGAGGAAAGGACAAAGATTAAACCGAGAGGGGAAACACTCGTCTGCTTTTTAAAGCGGGCTGTGCCTTTAGTTTCATCATGTCAAGCAGCTTATGGCAAACAGACAAAGTGCTCCACCTAGTGTCCTGTATATTTTGTAGAGCAAACATTCTTTTCGTTTTAGAGAAGCACCTTTTACATCTTATAGTTTGTGAAAATATCAGAAAGGTGAAAAGATAGAAGGGAAACAAACAAGCAAAAACATAAAACATTTCACAGCTGTACACATGCATGAACAATCAGGGCTGTTTCAGAACCTTCTTAATTATAAATCTGGATAAATACAAGAGAACAACACAGGAGTAAGATAGAGAGAGAGAGAGAGAGAGAGACACAGCGCCAGAGAGAAGAATGCTGAACAGACAGGAAGGTCGAAGAAATGTTCTGCTGAATCGCTATTTCAACTAAATCAAAAATCAATGTGTCCTTGTTTTGAATATCAATGATAACTGGTCCGGATGGCTTGCATACACAAAGAAGGAGTGGAGGTGGTGTGGAAAACTAGGCAGTGACATTTAAAGTTTATGTGCTTCCTCTCAGCAGTATTTCTAGTGTTAAAAAAAAACAAGGTAAAATGCCAACTTAAACATTCCATCTTTAAACAATCTGTCTTAATGACAATTATCATGCTGTCGCCAGAAAGAATTAACAGGCAACAACAGAGAGAATTTGAATCGGAAAAAGGGAAAATAACCATCAGTGTGAGGAAAAACAAATAAACATAAAGCAAACTTCACCAAGGCAGCAAACAAGATTCATAATGAACAATCACAAACAAATGTGACGCCCTCTCTTTCGGGCTCATCAGTGTTCCCTTCAAAATGGCAGCATGCTTCACTCCTCTAAGTTTTTAAAAAAATCTAATTAGTTTTGTCTGAGATATCAGGCGTGACACATGGGTGAGCAAACAGATGGCAACAGAACAACAAGGACAAGGGAAGCAGGATAAAAGAACATCAAGGAGGAAAAATGAACACACGATAATGGAGAGCTACATAAACAAACTCAAATCCGTACTCGGTCCTGCGATTACCAGATCTAATGAAATGCAAATTCCATCATTATCAGTGGGATTACAATAACAGAAATATAGAAATATGGAAAATGTAGCTCATAGTTCCACTTTTTAAGGGTACAAAACTATGTTTTTCTTTTTAATATTTTGTGGAACCTTCCTCCCTCTTCAAGGCCCTCACAGAAACCACCCTCTGCTTGCTTAATGGTGGGTTCAACAGCCATTTGCATGCTCTTCAGGAGAATAAAACAAATGAACATGCAAACTATAAGACTTCAAACTTAAATCCTTACAAAGACCAAAGGTAATGAATAGAAAACTAAGGATGCTCTTAACTAAGAATAAGGAATTGCAACTCGAAACACTGGGAAACAGACCCAGGACCATAGCACTGCGTCACATGTGAGATCTTCTGCCAATGATATAACACTGAAGCAGCTGTCCATAAAAAATTAGTGACAATTCCCAAAGTTTTGGCACTTCCTGTTAATTAGATTTACATCCCTATATTGATGTAAATCTGCTGAAATTGAACCTGAGATTTGCTACTTACGTAGTGTTATTTTATTTTAAATTGAATTTGCTCAAGCTCAGAGTCTCAGCTGTCCAAATCAAACTGTTATAAAGTAATCAGATGTTAAATTCAGCTGTCAGGTCAGCCCTGTATCTGTACCTGCTGACCAAAGCCCAAATAGGTGGGTTCAAGGCTGTAGATGATTATTGATGCTTCTCCTCTGAGAATGATCTCATATAAAGGCCCCTCCTCTACATGGCACTGTGCAACCACCTGAAAACCAGTACAACAGATTCAGTTATTCAGGGTTTGTTTTTTAATTCAGTCTCAACAGTGTTTAAAACCCAGTTTTCCTCGACTTTAGACAAACAACTTGCTTCCAGGTTATTAATCTTTGCAGTCAATATATATGAAATGCCCTTATTTTTCTGGGTCACTATAGGCAATACAGCTAATATTTTTACACTGACAAGTATCTTAGGTGATTTGATTAATAAATATACTCTGTAGATGAATAAGTAATGAAAATAGTTTTAGACGGAGCCCTTATTGAATTATACATTTACATCTATTCTCCAGTTACTAAAGGGAATATAAATAACTATAGATCATGAAGATTACGCTGAGTTATATAAGACTATTCTATTGTATCAGTACTTAAAAACCAAGGAATATCCACACTGATTTAGCAAGCCAGTATTATATACGGCACAGAGGGAATGACTTGCCCTTTAGCTGCTGGCTTTCTCTGTTCCCTGACAAACTAGAAATCTCAGGGACACCCTGATTTGTTTACGTGTGCATTTGCCTACCTCTTCCACACCCACAGGATAATGTGTGCTGCTATGTCCATCTGCACCAGGCCTGGAGATTACAGGAGATGGCAAGGCAGGTGTTACAGAGGAGCGCGTCTGACTTTCTGAATCGTTTTGCTTCTCATTCTTTTTTCCTTTCTTTCCATAAGAGCAAAGAGTAAAACAAGAAATCCCTAAAGTTAAATATATTTTTCTTGCAAATAGAGAAAAACTCCACGTTATAGCGTTATAAATGGCACATTTCTCAAGAGAGAAAAATAAGAAAAAATGAATGATAGACAAAACAAATCTTTTTCAAGAAGAATTCATATTTTTATTTGCAGCGCCATATTTTTATCCTACTGCTCAACTACTTTAGATTTTCATGATTAAGAGTAAAAAACAAATCCTTTTTAACTTATATGGACTCGGTGTGGAAGTGGAGATAAAAGCAGTGATGCTGCACTAAAGCCCAGTATGGCTACAAGGACCATATTTATGATATTCCCTCTCTTTGGCATCTTACAGATCAAAGAGTTAAAAAAAAACCCACTGTTGATCATTTGAAGCAGCACATTTACTCAGAATTAGGCTAACTAGCAAGGACTTGTACATATGCTTGTACAGAAGTAAATTATATAAGCACTGTCTATCAGGTGCATCATTAACACATAATGTAATACCCAAGTGAGGAAGAAAATCTTCAGCACCCACACCCCAAAGAACTCATTTTGTCTCTCTGTTCTACTCTCTCCTTCCCTATGGGATCAAATTGGGTGCATCCATCAAGTTAATTAAACAGAGTGTTCTATAATTAAGAGGAATTTTAATAGGCAAGCAGCAGGAAACAGGTCAGGATAGATTGCAGTGAAGTGCTGAATAAACATGGATGAGAATGAAAGAGATTTAGTGAGTGAAGCCATCTCAAAGCCATACTGGAGACGTTCTATATTAAATCACTGACCATGGCTACATTATAGCCAAAGGCTATCTATGTGTGTGTGGGAAAGCTTCACTACATGCATATACACGCAAGACACCCTTCAAGTCTGCATGCACAATTGCTAGAGTGCCAAAGAACGCAAAAGTACTTGTGAGCCAGCTTATAAACTCATTATAATGAGTGAATGATAGAGATGCAATCAGCAGGGGGCACTGTTGTATGATCACTGTCATGGACATTGTTTTGTGTGACAAGACTGCCTAGGAAATCACAAATTAATACATCCATCATTGTATGATGTAAGACAGAAGAAACACTGTAGATCTTACAAAACATTTTTGGTGGATAAGACTTCTTAAAATCATTTGGGAGCCTGGGGGCAAACAAACAAACAACAACAAAAAACCTGCTTTTTAAAAATGTGGGCATTCTAAGAAAGAGGTTAAAACTCACTGGTGCGGACAGGGGAACAGATGGTGAGACAGCAGATAATGACTCTGCAAGAGTTCAGTTCAAAACAGAAATAGGACACTCTGACATTCTCGTATCTGTCTTTTGCTCTTCAATCTATTCTTTCCTTTACGCACACAGTGGGCGTGACTGTGTTTTCTGGGTTCAGACTACTAAACCAACATCTCTTTTTCAGCAGCCTGTCAGGAGACTAAAAAGAATGATGGGAAATAAGTATCATAATGAGTTATACTTGTGGACTTGGCTTTAGAGATTTACCACTGATAGACATTACATCTTAAATTGTACAATGACAACTGACAGCTGAGATGATTCCACTGAAACACCCTCTTTAATTTGATCTTACAGATTTTAAGTTACCAGAATTGGTGCTCAGTCCTCAATACTGGGATTGAGATGAATGGGACTTCATCTCAAATCATGACTTGCAATATGTCCTTTCTCTCTCCACTTTATTGATCAATAAAATGCACATATAAAATAATAAACAGATATTTAAAATCTTCAATAACTGCAAAGTTCTTACTTAAGCGTTGCACATTTATACATTCAGCAATCACGGAGCAACGCTGTGAAACCACCTTGCAAATTTTAGGACCAGTATTGTCTCTCTTTCAGCTCAGCTTTGTTTTGCTGTTGTTGTTTGTTGATGTGACAATTTAGCTGCTAAATGCTCCACTACTGTAAGCAGCTATTGTCTAACAGTGTCTATCTGCGGTTTAGTACTGAGCAGGTGTGAGATTTGTTTGTTGAGAACAGCTGCGTCTGGCAGTTGAAAAGGACTGAAAGCAGTGAAAAAAGAACCGCAGCACTAATGTCGCGAGGGGACGACTAAAATGTGAGCTAAATTAACTACAAATATTAGTAAAGCATTTTCTCATCACCGTGAAGGTTCATCACAATAAATGACCATTTTTCATAATGTTTTTAAAAATTCACTATGGTTACATCATATAGGTACAAGCAGAATTTGGTGAAAACACATCTTTAACTCTACATAAGACTTTTTTTTTAAAGTTGCTTGCGTTGTTGTCAAGATTAAGGTCCATCATTTGAGCAAGATGACTAAAGCTGATACAATATCTTGTACCTTTTTCTCTTACAATACATTATTAATACGCAGGCAAAAACAAGCAACAGGTTCTCTAAAATATTTCAGCTTCTAATTTGACTTCCAGTGTTTCTTGTGAAGTACTAATTGTATCAGAAAGATGGTATTGTTTTCCAGGGCAACATATAGTATCAACATAGCATCACATACGATTTTTCCACCCTGCTCTTGTCAGGGACCCTGGGTCGGAGCGACCCTGAGCAGTTATGAATTATATTGTTATATGTATAGGTGATACTGTGCTGCTGTTCTGTGTCCACATTTTTGTATAGGCAGGTATTTGTGGGTGTGTGTTTGGCTGTAGGATGGATGTCAAGCACCTGCAGGCCTGGTGGGTGTGGCCCTTCTAGGGGACTGGCCACACCCGAAGCTCCTGCCACACACCTGCTGCTGATCAGGGCTCATCGGGGGAGCTACTTAGGAGAGTCTTGGAGCTCCCCAGGAGAAGTGTGGAGCGCCAGACAGCAGCCAGCACGAGGAGTGCTGAGACACGGACTTTTCACGGAAAGACACGACACGGGAGTCAGGGGAGAGCAAGGGGATTTATTGTTGTTTTTTCCATTCACTGTAAATAAACGCACTGTTTACACACAGAGCTCTGCACCTGGGTCCTCCTTCCCTACATCCCCATGGCTTGCCCTGCCAAACCATAACAACTCTTCACTGTAAAATATGTGTTGTAGAAGACTTCTGTGTTTTCCATGATGCCTTCTGGTAGAATCGTAGAGCATCCTATTTGGGATCATATACTTATATGCTTCTTTTCTCTCCAGTTTGTGTATACAGTCATGTGAAAAATAAAGTTTTCACAGGAATCTATTTAGTCTTGTGAAAAACTAATTACATCCCATAATTGAGAGGCTTGAAGAACCACCTTTAGCACCAATAACTTTAAGTAATTGTCTTCTGTATGACTTTACCAGTCTCTTAATTCATGGCAGAGGAAACTACTGGGAAGACTGCCAACTGTCCTAAATGTTTTAACTCGTGAATAATCTTTCTCTTTGTAGAAAAACAGACTTGTTTGAAATTGACTATATAATCGTTCCCAGATTGATGGGCAGCAGCAGCAATGGTTTCCTGTTTGACACTGTGTTAAAACACTCCAGACCAGCAAACTCAAAACATTCACTGTTATAGTTGTTTTCACATTTGCTAATGATCAATCAAATGCATTCAATTAGCAGCACCTGACTGCTACTTACCCTTTTAATCCCTATGTAAGAAGTAAGGAAGGGCTTAGTTTTTCATAGAACTGTACAGAGTCCTGTAAAAAAGAAAGTTTTTCTCAGGACTGAAATCACCAGCATAGTCACATTAAGTTCAGTCAAATATAACTGCACATGAAACAGTACAAACATACTGGACATAAGATATGTTATCACCTTGCACAATTACTAATAAGCTGCTATAGCGTCACTGTATGCAAAACTGCAAGGAATCTCAAGGGCATTAAAGCAGTTTTATCACTAAAATCAATAAGAAATCTCAAGGCATTAAACTACCTTAATACTTCATATTCTCCAGACTCTTTGCAATGGCAAAGCTTAATCTAATCTAAATTAGTAATGTTGATGGTGGGAAAAATACTCTCACATTTGTCTCTTTTGTGATGTATATTAAGATTCAGTCTTTATTTGATAATTAAGAAAACTATGAGCACTCAAAAAGAAAATAAAGGTCTACAAAGCAATGTGTTTTTCCAGTGACAACACAAAGGGTTAGGGTTAGGGGAAAATGCATTAAAGGCTGTTTCTGACCCTTGTTGTCCACAAACAGACAATTAAAACTTGATCAAGGATCTTTATCCTGCCAGTCCTGCTATAAATTTTGGTTTTAACAAAACATGCTCCGAAATAAATGTTACTGCATTAGTTGTGACTGATCAGATAGTCGTTTAGTTGTGCAGTGATCTAATCCATCAGGCAGCTATAGAAAGTAGCTGCAGTACAATGTAAAAGGTGAACTAAGCCTTCTACTTTACTTCTTGCTGGAAAAGAGTTCCCATAGACAGAAAACCTACAGTGTCTGTCTATAGTGTGCTGCCTCCATCTGTGGAGTGGATCAGTGGAATAGATGGATAGAAAACAGTTAGCTCTATTGAAATTCCACTCTCCAAGGGCTGTGGTTTAATTACTGATAGGGATGTAATTAGCTGAACATGGCAAGATAGAGCAAGTTTTGTGTGGGAGAAAGAGACTTTAAAGAGAGTCTGTGCGAGCACAGTGAGGTCCCCATTTAATTAGCGAGACAGCCTGTGAGACGGATTGGTAAGAGAGGCTGCAATCTAAGAAGGAAAGGGTGAGGAAAGAGAGAAGAGAAGGGTGATACGGATTAGGTGGGAAAGAAAAGCACTGACACAAGAGCATGAAGAGGGGAAAGAGGAAAAGGAAAATTAAAAAATAAGCAATGTAAAGCCTTAAGATGAGGACAAGGACAGAAACAAAACGAAGACGATGATTGAAGGTGATAAATCTTTTAGCCCTATTGCATTAGCTGGTTCAAGGCCATGGATAGGCTGGCTACTTTAGTATTCACAGTTCATTTAAGGGGAGGTAAGCCAAAACCAAGGCTTGAATAAAGTACACAATCAGCAAATGTGTCTTGCCCAGATAATTTATAATGGATTTGGCTTGCAATTCAGGGGGTTAAATGTTAAATGCAGCTACTGGACTGACTCACCCCAATGGGGAGTTTAAAAATATGTTTGAAATCCATTTGGTTCTTGCTCCTGAATCTTGTCTATTCAGTAATCCAATTCTATTTTTGTTCTATAATCCAGTAGCTTTTACAGAGCACAGATGCTTTAGCATCCTGTGGTCCTGCAGCAAAATAACAGAAAAGCCACCCTCATTCTGTGCCAACTCATAAAGAAAAACCTAGGATGTAAATTGATAATTCCTAATTTGTGATGAAAGGCTATAATACTTTTTTCTTAACTTTTTTTGGTTATTTTCTTTTTTTTTTTATCCACTCATCCATTCATCCACTTTCTTCCACTTTCCAATTTTAGGATCGTGGGGGGGTTGGAGTCTATCCCAGCTACCACAGGACAAGAGGCAGTGTACACATTGGACAGGCTGCCAATCTGTTTGAGGGCTTAACAGAAAGAGACTGTCAGTCATTCGCATTCACATTCACACCTAGGGCTGATTTCAAATCACCATTAACCTAATCTGCCAACAGCATGTGTTGACTGTGGGAGGAACCCACATAGACACGGGGGAGAACATGCAAACTCAGCCAAAAGGCCCCACCCGGATGGTGGATTTGACCCAGAACCAGAAGTTTCTTCCTGTTACAACTGAGTTTTTTCTCCCCACTGTTACCAAGTGTTTGCTTATGCTGATTATTGGCATTTTATCTGTATTCTTGTTGTGTCTTTACCTTCCAATAAAAAGCACCTTGAGGTAAGTGTTGTGTTTTGACACTACATTAACACAACTGATTTGAATTGAATTAAACTGACCTTTTGACCTTAAGGTCAAAAGGTCAGTTTAATTCAGTTTAATTTAATTTAATTTAATTTAATTCAGTTTAATTTTGGAAACCCCTAAGAACCCTAAGAAGCAGTATGGCTAACGTGAGCAGAGGGACTAACTTGTCAGAGCTGATGGGGGGAAAAAGGTTTATCAAACATAAGCAACTTATACAGTTCAGCAGTGTGAACCAGCACCTTCCTGCATGTAGAAAGAAAATGTGCTAGTGATCCGGCCATGCAGATGCCGAGAGAGAGTAGAAGGAGGCAGCAGGCAATCATCAAACATGATGAGGCAAGGATAAATTTGCGTATACTAAATGAGGTCATTCAAAGTTGCCTTTTAAAGCAGCGGTCCCCAACCCCCGGGCCTCGGACCGGTACCGGTCCGTGAGTCGTTTGGTACCGGGCCGTGAGAGTTGAGGCTCAGGTGTGAAATGTATGGTTTTCAGGGTTTTTATCGGTTTTCAGCGTTATTTTGTTATCGTTTTTATCGTTAACTCGGTTTTCCTGGGTCTTTTCACGTGTGTTATGAATAAATCTTTTTTTCGGTACCGGTACTAGTTTTATTTTGTTGTATTTATCCGCGACACCTTAAAGGCTGGTCAATGAAAATATGGTCGGGCATAAACTGGTCCGTGGCACAAAAAAGGTTGGGGACTGCTGTTTTAAAGGCATTGTGAGATTATGCTTTATAGAAAATAATTTTAAGTATGCAACTTTGATGAACTGAGATGCATTTTTAGGGGTTTAATCAATGTTCTTCTAAAAGCATGTCATGCAACTGAGCAGTCATCTTGGTAAAAGCTCTGTGCAGTTACTCGGACAGTCATTTTAACTGCCATTGTTAATATTGTAGATCTCTCTTTTATAAAATCTCTGTTTTATTTAATTCTGGGAGTAGGTCGTTACACTATAACATAACAGATACTGCCAATTTACATTTTACAATAGATACTTCTGGAATATAATTATGTGGGACTTTTATTTGCTTAGTCATTATTGTAATGTATTTTCTACTAAAAGTGTCACTGTTGAATATATAGCTGTAAAATTATACAACAATCAACTGAATAACTTACAGTGTCTGGTTGATAAATGCAACATTTTAATAGTGTGTGGTGTAAATATACCTGATGTTACTATGTCTCTGGTCATCCAGAAAAGCCCAGCAATAGGACACAGGAATCAGGAAGCAGTTGGTCATGGTGATTGGTTTGTGAGTTTGTGTGTAGTTTAATACACAATAAAAATCTACTGTGCTGGAGGAGAAGTCGAGGCCGGGGTAATGGGCTTCTGCGTGCAGCTTCACCACCTCATGCTGCGTGTGTCCCTGGTAATTTACTTCAAGAAACTGGCAAACACATGAAAGAAGAGAAGAAGAGTTTTTTTTAACTATGTTAGTAAGTGAACAGAGAATACAGTTTAGTTATTCACAATAGTTCCTCATCTTTTGGTCTTTTTAAACCTTTAATCTCAATAAGGCTACTCAAAGAAAAAGGTTATCCTATAGCTCAGTGAAAGCATGGGTTTTAGATAATTATAATGGGTGAAAAGAAAAAATTATTGCTGATTTAATTTCAATGTAAACCCAACTGGGGTCAAAACACCCAGGTGAAGAATGAAAATAAATGCACCATGTAAGAAAAAGATTGCATCAAAGTTACCACATCCACAGTTCTTGACTCTCAATCCTTATAGAAAGCTGAATTAAAGCATACCCACACCTCAGCCTGATGTCCGTCTCCTAAAACCACAGACTGGAAAGATATATACAGTACTTATAGGACTAATGTGAATTTTGATATATTCATCAAAATAATGCACACTTCTTTTTCAGAGTATGGTCTTGCAGTTGGAAGAAATAAAAATAACTGAATTGTTTTTGTTGCTTACTTTAAACAGATGACTCCTACACCGCAGGTTCATAGGCCTTTCACAAACCTTTACACACTTTTTTTGAAACATTTATTGTGATTCTGCCATGGGAACCAAACTTGTCAACAATATTCATCTAATCTACAGCTTCACTCAGACATGCCAGGTGTTTGAAAGCCTCAAGCTTTTTAATGAGCTCACAAAATTTGAGCTATAATAATGAAAATAAGGACATTCTGTATGCAATATCTGACCTTAAATTCACTGATCATTACAGAATTCAACAAAACTATATTTCATATTTTTCAATTTAGAGTTTATCAAAACTTAATTTGGGGTTAGTGCCAAAAAACATCAGTGATTTTGCACTGTCAAATCTCTATTTGTTTAATTTGGAGGCAACTGTCTTTAAGGGCACATACTGCGTTCCAAGAATATCAAAACACAGTAGACTCACTTCTGCACAGCAAACTTCACAAACAGATATTACGAAGCGTTAAAAGAGTATTTAGATATGAGCAATAACACAAAATAAGATTAATCTGAGTTAAAGGTATGATACAGATAAGTACAGCTAAATGATTAAACAGCATGTTTCAGCAAAAATAGAATCATTAGAACTGTACTTGATGAAATTAGCAGAGGTGTGGACTCGAGTCACATGACTTGGACTCGAGTCAGACTCGAGTCATTAATTTTATGACTTTAGACTTGACTTGAAAAAATGTTCTAAGACTTGTGACTTGACTTGGACTTTTACACCAATGACTTGGGACTTGAATTGGACTTGAACCGGTTTACTTGAAAAGACTTGATATTTTACCCCAAATATAAAATTTAACACGCATATTATATAGAGATTGAAAATGTGACGTCATTCACGGGTAGAACCGCAAAGGATTCTGGGAACTCGTGGCAAGCGGTACTAGCGCACGCAGGCTTTCAATTAAAATCAGTTATACAGCGATAAAAAGAAACACAAAAATGTCAAGAAGCTGTTGTATTATTAACTGCAATAGCCGGTCGCATGACAGCCACGGGAAGCCGACGGGTAAAGAGATCGGTTGTTATCGGATTACGTCGTGGAAGAGAAATTGTTCAAGCCATGTTTCCGAAGTAACAAAGATGCGACGGATGGCCTGGATTGCAGCCATTCAAAGATCAAATATAACGTCCCAGAACACTCCAGCTCACAGGTTAGTCTGCTCCAAGCATTTACACGAAGGTCAGTGTTTTTTAGTAGTTAATACGTCATTTTCATAACATAATTGGTGATATAGGTTACAAGCAAGTCTGGCGCTGAACAGAAATTGTCGCGCTATGCTCCTTTGTTTATTGTGCATAAATAGTAAATTGTCCTGACACAATATTGCGTTTCGCTTCTGTTATTATGGTACATTGACAAAAACATATGCTTTTATTCACAGGATAAAACAGGTTTTTTGTATCACTAATTGCCCAGTACGATTACAGCATACAATATTATTGTCACTGCTACATTTCTGTGATGCTACCAGAAATTATTTCCACTACTAATTAATTACCGTTGAGCTCAAAGGTCCTATTAATAAACGGTTAAGGAATGTATATTTATGACGACGATTTGTGAGACTGGTAAACTTATGATACGTACGATGGTCTTTCGTTCGACACGGTGCGTTTCAAGGTCCTGCACCCATCCGTCGGTAAACTGTACCTGGGCTTGTTGCAGTGACCGGAAGTTACTAAACTTCATGAGTGTATGCGCTCACTCCAAGAACCGTATGATTATAAATATGCATATAAATATGCTAAGATGAGATAGCTGACTTCATCTAACTAGCAAATGTTGTCCAGGCTACGTTGGTGATACAGTTTTTTTTAATGTGTATGATATTTTTGTCATGCGATTTTAAAGCTGGTCCTACAACCGCATCCAAGAATAACATGCAGCTTATCTCAGAACTGTCGGTGAAAATTATTCTTGGAGCTAGGTTTAATTGAGCTGCATTTTAAAGAGGTGCAATTTCACAATTTGTGTATATTTTCTAAGTTCACTATTTTGTCATGTGTTGAGAAAAACACAGATTTTAAAATTACATGGTCTAATATTTACATTTAGCATATAACTGCAACATGCTTTTTTTCGTTGTTTTTTTTTTTTTAAAGACTCGAAAGGACTTGAAATTCAAAGTTTCAGACTTGTGACTTGACTCGGACTTTTACACCAGTGACTTGAGACTCGACTCTGACTTGCCTGACATTACTTGAGACTTGACTTGAGACTTGAGGATAAAGACTTGAGACTTACTTGAGACTTGCAAAACAATGACTTGGTCCCACCTCTGGAAATTAGAAATAAAAACAACCAAAAAACAACAATTTGTACTCTATACTGCGGTCTCCTGGGGTCTCACACAGAGAGAAAGGTTCTATAAGTGAGAGTTTTATGGAGACAGGCAGAGAGGATATATTCTTTAGAATCAGCTTCTCGTGTAGGGGTCTTTCTCCTTTGACCTGTAACACACAGAAACCTTTTAAATTAAGTGAACAACAACAAAGAGACGTGTCTGAAGCACAGGTATTAAACTGCTGCAGTTTGAATTATTAATAGTTAAAGGTTGGTTAAAAATAATCAAAATGTTAACAGAAATATACATAAAGGAGGCAAATGAGATTAACATTCATGAGAGCTGCAGTTTATGGGACCTTTGATGATTGTCCACATAACCTTTAGACAACATTTAAAACAGTTATGGGATGCAATCATAAAAGCATTGCAGAGTATTACAAAAAATATGCTTTTAAAAAAGTACTAAAAATGCAATGTTTGGTATTCTTGCTCATGACTAACCTTCTTCATGTAGAAGCTGCTTTGAGGAAAATGCTGACCAGTGGAGCTACGAAGTGACAAATAACATCCACACCATGATCTTCTCCTGGTAGCACCTGCACCAACAAAAGCATAGCACGCTTGATGCTCACATACAACCTGGGAAGCCAAAAGTCTGTACATGTAGTATACTGCATATTGAGCTGCAGCATCTGTTCTAATGCACAGATTGGCTATGATTATTCACTTTCAGGACATACACACAAACAGTTTCACCTTAGGACAGTCTGAAGACACTGTGAGCTGGAAAAAAGCTCACAGTATCACAGAATGAGGCTGACCATCTTTCTGCTAGAAGGAGTTACTCCACGTCTTGGAGCATATAGGTTTAGGAGTTGAGAAAGGAGGTAGGAAACTCTGGCTAGGCAAGTTTCCACCTTTGTGGGTTTTTGAAGTGGGTTGTGAGTTATCAATCTTCCTGTTCATCCGGTGTACTCGCATGCCAAGGTTGAAGAGCTTGAAGTGATATTGATATGACTCATGGCTTACAAAGCAAAGAGAGCTCAAGGCAGATTCTTGGTGTCATATTATTCACTTCTGCAAAAGGACTTCACACTAAGTCAAAATTGAATTTGTGAAAATGAAATAGTGATTTCTACCTGAAGTGTGTGCCTAAGTCGAGGCCGGGACGAAAAGGTCGGTCAATGGCAACTGTAGTTCCAGTGCCAGTGGCAGAGAGCAGGACAGTGTGCGCCTGACTGTCCTGTATAAAGATCTCCAACTTGCCCTCGAACTGAATCATGTCCTTCAGGTGTGCCACAACCTTGAGCTCCAGCTGGCCCCGTGGCAGTACAGCTGCCTCACTGGACTCAACACGCTAAAAGGACTCTCTGGTGGCCTAAGGAAACATAGGAGTTATAATCTGAGTCAACTTACAGTGTGAACCTGATGAGCTAAGGTGTTACCACAGAAAGCCTCACCTAGAAAAGAGGGGCAGTGCGGTCCTTCCAGTAGCTCTTTCCATCACTGAAATGTGGTGCTTGAAAATATCTCCCCTGTGCGAGCGTTTTCTATAACTGTGTGGCACAATGCTACTGAGATCCTTGAGAGATAGATGTGTGTATATCATATAGCTGAATAATCACATCACTTCTACACTTCTATGCGGCATGAGATCCTTGAGTTGGAAATAGAGCAGCAGCTCTTTGCCTGACATATAGTAAGTAAGACAAAACATATCCCTACTCTGAGGAAGGCTAATGTGTGGATGCACGTTAAATAAGACAAGTGTAACTTATGCTAAAATCTGCTATAAAATACACAGAGATGTAAACAGGAGAATAGCTTTTAAAATAGAGCTGCTGCAACATAGCTATATATATTTATTTTATTTCGCAGCTTTGCGGATTGTTCGATTGCACTTTTCCAAATAAAGACCAGTGTAATGAGAAAACAGACATAAATCTAATAAATCTCTGCAGTCTTTAAACACAGCAGATAGCTTTTCATTGTGCTCAGCGTAGTGTACATATATCTGACAAAGCAGTGGTCGAAATCGCAATCAATGTTCTATACAGAAGCTCTGCTGATCTATGGTTGGAGCATAAACTTTTAATTGGGGTTTTGAAAATGAGCGTCCTATTAATGCGGTGAAGCTTGCGTGCTTTCACTGCCTTATAGCACAACAAAGTAAATCGGTGCTTAAAAATATTTTCACTCAAACTTAAATATAAAGCTTTCACTACATTTTGACATTGAAAGCCACCTTCTCAGTTTGAAGGAGAGATGATACGTATGAGGAAAAATGTCAAACAGCCAAAACTTGACCAGTGAGTGACTTTGAAAGTCGCAGATCACTTTCTCAGCATTTGTACAATCGAGGAAAGAGGCTGCTGAAAGCTGGCTTGGACCGGGTCGATACCAGGGTGATCGTGGTGAAGGGGTGGGTGGAG
Source organism: Diplotaxodon limnothrissa (assembly GCF_057381915.1). NCBI lineage: Eukaryota > Metazoa > Chordata > Actinopteri > Cichliformes > Cichlidae > Diplotaxodon > Diplotaxodon limnothrissa. The sequence continues at coordinate 61,475,948 of NC_140602.1, forward strand.
TCAAAAGAGGAGAAAGAGCACAGGGTTGACTCCCCTGGGTAAGGAGCAAGACGACTGGAATCTCAATAATCACATCAAACCTGCTGCATCACACAGCTCGATTAGCATTGATTGCTTTTAAATGCAGCACAAGACGGAAGGGTTTAGAATTCTGATTTGTGCTGTATGGTCTGCTGCTATCAACAGCGCATAAAAGCTTAATAAATCCTGTATTGATGGTGCAGAGACTACTGCCAGCCAAGTTTGATGTCAAACAGTAATACAGAGCGACAAAATCGACTGTCAAAAAAAAGCAGCAAACTCAAAATGAATATTCTGAGTTTTAATAACGTTTCTCTTTCAGTTTTCCAGTTCTTATGTATCACTGACAGGAGAATTTAAAAAACATGAATAAAAGTCTGCTTATGTAAGGGATTCTCCAGGAAAGCAAATGTGTTCATGTGCAGCCTGCAGTGCTCACACAATTCTTCACTGCCTGTCTGAATGGTTCGACACCATATAAGATAACAGAAGGCCAGGATGGATGAGGAATGAAGTTGTTCCCACGGATGGTCACTTAAATGACAAGACAGACTGGGTACCTTATGCAATATCCCCGTGATCTTCTGTCATCAGGTCTATTTGTGTGGTTCTTTGCCAGCCTATTGAGCGAGACGTAATGTAATTCTAGGAAAATCTGCATCGATTGACGCCTGAGAGTGCAGAGGAGAAACTCCTTTCCTCAACATTGCCTTAGAGGAGAGGACAGGGTCATAAAACTGCAGTTACACAGGGGTTTGCCTGTGTGTGTTTAAAATTGTGCATGTGGATGGTTGTGTCTATGTCAGCTTTGGAAGTATTGAGGTACAGTTCCAGTCACAAGTTGGCTCCCCGTGGATATCAGGCAACGCTGATATGACAGTACGTAGGGAGGGAAGAGCTTTCAGAGAAAAGTGAAACACTAAATATGATAAACTGTGGCTCTCTGGTTGCCAGAAAGTTTAGTGTTTCATTTACCATGAGTAAGCACTATAAATGCATACAAGTGGAACATAACCATTTTAATTTAAAAGGCTTTTAAGACCTAGAAAATCAAACGTAGTTAATGTGGAAAATGTCTTAATATGTAGGTAACAGCTGATAACACTGAAGTACCATTTGAAGAGTGAGAGATAGAAGTGGAAGTCTGTTATACAGCATGGGTTAATCTACTATTTGTGCATAAATGTTACAATATCCAAAAGCGAGGCTCTGTGAGTTGATCGTTAAAATTGTTCTACACTGACAAAATATGTCACCATTTGACTGGATTGTAATGTATATATAATGTTTATAATATATTCTCCTGTGGTAGGACTAAAATTGAAGTGGCAGCTAATTATTTCAAAAGCTAACAAAGCAATTAAATCATCAGCTCATTAATTACATATCCAATTGGACTGAAAATGAATTAGTCACAGGAGCTAAGGAAGACAGAAAGCCAGTACGTGAACTGATAGATGACTGGAGAGATATGTAGTAAATCCACTCTTAAACCTGGATAACGCTGCTTTTTTCCCCCAGATGTTTACTGTATGCTTCCAAATGCTTTAGCATCCCACTATGAGATGTAAGCTCATATAAAGTTGTTGTTGTTTTGTTTTAAAGTGTATAAGAATTTCTAAATCAATTTTTAGTATATGCCTGCCCACCTATGCCACAAATTCTAGTGTCTGTATCATGGTAGTAGTAAAGTGAGCTGGAATAGGTGACTGGGTATACAGGTGCAGGGTTTTGGCAATGCTCTTCAGAACTGGGATTTTACCAAAGCTCAGCTGTGGGCTTTGGATGTGAACTACTGGTCCCTGTCCAATACATGACAAGGCCACCTCCTGGAACAGAACAGAAATATTCAAGGATCAAAGAATAAATATTATGTCTTTATTCAGATATCAAACATACACTGAACAAAAATATAAACGCAACACTTTTGTTTTTGCTCCCATTCCCCATGGGATGGACGTAGAGACCTAAAATTCATTCCAGATACACAATATAACCATCCCTCCCAAACAGTGGTCACAAATCAGTCCAAATGTGTGGTAGTGGGCACATCTGCTATATTGAGATAATCCATCCCACCTCACAGGTGTGCCACATCAGGATGCTGATCTGACATCATGAGTAGTGCACAGGTGTACCTCAGACTGCCCACAACAAAAGGCCACCCTGGAATGTGCAGTTTTGTCTCACAGCAAAATGCCACAGATGCCACAAGCAATGAGGGAGCGTGCAATTGGCATGCTGACAGCAGGAATGTCAACCAGATCTGTCGCCCGTGCATTGAATGTTCATTTCTCAACCATAAGCCGTCTCCACAGGCGTTTCAGAGAATATGGCAGCACATACAACCGGCCTCACAACCGCAGACCTCGTGTAACCACACCAGCCCAGGACCTCCACATCCAGCAGGTTCACCTCCAAGATCGTCTGAGACCAGCCACCCAGACAGCTGCTGGAACAATTGGCTTGCACAACCAAACAATTTCTGCACAAACTGTCAGAAACCGTCTCAGGGACGCTCAACTGCATGCCCGTCGTCCTCACCGGGGTCTTGACCTGACTCCAGCTCGTCGCCTTAACAGACTTGTGTGGGCAAATGCTCACATCCGATGGCATCTGGCACGTTGGAGAGGTGTGCGCTTCACGGATGAATCATGGTTCACATTGTTCAGGGCAGATGGCAGCTGAGAATGTCCCAGTTCTTGCATGGCCAGCATACTCACCGGACATGTCACCCATTGAGCATGTTCGGGATGTGCTTGACCGGCGTATACTGTCGTATACGCCGGACAGTACCAGTTCCCACGAATATCCAACAACCTCACACAGCCATTGAAGTGGAGTGGACCAACATTCCACAGGCCACAATTGACAATCTGATAGACTCCATGCAACGATGTGTTGCACTGCATGAGGCAAATGGTGGTCACACCAGATACTGACCGGTTCTGGGTCCCCAGACCCCCAATAGCGCAAAAAACTGCACATTCCAGGGTGGCCTTTTGTTGTGGGCAGTCTGAGGTACACCTGTGCACTACTCATGATGTCAGATCAGCATCCTGATGTGGCACACCTGTGAGGTGGGATGGATTATCTCAATATAGCAGATGTGCCCACTACCACACATTTGGACTGATTTGTGACCACTGTTTGGGAGGGATGGTTATATTGTGTATCTGGAATGAATTTTAGGTCTCTACGTCCATCCCATGGGGAATGGGAGCAAAAACAAAAGTGTTGCGTTTATATTTTTGTTCAGTGTATTTAACTTAGAGTCCAACACAAACACTTCCACTGACCAGGTATGGCTGGAGGCTGCTGAACCCAGCAATTCATAGAGTGCTGCGGCGCTTTCCAACAGTCTTAGCAGGGAGACACACAGAAAGCTTCTCTGAGCTGCCGGGATGAATCACTCGTCTAGGTGCAGAACTGCTTAAAAGCAGTGATGGATTCTCCTCATTTTCCTGAATACAGAGACAGTAAAAAATATATACATTTTAATGCAGCCATAGTGCATCAGATGTAATTGTGGAACTTGCCTCCATACATGGGATGAAACATTTGTGACATTTGTGAAATCCACAGTCCCACTTAGTGTTCATCACTGCTGTATAAACGGATAAAGCACAGTAATGGATAATATGAGGTCAGCTTTTGTTGTCTTTTAAACCTTCATTTGTCTCAAAAAATAATTTCTTACTTAGCGACAGTGCGGCAACAGCTTATTTAGGTATTCATTTATGTATACCAACAACCTGCTCGAGATCAAACTGAACATCAGAAAGAGGAAGAAAGAACATGGTATGGTTGTTGGTGCCAGGCGATCTGATCCGAGTATTTTAAAAACTGCTGCTCTGCTGGGATTTGCCCACACGATCATCTCTAGGGTTCAGAGAATGGACCGAAAAAGAGAAAATGTCCAGCAAGTAGCAGTCCTCAATGTGAATATGCTTTGTCGATGCCAGTCTCATGTTCAATGGGGTGAGTACCCAAATACAAGACAGTTGGCGGATGTATCTGTATCAAATGCTCAGGCTTTTAAGGATATTTTCTTAGTCCACTTTAGGCCCCTTACTACCAAGTGAGCATCATATTCAACACCACAGATGCTACTTGAATGTTATTGCTATCCATCTCTTTATCCATGTTTGTTAGATTTGTATTGTTGATTGTCATTTATGCTTAGAAATATTTACTTATATATGCTTAGAGTTTTGTAATTAGTTGTAGATTGGTAGAGGTTTTGATCCTTGATAGTCTGCAAACTTTGTGTGTATTAGACAGCACTTTGGGAGCATGAGAGGTCATACCGTGTCTTATTGTTTTATGGTAGGATTAACGTAGTTGCGTCTGTTCTAGTCTAAGTGCTCTTTGTTTAGATGAACTGCAGGACTTCCTCACCGTGTTATCTAGGATGAACCATCTAGGGTGAGGGGGAGGCTACCCTCTTCCTGACCAAGGATGTTTGACCCTTTGATCAGCAGTCCACACACACACACACACACACACACACACACACACACACACACACAGACAAGGTACTCTTTGTGTGTATGTAGACGTCATATGTTAATGAACTTATGCATATTCATGTAACCTCAATAAAAGAACAGTGGTACGGGAGAACGGACGAGAGCAACTGGGGTCAAGCGAAGGAACGGTGCCTGTCCGGTTCTCTCCCGTGCACGAGAAACATGAAGAAGCTTGCCTACTTGTGTCTTGCTTTGCAGTGTAATTATATTGTCTTCAACGTTCCAGCGGATGGGTTCAAGCTACAAACCTATCAATGTTCTCATGGCTGCCTCTAACATAATAAGGGCCAGTTCTGAATTCAGAAGGGGGTTGCAATCTGCTAATAAAGTGGTCAGTGAGTGTATTTCAAAAATAATTGATGAACACTAAGGCTAAACAATCCAAAAAAAGATATCTTCAAAGTAGCACTTTCACACATCACCAAAGCTCAGTAAGGAAAGCGAGGACAAGAAGATGTGTCCCCATTACCACACAGTAATTACATTAAGACAGAATCTCTTCAGTCTGGACAAGAGAGACAATTAGAGCAACCAATAAGTCATTAACTGTGTTTTTGGCAAGCTGTAAGACGATCCTTTAAACAAATGAGATATAATGTTTTTGTTACTGAGCTTATGACGATTTTCTTCACCTTTAGAAAAAGCCAGTTAGTATTTTTTCACATTTTCGGTCTTTATGCTAAGTTAACTGTCTCCTCGCTCCTACTTCATATCGACTGAAAAGGAACATGTATGCTCTAATTCACTTCAGTTCTTAACACAGACATGTAAACTCTATAAATCAATTTTTTTTTTTTTTGTTGCTGCATGGATCTGTCCAACCTGATCAAGCATGCCATAGCAGGCAGGCAAATTGCTAGAGTTGGTCAACCGCACTTTCTGTTTATAGGGGAAATTGAGGAGTCCAGCACTGGAGTATCCACCACAATCTCAGGCACAACACACCTATCAACACAGACAAAAGAAGAGAGTCAGACAAGTAGAAGAGAAACAGCGAAATGGGTGGAGAAGAAAAGATATGAAGAGTATTTATGGACCAAAAAGTAATTGCACAGCATCATGCCAAAACTCTATTAATTAGAATGAATTCATAAAAGTATAATGACGGTGATTGCCGTGAGGAAGTCAGATTGCCACTGCCCTATTCTGAATGATGATGCAGGTGACATTCCATTGTATTATAATGCAAATTAGCTTCTGAATATTTAACACATCCTCCACTGATTTGCCGACACCTGCATGCAAGTTCAATGGACCACATTCACAACTTGTCAAAGCATCAGAACATGCAGACAGCTGAAAGCACAGCAGATTACTAGCAGAAAAAAGGTACTTTATTCGAGAAAAAAGGATGATAGAAGAGTTTGCTAGCAGGCATTTTGGGTACCACAGTGTATATAGTTGTATACTTAAGTACATATATGTAGCAGGTGTCATGTGGCAGATTAAGGCTGTATTACAGTCTATCATGTAGTTTACAGTTTACAGAGATCTTTTGTTCCCTTGTTTGAGTTCTGTGTGTATACGTCAGGTGAGGGGCAGCCAATCAAAAGAAAGTGGGCTTTTACAACTAACAGGTTTAATAGCAGAGAATCTAAAGTGCTTTGTTTGGCACAGATGGTCCAATATAACTTAAATATATTTTTAAAACTGTGAATGATTCAAAGCTCTAGTGGAGTTCCAGAATAAAATAAATAAATAAATAAAATAAAACAAAGATTGAGCTGGTAATGAGTGTCACAAGTCCCTTTTTAATCTATAATGACAAATAAATTGAGATGAGTAAAAAGTACAGTATATCAAGACAATCATAGATAATTTCATTGAATTTGTGTGTCATATTCTCCACCCAAGACACCATTACACCACTGCTTTCTGTCAAACATAAACATAAACTCTAATTTTCTAAGAAGAGGTTGTATTCTATTTTCCTTTGGTAGAGGGATGATGAATCATTGTTATTCATTCTTTTTTTATTGAGTATCTTTTCAAATGAAACAGCCTCAGGGCACAAAAGCAGAAATACAGGAAGGTACAGGATGTTTACTTGGATTTATTTTACCACAAACTAACTTCAGCAACTGAACGTTTGAGTAAGTTTTCACACTCAACAGACTGTGTATGTTCACATGTAAATGTGTCTAACCTAGCCTTCATAGACAAAGACAGCATTTCCTCCCCGACGCCGTCAACATCCACTACTAGCACCGGCCTGTGTGTTCCAACAGTGTTGGAGTACAACGTCACCTGTACACACCTGATGATGATGATCATGAAGCCATTTATTTGTCATTTGCAGTTCCCTGCAGCAAAATTGGACCTCTTCCGACCATACATACAATACACAAACATCACATCGGGTAGGCAGGTCAGAACAGGTAGCGTAAAGAAAAACAATGAAATGTACAACAAAATAGGGAGATGGAGGAGAGAAAAACAGAACTCTTCTCATACTGAGCTCCTACTAGGAGCTCAGTATCAGAACAGAAAACAAAAAAAAACTCCTCAGCACAAAAAGCACATGAATCTTCACAACATAACACCATGAAAACACATCACAAGCAACAGGGGTAGGTATGAGGTGAGAGTTTTCCGGTGTAATCAGCAGCATCTGCTATGCATCATACATACACACAATGAGGCCAGGAAGACCAGTACAGGAGAAATACAGGAAAACCAGTGTCTAAAGTTAAAAGGAAAGAAGTTAAAGTAAAAAAAAAATTCACCTTTAGCTTTATAGTGTTACCCATTATTAACAAAGCAGCCTGATAAAAATGCGGATGGAACTAACTAGGTCAGCTTTCTTGTGTTAGCATAGCAAGTCTTGCCCAGACAAGAGGCCTGCTTCTGTCTGACTGGTAAAAGTGCCCTTCCCTGTGGTTTGTCAATACAAACTCTAGTGATGTGTGCTGTGTTCATGGTGCACTTTGAAAATGTTTATAATCTTGGTAATCCATGAGCTAATGTTGGCTGCATTGTTGCACTATACCATTATACTAAAACTGGTATGCTAGCTCTGGTCTCTGATTAATTGTTGATTAATTGTACCTTAATGGATTTATCTGACACAGTACGGACTGAGCCTGTTGCCGGGCAGATCGTGAATTCCACAGGCCTTGAACGAAGATTTCCAGCAGTATGACCTTGCCAATTTTTTCGTGACTCATCAGAAACCTTTCTAAATAAGCTAATGCTAGGCGAGGCCTGACCATCTCCCCAGACATGCAATATGAAGTTCACGGGCACAAAGGAAGGTTTGAAAAGGATGCACACAAGTGTTTCTGGGAATATGTAGAGAGAGAGCCAATATGAGAAAATATAAAGATATTAATATATGTTATCATGCACGCAAGGATGAAATCCAAGGAAAAATGTAGCATACCAAAGGCTACATCCCCAAAGTCGAGCTCTGAAACATCAAAGTGGATTGTAGGACAGATTAAACAGACAAAGAAACCTTGAAAAGAACAAGATGAAAAATCTGAAAATAGGTACAGAGAAGGTAAAGGATCCATGAGTCAGTTTTTACATTTGCTTGTAACATGTAAATGTTCTGTCAGAGCAATGGCTCCATTCCTCGCCAGCTTTACCTAAAGTTTTTTGTTTTTTTCTGCCTGTCCCGTTTGGCTCTTTTGCCATCAGAATTATTGTCTAAAGGCGAAGAAAGATGCCCAACGGATTTACTTTACCAAAATGACCATCCCAGCCTTGCCGTAATGGTCCATTTGATTCACCTTTTATTGTTTATTTTATTTTCACTTGCTGGGACAGACTTGACTGGGGGAAAGAAGGGGAGAAAGAAAGAGGGAAAGAAAAACAGCTGAGAAGAGGGACGGGGGAGAAGGGCAAAAAACAAAAACCAACAGAATAAGCAGAGAAAAAAAAATACATATATCGAGCTTTACCTAAAGTTGAAGGTAAGTGGTTGAGGCTATCCTGTCACAGCTAGCAGCAAGTCCTCAGAAAATGAACCCAAAATCCGACTGCGAAGGTGACTTCCACAGTCTGGCACTCCCAGAGGGAACAACACAGCAGAGAAACTTCGGCCAAAATCAGCCCTTTATTCGACAACTGCAACTGGAGAAGAAAGATTTCCTGTATAAGCTAAACTCAGTCAATAAGAGTTTGCAATATATTATCATAAAACTCAAAATGAAGTGTGTGTATTAATGAGAACCTTCACAGACATGTGTGTATTAATGTTGAAACAGAAGAGTAAATATCCAACAATGATCATGTAACTACCAGATGTGTTTTATGGAGTATATCAACAGATAAAAGATGGTACGTGGTATCAGCTGTGTGCATAAAAAGTGGCAAAAAAAACCTGCAGATGATTTTATTACACGTTGTTGCTGACTGGCAGAAGAACCACCTTGCAGTATAATAAACTATAACCACAGAGGCTCTGTCAACTAACATAACGTTGCATCTGCAGCGTTATACATACATACTAGCAATTTTATAAAGGAACATAAGTGTATGCAGCTTATATGTCTTACAAATGCTTATGGTATGATCCACACACGTAAACGTAAATGATTTACAAATGCAGGCAGTGATTTGTGTGAAACTTTTGAGGACTCACAAGCACGTGCTACAAAACTATTTTACAACTGTCTATACCTAAACCTGAATGAATATTTATAATTACAAATGCCTAATAATATATTTGGCATTACTCTCGCTCACTTACAAAACCTTAAATACGTGTGCCGAAATCTCCTGATACACACAGATCACGTTGCATGCCCAAGTGGGGTTTTGAGACAAATTTCATGCTGTCAGCTTCGCACTGATCCACAAATGTAAGCTGTGTTCATGTGCTAGTGTAAAACTGGGACATCTGTGCTTCCTCTGTCCTGTGGGATTTTTTTTCCCCCAGTTAAACTGGGCTTTGCTTCTTCTAAATAAACAGAACACCCTTCTACTAGAAAACATAGATTTACCAATTACAGATACTACACGGTGGGCTATAAAGGTTAACATATGGCTAAGCTTCTGCTACTTGCTGCTTGCAAACTGAGTCAGACCTCAGCTGCAGATGGTTGAACACGTTGTACATCACTGTGGATCATACTCTGAAGTGACTAAATACTAACTAATCTCTGCATAATTTGAATATAGATATAATCCAGGTAATGTGAAATAACACTTTGATGTTAATCTTAGCATTCTCTAATAACAGCAGGCTAACATTAATGTTAGCTTAATGACTAATCCTGAACATCTCAGGATGTAGCAGCAGCTTATTTAAACCATATGTTAACCTTGACAGACTACTGTGTGGTGCCTGTAATTGGAAAATCTATGTTTTTTCTGGGTGACGAGTTCCTCTTTTTTGTTTAGAAGGAGAAATGCCCACTTTATTTGAAAAAACCACAGGACTACAAGCAGGATGTTTGTTAATCCCTAAAAGTTAGCCACAAATCATGGCACATGTTTGAAAATCATAGTCTACACTTATGAAGCATACTGTATGCATTTGTAACCCTTGTGAGACATATTTCTCCCATTACAAGTGTTCGTTTTGGCTCGTTTTTCTTATCTCTTGATAATATTATTGTTCTCCTATGAAAAAAATCTAATAACTCAATCCCATTATGGTTGAACTCAAGTTCAGGTCCCATACCTTTACCCTTGACTGTGAGGGGTAACCGTGATTCACGTCCTAAGGCAGAAAACAGACAAAAATGATGAAAGAGTGATAACAAAGCTAGAAAAGACAAAGCAAAAAACATGTTGTAGGGCCATGGGAAAAGGAAAAGGCAACATATCATGTAGAGTTGGGTATTATGGTTGGTGTTACATTACGTTAAAGTACTAATTCTAATCAATGCAAAGGCCACATGAGATCTAGTCTTCTGTTTTGCTTTATATGTTTCTTAGGCTTTTTGCAAAGTGAGGAAATAAGGCACAGGAGTCTCCTGTCTCTCTGTCCTTGTCCTAGGCTCACCAGGTCATCACGCACCGCAGAAAACATGAAAATTAATGTAAATCTGACCTCCGGCTCAAACGACACACATGAAGGCCACATGCAAAACTGTCAACAATCTTTTACTAGCACTTAGATGAGATGACTAAATTTGGGCACAGTGAGTTCATCGTCACGAAGGTGGATTTATGAAGAACAATTGTGCTGTTTCCTTTGATTGAGAATATCACACGGTTGAGGAAAAGGGAACATAAAACAGATACACTGGAGAAGAGCTGTCGTTCCCTGAAAAAACTAACAAACAGACAGACATGGTTTGCTACCCAGACTTGTTTATCTGTAAGTTGTCTGCACTAACAGAGGAAAGGAGATTCTTTTATGAGAAAGCTAAAGCTTTCAATTTACAGCAGGGGTATAGGGTGTGCTTGTAGCTGTCAAAGTAATCAATTGCAAGGTTGAAAGAACACACAAAAGAAGAGTTACATCCAGGGGTGTATGAAGGGTTTGAGATGAGGAAACAACTGTTGCTGTCAGTTTGCTATAAATGCACTCAAAATACTTTTGGTTCATTATCTTCTCACTTCAAATCCTGTTGTTTATTTGGCTATGTGTGATTGGGTCTTTTGTTTTTATGATTAAACAAGTGGGAAAAATTGGTTTGTACATCTCAAACTCTGCAGCCAAAGTAGAATAACTGTGGAAGTTACTGCATTTTGCACTTCATCACATCTTCATGTTCAATACAGCAATATTGAGTATCTGGTTACTTTGACACCAAAGGAGAATTATCTTTTACTTTTTCTTAAACAACTAAGCTTTTACGGTACACCAGTTCAGATGTGCATGTTTCATCCAGAAGCTGTAGGATATCTCAGTCAGCACTACAAGATACACATACATGCACTGCTGTATGTGTGTGTATGTGAAACCTGAATGATCATAATTTTCTTCTAGCTGTGGACTGACCTGTGACATCGCAGTATATAGTTTGGCATCCTCAGGCTTGAAGATGATTGTGATATTTGCTATGTTGTTGGACAATATTTCCCCCTTCGGAACCACGTGAAGACAAGAAGGATTATTTAGTGAAACGAATGCAAAAGTTAGAATAACAAGCCTGAAGAAGAATACAATTGATTCATTTGTCAAGCTTAGCTATAAAAACACACACACACACACCGGTGTCTGTCTCTGTGTGTGTGGGTAACTGGATAGGTGTATTCATACACAGACTGCTGACCATTTTTCCTCAAATGCCCTCTCAAACATTGTGTAGTAACTGGTCTACAGACTGTTTTCTCTCTCACCATGACACTTTCATCCTCTCTGCCTCTGTCTTTCATCTGTGTCCTCTCTCCATCTGTCCAGGGAACTGGGCAGAGTTGAGGAGAGACGACACTAACAGAGAAAGGTGGGGGCGGGGGTGTCAGAATGGGTCATTCTGTCTGAAGGTCCCTGAACAGAAACAGTCCAGTCTGGGACCCTACTGTTACCGAGGAGTCACACGGGGTTTAAATGCAAAAAACAGGTTTGAATTTTAACTCTTTGTGACAGTTTTAAGCTCAGATGTGATTAACCGATTCAACACTGTTCTCAAAGCAGCAATGCAGCTTTGATGCCATACAGCAATACATGTCCTACAGAAAGATCCACAAAGACAATGAAGTGGATATTAAGAAGGGAAATATTTTTGTGATGAAAACATATGATACACATTAAAAACTTCATAGGCTCCACAGTTATGCAGCTATCTGGGAAGGCCAAAAGCTGTATTCCTGTAGGAACTGCAGGAATACAGGAAAAAGCAAGTGCTCCCGCTCTCCTTCTGCCTCCTGCTCAAGCACTGAGCCTTCCCTAGAGAGAAACAGGGAGGGTGAGAAGGTGAAAAGTATAACAAAGAGTGAATGAGGAGGGTCAAAGAGAAAAAGAAGCAAGGAGAAGAACAAGGAGCTGCTGACAGAAAAACGTGATGAGTACCTGAGCTATTTCTGGCAACACATGCTGTGATAAAAAAGAAACATAATACTGAAGAGAATTCTACTTGCTACGTAGAGACAGAACGATCAAACTTGTCTTGTGACAAACATATTCCTCTGTAGCCTCTCTTAAAACATTTTGCATGTGTCCATAAATACCTCAGTAAGTTTAGGTCCTCTTGCTGGCTGAACCACACAGTCCAGCGGTACTGAAGAGGGATATTGTTCCTGTTGGTGAGGGACACTGTGCATGTACTGGACAGTGAGGTATAAGTCTTATCCAACCAACTAGAATCAGGTTCAAGATGGATGTTCAGTTCCTCACAAAGCCCATGCAGGCTAATGTACACATCTGCTCCTGAGCACAAGACACTGCGATGTTTATTATGAGACACAGAGTGTCACAGACGTGGTGGCATATAGGCCACAAGAAATTAACTTAATAACTGTGGTGCTCAGTTTGAGTCAATCTATTCACAATATTGCCTGACATTCATGGAAACCTTTCACTTCATTTATCTAAACATCTCAGTGTCTTGACATGAATGCGGGTGGAGAATAGTGGGAAACTTACAATGTCAAAAAACACCAAGTGGAAAATAAATATGATTAAAATACCAGTACATCACACATACGTGTGGGTATGGCAAACATGCTTTCAAGTATTTCAAGAAGCCAGAAGAACCACAGTCTCTTCATTTTGCAGGACAAACAGGGTCCCATCATATGTGCACACTGCCAACAGTGCAGCAAAGAGCAACAATAACCAGCAACAAAAAGTACAATGCAAAACTAGGTTTTGTATAAAGCCACCAAGAATAAGGCCATATGTAAATTGAACATGTGTTTGTTTACATTCAAAGCAGAAGGACAGGCATCTTAGTCTGCACAAACACTCTACTTATTCTTTTCTGTATTTGTATACCAAGGTTAAAGTTTTTTTCTGAACTCTAAAGACTGAACACTAATTTGTGTCTTTTTCTGATGTTTTAACCATAAAGCAGTGAAATTAAGGGAGATTTCTTGAAATGAAATGAAAATGGGATTAAAGTGAACTGACAGCCATGGAAACTTGCCATTTATGATTTCTTTGAACCCTCAGTTTTGTACCTCATGCCTTTTGGATCAAACACAAAGAATGCACAATGTATTGCAACAAAAGAACAAGTTCTCTTAAATTAGGTTTACACAAATAATAATTTGAATGGGATAAGGTTTCCCTGCTGGATAGTGAGCGAAATCCAATTTCTAAATTAGTTAAGGATTAGAAATGTGACTCCTGTCTGATACTGGAAAACTTTATCTTGAGGTTTGGAATGGCATAAGTATGCTCCTGCTGATATTTGAATCCAACAGTGTTTAAAGGAACAAGGATGTAGTTTTGCTAACAAACAGTACCCAAAGTTATGGGGCCATCAACTTAAAATCTGTAGTTTCACACCAACAACAGATGTTGAGAAACAGTGTACACAGCATGCAGAAAAAATGTCAAATATCATTTACCCATCTGTAAGATCTGAATATTGTGAATCCATTTCTTTTATTTTGTATGCATCATCTTAATTCCAGCTAACACGAGACATAGGAGTTTTAAATTACACAGAAACACCACCTGAGGTTTTTCTTTTTCTTTTCCTCGTTCAACGTTCAGTTTTTAAGGACAGTTTTATTGGTCAGTAACATGTGAGTAAATCTATGAACACTCTTTAAAAGAAACAGAACACAACAGATAAGCAAATGTGTTTCATAAGATGAGTGATCCTATTAGGTTTATCCATCTCTGCCCTGAGGTTTAACACAAGTGAGAAGAACTGATTAACTGGCACCTGAAAAGCCTTATTTGCAAGTACCGCAAAAGCTTCACTTGTAGCACAATGCTTCCAATCTGACTTCTTTACTTACTCTTCACCAAGTGATCACAGCCTTTTTGACCAGAAACAGAAAAACCAACCAAACCAGACTGTGACGAATGTACGCTGGTAAAATCTATACAATGACTGAGCGTTCCAGACAGTAAAGACACACATTAGAATTCAAGGAGTTCCCGTGTTGGTTTCCACTGGGCCAATTATCACAGAGATCTCAATCATCTACCCAGAGGCAGAGAGAAAGAATAGAAAAGTAGCCTGGCAGAGGTCCTAAGGGAGGCCGATTCTTTTCTTTTACTCTGCTAGAAAGTCTACAAAATGATGTGATATCATTGGAACGAGTAGAATCAAGAAAAGAAAAGAGAACACACAAGACGGAGGATGAGTGATAGAAGGAAATGAGGCAGCGAGAATGACGAACTAGGAGATCCAGAAAGAAAAAGCAATTATCTCCCAGCATCCGGATGCTATGACAGCAGTTGACAGGCAGGGAGAGCTGCAGCTTATTGCAAAGCTTTCATCATTTCTGTCCACCAGCCCTTCTCCCCCTCGTTTGCTTTCTCTTCACATAATTTCTCTATGTACACAGCAGTGGAACTTCACAGACCTCTCAGCTACCTTTGATTACGACACAAACAGCAGTGTGTGTTTGTGCGTGTGTGAGCATGCAGCCTTGAGCATGTGTGTGTTGTGCAGTTGCTTCCTGTTTGTATGTGTGTGCTGTTTTTTCAAAAAGCTGCTATACTCAAGTCCCCCTCAGCACTAAAGCTCCGTTAAAGCAGATGCCTCAGTGCTCCCCAAGAGTTGTCCTTCTTTTCATTTAAACCAGCAAGAAGTGACACAGGAGAGGGAGTGCAATGGGTGGATGGGGGTGTACTGGAGCAGATGAGTCTCCACTGACTCTTAAGACAGAACAAGCCCTGTCTAACTTACCATAATGAAAAACAACTCAGCTAAGCAAAATATTATTTTTTTTAAAGCTGCACCAGCTTTTAAATGACGGCAGGAAC
Organism: Diplotaxodon limnothrissa; assembly: GCF_057381915.1. Lineage (NCBI taxonomy): Eukaryota > Metazoa > Chordata > Actinopteri > Cichliformes > Cichlidae > Diplotaxodon > Diplotaxodon limnothrissa. Next base: position 61,491,290 of record NC_140602.1, read on the forward strand.
CATTCCAGCGTTAAGTGCTATCGTGCAATGTACATGCAAATCAACACATACTAACATAAACAGCAACACACAGACTGTGTCTGCTAGCCTATGCTAAAGCTCAGCAGAATAACGACTTCTGCAGCATGCTGAACTGAAACATACATGAGAGTGAGGGAGGCAGGGAAAGGTGCTAAATTAAAAATGATAGTCTCTTGATGGGCTGTAAGTGGTGTTCTGGATCGGGGCTGGCTCTCCAACTATAAAGGCTTAATGCTGCTGAATACTGTTGTCCCTCCTACAACAAACCTGCTAGTTTAAGTAGCCACACAGCACCCTTGCTCCTTTAAGGTCACGCAAAAACTGAAGATTAAAAAAAAAAGATTTAAAATACAAACATATAGAGAGCTATCTAGCTAAATCAAGAGTTCCAGGGAATGGTAACACAGACATAAAACGACAACCACAGTCAGAACAGTTAATCCAGTAATAAACAGACAGTTTTTCATAAGAAGAATACCGTAGACTTTAAGGACTATTACTGATAACTGAATGAGTGTTTACCCACCATGCAGCCAGATTCTCCCTCATATTCACCCAAGTTCAGACACACATAGAGTTAGTACACAAAAAATATCCACCCAGGTGTTAAATAGCTAATAAGTTTGGAGTTTCTTGCATGCCACAAAGCTCTTCAACTGCATTTGTTAAACACCACGGAATTATTCTCCTTAGACAGCAGGATACAGTGCCAGGTAGATGAAATTAGCTTTAAATGAGCTTTTGATGTGGCCGCTTTGGGTCAGGAATAAGTCTGATTTGGTTGTGAGTGAAGCATCTCAGAGATTAATCCACTTAACTATCAGCTAGTCATTTTTTGCTATTGCTATTTTTAGTGTGCAATATTTATGTGGCAGACAAAGTGCTCAATCATCAGAATGAATTATATTTCATAACTGTATGTGGCTTGCTGTGAGCTGAGCTTCTTATGAAACTACACTGAACCCTTTGTAGCGTACCATTAAATCCTGAGAACCCACCTAGGTTAAAATTGCACTACTATTCTCTAAATTGATATGAGATATTTAAAATGAGGTGAGATGAAGACTTTAAAACCACTAATTTCCAGTTAAATTATCTCTTGCATTTTCTGCTGAACAGGATAAAAAGCCAGCAACTTTATGCATTCAAGGTTAATTGATCCCCTTGTGCATGTACCAGAAGAGTCAAAGGCTTCATCTTTTTGCTTTTGATGTTAAAGAGTCTCGATAATTGTGAAGGAAACTAAGATTACCCTTAAATCATGTGGCTGCTGTGCATCAAGCTGCGGTCTGGTGTAAGTGTGGCTAAAGCCTAGCAAATCAGTCACAAACACATTTAACAAGTTTATCACAAATGAGTAGATTCATCATAACACAAATTTAAAAAAGAATAAAATTATCACCCTGTATCAAAACAACCATTTATCCAGCAACAACATTACGTAAACTAAGAAGGGATGAATGATTCATTAGTTTACTGCACTGGGATACAAATGGACTTGTTTATTAAAGGGGACCTATTAAGCTCATTTGGCATAATTTTATTCTAGGACTCAGCTTAGCTTAGCATGACTCAGAGTTCTTATTAAATGTAACCCTATACTGAACCTTTCTGCTACAGCATGCTGCAGACAGATATTTAGCAATGTTACTCCGTTGATGTAACATGTGTGTATATGCACTCATCTGTTACATCTTAAGTCAAAAGGTCATGAATCTTAAATGCAAAACCAGTTATTTTCATGCATACACACTTTTTTAAACACGCATGTTTAGATCAAGAAGCAAAAAGAAGACAGAAAAAAGACGATGAGCAAATACTTTGATTACCCCAGTAATCTGTCTGCTAGAGACAGGTGTGGGAATAGAAAACATTGCTAAGACTGGAAATGTGACAGAAACACTAAAACACACAGATACACACAAAGAAGAGTATAAAACAAGCTGTCTTCATATCTGCCTGCAGGGAATTCCTGCAGATGACATTCATGTGACCATAGTTTTGTGTTTGTTTGTGCCATCACTGGTCTCTGCTTCAGCATCACCACAGCTAGAGAAACAGAATCTTATTCCAGTGTTCACCATTGTGATTAAAGGAAAAAAACGTATTCTGTTAGTTGACACTGCTGATTACTGACAAGATTTGGATAAATCTTCCATTCATGGCTCTGACAGTTACAAGAATAAACAAGGAAGTGCTTCTTTATATTTTGAAGTTTCACAGAAAGATAACAACAGAATATTATTATTATACTCCATTTCCAGTCAACTTGATGTAGGTAAGTGTCGCTGAAAAAGGTCTGGAATTATACGTGACTGTTTTAGAAACTGAAATATTCAAGAGAACCTTTAATTAGCTAACAATAATTACTGCAAAGTCTAATTAGAGGTATACCCAACACTCTGTTATGTAATTCTTGATAAGGTGGTAAGCCAAAAGTTTTCTGTTCACTTATCAATTCTGTACAACCTTAAGGAGCCATAAGTTAGTTAACTTTGAAAATCACCTAATATAGAAAGCAGACAGACAGCCCTTCTTGGGTTGGCTCTCACCTCTCCCTATGAAGCCTGAACTCGGCGTTGCTGTTTCCTATGTTGAAAACAAAGTGAGTTTTCTAAGTTGAAGCTTTCACAGGACAGACAGGCAAGTTAATCTTGTCCGGAAAGTCAAGAATAGCACGTAGCCCAATGGCCTGGACCGGAATCTCAGTCTTTTCCCTCTCTGTCACACAAATCAGTCTATGGTGGTAGTCCTGTAAAGACAGGGTGAACAGGTTGATGTAAACGCAAAAAATCCATATGCATAATTGATGGAGTTGGGGGTTTTTTGGGGTTTTTTTGCCTGTCCCGTTTGGCTCTTTTGCCATCAGAATTGTTGTCTAAAGGCAAAGAAAGATGCCCAACGGATTTACTTTACCAAATTGACCATCCCAGCCTTGCCGTAATGGTCCATTTGATTCACCTTTTATTGTTCATTTTATTTTCACTTACTGAATACGGGACAGACTTGACTGGGGGAAAGAAGGGGAGAAAGAAAGAGGGAAAGAGAAAAAGCTGAGAAGAGGGACGGGGGAGAAGGGCAAAAGACAAAAACCAACAGAATGAGCAGAAAAAAAAAAGAAGGAAAAAAATGCATATATCAATCACCTGGGTCACCTGCTGAGAAAGAAAAAAGAAAACAAGCAGAAGAGAACAAGAGTAATAGAATAAACAACATCACAATGATATATGGGAATATGACAGTAAATACTAAATATTAAACATTATTGTGCAGCACATAAGATCAACAGAACACAGTGTGCTTTGAGGTAGGAGCCAAAAAGGGTGTAGTTTGTGGGTGTGATCACCCGTGTGTACACCTGTGAGCATGGACGCGCTTGTTTTTTTGTTTTTTTTAAAGGTTCCTTCATGTAATGATCTGCTAGAGGGTGTGGGGGGGCCACAGCCCCGTCCTCCAGGGCATGAAGCAGGTATGGAGGAGATCAAAACTCCAGAGCTGAGGAGAGTCCCAGATGAGGGCTCACTCAGCAGCCGCGGAGCAGAAGCCAGGGGGAGTAGCAGTGACGCGCCCGTGAGCTCCGCCGGCAGCCAGCCGTGCCTGAGTGACCGAGCCCCAGGCCGAGAGGCCGGGGGCACCCCACCTCTGAAGTGGCCCGAGCGAGCCCCGGGCTCCAGGCCCCGATAAGCGGCCGCCAAGGAGTGAGCCGGTGTATACCTGGACGCCCATCCCCAGACACAAAGAACCACCAACGCACCGATGTCTGAGGGAGTCCGCCACTGGCAGGGAAGTGGTGGTGGGGGGAGATAGGCCTCCAAACCTTGGAGGGCCTAAGATGTCCCCAGAGAGGTGGCGCCTGACACCCAACCTGACATATAGACACAGACATACAGGCACACACAGATACAAACATCCATTCCCACCCTCATGCTCTCATATGCACTTACTCCACACTCAACCAACGTGGAGACAGACATAAAGAGACGTTGTACACACGATCACACTCCCCAAGCGTACTCTACAAACCGGGTCTAGGTACCCTTGCCCCTGGAGGGGGGAACTGCACCCAGACCCAGGTGGTGTTACCCTTTTCCCTGCAGTGGGGAGAGGCAGACCACCCCGACTCCGCAGCAGCAGGGAGGCCCCACACTCCAGACCGCAGTCGGACAGCCAACTCCTCCTCCTAGCCCCCCCGCTCCAGCAGGTCGCAGAGAATGGGGGTGAGAGAAGACTCCAAACCTCCCTCCACCCGCTCATTGTAGTGTTGATGCATGTGTGTTCTAAGGTGCATTTAAAACCCAGGAGGGCATGGAGCTACCTGCCAGAGAGCAGCAGGTAAGCGCATGGTCCCTCCTGCTAGCCCTCAATGTCTACGTGTATTTAACATTGAGAGGTGGGCAACGACGCCAGGGGTGGGGTGTACACCCTGATGGTACTTTGGATTCCGTGTATCGTGCCCACCCCCAAGATCCTATATGTATGTGTAATGAGAGTGTGAGTAATGTGAATGTCTAAGTTGTGGGATAAAATTGAGGCAGAGGCAGCCAGAAGGGGACAGGGGGGGGTGGCCTCCTCTGCACCCTGGTGACATACCCCTACTCCAAGGTCCTGCATGTGTGGGTGGTTGTGGTGGAGCGGGAAGAGGGAGGCAGCTGGAGATGGGGAGGGAAGGAAGGGAGGGGCAAGTGACCCCTCCCCGCTGACCCCAGTAGGCACCCCCATACTCCGCGACCCGCCAGGAAAAGGGGCCCAGGCCCATCCAGACCGGGTCCCAGCGCAGCAGCGCCTCCCGGCCCCACAGAGCCCGGGACAGTCCACCCAACCCCACCACAGAGAAAACTGCACCCACCCCACCATCCACTCTTCTTCCAGACTACATAAGACAATAAACACCCAGGCTGAGATCTTCTTCCACCTCTCCTGTATCTCCCCCTCCTGCAGAGAGAGCCCCTGAGGAGAGGAAAGCTCCTGCAAGATGTGACAATCTTCCCCACCAGCTGAAGAGCCCCCCAGGTGGCTCGATTCACCGGCGGCACCCTGCTCCAGGGCTGGGCCCCCATGCACCCATCCGCCCCCAACCCCGGCAACACACCAACCAGGACCCAAGCCCCCGAGGCCCGGCCCGGGCCCCAGCCCAGAGACGGAGCGCCCCCAGAACCTCACGCCCATCCCGGACCCACCCAGGGGCAGCCAGGCTACCAGGTCAGTAACCCACGTCCGTCAGCACAGACCCTCCCCTATTGATGGAGTTGTTAAATAATTTTGAGATATATATGACCCTGATTCCTCACAGGCATCTTTAACTATTTTATATCAACCCTGTTGTGACCCTGTATTCTGTTGCCTGATTCGATCCTTCTTAGCTTAACTATTGCATGTCCCAGTCAAATGTGAATGTCTCCTATATCTTGTTTTCACGTGAACTGAAGAAGACTGTGAAAGTGACATGCCATTCCTGGTGCAAACTTGACACGTCAATCATTTGGACTGACAACACAGAAATACGCTGAGTCCTGCTGCTCCAGCTTCACTTGCTGTGAAACCTTGGAAAAAAATTATCTAAACTTTAGAAAATTGCAAAAGCCTAACACAGCAGCAAACACAAAGCTAGTGGTGATTTATTAATCATTCCTTGGTGGTGTCTTGTACAGATCTCCTGCAATCAATAATTACCTTTTCCAGTCATTTTCCAATCTGTACAAACAACCTGACACTCCACATAAAATGTAACATTTTATTTTTTCAAATGGCGATGCAATTGTTGCATGAGAGCTGGAATGTACGCTTTTTTGTTTCACTTGTTCTGTTGTCATTAAAATATCAGCTCACCAGCCATGTGGTGTTAAAAGTAATGTACATTTTATCTATCTTATTAATTATACCTTGTCATTGTTGAGGAAGCATAGTGGAAACTTGTAGGTCTGTCCAGGAGTGACATTCTGGAAGACCAGTTTAGATGGCTTGGGCTGAAAAAATGGCTGGTCCACATCTACAGAAGAAAACTAGCAGCACACACAGATACAGGTAGAATCCCTCGGATTTTCTGGGTGACGGTACTTTGGGTGCTACCACAGAATTTATTACCAATTTGTTTTCTTCACTAGTTTGGAAGCAAATGATGGATAAGATGTTGCACTAGTTAAGAAAATCCCTGCAGACTTTGTAAATACCTACAATGTGTTATATTCATTTAATGAATATGAGAGAAAACATAAACAAACATAATCATTAAGAGGAAATATGGCGTAGCAATTGTTCTATCCCAGGTCATCAGAGTGGCCTGGGGTGGAGTCTAACTCCTGGCCTGACTTATGATTTCAATCCAACTGTGTCCACTGTTCTTCAACCTGTCAAAGTTGTTTTTATAGCATAAGGAGGATCTGCACATTGTGCACATCTTTACAGTTAGTTTAGACAAGTCTAAATTGCTTGCCTTTGTCCTCTATCATTGCATCACTGCTGACTGAAAGTAATACTTTCTCGGTTTATTGCTGTCAGGATAATTTAAAAATGACCTGCTGTGTTTTGCTCCCTCTTATCACCTGCAGTGGCCCGGACAGGAGGTTAGTCACAATTTCATTTGCATATTTGATGAGTCATCATAAAATGCATAAAAGGTGAGATGCACAATTGGTCCTCATAAATATGATGAGGGGACATTTATTAATTTCAAAGGCAATTCATGAACTTTTGATGGCATTTCTGCTCCAAGTCTTCTGTTAAATACTGCTTCTAAAAGTACAGCATTAAGTCACATTGGTTCTCCTCTACCTGTCAATTAGCACCTGCTGACTAAGGGGAAGCAGCTTTGGTATGGTGTAAATACCCTTAGCACATAGCACACGCTCTGTATTCAGGAGATTAATGATGACATAAAGAGAAATCCAGATGCCTTGTTTGTTTGTTTTTCAGGTCTCATACTACATCATTCTTTGTAATAGGAGGTTATTGAAATAGTGTAATATCAATACATTAACCAGCATTTACTTTGTGATGTGTGGTGGTGTTCATGTCGAGGCATTCCAGGATGTGAGGTTGGTACGTGTCACCTGAGTTACTCATGCATTCATCTGTGGACTGCAACCTCTCCTGGGCGAAAACTGATGGAGTCATCAGCAACCACACATTCACACAGACCTATTTACTGTCTCCTAATCAGCAGTAATGAGGCACTAACCACTAAAAGGTAACAAGTTCAAGAGCTCTAGGCTTTCATTGTAAAGCTTGACAGCTTCTAACTAAGACACCAGGATTGTGAGCATATGTGTGAACACAAAGAATGTTAACAACCCTGCTTGAGTGAAGGCCATCAGCAGCATTTTGACATTATCATATTTTCTGCACAATCCTGTGGCATCAGCCCATATGAAGCAAAGACACATCTAACTGCACTTAACCTCTTACAAAGTTTGGTCAGAAAAGGATTTTTGCTTAAAATCTAAATTAATAATGTAGCAGAGGAAATTATTGTATATGCAATATTAAAGAGCTGCCAGTTAGGTGTGCTTTCAAAATACACTACAATCTTTTACTAAAAGACAACAAAGTTACCTGAGTAAACACTATTCTTCAAAAAGGGAAGATTCTTCCCTCCTTGAAATGATGAAATGACTTTTACAATAACATAATTTGGTGTAGCCTAAATGATGGACTGTAAGCACAGTGCTAAATATAAAAGCTGTGCTGCTTTATTAAAACCTATTTATTCAAATCATATCATACCTGTAAATTTGGGATATCATTGGAGAGCCAAAAATATCTAAACTTAAGTTTAATGTGTTTAGATAATTAGTGCATTTATTTTTTTATTTCTTAATGCAGATGAAAAATGTTTTGTTGTGTAATTAAATATGAGATATGAACAAACAAATGTTGAAACCAGTATAATCTGTCACCCCTGACAATGCAGACGTGAGGCATGGAGCGGCTGAGGATCCAAGTGCAGGCACGGGCAAAGGACTTATTGAGAGTTAACTTTATTTACAGAGGGACAAAAACGAAATACAAACAGGAGCTGAACATAGCAGCGACTACACTGAAAAAACCCAAACGGGGAAAATTAAACTTCGCACGAAACTGAAAACAAGAAACTAGAAAACCTGGAATGTGGAGAAAATGGGATGACAAGCAGAGGCAATATGGAGGACAAAACGCAGAGTGAAACGCAGACGGAACAGCAAAAAGCAGAAAAAACACAGGGCTTAAATACACATGCGGTAACGAGGGAGTGAGAAACAGGAGGGAAACACAGCTGGGACAAATTAGACATAACGAGACCAAGGAGGCAAAGCAGAACACACCAACATGGGACACAGACTGTCAAAGTAAAACAAGAAGCATAACACAGAAACGCCAACATGTACTACAAACAGAAAACCATAATTCACAGAATAAAACACAAAACACTGGATCGCAGACCCAGGAACGTGACACAATCAGCTAGGATATGGAATTCCTGGGGCAGCTGCAGTGGATTTCTTGGTGTTACTGTTCACTTATTATGCTTAAAAGTTGCAGCTAAAAAAGATGACTAAAAAAGACGAAGGGTGATAGATGACTTAAGATTGTAAAATTGACTAGCTGCAGCAATAAACACCTAAAAGCATCTTGGTTCCTGTAGCCTAATATGGCCTTTTCCTTTCAATATCTGTTATATTTTAGAGGATGACTATTATGTTCACTAATTAATGACAGGCTTTTATTGTGGAAAACTAACTGGCCTAAAGCATTTTGTTACTTCCGATAGATATCTGGGAGCTTTCATTTTGAAAACCAGACATTTTAAGACAGTAGCTTCCCATTAAGGCCTTTTATTTTGAAAATGTCACAGAGTTAAATGATGTCATTTCATAAAAAGTACATTCAACAAAAGTAATGTTCTAATGTTTTGGTGCTTTATCTACATATATTTCCATGGTGAATGGAGATGGCCCGCTATGTGTGGAAATTCTCCAGAAAAATATTAAATTTTACTTTTTGATGCAATTTTTGAATTTTAAAAATCTGAACAAGTAAGCAGATAAGTCTTAAATTTCATGTGCCATTGAAAAACATTGTAAGTAACGCGGGAGGAAATAAAGCAGTGGCACTAAAATTGCTGAGTTGAGGTAAATACAAAAAAACCTCATTGCAGTCAGATTGTACTTCCATAAAAGAAGAGAGTAATTATTCAGACAATCTGTTATTTGAAACACGATTTTTAAAAGAATGAAACGATGTTCAAAATGTAGCTCAAAGGAAACTGGACCCCTGTTAATTCATGAGAAAAATCTGGCTCACAAAGTTGCTGTAGTGCCTTCAATTCTATGTCACTTGCATGCGGTGATATTACCATAACTTTCATAATAGAACTGGCAGACTATATTAGTTCACAGGGGAAAAAGCCAAAAAGAACAATTACTCTCACCCTTCTTCATTTGCTCTCCTTCAAATGTTTATCACGGCAAAGCAAGGAAGCCTTTTTCTTAATCTGAATAGCACTCATTTTGAAAAAAGTTTTGTAGTAAACCTGCAAGACAGGAAAGAGAAGAGAAGTCATGGACAGATAAACTGGACACCCAGATTATGCAGTTTATACTAATGGCTACACTGGAAAGACAAGAAAAATCATGATTCAGTTCAAACAGCATCACTCTGTGTTCCTAAAAGGCTAAAACTGTGTAAAGATTACAATCGCTTGTGTTTCCTTTTATACTTCCTTACGGTGCAGTGATGTAAAGTTTTATATTCAATTTCAGACTTGGTTCAGAACACAAAAATGCAATGCTTTCCCAGCGTGATGATGTTTTCTCATCTCTTGACTGTTTAATGAGATGTTAGCTGGACCATTAATGTCGCGCTGACCTAGTAGGTGTGGCTGTTACTCCTCTCTTCCTCCTCCTGCCCACTACCTGCTCTGTGCTGCTGCTTGCGCGTGGCCGCTGATTAGACCTTGTGTGCAATCTACAACTAAGCGCAGCCTGGTGCGCGCCGCTCCGCCAGGTGAGCTGAATTAGAGCAATCAAGGGCTGGCGTGCCTAGTAGACCATAAAATGCATGCAGCAATCATTTGACCCGGGTGCGACATACTGAGAGGACAGCAAACGAAGCACAATCCACTTTCCACTGTGAGGAAGACTTTGAGCTAGACGGGCTATCGGTTTTTCACCTATGTTGAAATAAGAAGAGAAAATGCTCTCAATTAGGGAGACAGTCAAATGGTTTATTTATGTTTGATGTGTGCTTTACATTTGTGTGGCTGTTAATAAAGTTAGCGCGCTCTAGGGGGCGTATGCGTTCATCAAAAAATGGCCGAAGGCTGATGTGTGATTATTCCTCCCAAAATGTCGTTGATGAAGTTAGCTATGCACGTTAGATTTTACTGCGCATTTTCATACCTCTGCCAACAGGTTATGGGCCCAGGAAGCTAAGAAGTTTTCCAAAAGAGTCCATGTCGTTTTGCCACCGAGAGAAACGCCGCGACGTACTGCGCACTCGGTGAGGATTAGCATACCATGCTAGCGCCATGAGCCGACGAGCCGCTGAGTCAAATAGCCGTTGGGCTCGGCTAGTTTTTGATGGGGATGAAAAGAATTACGAACTATGGGAGATGAAATTTTTGGGCCACCTTCGTCTGCAAGGTTTAAGAGACATTATTTTGAAGCAGCCTACCGACGCGGAGGGAGAAGAAGAGAGAGCAAAGAATGCAGAGGCCTACGCGGAGCTGATCCAGTTTCTGGATGACAAAAGTTTGTCTCTTGTTATGCGAGAAGCAGCGGATGATGGACGGAAGGCGCTGGGGATTCTAAGAAACTATTATGCAGGTAAAGGAAAGCCTCGTATAATTAGCCTGTATACAGAACTCACTTCGCTCCAAAAGTCCAGCAGTGAGAGTGTGACTGAGTATGTGATACGAGCAGAAACAATAATCACAGCCCTGAGGAATGCTGGTGAAACTTTGAGTGATGGGCTATTGGTAGCAATGGTTTTGAAGGGACTGCCAGAATCGTTTAAACCGTTTGCTATCCATGTCACACAAAGTGAAGTTGAAGTGACTTTTGCTGAATTTAAAACTAAACTGCGAAGCTTTGAAGACACAGAGAAAATGCGCGCCGCAGCGTCAGATGACAACATCATGAAAGCACGTGCACGACCGAGCGACAATCCCACGTTTGAAAAATCGAATGACCGTGGGGCCGGCAACGCAGACATAGTGTGTTTCAGATGCGGACTAAAGGGACACAAAGCCAGGACGTGTCAGCGCAAGCAGTGGTGTAGCGAGTGTAAAAGCACCACCCATCGGGACTCAACATGCAGACGGAAACGGCGGCAAGACAATGCACGGAAAGTTTCCGAGGAGTGGGGTAGCAAAGACTACGCATTCCGGGTAAGCAGCGAGGGTGCAGCATTCCAGTCAGAGCATGGCATCAACAAAAAGGGTCTGATGGTGGACACAGGGGCAACTTCGCATATTGTTACAGATATAACGAAGTTCAGGAGATTCGACGACAGTTTCCAGCCCAAGTCACACTACGTAGAGTTGGCTGACGGCACCAAGTGCACTGGAGTTGCAGAGCAAAGAGGGGAGGCAGAGTTTTGCTTGATGGACAGCAGGGGGCAGTGCCACAAAACAACCTTGAAACAGGCACTGTACATCCCATCGTATCCACAAGACATCTTCTCTGTGAAAGCAGCTACCTCAAATGGAGCAACTATGATCTTCAAGCAAGGAAAAGACACCCTGCGACACAAAGACGGTACAAGGTTCCCAATATATGAGTACAACAGACTGTACTACCTACAAACAGTAAACACTGAAGGTAAAGACCAGTGTAAGGGTTGCTATGACATGCAAACATGGCATGAAGTTCTTGGTCACTGTAATTATGATGACATTCAGAAATTACAGGGGGTTGTTGATGGTATGGCAATCAAAGGAAAAACAGATAAATCTGTCTTGCATTGTGAAGTGTGCACACAGGGAAAGTTTGTTCAAACTAGAAACAGGGACCCTGATGCACGAGCCAAAACCGCCTTAGAGCTGGTACACACAGATCTAGCTGGTCCAGTAGACCCAGAGTCCAGAGATGGATATAGATTTGCACTATCATTCACTGATGACTATTCCAGTGCAGTGTTTGTGTATTTTCTGAAAAATAAGAGTGACACAGCAAAAGCAACACAGAAGTTTTTGGCTGATACAGCCCCGTATGGGCAAGTTAAATGTATCAGGTCTGACAATGGAACAGAGTTTATGGGAAATGAGTATCAGGCACTCCTTAGCAAAAATGGAATCAGGCATGAGACCTCAGCACCATACTCACCACACCAAAATGGTACTGCAGAACCCTATTGGCGTACTCTTTTTGATATGGCCAGGTGTATGTTAATAGAGAAACAGTTACCTAAAGAGTTGTGGACTTACGCAGTGCAAACAGCAGCTGTAGTGAGGAATAGATGTTTTAACAGACGCACAGAACAGACACCATATTTAATGCTGACAGGAAGAAGGCCAAACCTTTCCAGGATGCAGACATTTGGGTCAGTGTGTTATGCCTACAGACAGAACAAGAGAAAACTAGACTCAAGGTGTGAGAAAGGAATTTTTGTTGGATATGACAAGAACAGTCCAGCTTATATGGTCTACTACCCGGGCAGTGGGAAAGTACAGAAGCATAGACTGGTGAAGTTTGAGACTAAAACAAGAGTAGAGAGACAAACACAGACTGACAAGGTGCCAGATGATGAGGGTGACTTTGAGACACCAAACAGGTTCACCAAGACCAGAGAACAGACTGATGTGAGTACAGAACACACAGATACTCAGGAACAGATCCCATTAAGCATGTCTGAGATGAGCAGCCAGTCACAGGAGAATGAACTCGACTGCGAGGCTGCAAGGTATCCTTCCAGAGTGAGAAAGAGGCCTGGGTATTTAAGTGAATATGTTACTGATAAGGAGGATTGTGATCAAGTACTTACAAACATGGATTATTGTTACAGAGCAATGTGTAACATTCCCCAAACATTCAAGGAAGCAATAACTTCATCTAACTCAGAGAAATGGGTCAGTGCAATGGATGACGAGATGCAATCACTAAGAGAAAATGACACATTTACCTTAACCACTTTGCCTGAGGGTAAGAAGACAGTGGGGGGTAGATGGGTGTACGCAGTCAAAAACAATGTTGATGGATCTGAGAAGTACAAGGCACGTTATGTTGCTAAAGGATATAGTCAGAGGATAGGTGTGGATTATGAAGAAACATTTTCCCCTACTGCTAACCTGACTAGTATCAGAGTGTTGATGCAAAAGGCAGCACAAGAAAACATGCTTTTACACCAGATGGATGTTAAAGCTGCCTATCTTCATGCACCAATAGATTGTGAGGTATTCATGGAACAACCTGAGGGTTATGAGGTAAAATCCGACACAAATGAAAAACTGGTGTGCAAGTTGAAAAAGTCGCTATATGGGCTAAAACAATCAGGCCGGAATTGGAACAAGTTGTTGCATGAATATCTGAGTGAGAACAACTTCGTGCAAAACCCCGCTGACCATTGTGTTTACACAAAAATGACAGAAAATAAGAAGGTGATTCTGATTGTATGGGTAGATGACCTGATCATTGCTGCTAGTGATGAAAGTGAACTAACTGTTGTGAAGAAAATGCTTGCAGCAAAATTCAAAATGAAGGATTTGGGTAAACTGAGACATTTCATTGGTATAGATTTTGACCAGAGTGATAACTGTGTAAAAATGTCACAAAAACAATATGTGGAAAAAATACTTGAAAGATTCAACATGCAGGATTGTAAAGAAAGACAGACACCTTGTGAGCAAAAACTGAACTATGCTGATGATGCAGAAAAGATGAGTGATGTCAAAAGGTACAGAGAGGCAGTTGGTAGTCTGATCTATTTGGCTACATGCACAAGACCAGACTTGAGTTTTATAGTCAGTAAACTTTCACAGTACTTTACTGAGCCAACTGAAGACAAATGGACTACAGTAAAACATGTACTGAGGTATCTGAAAGGGACAACCGAGAAAGAACTGTGTTACAGGAAATGTGACAACAAAGAACTGAGGTTGTGGGCATACAGCGATGCTGATTGGGCAGCTGATGTAACAGACAGACGGAGTACAACTGGTTATTGCATAAGCTTGTCTGTAGATGGTCCTTTAATCTCATGGAAAACCAAAAGACAACCTACTGTTGCATTATCTACCTGTGAAGCGGAGTACATGGCTTTAGCTGCGACCCTACAAGAAGTTTTGTACCTAATGCAACTGTTACAAGGTATTGATGGACAAAAATATGCACCGCCAAAAGTTCATGAAGATAATCAGGGTGCAATTGCGTTGGCGAAGAATCCTGTGACGAGACAGAGATGTAAACATGTTGACATAAAGTACCACTTTGTGAGATCAACTGTGAGTGCAGGAAAAATAACTCTGGATTATTGTTCAACAGAAGAGATGGTTGCAGATGTAATGACAAAGCCTGCAACAAAAGTTAAGCTGTTCAAGTTTGAGAAGTTTATGTTTGGGCATTAACATGGTATACGAACATGTATACAGTACTGAGGAAGAAGCCTTTTGTTTGTTGTTTTTTTTGTTTACTTAAGAGCATCATAATATGAGAGCAAGTGGGGGTGTTGAAATAAGAAGAGAAAATGCTCTCAATTATGGAGACAGTCAAATGGTTTATTTATGTTTGATGTGTGCTTTACATTTGTGTGGCTGTTAATAAAGTTAGCGCACTCTAGGGGGCGTATGCGTTCATCAAAAAATGGCCGAAGGCTGATGTGTGATTATTCCTCCCAAAATGTCGTTGATGAAGTTAGCTATGCACGTTAGATTTTACTGCGCATTTTCATACCTCTGCCAACAACCTATCTATCTACATATCTATCTACCTACCAGCTATCAAACTAGCTGGTCAAAATAAAGTGAGTGAAATTCAAAGTCTGGTCTTTTTCAAGTGTGGGCACCTCACAGACAGAGAACACTTGACAGTGAAAAACCGCCCTGGCCAGTAGAGAAACCGGCCTTGACCAGTGAAGACTCCACAAAAGCTCACCACAAATACGGAGAAGACTCCACCTGGGGGCCTGGAGGAAATCGCAACTTGCCGTTTGCCTGTCCAACCAATAACCAAGAAAGCAGCATGGCTGAGTCCAAGTCACTCGAAGAGCTGAAAATAGAGTGAACCACTGCAAAGAGACTGTTTTCCAGACTCACCAACCACATAATAATGACCCACATGGATATGTCTGTAGAGGAGCTGCAGGATTCCTTCAAGAGACTCACAGCAGAGGGCTCCAAAGTGATTGACATGAATGAGGAGCTCGAGGCCGCCTACATCACGCAGTGTGAAGCAAAGGGCACACCGGAGCTGATGGGCCAACAGAGAGCGGACGTCGAAAAAACGGAGAAAGAATGTGAGCAGAAGTTGAAGGAGGTGAAGCACCTGATCAGAGAGACACTGTGGACATCATATGGTGAAAGAGAACTGACCCTTGCTCTAAAATCAGTAGAAATGGCGTGTGAGAACGTCACATCCACTCAGCCTGATACACCCCTGGAGGCATATGATTTTATGCTCCACCATCTGGAAGAACTGGTGAAGAAAGCTAAGCAGGCACACCAGACATGGAACCGCTGGGCTCCACCTGCTGAGAGGCGAGATTGTGATCGTCGACTAATGGAGCTCGAAACCTACCTTCCAAAGCTGGTGTCAGGGAAGGCAGCCGTTATCAAAGCAGAGAGAATTAAAAGAGATGCCGACCAAGCAGTTGTCACAGTCCGCAACGCGGCCCCGGTCGCAGCCATAAAATTGAAAGCCACAGCTTTACCAAAGTTCACCGGCAGCCAGCGTGAGTTCTACAGATGGCGGAAGGAATGGGAGGCTCTGCAAAAGCAAGGTGAACCAACCAGGTCCGTGGAAGTAAAGAAATTCCAACTTCTCGATAGCCTCGATGATAAAGTGGCCAAAGATCTGCGCCTGTCCACATACACCTCGGCCGATGAGATCTTCAGAGTCCTTGAGAACCGCTATGGAAATCAAGCCACCATCGCCATTGAAATCATTGAGGAGCTTCAAGCTATCCCTCCTGTCCGTAGCAACCAGCCTAGAAGAATTATAGAGCTTATCCACGCAGTTGAAAAGGCCCTCTATGATTTGAATGAGCTGGATGAAGCAAATGCCATAAAGAACCTATTAGTAATAAAGTCTATTGAAAGCAAGCTGCCCGAGTCCCTAAAGAAAGACTGGCTTACCCACGCTGCTGATCCAAAGAATGCTGTGACTCATCAGAACCGGTTTGACAAGCTGCTCGCATACCTCCAATCTCAAGAGTCCATCTACGAGCAGTTAGACCAGCTGAGAGATATCGACCCTGCCAAGGAGAGAACAAAGTTCCCAATAAAGTACGCCCGTACCAAGTCAGTTAAATCCAGTACTGATCCAGCAGGCTGCATCATCTGTGGGGACCCAAAGCACAAGAGAAAGCTCTACATCTGCAGACGGTTTAGAACCAACACAAAGTTACAGGAGAAAGAGGATGCAATGCAGCAACTTGAAGCCTGCAAGAGATGCCTCGAGATCCACAACGAACCCTGCAGAAAGACGACTTACCTGTGTGGAAAACCAGAGTGCAAAGACCAGCATCATTACCTTCTTTGTCCCTTGCCACGACCCTTATCACAAAGGCCTAAGTCTGGTCCGGCGAGAGCTGAGGGGAGGAGGTACACAGAGGTTCAAGAAGAGTTCATCTCTAAACTATCGCCAGAACTAGCGCAGCAGTGTCGGAAAGCTTTCTGCAACGTCTCATCACAAGCCTTCAACTCCATGGCAGCAGAGAGAGGTCTACTGGAGGAGACTGGTCTAAAAGAGTACCCTGTGATCCTGATGCTCCTTGACGTCATCGCCAATGATGGGCAGAGGATTGGGACACTAATTGATCTAGCATCTGACACAAACTACATAACCCATAAAGCTGCAAGTAAGCTCAACCTTCGTAGTGAAGACGTCATGCTTGTCATCCAGGGTATCGGAGGTATGAAGGTGTCTGTGGCAACCAAGCGCTACCTTCTCAAGATCCGTGTCAACACCTCAAGAGGAACTTTAAAGCCTCACCAGTTAGTTTGCTATGGTCTTGACAAGATTGCTGAAGTGACAAGACGTGTTCCACCTCAAAAGCTACAGAAGATCTTCCCTGACATCCCTCTCCAAGACCTCATCAGACCCAGAGAGATCCAGCTTCTAATCAGCCATAAAGGAGGCCAGCTGGTGCCCCAAAAGATCCGTTCCATCGGTGACCTGGTTCTCTGGGACGGTCCACTTGGCAAAACAATCGGGGGCACGCATCCAGACCTCTTTGAGGAAGTCACTTTGATGGCCCACACCTCTAAGACTCACTTCGCAAGATCAATGAGAGCTGCTGCATTCAAGTACCAAGAGTTCACTAAAGACCTAGCTTCCTGTCAGCATCCTGATCACCCTGAGACTCTATCCACCACAGCTACCAGCAGTAGAGACTTTCTGAAGTGGTGGAGGTGGGAAAGCATCGGAGCCGCTTGCCAGCCGAGATGTGGAGGGTGTCGTTGTGGGAGCTGCCAGCCAGGGGTCAAAGAAATGACGCTCGCAGAAGAGAGGGAGATGGAGATCGTGAGGAATGGCCTGACGTATTCAACTGGAGATGACCACAGCAGTGAACCACATTGGCATGCCAAATACCCATGGGTAGAAGATCCAGCAACCTTGCCAAATAACAGGAAAGTGGTAGAAGCAACATTCATCAGAACCGAGGTGAAGCTATCTAAAGAACCTGAATGGAAGACGGCCTATGCTGCACAAGTTCATGAGATGGTAAACCGCAGAGCTGCAGTGAAGCTGTCCAAAGAAGTCCTGCAGAGTTGGACTGGGCCAGTATGGTATATAAGCCACCTCATCGCGCCAAATCCACACTCTGTCTCTACCCCAGTGAGGTTGGTGTGGAACAGCAGCCAGAAGTACAGAGGCCTCAGCCTGAATGACATCCTCATCAAAGGTCCTGATGTCCTGAACCCGATAAGAGCTGTCCTGCTAAGGTTCCGAGCTGGTGTCTACGCCGCCCTTGGTGATATCCGCAAGATGTACAACTCCGTCTGGCTGGAAGATCGAGAGGTCCACTTGCACAGATTCTTGTGGCGTGACACAGAAGATGCAGGCATAGAAGACTATGCCATAACAAGAGTCAACATTGGAGACAAACCTGCTGGTTGCATAGCCCAAGTCGCCATGAGAGAAACTGCAAACCTACCTTCATTCAGTCACTTCACAGCTTATGTCGATGACATCCTGACATCACACAATGACCTCGACCATCTGAGACGCCTAACAGCCAGCATCGAGCACATCCTGAGAGCTGGAGGATTCTACATAAAGCCTTGGGTCTACTCCAGTCAAAGTGGGAGGGAGGAGTCAAAGAAAGAGTTGCCTCGATCAGAGCCAAAGACTATGATCCTGCCGAACCAGCTGACGGAAGATGACAACAAAGCCCTTGGCCTTGGCTGCACCATCAATGATGACAAGCTTCATGTCATGGTTGCAGTGAACTTCTCAAAGAAAAGGAGGAAAATGCGCCTTGGTCAAGACCTGCTCAGAGAAGAAGTCAGAGAACAAACACCTGATCCATTCACCAGGCGAGAACTGCTAAGCCAAGTCTCCGGCCTATATGAACCACTCGGTCTTGTGACTCCCGTCAAACAAAAGGGTGCCATCCTGGTAAGGAGAGCTTTCCAAGAAGCAAAAGTAAAGCACTGCCTCGAAGACACATGGGACACAGCCTTGTCTGAAGGTCTCCGAGAAGACGCCATAAAGCTTCTGGAAGAGTATGCTGACCTGAAGAAACTGCATTTCACTAGAGCCCTGACTCCACCAGATCCCTGTGCAGAGCCCAGTGCCATCACGTTCTCTGATGGCAGTGAATATGCATATGGTGCAGTGATGTACCTTTGCTGGAGCTGCAGCCATAGTGTCATTGTGAGACTAGTAGAGTCCAAAGCCAAACTGACGCCTCTCAACCACAAAGGCGATCCTGTTAAAGCAGAGATGTGTGGCGCAGTCTTTGCTGCCCGTCTGAAGACCTACTTCCAGAGACACTGCAGAATCCAGGTCAAAAAATGGTACCACCTCGTCGACAGCCAGACCGTCTTGGGTGCAATCCAGCGTGAGAGCTACGGTTTCCAGACCTTCTTCGCAAACCGCGTTGGTGAAATCCATAGTAGCACTGATGTCCAAGATTGGTGGTGGATTCCTGGGTCAGCAAACATTGCAGACATTCTCACCAGAGGGGCCAGTCCAGATGCCCTAACCGAGGACTCCGAGTGGCAGTCGGGTCCAAAGTTTCTCCAACTTCCTGAAGATGAGTGGCTGAAGAAATCAGCCGAAGAAGTTGCTGCCCAAGCTCGAGAAAAGGTCACAAAGCTACAGAAAAAGACTTTTGTTGCAGTCCTTACCAGAGTCCACATCAAGGCAGCTCAGGACTCGGCACACGTAGAGTCGAGAAGACCACCAGGAGTAGCAACCCAACAGCTAATCGACGAAAGACGATTCAGCAACCTGAGAAGGCTGATTGGGACCGTGGCGTGGGTCTGGAGGGTTGCCAAAAAGTTCATGAGATCCAAGACCAGAGACCAAGAAAAGTGGGAGGTAGTACCATCTTCGTGTGTCCTTACAGTCACCTGAAGAGAGGTCAAATCCTGCTGCACCATTCGAATTCACATCTGTCGACCTGTTTGGACCCTATCATGTGAAGGATGATGTCAAGAGAAGAGTGACCATGAAAGTTTGGGGAGTTGTGTTTTGCTGTATGGCAAGCCGAGCCATTCATGTCGAATTAGCAAGCACACTATCAACAGAGAGCTTCCTGCTTGCCTACCAGAGGTTCACTTCTGTCCGAGGCCATCCCCGAAAAATCTGGTCAGATCCTGGCACAAACTTTGTCGGTGCCAAACCTGTATTAGAAGAAATGTATGCTTACCTGAGACAACAAAACAAGGAGTCACTTGAAGAATACTCTGCCAAAAATGAGACCACCTGGGCATGGAAGATTCTTCCCGCTGACTCACCTCACCGAAATGGGGCCGCCGAAGCTGCTGTCAGAGTTACCAAGAGAGCCCTTCATACACTTGGCAATACAGAGGCTCTTACCTTCAGTGAGTTTCTGACAGCACTCCAGCTAGCTGCCAACCTTGCAAATGAGAGACCCATTGATGCCAGAATTCAGAGCCGAGAAGATCGCATTGACTACATCACGCTGAATAATCTGTTGCTTGGTCGAGCCACGCAAAGTGGGGACTTCAAGACTATCGACTTCACAAATTATCCTTTCAAAAGGCTGAAGGAAAAACAAACCATGGTCAACAACTTCTGGAGGTCCTGGAGCCAACTCGCTGGACCAAACCTGTTCATCCGCAGTAAGTGGCATACTGCAGAGAGAAACATCGCTGTTGGAGACATAGTTTGGCTCTGCGACCAAAATGCCCTTAGAGGGCAATTCAGACTCGCAAAAGTCATCAGCATGAATCCTGATTCCAAAGGGATTGTTCGAGATGTGCATGTGAGGGTCTCTCCAAGTTCCAGCATTTCAATCAAGAGTCCAAAATCTGCTACCACAAGTCCTGAGCTGGGCACCATCTTACATCGGGACATCCGGCATCTTGTGGTCCTTTTACCGGTGGAAGATCAAGCAAGGGACCAGCCCACCTGAGTGCGATCTTTCCAGGCAGTGCTGAGCAAAGATCGAGTGGGAGGTGTCGCGCTGACCTAGTAGGTGTGGCTGTTACTCCTCTCTTCCTCCTCCTGCCCACTACCTGCTCTGTGCTGCTGCTTGCGCGTGGCCGCTGATTAGACCTTGTGTGCAATCTACAACTAAGCACGGCCTGGTGCGTGCCGCTCCGCCAGGTGAGCTGAATTAGAACAATCAAGGGCTGGCGTGCCTAGTAGACCATAAAATGCATGCAGCAATCATTTGACCCGGGTGCGACATACTGAGAGGACAGCAAACGAAGCACAATCCACTTTCCACTGTGAGGAAGACTTTGAGCTAGACGGGCTATCGGTTTTTCACCTATCTATCTACATATCTATCTACCTACCAGCTATCAAACTAGCTGGTCAAAATAAAGTGAGTGAAATTCAAAGTCTGGTCTTTTTCAAGTGTGGGCACCTCATAGACAGAGAACACTTGACAATTAAAAAATGGACAAAACACAGGTGTATTAAAAAAAAAAGTTTGCTCTCTATTTTCTGAGGTGCAATATTGCTGTGACACCGTTAGGATCCAGTTACTACATTTAAAAGAACTCAAAACAGATTCTGTTAAAATTAAAATTATTTAATTACAGTCACGTTTAGAAGTGGGTTGAGAAGTGTCTATACACTCATCATGGACATGAATGTCACTGTAGTTTTGAGCTTTTAAGGATTTCTTTGAACTGATCTTTTTCTCGGGTGGAATGACTGTCTAGTACACTATAAAATAAATTTTTTTAAACAAAAACAAAACTTAGGTGCACAAGTTTGAATGTACTTTTCTCTAATTTTTCCTTGTATTGATTTTCTCTAATCCATACAGGGTCAAAAGTATACAAATATACATACAGTCTGGCTAATATTTCGTGAAATGTCCCTTACCAAAGCACCTAAAACCAGACACTTTTAATACTCATCATCAAACCTCTGGATATTTGATCGTTCTTCTTGGCAGAAGAGTTGATTTAAACTGGTTGTTTCCTGGCATGGACACAGATTTTCAGTGTAATCTGCAAATATTCAATAGAGTTGAAATCAGGACTTCAGCAATTATTGACCTGTTGAAAGACTCAGCTGTGTCCAGGTTTCAAAGGTCTAAGTGGTGATTTAAGGTGAAGCTAAAGAATTAAGAAGAAAACAGACACTGTCAGGTTGCTGGGTCGTTGGTCCAGCCAATGACCCAGTGTCAATGGAAAATTGTATTTAGTAGTCAGTATAATCTTTTAGTGATATAAGTTTGCATATGGTAGAATACTGCATGTAGTTATTTGTATTAGAAAATATTCAACCATGTATACTTAGAGGCATATAATTAATTGTGTGTGATCTCTAACAGGCTGCAGGCTTGGGGTGCATCCCAGGAATGCACCCCCACGTCTGGGAGCATGAGAGCTCATACCTTGTTTTATTGTTTTACGGCAGGATTAACGTAGCTATGTCTGTTTTAGTTTAAGTGCTTCTTTACATATAGATGAACTGCTGGACTTCCTCACCATGTTATCTAGGGTGGGGGAGACTACCCCCTTTCCTGACCAAGGATGTACCTTTTGTGCTCTCATGACCCTTTGATCAGCAGGACACACACACACACACACACACACACACACACATACACACACACACACACACACCTACTGAAGTATAAATAAAGATTGGGGCAGTTTCTTAGTGCGAGTCTCAGTCTGGAGGCTGCCCTTGCTAGCAAGAAGTTCTGTGTGTTTCTCTTCTCTGAGTCTTTACTGAAGAAGTGTTTTAGAATATTTTCCCTAACACCCAGCAACCTGACAGTGAGTTTATTTTGTATTTATGATTGCTTTTTGCTGCATTTTTGGAGATGTTTTAGTTCAAGTTTTTACAGTTAGTACGGAGTTTAGTCTTTTTTTATATTTCTAAGTTTTTTGTATTTCTAGTTCATGTTTTCTTGCCTCTGGCTCATTCCTGTGTCTCATCTGAGAGTCTGTTATGTCCTTTGTGTATGTTTCCTCAGTCATGTCTGTGTTTCCCTCCATTTCTCTAGCTCACTTTCTCTTTCTTCGTCTCCCTTTTCTGTTCCCATGTCTCCCCTGTCTGTCATGTGTATCCATGTGTGTTCTCCCTCAGTGTTTCCTGTTTTATTTTGACAGTCTCGCTCATCCTGTGTTTAGTCCCAGCTGTGTTCCCCATGTGTTTCTACTTCCCTTGTCACTCTCATGTGTATATATTAGTATATAGTTTGAGTTTCCCTTTATGCCTGGTCAGGTTGAATGGGTCAGGTTAAACGTTTTGAGAACTTTTCATTTTACACAAAGCTTTCCCTCCATCAGGCACAAAAAGGATGGTTGTCTGGTTCGTTGCCTGGCAATCTCGACAGCATCCCAATATACTCTTTGCTGATTGGCTCAAAGCCCTAACAGTTGAAAGTTGATATAATGCTGAATGGTCTATTTCAAAATGTTTTTAAAGACATAATTTTTGATTGTTGGTGTGTTTTTGATTAACATCATTTTAATATTTCTTCAAATTAAGAGAACTGAAACGTTTTTGCACACTCGATTTTTTTTAACTTCCCTATTTCATCCAGAAAGAAGAAACAACAACAACAAATATTACTAAGAAAAATGTGCACAGAAATCACCAAACACTCGTGTTGTGCAAGTACTATACCAAACAGCTATACAGGCCTTTCATATATATAAAAATACAGAACTTTAAGATCTACTGTTTAAACTTTAACATGCTATCTGAACTTAAGCTATTTGAAGACTTAAGAAGTGTGTTGAATTTGATCTTGAGTTTAATTAAAGAAGCCTACTTTGCCCTGTTTCACAGAGTATGGCTTGGTTCACTGCGTCTGAAAATTCACAAGTTTTCAAAGGGGAAAGAAATTATGTATCTCTATAACCCACAGATACAATAAAATAATTCTGATTATATGTCTTATACTATGTATTAAATACAAAATCCTGCTCTCTTACACACAAACACACAAGCAGTCACCACCACATCCATTAAAACCAAACATCAGCTGAGCACTCTGTGTTCAAGAGGGTCATTGTGCAGGCATATGAGACACAAAAGGAATTTGAAAGCCCAGTGAGCACGATTAAAGGGCAGGAAGCTCCAATTAAATCTGCAGGTCTACTTTATCCCCCCTGACTGATTACTCATGACTTACAGTACATATCTGAACTGATTTGGTAGATGAGACACTTTGATCATCTTCTTATTTTGTCATGGTACCAGCATTTCTAAGTCTTAGGCTTTTGCTTAAGTTTCCAGTTTAAACATTTCTATTTCTAGTTTTCTTAGTTACTATCTGCTCAGGTTATATTTATAGTTCTAGTCTTTAGGTTTTTGATACTGTTCCTCCCCCGTTTTCCTCATTTCATGTTTAGTCTCCCTTGTCTTCATGTTCGTTTATCTCCTGTGTCTGATTTCTGTGTTTCCTTTCTGTCTCCCCAGTTGGCTATGTCCCTATGTCTGTCTCGTCCCCAGTCCCAGTGTCAACCCCACGTCTTAGTATGTGTGCATGTTTCCTGTTTTATTTTGATAGTCCCATGTCCTGTGTTTATTGTATTCAGTTTTGCTTCCTCCCTGTCATGTCTCTTTCTATTTAGTCCACCGTCTTCCTCTGCCTGTTGTTGTGTTGTCTCACATTGCTGTGTATTCCCCTGCTGTCCTTGTGTCCCTCTCTTCTCTTAGCTTTCTCCCCAGTTCCTGATCCTGGTTTTGAGTTTTCAGTTCTCAGTTTCCAATCAATGTTAGGTTTTGTTTACATGTATAGCTTAGGATTTTGGCTGTTCCCTGACTCAGGCTAAGGAGGCACTGAGAGCTGGCCCAGGTCATTGGTCCTCCTCTTCTACAGCGCTGCAGCTTAATTCCTCCATTACTACCTCACCACAGCAGCAGGAGTCTCCTATATCACCACAGCTGCAGCAGCGGAAGAAATTTTCCATGTCTCTCCTCCTCCAGGTCCCAAGTTTTTTTTAAAGACAAAGCTGTCCTGATCTGAGTGTTTAGATTCTAAAACTGTTTATTCTGACGCAGTTTCCTCCATTTAAAAAAAAAAAAAAAAAGTTTTCATCATGCTCCTTCCAAGCCTGGAAGTATTACTACAGAGACTGGTAACTCCAGCTCAGAGAATTTAGAAGACTGTTTTCTTCACACTCCTCCCAAGCCTGGAAACTTTATAGCCCCTTTTCTGTCAGTACCTTCGCGCATTGACTCGGCACAGTTTACCACAGTTTTCCATTAGGTCATAGTACCTGGTACCTGGTACTTTTTCAGATCCAAACGATCCGAGCAGGTACTAAAATGTGATGTCGTCACACTGCATGACACTGATTGGCTGGTCAGTAGTGTCACTCAATGAGTCATGAGAGCTTCTCATTCACGAAAGTCAAAAACGTCATCTTTGAAACCCAGCAACGAGGGAAATAGCTCCCAAAAAAAAGAAATGCGGTGATCCTTGAGTCTGACGAAAAGCCACAGACCAAGCAGTAGGTATATTCTTGCCTGAATGTCCACCTTTAGTCTTCGTATCGCACATTATTGACGTCTTGGGATGTGCAGATGCATTGCTATGTTGACAAGCATGCACACAAGGTAGTACTAGGTTGTAATGGGAAACCAGTCAATCCAAGCCAAGTTGTGGTGATAAGGGGGTGAGTCGATCTGAGTAGCTGCTAATGGATAAGGGCCTTGAGATTGTTTATTCCAAGGCTTTGTTACCCAGTTCCGGATAATAACAGTTTTTCTGGAACTGTTGTGTAGCTAAACTGGGCCAATTACAAACTGAAACTTTACCCAGGCAGAATTCAGCAGTGTAGGGACTAACGCGTTATTAAGTAATGCGTTACAGTAACTACGTTATTATTGTGATAATGAGCACAGTAACTAGTTATTATGCCAAAATCAGGAACGCGTTAATCGTTACTGGGATTTAGATAGGCGGCTGTTGTCTAGTCAAAATGCCCGGGCCGATTTTTTGTCCCAGTCCAGCTCTGTATGCAGCTCATCTGCAGTCTGGTGTTGCCTACATCTTCCTATTCGGAAGGCAGAATTTCCGAGTTCTGAGTACAATCGAAAGCACCACAACTGCAGTTTTCGTGTTGGATGTAAAAAGCGCACGTGACACTGTGACGTAGGCTAGAATCATGGCGGCGGTCAATGATGGTCCAGGTGTGGGATTTCACTCGTGGAAATATGCACATTATTTTTTCCTTTCTATTGGTAGGTGGCACAGTGCACCTTTGGCAAGTAAGCAAGCTAGAAGACTGGCAATCTCGCTGGGTATCCAGTTACGGAAGCAACACATTAACAAGAGAATTCTGAGTAAAACCAAAGTTACTTTCCCTAGTAACTAGTTACTTTGAAAGTAACGAGTAACTTGAAGTAACTGAGTTACTTTTGAGAGAAGTAACTAGTAATGTAACTAAGTTACTAATTTAAAGTAACTTACCCAACACTGGAATTCAGAGACTGAGTTTGAGGCCTTAGATTGTTCTGGTCCCCCGGAGGTTCTCGTTTCATTCTCTGCTGGGGGCTCAGCTGAGGCGTCCCAGTCATCTGTCTCCGCTGGGGGTCAGGCGAGCTTGCCCAGCTAGCCATGGTCTCCACATTGCAGCCTGAGCCTGCGAAGCCTCATGTGCTGTGTAGCCCTAGCCGCTGCACCCTTAACAGGCTGTGTACCCTGCACAGCTCCAGCTAGCCAGAGCTCTTTGCACTTTCTGGTTCTGCTCCACCAGAGGTCCTTGCTCCATCTGGTTTATCTCTGCCTGAACCAGTGGTCACTGCACTGCCCAATCCTGCACTGCTCAAGGGTTCCCATCCCTGTCAATACCAGCCACCATTCAAGCCGCCCAAGGGCCTCCGTCCGATACTACCACCACGCCACACCACGCCAATACCAACGCTGGCCATTGACTTCTCCTTGCTTTCTCCCCAGTTCCTAGTTTTTTATTGTACGTTTCTAGTTTTCAGTTCTCAGTTTCCAATGTTAGGTTTTGTTTTCATGTATTTAGTTTAGTGCTTTGTTGCTGCAAATAAAAGCTGCCTCTTTCAGTAATCTCTTTTGTGTTCGAGTCTTGCATCTGGGTCCAACTCCAGCCTGCTACACAACACCACCATGACATGTTTTTGTTTCTAACTTGTCCCATGTGAATAAATGAAAAAAAATAAATGCAAAGAAGTTGCATTAAATAGGAACTATTCATATTTAAGTTGAAATGTTATACTAAACTATTTTTCACTTTTTCTGGAATGTTTATGGTTTATGAGTTGTTGGCTTTAATCCATAACCAGACCTGTTAATTGTAAACTCGTGATTTTTTAAGATAAAATATTAAACAAATAAGCTTTGTATTTACCTTACTTTATCCTGTCTCTGTAATTACATGCAGTACATTGCTCCCCTTTTCTTATGCCTTGTGTCACTGCTTTGTATTAGGTTTTTGTGTGTTTTCACGTTCATTCTTTTCTACTAATCCCTGAGTCAGCACTTTGAATTGTTAGTCAGAGCCACTATTTGTACAGCATGCTTCAGACACATGCGGGATTTCCCCGAACTGGTGTTCAATGGAACATCTGAAATCTGAAATGTTTGTTTATATTTGTGGGGTAAAAAACAATAACAAAAAAAATCCACAACATTACTGTTTAGATTTTATCTTATTATTATTATTTCCTTATCTTTTCCTTTCCCTTCTTCTCTGTCGCCCTCTCACTGTTTCTCCCTCTGTTCCCGGTCTTGTCTCGTCATGAGAAACGGATCAGTAAATTGCCCAGTCGGCTGGAAAATTGGATTTTGTATTCTTCAAAGTGCGACCGGCACTCTGTGTAAGCCCCGCCCCCATCCCCTACGAAATGTCTTGACGTCAACGCGCAACACCCCCTCCGCACTCCGTCCACCCAAGCAGAAGAGTCTCCATCGGCGGCTTTAACTGGCTTACCATACACGGGAAGCACCTGTGAAAATAAACACTAAACGGGACCTTATCGTCGCCATCGTCGGATATGGAAGCGGCAAACCCCTCCAGCAGTCACTGCAGGTAGGAATGACAAGGCTGGATGACAAGGCTGGATGTTAGTGAAAAGAGCCTAATGATTGTCAAGGCCACTACGCTGTCTAATTGGAATGTGGACGGTGTTGAAGAGGGTCTAAAGAATAAATCCTAAGATTTACATAAAGCATTTTGTGCGTTTTGAGAAACGTATAATGAAGGCAAAAGTGACAGGACGCTTATTTCTGAAGATTAGACCAGCCAATGAGGGTTTTCCTCTTATGAAGTGAGCTTGTCGTAATATGACAGGTGGAAGCCTTTACCTACAGCGTGAGGGAAGAATAACCTGCATTGTTAATATATAAAAATGCAAATGTCATTGCTATCTATCATAATGATCTAGTCAGACTGGTTGCATGTTCGCCTACTTTACAGGCCTGTCTTGTGTGTCTAATTCAAAGCCTGGGGCTTAGCAACTACCGCGACTAGTCAAGCTGCCTTTTGTTTTTTCGGGACTTTGTGTTCGGAATGCCAGAAATATGTGGCAGTCAGGCTTCAGAGCCTGAATACAAATTTCCCGCAGCACCACGGACAGCTCCACACGATACCAGCCCACCAGTTCAAGGGAAGGAGAGCCCTTACAAACTCACTTCCTGCTTGCTGTTGTATAATTGAACATAATCACAAAGTGAGCTCAAAGACAAACGTAACCTAGATAAACATTGAGCTCAATTGAAAGGCAGGTAGGAGAAAAATCGAAATAAAATGTACTGGCTTACCCATATATTACTCTATATGTTGCTAGGTAGCTGTGAAAAACTACTGCCACAGGACTAAAAAAGTAAATAACATCCAGGTGTTATTAGCTCTACAAAAGCAGAAGGCTTTATAGAGGTTCTGCTTTTAAGATTCTGCTCTGTAAAATTAGAAGCTACTGTAGAGGATGACACGGAAAACAGCTACTTTAACTTATTGCAACTAAATTTGGTTTAGCTAATGAAACATGGATTGTACTGAGTTTTTCACAGTTTTTTTACAAGCTGTCATTTTGACATGACTTTAAAATGCTAACACATAGTAGAAATTGTAAGGTTATTATGTAATTTAAAAAACAGGATAATCTAACAGATTAACACCATCATACAAAGATGGCTAAACATCAAGTTCTTATAATTGTTATTTGGTAAGTCTAGTTGGCTACTCAAAAGTAAATTCATCTTGTTTATGGGGAAAGTTTACTTCCCCTTAAATAAAAGGTTACAGCAGAATTACAGGAATGAGAGCTGTCATCATGTTCTTGCTGAATAAGAGATGGTTTTATTGCTATGCTACATATTATACACCCCTGCTGATGTCTCCATGTTTCCATTGCTTGGGTTTATAAATCACTGATAAAAAAAAACATGCAATGGTTAAATAACCTGACATGCTGTCATTTATTCTCCACCTTCTAATCCAGCAGACGTTTGTACAGCCATGTGTTAATCTTCCTGACTGGTGTTCTTGTACAAAGCTGAAAATTAGTTATTATTAGAAGAATTAGTTATAGAGCCACAATTGCAACTGACAGACTGGATAATGATTCAGTTACTTTCAGTTTCTTTCTTCTGGATAACATTTTTGATGCATAGGCCCCTGATATATTTGGCAGCTGGCCTACTTTCTTACTTCATGGAAATTTTATGACTTTGACTGAACTCTCCATCCCAGTTGCCAAAACTTCTACTGTTGCTAAAATAATTCCATGCTAGGTTTTTAGCAAAGAAACAGGTGGAATATGGAAAAGATAAGCCAGAACATCTAATTCTAATCAGATATAGCATATATCTTAGATGGGATTTCTAGAGTCTTTGGGCTTTCCCCTGCTTCAGCTTGATCTGGTAAAGGCCACGGCCTGAAGTGTCCCTGTATTTTAACAACAAGGCTTGACTTGAGGCATTGAGGGAACATTAACAAGGTTATAGCTTTACTACCACATTTATAACCAGAATTACAGACTGGTTCAGGCTTTATATAATGTAGTACCTTGGGGCATTCCCAATCAAATCAGCACCCCTGAATTATAATTTGCCTGGTGCACTCAAAATAGCAAAGTAAAAGCCCTTCAGTGTGTTGCACCCTGCATCATTGAATCATATTTTTACAGTGTTCATTTCTGTGGGTTTTTACTCCCACATTTCTCCTCCAGATGATCTTTTCACTTATTTTTAACATCGCTTTTGCTGAATAGTGGGTAACTCTACCAGTGCAATCAGTGAGACAATGAGCATTAGCTTTACATGAGTTGTGGAAACTTTGTCATCACAAAGGGACACACTTTAGCTGGATAGACAGGTCAGGCTAGTTGATCCACACAGAAAAGCCTTAACTGAACAAAACTCATTAATCTTTCTATTTTTTAGAGTTCTGACTTTTAATGATTGCCTATAGAAGTTAAAACAACTTTCAGTTGAAGCTGTTCTGCTGGTTCTTCTGTTTTCAACAATGTCTTACTTTTGTATTCTCAGTTAAAGCTGCACATGTTGACTTGATATTGTTTATGTTCCTTAACACTTTCATATACAGTTATGAAGACTATAAGGAGACAGCGGACTGGCTGCTTAACCGTACAAAGCAGCGTCCCAAAGTGGCCATCATCTGTGGTTCAGGCCTGGGCGGTCTAGCTGATCTGCTGGAGGAGAAGACAGTGTTCAAATATGAGGATATTCCACATTTTCCCACCAGCACTGGTAAGCGGTTTCCTAAAACTCATTATTACTGTCTGGACAGTGTGCATATTCATGCCAGCAATGGCTAATGCTACACGTGTGCTGTGCAGTGCAGGGTCATGCAGGGCAGCTGGTGTTTGGCAAGCTGAATGGCTGCGAGTGTGTCTGTATGCAGGGGAGATTCCATTTCTACGAGGGTTACAACATACAAACGGTAAGCAGCAGTATGTAGAGATAATCTACTGCTTGTGGTACCTTTTATTACCCAGATTAGACCATCTTTTTCTTTTCTGATGTCACATTGGCTACAGCCATCTTATATAGAGTGTATAGTTATTTCACAATAAAAATAAGTAATAAATTACCAATATTTAAACTGGCGTTGTGGGATTACAATTATAAATAGCTGCAGTTCTAAGAAAATGTTGGTTCCACACAAAGCAAAAGTTAAACTATTTCAGTCTGCAGTAAATACAGAGACATGACTGTTTTTAATCATCTAAATAGCAGTGAGGCTAGTATGGCTAAAAACAGTCATGTCTCTGATATGAGTTTTATATTTGTTACAGCCCTAGCAAGTCTGTGTGTTGTGTGGGTGCGTTTTTCTCATCCAGTAGTTTAGCTTCCACCCAGCTCGCCCGAGGAGCCAGTGGACAGCTGGCTTTATTCAGCAATCAGCCACCTAGCAGCATATAAGCAAGTGAAGAGCTGGTTAGTCAGTGTGTGGACCAGTCTTGTGTGGGGAGCTTTAGTTGCGTATTCTGCTTATGTTAAGAAAGCTTGGTGTTTTCTTTGAGCTACTGTGAGTAGCAGATACCTGGTGTTTACTCTTTGGGATGTAACCCATTAATTGTCCACTTCCATGCTCTGCTCTGCTGGGATTATATTTGATCTAACTGCATTTTGAATGGCCTCCATGTGAAAATGTGCAAAGATATACATTTATTTGTTATTGCTTTGCCTCATGAGCAGCTTTCTGTCACAATTTCTATCCCAAATTACAGAAGAAATCCAGTAACGAAAGAACAAGACAAATAAAAAGCAGTCATCATTCAGAGTTTTCATTAAAAAGGTTATTATATGCATATGGGACTGAGACTCTGGCTCGGCACACAGACGAAGTGGTGTACTCATTTCACATTCATATGGTGTAGTCGTTCCCTCAGCAGAACATTCAGGGTCTTCAAGACTGTATCAATCATGTTTCATAGAATAGTTTCATAACTCATGAATCAGCATTATTGTGCTGTGAAAAAACAAGCAACTCTGGAACAAATACAACATTTCCATTACACAACCCAACTCGCTTCTGTGTCTTGAGACCTTGCTGATGCAAACGATGCACTGTACTGTAGAATTCAGCCAGCAGTTTAAATTCTGACATAGTCAGTCACACTGAGAAAAACATGCAGTTCCAACTGCCGTCAAAATAGATTGTTGCTCTTTAAATTGATGAGTCAAAATCAGACTTTCTTCCATAAAGCTTATATTCTATGAGAGAAAGCTGTTCTCTGAGACAATTAACCCTCTCAGGCTCAAATTAAACTTTTTGTTGCTAATGCACAACCAAGTCCTGCAGTGGTACTTCTGAGTAAAAAAAAACCTCATAAAATATGTATGTGGGGTAATCAGGTTGTTAGTTTTTAACTGTTGCAAATCGGCAACGCCTGCCTTGAGAGGGTTAAGACTTTCTCCCAAATAGCCTAGTGACTTTTAATAAGCACTTACATAGAATAGAATAGAATAGAATAGAATAGAATAGAATAGAATAGAATAATCCTTTAATTGTCCCACAAGGGGAAATTTGGGTGTATGACATCAAGGATCAAGGATAGGTACAACTTGAGGTAACAATTTACCAAGTTTGTAGAATGATCAGCTGAAGTGCTGAGATGACAACCAGTGTGTCACATTGGATTGCCCTTTGGCCTGTGGAGACTGTATCCTGGTTTGACTTTTATTACCCGCTTTCACATGCCATATCCACATAAAATTCTCCATATGACCCCCCTGAATCATAAAGACACATTTTTTTTATAGTAACAGAAGGTCAGATGCTTTATAGTCCTCTTATATCCAGTTAGAAGTATAGACAAACAACATTTTAAATGTCTCTAGATGAATCGTCTGCATATGCCACCCCCCACCTATGCCAGCTTAAGTAAAATTTTCTACTACAAATTTGCTTTTCTGGTAAATGGTAAAATGGTAAATGGCCTGTATTTATATAGCGCTTTACTAGTCCCTAAGGACCCCAAAGCGCTTTACATATCCAGTCATCCACCCATTCACACACACATTCACACACTGGTGATGGCAAGCTACATTGTAGCCACAGCCACCCTGGGGCGCACTGGCAGAATGTACTGGACTTTGTCCTGTGTTATGGTCCTTAAGTCCTACTTGGCAACCTGAAAAAAATAAAGCCAAGATAACATTAGATGGGATGTTTTTATTAACCATGTACAGTAACTGCATGGCTCAGTGTCACTCTGATGTTTGTCCGCACATTTTAATTGTTCCAGTACTTTGCTTAATGACAGAATATCTGCCAAATTAAAGACACGCTTATCACAACTGTCTTGTGGTTAGGCAGATCAGCTATTGTTACCATGGCAATACACTCATCTGAAACATTTAGTATAGTAAAGATTACACCAGCAATAATAAGTGCCTATAATTGATTACTTTGTCTTATACAATGAATATGTTTTTTTAGAAGAAGTATTCCACCAAACATTATATCATTCGTTTGCTTTTAGAGGTTCTGCAGTCCTGTTATTACACACGGCTCTGCTTAAATTTTGTCCATGGAACAAAGTTTGTTGTGGGCTTATAATATGCAAATCCTATATCAAGCATACCAATGTTCCAAAGTGACAGCACTGACCTTATCAAGATAGCAAGCTACTCGATAACATTTCTGCACTAACTAGCAGAGCACTTTCATAGGCAATTCAATCTCTAGGGGAATGTGAAATAGAAAAAAACAATTTCTAAATGTGACTGCAGTGAAAAGAAGCAACAGTCATTTATGGGCCATCAGTTGCCATATAAAGGTTAGCACAGAACCACCACTGTACCACACATGCGCAAAAACCTACAGTAATAAAAATCTTACTGACATCAGTGCATAAAGAAGCTGGCACTTTTATAATGTTTGCTTCATATGATGAATTGTTTGCTTTGCTATTATTCCCAGGTTACCTGTAACTTCCTTCTGTAATTTACTGACAAACACTGAGACCATAAAAGAGTGACAGCTGCTGTCTCTGAAGCATACAATTTTTATCTTTCCAGGTGACTTACCCAGTGCGAGTCTTCTATCTGCTGGGTGTGAGCACTCTGATTGTGACAAATGCAGCAGGAGGACTCAATGACACCTACAGTGTGGGAGACATCATGCTCATTAAAGATCACATCAACATGCCCGGATTTGCAGGACAGAACCCTCTGTGTGGGCACAATGATGAGAGGTACAGAAACACTCGGGCAGGGCAGTGAAAGGAAAATCTGTATCTTATACATTACTCCTGTGTCTCATTCATGCATTAATTATCCCTGCAGGTTTGGAGTGCGGTTCCCATGCATGTCAGATGCATATGACCGTGACCTGAGAGCCCTGACCAGAAAAACAGCAAAGGAACTGGGCTATGACAGCTTCCTGCAGGAA